>NW_026294436.1:69127226-69774226 GCF_007827085.1 Peromyscus californicus insignis | reverse complement strand
GGAGTTCAGAACTGAAGGTGAAGGATAGACTTGTGTGTAGCTCTTCATCCGAAGCACCTTCACTATAGCAGGAAACCTGGCATGGACACAAGAGCTCAGAGAATGCTAACAAACATGGGTGGCTCATCACGTGCAAAGATGCCAGTGGCCTATGAATGACAAAATGACCCTCCGATCTCTACTGCCCAAGTTCTTGACCACCCTGGAGGGTGCTGACTATTACCAGATCTCCCTACATCTTTAGATGAGAAATAGCTAGTGAAAGAGTATCTTTACATGTTGGTTAGTTTCTTGTCAGCTTGCCACAAGATAGGGTCATCTGGGAAGAGAGACTCCTAATTGAAGGATTGACTCCATCATATTGCCTGTAGGGATGTCTGTGAGGCTTTTTTTTTTTTGATTAATGATTGTTATAAAAGAGCCCTGACCACTATGGACAGTGCCAACCATGGCGAGGTGATCTTGGGTGGTATAAGAAAGCAAGCAAGGCCAGGTAGTGGTGGGATATGCCTTTAATCCCAGCACTTGGGAGGCAGAGGCACAAAGATCTCTTTGAGTTCTAGGCCAGCCTGGTCTACAAACAAGTTCCAGGACAGCCAGAGCTGTTATACAGAGAAACCCTATCTCAAAAAACCAAGGAGGAGGAGGAGGAAGGAAAAAGGAGGAGGAAGAAGAGGAAGGAAGGAAGGAAGGAAGGAAGAAAGGAAGGAAGGAAGGAAGGAAGGAAGGAAGGAAGGAAGGAAGGAAGGAAGGAAGGAAGGAAGGGAGGGAGGGGGGAGGGAGGGAGAGAGGAAGGAAGGAAGGAGGAAGAGGAGAGGGAGGGGGAGGAGGAGGAGGAGGAGGAGGAGGAGGAGGAGGAGGAGGAGGAAGAAGAAGAAGAAGAAGAAGAAGAAGAAGAAGAAGAAGAAGAAGAAGAAGAAGAAGAAGAAGAAGCAGCAGCAGCATGCTGGGTAAGCCAGTGCGCAGGGTTCCTCCAAGGTTTCTACTTCAGTTCCTGCCTCCAGGCTCCTCCCTGTGCTCTTGTCCTGACTTCTCTTGATGATAGACTGTAGACTATAAGCCAAATAAGTCGTTTCCTCCCTAGGTTGCCTTTTAATTTCTCAACAGTAAAAGGACCACCTTCTGCATCTCAGGCCACAACATTGGCCTTTTCTTTTTAGTGCTGGGTATTAAACTCAGGAAACTTCTGTGCATGCTAGACAAATGCTCTACCACTGGAGTCTCAGTTCACACCTGCCTTTCAAGAAGAAGTATTTTAAAACAATTTTTAAAACTTTATGGCCTGGTTTCCCTGGTTCATCTCTTGATGGGGAAAGCAAAAGACCTGGTGCCATAAGCCAGTGGAAGCTGTGCCTGAGAGACACTGGGGTCCCCCAGTCATTAATCCTTCTCACCAAAACTCCCTGTTGCTCTTGGCTCATATCTTCAATGTGGGGCATTTCCATCTGGTTGCACTTTGATGTAAAATTGTGGTTCTAATATGATCATAAAATTGGTTTTAAATTGCAATTGTTTGCAAGACTAAGTTAATGGACATTTTATTAATTTAACAGTATGTTTTTAAATTTCATCTGCAAGCCAGAAAGGACAAGAAAACTTCTCTCTCCTCTCTCCCACCGCACTTGAGAAAACAGGCCTTATTACTGAAAACACCCACCAAATGCCATTGGCTCATTTTGTTCATTTAGAAGGGTTTATCCTCCTGACAAAAACAGAGCTACCAGTTCCATGGCACTACCTAGTTTGGTAGCAGAGACTCATTTTAAAGAGAAATCCTTCTCTCTCATTGTTGTGCTTATTTCGAAGAGGACTATCAGCTGCTATTTAGAGGTGGTTCCTAGACTTTCTCCCCCAAGTGAATTCATCTTGAAAGCTACGTCAAGGGTCATTACTTGGGTTCAAGGAAGAGATGCTATTATAGAAAGCCAGAGAGCTCTCCTAGCCAGCTCAATCAATGACCTCTAAAGAACGTCGGCAACCAATTATCATTTTCGATATCCTGTCTGTGGAAAGCCACTGCCGGGAACATCCTATAATGATGGTTTTATCAGCATCTTCTCCCCTGTGATCCTTCATCCCCCAGGCTAGCAGGCTGGATGCACTGTGAATCTGCTGCAGTTCAAGCCCTCCAAATGGTCCAGGGAAGTCTCGGGAGTGTTGGTAATGAATTCAGGTAGCTGCCCAGCACAGAGAAAACCCCCATTTTCTGTCATGTTAGTTGAGCAGGGGGTTCCGAGTTCAGGGCAGGTTTTACAGGGGGTGGCACTCAAATAAAAATTGGATTTTAGGTTTTTGGAGCTGGGGCCCAGCCTCTTTGGAATTTGTCAGTCTTTGTCTTAACGTGGTAACACTGTGCTGGAACCTTCTCTGCTGCCATGCAAGGATGAGCCTCATTCAAAAATACAAGGACCATTAGCATGGGGCCAAGGGACTTCAAAGGATATTCCCATCAACAACCACCAGAAAGGAACAGAAAGAAATGATGTAAGGGCCTGGTTGGTACTGCCACAGCGCCTGACATTGGGTAAGAGGAAAGTTTCTGTCTCTACAGCTCCCCCAGCCCTGGCAGAAACAGATCAGTTCCTATCAGGGTGGTAAGTGCAAGAATGAAATGTGCCTGTAGTAGTGAGCAGATGGAAGGGGACATTTAGACAGACCCTGGAGGCTGTTCACTGAAGGCCCTCTTAGAGATATGGCTTAAGATGATTTTGAAGGGAGAGCTGGAATCATCTAGAAGGAGGATTGTTGTCAAAAGGGACAGAAAAGCTGCATTCTACAACCAGCAAAGTTACACCTGTGACCTTGGACTACAATCTCTGTCTCTAAAAATAATAATACACATTTTTAAAAAAAAAAACAACCCTCATTTGAAAATCACAGTGAAAAGCAAGGCCATGCTCCTGCCCTCAGGCCCTTCTGTCCTTGGAAGCCCCTCAAGGGCGAGCAGACTCAGAGAGGACCTGCTCACTGCAGTGTCTGTCAGCCCCAGCTGCTTCAGGGGAATGCAATGGCACTTTTTTGTATCTCTGCAGTGACAAGTGAGAACAATTGTTCTCCAAGGTCATCCACTCCGGAGAACCACCACGCGTTGCAACCCCAGGGCTTCTGCTGGTGTTTCTGGGCTCTGGCGCACACCGTGCTTATTTACACTTTATAAACGTGTTATGAGCTGCAGGATGAAGGGCCTTGCCTCAGACTTAGAGGACTCTATGCTGTCATGGTTTATTTATTAATTCATTACTGGCAAATCTTAAGTGCCATGAGCCAGACTCTAAGTTACTATGCAAAGATGGCATGGCCTGCTTACGATTCCTAAGACATGTACGGTTCCAGTAGGAGAGGCAGAGAAAAACTAAGGATCATGGCACAGAGTAAATAACTTCTACGACAATGGCATACACTGGCCCAGAACCTTCTGGCAAGCATGGTCAGAGAGACACACCCCGGGAAGACAGGTTTCCTTTCCTTTTCTTCCCTTTTTGTTCTTATTTCTTGGTGACTCTAGGGCATTAAACACGGCATTGGCACACCGGCAGACAAGGGCTCTACCACTGGTCTACATTCCCCCAGCCCCTTTTCTACTTTTAATTTTGAAACTAGGTCTCACTCGGTTGTCCAGGCTAGCCTCAAACTTTCTCTCTAGCCTATACAGGACTTTAAACTTCTGAAATCCTCCCACGTGAGCCTTGCTAGCAGCTGTGATTACAGGTTTGTACCACCAGGCCTGAATGGCCATTTTTGAGCAGATACTTTGAACAAGGTGAAATGGAATGGATGAATATGTATGTGTGAGTACTAGGGGTCGGGGAGGGGGGAAACTCAGTTATAACAGTCACCAGGACACACCCATATGCCTATGCTCTTTCTTCAAATGTTTTAAATACAATTCAGACTGCTTAGCAATTAAAAAATGAAACCCAGCTATACCTATAGCTGTCTCAGTTTTAGAGTTAAATACTAACAAAACTTGATCTTCTTGGTCAGTGAGATTTTAAGATAATAATACATTGTAGGAGATATTGAGCATCATATACCACACACAGCCTTCCTCAGCATCCAGATTTCCCAGGAAGCTCCTTGAGAAAGAACTTTTCAGTTATTCTCAAATATTTCACTGAGTATAAAGTGAAAATGCAGCCATACGTGGTGGTGCGTACCCATAATGCACTTCTGATGACAAGAGGTAAAAATCTCAAGTTAGAGACAAGCACAGGCTGTATACCAAGATCATGTCCCCAAACAACCCAAGTAAAAAGGCAGTGTTAGTCGGCTTCCCTATGCTATAACAAATATACCTGAGCTAAACTGACTTACAAAGAGGAAAGGTTTCTTTTGGCTCATAGTTGTGGAAGTTTCAGACTATGATTGGCCATCCTCTTTGCTTCAGGCCCTGTGGAGATGTAGCATGTCAAAAGCAGCATTCATGGCAACACCATTTGCCTCATGACTAGAAGGGAGGAGACCAAAGTCTCATAGTCCCCTTGGAAGACTTAGCCTTAGGGGGGACAGAGCATCACTTACATGAGCCTACCTACTAAAGGTTCCACCATCTCCCAAGAGCACCACATCTGGGACCAAAAACTTCAGGGAAACATTCCAGATCCAATTATAGCAGTGGTTCTCAACCCCATGGGTCATGGTCCCTTTGGCAAACCTCTACCGCCAAAAATATTTATGTTACAATTCCTGACAGTAGCAAAGTTACAGTTACGAAGTAACAATGAAAATAATTTTATGGTTGGGGGTCAGCCACGATATGAGGTACTGTATCTAATAGTCACAGCATTAGGGAGGTTGAGAAACCACTCAACTATAGCATACAGAGGAAGTCTAAGCTAGCTCGAGCTTCCTCTTTATGCTCAGGGAAACATAAAGTTTTGAGTGAAAAACATGGGTTTTGGAGTCAGTCTGTCTGGCATCAAATCCTGACACCATAACTTTCTAGGTATTGACCTAGAAATCACATAATGCCGATGATCCTCAATTTCATCATTTTACAAACAGAGACTGATGAGCTGGTGCTGTGGCTTAGATGCAGAGTGCTCAGCTGCCAGAGCATTCACAGAGCCCTGGGTTCTGTAGTTCCCCAGCATTGAATAACATGGTATGGTGACCTGGAACTATAATCTCAGAACTGGGGAGGGGGGGACGAAAAGGTCAGGGAGTTCAAGGTCATCATCCACCACATAGTAAGTTTGGTGCCAGCTTGGGTGACACAGCAAACTTCAGGCCAGCTAGAGCTACATAGTGAGATGTTCCCTCCAAACACCAAATACAAACAAACAAAAACATGAAGTGTAGAATAATAGTATAATTATTCTGTGGGTAATCTTAGAAGTGCATTTTAGTACAGCATCTAGCATAAAGCCAATGCTTATAAGTTATTTTATCTATTAGATAACCTGTTGGCTTCATGTATAGTCCATCATATAACTCTTTATATATTGAGCTATCATCTATCTATCATATCATCTGTCTATCTATCTATCTATCTATCTATCTATCTATCATCTATCTGTCTATCTATCATCTATCTCTATCATCTATCTACCTACCCACCTACCTATCCATCATCTACCTACCTATCTTTTATCTACCAAAAGCTATCTACTTATAAATCCTTTCCATTACCCCATACTTACCAGGGAACTGGGATCACCTATAGTTCTGCTTACATTTGAATCACATTTATTTTCACTGACATCAACATGAAACCTTGGGGAAAGGATAAAAATAAATTTCATTAGGAAAAAGGCTTGGCCCTTTGCATGCTTTATGACGGGTCCTGCTGTGGACAATGAGACCCTCTCAAGAGAGAAGTATTGTAGGACCGGGGACATTGAATCTCAGAGGCAACTGCAGAGTGGGTGTACATGGTTCTCCTTGCCATCTCCCTTACCATGCTCCAGTACATATCCTTCCTGGGGTTACCCAGGAGACACATGCTATTGACATTCTTACTTACGTGGTGTCAGAGAGATGAATGGAAAGGTTGGTGGGGATTGAACAATTGTCATGGTCATGCCCTGGTGTCCCCATAAAAAGTAGGCTAGCATGACCTGTATCATGCCTGACTTTTCTCATCTCTTAAGATAGATTTGAGAATATATTCATTTCAACCAAATTACAAGCTTAGGGAAATAACTTAGCCACAAATTAAAGCCCATGATCAGATCAGTCGATGTTGCCTTATACTGATACTGTGTTCTTTGGGGAGAAGGAAAATAATGAAGTGAGCTAGAACAAGCCCAAGACAATTTTTGTGAAGGAACTGAGAATTCGAGGGTAAATTAATATGGAAAGTCAAGAAAAAATAACTTTGGGGGCTGGAGAAATGGAAAGCCGTCAAGATAGACACTCAAAGCCTTGGTCTTCCACATCCATGCATACACACATGAAAACACACACACACGAAAACACACACACACCACACACACTCACACTAGTATTTTTAAGTATTAACTTACTACCTTGTAGAAAAACTAAAGTTCCATATACCTGAACCTTATTCTAGGCATCTACTTCCTCCCTTCCTCCTCTCTCCTCCCTCTCCCTCCCTCTCCCTGCTCCTCCCTTCCTCCTCTCTCCTCCCTCTCCCTCCCTCTCCCTGTTCGTCCTTCTCCTTCCTTCCTTTGCTGGAAATGAACCCCAGGGCCTCATGCGTGTTAGGCAAACACTTAGCACAGAGTTGTACCTCTAGGAATACAAGAATTACCAACTGTCATATTTATTGCAATCCCAAGTGTCAAGGGGGAATTTGCTATTGCAATCACCAGGTAAGTGGAGCTTCACTCAGCCATCCAAGGATGCAGTGAGCCAGAGTCAGAAGATGGACTGAGGCTAACACACTGAGTGTAGTGGGTGCTGTCAGGTGAGCGTTTGTCCCGTGTGGTTAGAGCCTGCTTGTATCGCCTGGACATGTGCAGATTTTGAGTAGGCAGAGCCCAGACGCCTGCATGTTAACTCACTGCCAGGTCATTGCTGCACACACTCAAGTCTGCAAGCTAAAGCTCTGGATTCATAGCTTGCAGCCCCTTTGGACACTGTCCAGGTAAGTAATCTATCGTATATAGAGACCCAGGACACACATATGCCACCAGAAACGGTGTCCTCACTTACTACAACGAGTCATTAGTGTTTGTTTCGTCTTATTCTAATTCATTTTTAAAGCCTGTGATTCATAGTATGGACCACAAATGTGGCTTGAAAAACTCTATATGAAGAAAAACTATTAACCAAGGCTTGAACCTCACGTGGTGCGGAGCTAAGGTTGGGGACACAGAAAGAGAGCTACTTCTCCATTTTAACATAGAAGTTTGAAACTTTCTAAAAGATGGATCTCTTCTGAAACTGTGGCTAAGACAGGGGCCTTGTTTTACGGAAAAATTCACATACATACACAGTTTCTTCTCCCTTTTCAAGGATTTTCTGGATCTCTCTGAGCAAATCTCTCGGTTTTCAGACTCTAGATAAATGGTCATTACACTCTGTGTAGGAGCAGGAGTAAAGGGCGGGCCACCTCATTACCTCGTGAGGTCAGGACAGGGGAAGCACAGGAGCAGATATGCTGCTGAAGTTTAAGATGTTGCTTCTTCCCAACCTTAGGCCTCCTAGCCTTAGAGAATGATGAAGCAAGACACCCACTGGCTGTTTGCTGTTTTCTGTTTTCTCTGATATCACAGGCATGAGGTCATTGGAGAAAAATCTTGCCAGATCATAAGGATGGCTTCTTGAAGACAGTTCTTGAGGAGACAGATGTCATTAATGGGGGTAGCAGAGGTCACTAAAAGCAAGGGCTGGAAGGAGGTTGTTATGGGCTGAATCGGAAATGTCTCCCACGGGCTCATGTGTTGAACACATTTTTCCCCAGCTGGTAGCCGTATTATAGGAGGCTGTAGGTCCTTAGGAGGTGGGACCTAGCTGGTAGAAATGGGTTACTGGTGGGCCTTTGGAGCTTGTAACCCAGCAGTAGTTCCGGCCACTCTCTTCTTCCTTGGCTACCCTGGTGAACAACTCCATACCCTACATGCTCATACCACCATCCATGCCCTCACGCCTTTCCTGCCATGGCAGACCAGGGGTCTTTGCAGCTATGGGCCAAATAAATCTTCCTTCTTTAATTTGTTTTGGCGGTTATTCTTTCACAGTGACGAAAAGTGATGCAGAGGACAAGCATGCTTCTCTCATCCCGGACTCTATTGGCCCTGTTTTCTGGACCACAAATTGGAGGTTGGAAGACATGGCATTTTACCTGGAAGTGTTTCCATCTGACTTAAAAACAGCTACAGCAGGCCCCAGGAATCTCTGTTGGAAAGTCCATTGGGGAATGGACATTTTGAACTTATGGCATGACATCCTGATAAGTCCATCCCACATAAAGGAAAAAAAGGAAAACAAACAAACAAACAAACAAACCCCAAACAGCTTAGGTTGAAAATGTCTGTAGTATTTTACTTTCTCATCCCTGTGACAAAATCCCAGACAGAAAGCTTAAGGAAGGTCTTGCTTATTCTGTTTCACAGTTTGAGGGTACAGTCCATTCAGGAAGCAGAGAGAGATGCACGTTGATGCTCAGTTCAATTTTGCCTTTTCATTCAACCCCAGCCTCTGGAATAGTGCCTCCCACATTTAGACTAGGTCTTCCCACCTAATTAACCTAATCTAGAAACTCCTTCACAGACATGCACAGAGGTTTGTTTTCATGTGATTCTATTCCCATCAAGTTGACTCATGCCAAGGCTAGTTGTCATCTCTGCCGGACTTCCTAAATACCATATCTTAGCCTGGTCTACCTTAAACATGCCCAGAACACCTTTACCAGCCTGTCATTGGGCAAAGTCATCTAACACAAAGCCCATTTTATAATAAAGTGTTGAGCATCATGTGTGTGGTGGTTTGAATGGAATGTTCCTCATAGACTCAGAAGTTTGAATATGATCCACACTTGGTGGTGGTGTTTTGGGGAGGTTTAGGAGGTGTGGCCTTGCTGGAGGAAGTGTGGCATCAGGGGCAGGCTTTAGGGTTTAAAAGCGACATGATATTTCCAGTTTGCTCTCTCTGCTTGTGTTTGTGGTTCAAGATGTGAGCTCTCAGCTTCCTGTTCCAGCGGCCATACCTCTACTCTGCCATCGTGGACGGTCACCCTCTGTCACTCTAAGACTGACTGAGCTCTTTCTTCTGTAAGTCACCTCGGTCATGGTGTTTTGTCACAGCCAGAAGAAAGTAACCGATTCAGTGGGATCCCCTAAGTACCATACATGAATGTGAGGGGGGAAAGGAGAGTTGTAGGGATATTTCCCATCAATGTCTGGTTAATGCCCACAACAACATGGCTTCTAATGCAGGCACATCACTTTTGATCATGATAAAGTTCTAGGGGTAGCCACAGTGAGGTGGGGGTTGGGGGTTGTCCTTTCAAGGACATAGTACCCATTTCCAGTGCTTAAGGAATGACTCAGATTCATCTCTGGCCTTGAGAAACAAAGCTGAAAAAAGGCTCCAAGACGTCCAGGGACGTGGAGCCATTTCCAAATCCTCAGATGCCCCTATGCAGAGTCACACAAAGGTATTTTGAGGGAAGGGCCAGGAAGAAAATGGCTCAGGGGTGCTACTCCAAGTATGACCAGTCCACACATCTTTTCCTGTGGGAGGTACAGAGCTCCTTGTGCTGCAGATAAGCACTAGGGGAACCAAGACTGTTAAACACACAGGGCTGTCTTTTCAAAGGGAAAGATGTATAACCTGTTCTCTACCCAGAAGGCTGGGAGCGGACATGGTT
The DNA here is from genome assembly GCF_007827085.1 of Peromyscus californicus insignis. Taxonomy (NCBI): domain Eukaryota; kingdom Metazoa; phylum Chordata; class Mammalia; order Rodentia; family Cricetidae; genus Peromyscus; species Peromyscus californicus. The sequence continues at coordinate 69,764,448 of NW_026294436.1, read as the reverse complement.
TACAGCCTGGTGACCTCTTACTATCTATGTGGCTGAGACCACAGTGGATCCTTGCCCCACCCTTATCATGAGCCTGTTTTTCTCAGTCAATCTCTAGAACCCATCTTTATGGAAGATGTCACATGTAATTTACAAAGGATTTCGATGTAGCCATGTCTTAAGCTTTACTGTGCGCATGGGATTGAGTTATTTATCACCAGGAAAATTTTCACCAAATTGTGCTGTTCTTAAATATGCCTAAAGTAAACCACTCAGGGTCAGACTCTCAGTTTAACCCAACACCAGCTACTGAGTCGTGTTAAACAGAACTGCCTTCTTTATCTCTCACAGATCGTTACCCTGCTGGCCTTGGTGGTTGCGGAGACCCCCACCCTTTCCAAGCCTGAATCATTTATTCATTGCTGGTTACTGATGGGGTGAGAAGAGACAAACCTATGGATTTGAGAGCATAATTTTTTTGGTTTGCTATATCATTTTTTTCCTTGCAGTGCTGGAGATGGAAGCTAGCGTCCTGAATATGTTTGGCAAGCACACTACCACCCAGGTAGACCCTCCCCCTTCCCTATCTCTTGTGTTTGTTGAATATACTACATTTTATTTTATTTTGTGTGTTTGCATTCATTTTTTTCTGTGAATTCACTGTTATTTTATATTATAAAAAATATTTGTCTTTGACCGGTTTGGAACATGGGGGGAACAGCCAGGCTTCCAGCACACTCTGAATAGCACTGATCTAGAGCAATGCTGTCTCCACATCGTGGGTGAAGAAACCAGGGCACAGAGAATACACGTAACTGAGATGCGTGAGTCAGACGGACTATTCCCATCATCTGGTGTGGTTTAACATCTAGACCCTGCTTCCTCCCCAGAGGAGATGCTGGGGGCCTGGGACCATGATAGTTTATTGTTTAAAGACTTAGTCTCACAAACAAATGGTCTATAAAAATAGCAGGCAGCAAATCAAAGCAAACATATTTCCTTAGAAATGCATTAGCAGATCTTACAAAAGCAAGTTTCGACATGTCAAACTGCAAAATATTCTATCCCTACAAATAGTTGTGGTCTTTTGTTGGAAAGGAATGCCAGAAAACAGAAAATAATACATTTAAACTACAAATAATGATTGTATTCTTCACTTAAGGAAATAGACGGTTGATGGCACTGTAATTTTTTGAAGCCAATAGGTACCAGTGTACAATGTACGCAGTCTATAGAATACTGTAGACACATCCCTGTAAGCAATTACTGTGAAAATTTAGAGAAGCCTAAAGACAAGAGTTGAATGGTCCCATTGGGAGAAAATGGTGAAGGAAGTGAAGATGGTCAGTGATAATCTGAAGCATCATCTTAGTATTATCTCAGTAGACACTAATGGCTCTGCAGTCGCTCTGCAGCCAATGATAATGCCCTCTCCTCAGGAAAGACAATGCGCACTTACAAATGCACACAGCTGAGTCCTTAAACGTGTGTGTTTGAGCAATCCTGTGGGTCTGTTTGAACCTCTCTTCCAGCTAATAACAATTCCTCCTCCTTTCCTGCTCGCGGTGTGCTCTGCTCACCCCCATGTCTTTGCCCCTCACATTCTTTTCAGAAAACATTTGATTTACTCCACTTAAAAAGCAAGTCCTTCTTGTCTTAAACTTTAGTACACTAAAAGCTCAGTTGCCTCAGAAAGTCTTTTCTAATGGACCCCATGGAACTCTGACTCAGCCATCTCCTTGTGACCCTAGACTGCACATTTCCATTCTGTATTTCTATGTAGTTATTTTGCTTGTCCATGCTTTCAGCTCTGTGGTGTTTGTGTGCACATGTTGTGTGGAGTATATATAATGTCTGAGTGTGTACATGCAGTGTGGTGTGTGTGTGTGTGTGTGTGTGTGTGTGTGTGTGTGTGTAGTATGTGCAATATGTAATGTTCACATGCATGTAGGCATACATGTGTGTGATGTATGGTGTGTATATGCCATGTGTTTTTAAGTTTTTAAGGTATGTGTGCATGCAGACATATGTCAGGGAGTAAGATTTTGGTGACGTGATAAAGCAGTGTGTGTGTGTGTGTGTGTGTGTGTGTGTGTGTGTGTGTGTGTGTGTGTGTGTATGGAGGTCAGGTCATGGTGAAGTGCTGGAGCACAGTTTATCAGAATCCAGTCTCCCTATACTGTGTGCTCATTGAGAGCAGAGACGATTTCCCCCTAGTGACATCAGTATATGGTGGACGTGTAAGTAAGTGTGACTGTGGACAACTCTCGTTGGACAGCTGAGGGGATTAAACTGGATGATGAACCATGAACTGCAGGGCCCTTGCGAGGCGTTCAGCACAGGAACCTTTTCACTTTTCTAGTTTATTCTACATGTGTAGGTGTTTTGCCAGCATATATGCCCATACACTATTTGCATGCCTGGTGGTGGGGGAGGCCAGAAGAGGGTGTGGGATCCCCTGGAACTGTAGTTACAAACAGCTGTGAGCCGTCATGTGAGTTCTGGGAACCCAAGGTGGATCTTCTGGAAGAGCAGCCAAGTGCTCTTAATGGTTGGGCCATCTCTGCGGCCCAGGAACCTTTTAATTTTTGTGTGTGATGCTAGCACAATGTTTAGTAGGTGCTGGTTGTCTTTGTTGCCATGATGTAGTGGTGACTGGAGAGAAATGGCCCACAATTACCCTCCTGAGACAGACAGATGGTCATTAGAGCCAACACTGGTAGTTAGGACACACCTGTCTCTCACTATCACCCCCCTTGTGCTAATGGCACTGGTGTCAGGGAAGTTTGCAGGGACTGAGTCATCCTGCGTCTCCACACTCCTTTAGTCATGGAGCATGACGTCATCGTCATAGAAGTAATAGTAATTAATGATAATAGAGGACAACAATGGTAACTAGCAATGCTGAAAGCTAATTATGGTACCTGGAACCATATATTCTACTTACTATTATTATTATTATTATTAATTTTTGAGACAGGATTGCACTATATAGCCCTGGATGACCTGGAACTCACTATGTACCCAGGCTATCTTCAAACTCAGAGACCTGCCTCTGTCTCCCAATTAAAGGCATGTGCCATGACACTAAGCCTATGTTTTTAAAATTTTTTAAATTTCATTTATTTATTTATTTGGAGGGGGAGGCAGTCCACCACAGAGTGCATGTGGAAGTCAGGGGATAATTTGTGGGAGTCAGTTCTCTTCCTCCACCAAGTGGGTTCTGGAAACTGAACTCAGGTCATCAGGCTTGGTAGTAAGCACCCTTGTCCACTGAGACATCTCATCAGCCCTACACTTGGTTTTTCACTTAACTTCAGAACAATTCTGCAATCAAGACTATTTTTATAATTTCAGCATTTCAGATACCCACTTTTAAACTAGAAAGGAAAGGCATCAGCAAATAGTGGGAAGGTTAATCTGGATGCCTTGACCAATGAGCTCTTGAGTAATGAGTACCCAGGGAACGACTACGGAGAGCTAGTGTGTACAGCTTAAGAGTTGTCTACATGGAAGTGACCCTATCCTGAGGTCACTGGACAGAACCACAGGATCTATGAAATGCATGACTTCAGATGAATGAATAAATTGACTATTCTTTTCTCTAGCCAAGGAACCAAGGATCTCCTGTGTGTCAAACACTGTGCCAAGCCCTGGAGATCCCACACTGGACAGATGTTCACCACATCTCCCGGATGGTCATCATCACAATAGCTTTGCAGAAAAAATAGAGTGTATTGTTTTATGAGCTAATGCTATGATACGCTATCTGCAATAACAGGAGACCGCTTCCACAGGGAAGGCCTCTCTAACGCTGTTCCTTTATTTGAAAAAAAAAAAAAAGAGTGCTGCTGAAATGGCCCAAAACACAGTTCCTCATTTAACACATAGTTCTTGTTGAACTAATAAAATCTTAACAGTTTATCGAGAACCGAGGAGCAGAAATCAGGAGAGCACTAGTGACTGATGATAAAGCAGTTCATAAGGAAGAACCGTGGGACTGCGGTTAGTAGAATAAAGCCGGGGTAAGATTACAGGACACGGAGTATGAGCCTGCCGCTCAGCAAGGTGTCTTTACTACGGTTTTAAAGTGCCCTGGCTACTGGTGGAACCAGTTAAAGCTGTTTATACAAACACTTACTGGAGAAAGGCCAGAACATTAAGAGAGAAAGCAATCACAGGTACGTTTAGATCGAGGCTAAGACCTAGCTAACACAATTCATATATAGGCTAGAACTGTTACCTGGGTACTTCTTTAGTTAAAAGAGGAAATAATCAAGGCATACCAGGCAAGGGCATTACGGGAGCTTCAGAATCTGAACTGTCTGGATGCAGAAAGTGCCTATCAAAATGTGATCTTGTATGTGGGTGGGAATTTTTGTCTGTCCTCCATTGCTCTCTCAGAGATGCTCAGAATAGCACCTCCTTAGCGGGGCTGGGGATTTTTAAGAGGATGAATGAAAAGCAAAATGAAAAATGGTGATGATATTCATACATAGGAAAGTCAGAAAACCACCGAAATGTAAGTTGTGATACATTTAAACTAGGAAAAATGAATTAAGTTTATGAAAGGAAACTACAAAGCTAGTGTGTGTGTGTGTGTGTGCGCGCACGCATGTGTATTGTGTATGTGGGTATAAATGCTCGCACAAGCCAGAGAGTCAGTAATGGGTCCTTCTCTGTTACTCTCCCTTATTTTCTTGAGATGGAGCTCTCACTGAACTAAAAGGCAGACTGGTAGCCAACAAGCTCCAGAAATTCTCCTGTCTCTAGCCCCCATAGCACAGAGGTTATAGGCATGGTGTGTGTGTGTGTGTGTGTGTGTGTGTGTGGTTACTCAGGTGCTCATGCCAACCAAGCAAGTGTTCTTATCCACTTAGCCGTCTCTGCAATCCCCAAAGCTAATATTTTATAGCAACAAAATTAGTATAAAACACATGGGAATAATTCACTTAGTATGTTGTCTGTAAAATCAAGTATTGAAATTGCAAGGCTATTACAAAGGAAATTATGTTACATTGTGTTCCATTTGTAGTCACAGATACTAGGTAAAAGATAACCAATTTCTTACTTTAGGGTGGCTACCGTGAGACATTAAAAGGATCCTTTTTTTTCTTTCTCTGTGATATTACTACAAAGCCAGTTTGGAAGCTGTCTGTCTGTCATGGTGGGTGCCTCCACATCTGTACTTCTATGAATCCATATGCAACAGTTGTCCCTTTATTTGAAGAGCATGCTACCCATGTTGAGTTTTCACCTGCATTTTCCAGTATTGCTGAAGACTGGTGCAAACTCCCCACCAAATGCCATGTCCATAGGCCGCATCCCCAGCTTTCACTGCCACATGGCTCTGTGATGCTCAGGCTGTTGAATGAATTTTAAGTAGAGGCCACACAGTCTCATTGTACCAATTTTATCTGCAGCATTGAGTATAAAATCCAGGGTCTTGTGCATCTAGACCGGTGTTTACCACTGAGTCACTCAGTTTTTGAAGACTGTTCTGAGGTTGATCTGCCAGCTCTCTGGCTTCTAACATACCTGGTCACGTAATTCCATTTTAGCTTGTACAACCTACTTGGAAAGGCTATCTCCTGTCCAAGTGCTTGGTGTCAGCATAGCTTAGTATGGTATAGTCAGTACGTAGGAACTCACTTGAAGAGTGTTCTGTTGAAAAGCAGTTCCTCAGTATGGCTAGAATGATTGCAGGAAGACCACTAAGACAGTAAAACCTCCAGCATTACATCAAAGCTACCTGTCGCTGGGCAGTGGTGGTGCACGCCTTTACTCCCAGCACTCTGGAGGCAGAGGCCAGCTGATTTCTGTGAGTTTGAGGCCAGCCTGGGCTACAGACAGTAGAGCAGGACAAGTTCCAGAACAGGCTCCAAAGCTACACAGAGAAACCCTGTCTTGAAAAAACAAACAAACAAACAAACAAACAAACAAACAAAGCTATCTGTCTATCAGAGACAGGGCAGAATCAATTTTCTACCCAGTCACTAGCATTTATTGGGATAATATTCTGAACAATGTGTGAAGTCTTATCTACTCCTATGCCTCGAGTGTAATATTTAATAATCGTTTTAGAACATATTTTCAATTCCTTTATGATGCTTCTTCAAAGCTCAAGGGAACCTGGAAGTGGAGGAGAGAATCTCCAAACATGGAGGATTTAGGAAACTGGGCATATACGAAGTTCTAGGCACCATACTAGACTTTGGGGGGAAAACTTAAAAGGTGGTATTACTTAGCACGCAGCTACATAGGGACCAGCGAGAGACCCAGTGCACGGAACCAACAGTGAAAGAATGTCCGCTGTGCAAAGCTAACACGGACAGGATGGTTGACCAGCTGTGGGGGTGAAGAGGAATATCAGCCCCCAGACTGTCAGGTAGAGAGATGGGATGGACATTCCAGGAAGGGAGAGCGGATGATACAGGCATGGAGGAGACAAGTAGTGCTGAGTGACTGGGGAATTCCAAACAGCCCAACCATGCCCATCACAGAGTTTGTGGGGAACAACAGGAGAGCTCCTGTCACTTAGATATGGATTCTGGTTTTGAGTGTGGAGGGTGGAAACTCCAAGAGTATACTGGGGTGACTCTCAGGCTGGCCCATCTTGGTATGCACTGAGACTGTGAGGACAAGTGCTGTTTAAATAGCCAAAGGATTTTGCATCTCTCTGTGACCGTATATGTACTGCAAGAGGCAGTCCTCTAGGTTTTGGTTTTTTGTTGTTTTTTATGTATATGGATGTTTTGCCAGCGTGTATGTATACCATGTGTGTGCAGTGCCCAAGGAGCCCAGAAGATGGTGTTGGATCCCTACAGATGGCTGTGAGCCACCATGTGGGTGCCAGAATCAAACCCAAGTCCTCCAGAAGAGCAGCCAGTGTTCCTAACTGCTGAGCCCTCTCCTGCTGAGTTTTTAATTTAATTTAATTTTGTGTTTGTGTGCACATGCCTGTGGGTACACATGCATGTGTGTGCACATATATGTGTGTATAGGCCAGAGGTCAGCATGGGGTATCTTCTACAATTGCTTCTTTAGCTTTTTTTTTTTTTTTTTTTTTTTTGAGACAGAACCTGAAGCTCACCAATTGATTATTATTTTGAGACAGGACCTGGATCTCACCCGCCCTGGAGATTCTGCCACCAACCTCTCCAGCACCGGAAATGTGGGAGCACCTAGGTCTTCATTTTTGCATGGCAAGCATTCTGCTGATTGACTGAGCCATTTTCCCAATCTCAGCGTGCGTGCGTGCGTGCGTGCGTGCGTGTGTGTGTGTGTGTGTGTGTGTGTGTGTGTGTGTGTTTGGTGTGTGTATGAAGGCCAGAGGTCATTCTCAGGTGTCACTTTTGAGGAGTCATCCATTTTGTTCCCCACACCTTTAAAAAAAAGCAGATCTCTCACTAGGACCTGGGGCTAGCCAGCTGGGCTAGGCTGGCCAGCACGGCCAGTGACTGGAATTACGCGTGCTTACCACCATACCCCACCTTTTGTAAGGGTTCTGGGAACTGAACTTGGGCCCTTATGTTTGCAAGGCCAGCACCTTAACCAACTAAGCCACCTCCCTAGGCCAGCTTTATAGTTTGTTTGTGTTTTCTGAGGCAGGGTTTCTCTGTGTAGCCTTGTCTGCCCTGGATCTCGCTCTGTAGACCAGGCTGGCCTCGAACTCACAGAGATCTGCCCGCCTCTGCCTCCTGAGTGCTGGTCTTAAAGGCATGCGCCACCGTCACCCTGCAGCCTTACAGTTTTTAAAGTGCAATTTATCTTGAAACCTTTGTCCATTCCACAATTTGAGTCATGAATGTTGACACACAAGGACAACAGGACTTGCTAACCCTTGGAATGCAGTCGGGACCCAGGTTATTTGTGAAAAGAAACGACTTTTTTGTTGGTGGGCATTGGCCCTGTTTTTTGTTTGTTTGTGTTTTTAGCTGAGATCACTCCTTATCACCTTACAGAACTGACCATCCTGTCATCATCTCGAGTGGTTAAATGAAAAGGCGTAAGTGTCCTGTAGACTCTGAAACAAAGTCTGCTCTCAATAAATAATGATTGTCCAGCCATGTCTGTTAGACATTAGATGTATTTTAAACTTTAATTAACTTATTGTGTGTGTGGCTACTTGGGAGGGGGCACATGTGCCACGGTACATGAGTGGAGGTCAAAGGTCACTCTATGGAGTCAGTTCTCTCTTTCCACCTTTACATGGGTCCTGGGAATAGAACTCAGGTTGCCCGCCTTATACCATAACAGCTTTTACACACTGAGCCATTCTGCTGGCCTTGGACACTAGATATTTTTAATTCACTTGACAAAATAAATCTGTAGTTTCATGACTTTACTATTAATGTTGCTATCATATTTGATTCTTTGTTGACAAATGACTGTAATCTGTTCATGCTTGTTTGTATCCTTTTAACATGTTTCTAACTAAACTCCTTAAAAAGATGATGATGTTTACTGCTAGTAATCGTTAGGTGAAGAACTAACTGTCTCTTTGAACAGTGTCTGTTGGGCATGTGCTACTCAATAAATGCGTGCTGGGTACTGCTCTCCACAGAATAAATAATTAATAGCCTCTAATCAAGGCCTTTGACTTTCCAGCATTTAAACCTCTTTATTCTCAATTTGAACTCACAGAGAAGGGCTGTGCAACAGACATGGACTGTAAGCCATTTATGTAAGAGTACATTCCTCAGTATCTACACTTAAAAATTCAAAATAATGCTGAAATTAATTTTAATAATATATTTTTGTTACCTTAACATAGTTAAATATTTGCTTTTTGATATGCAATCCATGTCCATTGATAAGATGTCTTACATCTTTTATTCTCCTACTCTTTAAAACATATGTATTTGATACTTATAGTACAGCCTAATTCAGGTGCTATTTTGTATGTGTGTATGTGTATTTGTGTGTGTGTGAGAGAGAGAGCGAGGGAGAGAGAACATGTGTGTGGTATATGTGTACGGTACCTGTGTATGTGTGTCTTGTCCCCTTGAGACAGTGCCTCTCAGTGAACCTGGAGCTAAACCCCGCTAAGCATTCCTTCTCCCCTGACCCTCCAGTGGGTTACAGTCAGAGTGGCCATACCTGGCTTTTTACATGATGCTTGGGATTCAGGTCTTTGTGTTTGCCTAGGGAGAACTCTTACCTGCTGCTGAGTCATGTCCCCGGACCTTAGTTGTTTACATCTTCATGAGAAACACTTGATTTGTGTTTAGATTGCAGAAAATCTAGAGTTGAAAAAGTAGATTACAACAGTTATATTCTTTCTAAATAACTTGAAAATGTCCAAATACTGAATTGAATCGGCTTCTGAACTTAAATTATTTATTATCAAAATCAATAAAAATTAAATTGACTTCCCAAGTGCTCAGGAGCCTAGTGTAGCTGGTGCCCATAGTCCTGGCCAGTGTAGTCACTGAAAAGTTTCCTCCCTGGGGCGATGGTCAACAGCACTCTTTAGCCACCACCCATGGGAGTTCAGCACTGTGGAGAGCCTCGTTTCTCTGGTTTCGTCACAACATCAGCTTTCTTCTGAGGCTTTTAAACCCTACCACTGTACATCAGAGGCTTCTAATCTGTACATGCCACATTTTGTTAATGGCCTGGAAGAGAATCGCTAAAACCCTTAAAATATTCCTTTTGCCATTTCTCCGTAGTCATAGCTATAAGAAGCTACAAGGGAAAAATTTTGCTTGTAGGCATTTTCATTATTGAGGACTAAGGTTAAACAGTTTTGATCTGTCCTAACCCTTTTTGCTATTTGAGAGAAGAGATCACACTGGGAATATAAAACAGAAGCTTTTTTTTTCCTATGAAAAGTGTATTTTCACTATATACCAAACCTAGGATTGTGGGTAGTACCATGAACTAAATGGCAGTTTTTAAAGGTAGAGTTATTTCTCGACTCTCTTATTAGATAGAATTATAGATCTGGGTTATTAAAAAATGATTCCCTTTGAATGTTTAGTTCCATAGCTATGAAACCTGCTCCGGGTTGACATAAAAAGTGTCCTTTAATATTATTAAATAATAATTGCTCAATTTTAATATTTGAGCAAAGAATAGCAGATGTAGTTGAAAGAGTTTTCTGTGTGGAAGCCACTGGGCCCGGATCCTGGGCTCTCCTTTGAGCTCTGTCTCTAATTAGCCTTATCTCTGTCAGGGGTGAGCTCATAGGTCCTGTGACTGCTGCAAGATGGAACTGTCCCATACATCCCAGATATCTTATTCTGTGTCTCCCTTACCTGATGTCGTGATGATCATGAATAAGCCAATTCAGTGGAAGTTCGTAAAACAAAAACAAATATGCCTGTCTGGGTCACCACAAGGATGAGGACATAGATAATATGTGAAATCCAAGCTACCCACGGAAGAAATGATGGCTATCCCTGTGGAGCAGAGCATCTTCTCAGATGTAGTCGTAACACAAGGGACTTCTGTGTTAGCGTTCAGTGGGGCTGCTGTGTGAGGCACCTTCAGCTGATCAGAAAAGTACAAACTCATGCCTCAGTATATCTTGGTGAACCCAGATCTCTGAAGTGTGGCATTCCTGGGGACACACCATAATTCAGGCTGTGGCCTTGCAATTGGTTCCAAAGCCTAAGTGCTATTTGAGCAGTAGAGACCACGGAAGAGGTCTTGTGATTTTCATTTGCTTTGTGGAATTGAGAAATATTTACAACACAGGATACTAAAGAAATAAATACACAGCTGGTGTTCTAGAAGTGACTGCACACTGAGAGAGAAATATATATATATTCCCTCAAGATATGTGTTTGCTATTTTTAGGCCTGTGTTTTAAGGGTCAAGTGTTAAGTTTTCAGAAACAACTTCTAATGAGTCAGGATAAAAACCATCTGGTGCAGGAATTCTTCCTTCAGATGGATGCATTCAAGAAAGAGGAAGAGTTTCCCATCATCCCAAGATTCCCATTGGATGTTGAAGAAAGCTGTTCAACAAAATCCATCAACCTTGTCCAACCTGTCTCTCCTTTTATCTGCCTGCCCAACCACGAAGGAATTAGAAAAAAAAAAAAAATTGGAAAGAGAAAGAATAGGGAGATGGCAAGATTTTTATCCTAGGGGCCAAGTGTGCAAAACCTCAGAATAAAAACAGGAGTATATTGCCTCGGGACAAAGTACAACACGCACGGTGTGGGTGTGCACAGGACCTAAAGAGAGGCAGGCAGGTGGATGGAAGGGCAAGAAAGCCAACTGGAAGGAGAGTGCCAGGCCACAATCAGAGACAGCCTTCTACTGTCCCTGAATAAATCGGCCTAAGTGACACTTCCTTGTATCCCAGGAAGTGACGATCAGCCAATGTAGACATCGTGATTCCCAAGTCTCACCCACTCCAGGGATGCTGTGGGGTGCGGGGAGCCCTCTTCCACACGCTTTCTGGGCCAGCTCCTTACAGGAGGCTTTTTGTGCCTTGTGTCCAGTCCTGACCCTGAACACCACCTCGGGGCAGAAGGGGACTGAACGAAGGCTGGAGCAACGCTAGGAACTGAAGGCGCGGAGAACTGAAGGGTGGTACCCAACGCTCCCTCCAGTGACACAAATAAAATGCGTTTTTTGAAAAAAAGGAGGGGATTGCGATTTATACGCCTCAACACACCGTTGTCCCCAGTGCTGGTTTAAAAAAAAACAAAAAAAAAACCACCCAAGAATCAAAATCAAATCCCAAGACACGGGAGGTTCTGAGGGGGACAGCCAGATCCGCGGGTGGGGCGAGTCCCTCCTGAAATCCGGCCCGGGGGGCGGGCGGGAGGGCGAGCGGGCGGGAGGGCGGAGGCCGCCCCGCATCCCTAATGAGGGAATGAATGGAGAGGCCCCTCGGCTGGCGCCCGCCCACCCGGCGGCGGCCGCCAAGAGCCTCGGGGCGCTGCGTGCCGCGCCCGCCGCTCCGCGCGCACCGGCTCGGGCCGCGGCTCCGGTTGAGCGCGGCGGGGACGGCACGGCGCGGCGCGCGGGCTCGGGGCCGCGGGGGCCCGGCGCGGATGCCGCAGCGGCAGCGGCGACGGCGGCGGCGGCGGCGGCGGCGGCGCTGCTCACCTGAGGCGGCGCGCGGGCGGCGCTGTCAGGGCCGCGCTCGCCCGGCGCCGCACTGAGGCGGCTCCCCGGGCGCCCGCCCTCCAGTCGGCCCGCGCGGCCCGTCGCGCCCCGACCGACCGGCGTTCTCCCCCGCGCAGCCCGGCCCCCCGCGTCCGTCGCCCGCCTTCCCGCCCCGCGGCGGCCTGCGGGAGCCGCGCGCTCCCCAGTGCGGCCTGCTCGCTCGCTCGCCCGCCCGCCCGCCGGCCCGCGCGCGCCCGCTCGCCCGCCCTCGCCGGAGCCCTTCCGCGGCCCGCGACCCGCCGGACCCCCTCACTCCCCCCCCGGCTCGACCCCAGCCGCCCGCGCAAGATGTCGGCGCGGACGCCATTGCCCACGGTGAACGAGCGGGACACAGAGAACGTGAGTCCCCCACCCCCGAGCCTCCGGCGCGGCCACCTGGGCGAGCCCGGCCTGACCCCTACCCCGTCCTTCCCCATCCCCACACCGGGAGGCCGGGGCCGCCCTCCGCTGCGAGGAGGAGGTCCTGCCTGAGGGGATGGGGAAGGTGATGGAGGGCAGAGGGTGGGCACCCAGGGTGGCTTCGTGACGACCCCCACACACCCCCGGAGTGAATGGATGCTTGGCGACAGCCCACGAGCCAGCCAGCCGGACCTCTTAACACCGTGGCTGTCCTGGGATCTTTCAGCCCTTTGCTTTTTCTGGATCTTTGAGTCCTTGGCAAACACACAAACACACACACACACACACACACACACACACACACACACACACACACACACACACACACACACACACACACACACACCCCGCACCCCGCACACCCCCGGAGTGAATGGATGCTTGGCGACAGCCCACGAGCCAGCCAGCCGGACCTCTTAACACCGTGGCTGTCCTGGGATCTTTCAGCCCTTTGCTTTTTCTGGATCTTTGAGTCCTTGGCAAACACACAAACACACACACACACACACACACACACACACACACACACACACACACACACACACACACACACACCCGCACCCCGCACAGCCCCATGACTTTGCTTTTTGTAAAATCAGGTTCACGTTGGGGGGGGGCATGGGCACCTTAGGGAATAAAGAAGGCAGTGGAGTAGAGGGGTGTGCGTGTGTGTGTGTGTGTGTGTGTGTGTGTGTGTGTGTGTGACTTTATATCACTGTGGTACTCCTCTCAGGAGTGATGAGTAGAAGAATTTCACTTACAGCTTCTGTAGCCCCAGGGTGAGAGAGAAAATGTTTTAAAAGCCCCAGGAAGCCAACTGGCTTCTTTTCCTCAATCCAGTGTTCATGACTCAGGGACAGGTTTTTAACCACCTCTCCTGCTCGGGAGGGTCACCAGGTGCATTTCTTTGAAGGGAGGATTTCCCCGTGTCTGGTCTAATTGCACTCAAGAGTTGTTTGGTTTTTTTGGTTTTAATTTTTAAAAATCAAGACTGAGATGTTCTTGGTATTTGAACTCTTAAAAACTAAGAGAACAAGGCCGATTGCATTTTCACCTTCTGAAAAGTCCAATTGTCTGTGTTCGTGTGTGTGCAAGTTCCTTTGCAGGAAAGGTGGCTTTCTGTCACTGTTGTTTTAAAATCCTCATGACCTGTCCAGGGGCCGCGAGGCTCCAGAGGGTCTGGTCTGATTGCCCGAGTTTTAAGGCGCTGGAGGGGTTCTAGGTTTTGGTTGGCCGACCAGAGCTGTCTGGTTGTCTGTTTACCTCATCAGTGCTCCAGCGCTTAATGTACCAGTGACTTCACAGGGGTGGGAAAGTAATCATCCTGAAGTGCTGGGGTGTTCGGAGACAAAAGATAGGGAGGAGAGGCAGGCAAGCTCACTTCTTGAAGAGTTGAATGAGACAGAAACTCGGTGTTTTCATCGAGAGCCCGGGATCACAGAAATGCAATCTAATTATTTGAAGGGAGAATGAATTCTACCAAGACCATTGTTAGAAGAGCTAGGAAGATGTGTGGTACGCTTTGTCCTCTCTAGTGTTACACATTTACAGCGACAGAGACACCAAGGCTGTCTCCATCATACATTATAGCTTAATTTGCATTTTAACTGTTGTTTTAGAAATGGAATTGATGCATAATTTTCATTGGGAGGCTAATGGAGGTTGAAGAAAAAGGTAAAGAATTTGGTGGAATAGATTTTTTTTTTTAAAGCCAAAGAATTAATTAAAAAAAAATCCTGTCATTCAAGAGTGAGAATGAAAAGTCAAACAGATGATGACCTTTGCTTTTATGAACAGAATTCTGTGTGTGCTAACCTGTGAGGGGGGAAAGCACATTGTTTGATTTTTGTCGTCGGTTTTTGACTCCTACACCTCTTTTTAGGCTTGTAGGCTAGGCGTCTTTATACAGACATGAGATGGCATTGTAGAACCAGGCAGCAAGGAACTGCACTACACACGGCTTCCCACGGAAGAACAAAAGAAGAGCAAGGGCACTCCAGAGCTAAGCGGTGATAGCATTATGAGTTTTGTTGTGCCTTCTGAGCATGGTTGTGCTGGGTAAACTCATCCGCTTTGTTTCTGCACATGTTCTTCCGGAGACTCCGAATAGTCTTGTTTCTTCTCTGGTACATAACGCCTCCCCGTGTAGCTTACTTTATCCACATCCTAATTATCTCCTGATTGCTGTGGAAAATATCTACTCTGCTATGGCTGTTAATTAATCAATGAGTGTGCACTTAACTCTGGTTTTGGATTGGAAGGGAATTCAGAAGGGCTGGAGACAAGGCCTCTCCCCACCAAGAGCTGACAGAAGAGAGAAATGCAATCCCCAATAGTGTACAGCAGAGGACTGTGTGTAGCTAGGGCTGCACTGGCTTGTAAGTGTTCCAGGTGTGTATCGAAGAGGCCACCACTGGAGGCTGTTGAATGACCACTGAAGTCATAAGTGGCACTATCCATGCTCCTTACCTCCCATCAGTGGAATAGAGTAACAAACTTGCTTGTCAGTGCATGTATTAATGCCAGCATGGTGGCCAAAATATGCATTTGTTTGTACTCATACATATTTTTAAGTATATCCATACATGACATATTTTTTAAAATATCTATATAATGTTTATATGACTTATTAAAGCTTTTTAGGTCTTTGAATATTAAAGACAGTAGCCAAGACACTATTGTTCTTAGAAATTAAAATAACCAAATACAGTAATTTTTAAAAATTAATATTATATTGCAGGTAACAAACATTTCTTAAACATATACAGCATGCATATGCCTTTTGTTTTTGTTTTTGTTTTTTTTGAGACAGAGTTTCTTTCTGTAGCCTTGGAGCCTGCCCTGGAACTCACTCTGTAGACCAGGCTGGTCTCAAACTCACAGAGATCCGCCTGCCTCTGCCTCCCCAGTGCTGGGATTAAAGGCGTGCGCCGCCACCACTGCACGGCTACTTATGCCATATTTTGTGTCCTTGGGAATATACAATATCTAATCTTTTCCCATATCATGGATGCATGTTCAAGATTTAAAATTCAAGGAGGGACTGTGTGGCCCGGCTGTCTAACTTCCTACTGTGTACAGCAGAGAAAGAATTGTTCTTGCGGACATTCAGTGTGCAGTCTTCTTAGATGATGGTTTGCGTGTGCCTTGTGGTGGGCCTCACCTGGCTAACTACGACAGGAAACAGTGATTAGCTTTTAAGGCAGTGAACACTTTGTGGTGAAGCAGAAAAGACACGTTGCAAAGCATGGAATCTCTGCAAACTGTGTTTGATTTTAGGTTGTAAAGAGTGAGTCTAGGAAAACAGAACCATGTTTGAAAAACTTGCTTATCTTCTTTTTTTTCTGTCAGGTCATTTTTGGAGAATTCCAGTATGGTTTTAGGAGCTATTTTAAAATACATTAATAAATCTCTCTCCCTCTTTCAATGAAAGACTTCTGTAAGTGTTTTGGAAAGCCTCTGTTGGTGGGTCAGCAGTGCCCTCCCTGGCTGTCTGTCTGTGTTGACAACAGTGCTGTGTTCCTAACTAGAGATCAGGGTGACAAAAGTCAGTGACTAATCCTTTTACTGGTGGATCTTTCCATAGACTGGAAATTCATGTGGCAACTGTAACAAGCTGTTGCAGTAGCTGATGTGACCAGCAGCCATCATTATGTAGATGACCAGTGGCCACCATTATGTCGAGATGGGAAGACGAGTGGATGGCACACACGCACATTCACTGCCGGTGGCTGTGCTCAGGACTCCCTGCGTGTGTGCGTGCGTGCGTGCGTGCGTGCGTCCCAGTACCTGTCCTGCGCGGCTCACTTGCTGCCTGGTTGTCTTCTCTCTGTTGTCCTTGCCTGGCTCGGTGACTAATGTGTGTGAGAGATCAGTGCTGTCACATTCCCTTTTGAATCAGTTTGTTTATCACCAAAACGAAGGGTAGACATTACAGTACACAACCCAAGGCTCCAGAGAGTCAAGTGACCTGCCCAAGGTCATACTAGATTTCTGACCTCTTAAACTGTTGCTCTCTTCTGGCTATTGCTTCTGGGAGGTGGTTTGTTTGGTTTTGGCTTAGAGATTTAACAAGAGCACAAATGTCCCACATGGGAAGAAGAACAGGATATGCTTTTCTTAACCACTTCTGGTCCTTAGTGCTCAGTCGCCTGCAGTGCCCTGCCCTTCCCCTTACCACACACTCCCAAACCCTTTGTGGCTTGGCTCGCAGGGTTCGGCAGGACTGCTGAGATCACGACAACCACCCTCACTCTCTTTTGTAGCTACCACTGGTGAGATGTATGAAGTCCAGGCTCATGATCTCCAGAGTGGGCATCCAGACAGTCACCTGGGAAGGAAAGACCTTGAACATTGTCATTTCTCCATCTTGATGTTCTTATTCAGTCTTCTTGTTTGGTGTGTGTGTTTGTAGGAAGGTATCATAGCATGAGAGTGGAGGTCAGAGGATAGCTTTGAGGAATCCCTTCTCTCCTTCCACTGTGTGAAGCGCAGGATTAGGTTGTCATGTTGGTGGCAAGTGCTACTACCGCCCTAGCTGTGTCATTAGCCTTCTGTGTTTTCTGAAAGCCTACAGTGTGCACAATTAGCTATTTTGCTTGATTTTTCAAATAACAGTCCTCATTATTTGTGTCTATCTAAGGCTTTCCTTTTCTTTTTTCCTGGTGAACATTCTTGCAAGTTCCTTTTGGTGAACCTGGGCATGGTGGCATATGCTTGTAAATTCAGCACTCAGGAGGCTGAGGCAGGAGAATCCAAAGTTTGAGATCAGCCTGAGCTATAGAGTAAGACCCTGTCTCAAATGGAGAAAAAAGTTGGTTTGGTTAACGATAGCCATTTGTAATTTTGTTTTGTTTTATTGAGACAGGGTCTCATTATCCTAACTGTCTTGGAACTCACTCTGTAGACCAGGCTGGCCTCTAACTCACAGAGATCTGCCTGCCTCTGTCTCCTGAGTGCTGGGATTAAAGGTGTGTGCCACTGTGCTCAGCTTGTAAATTTTTTTTAAATCTGAAAATAGTTTGCCTTTATTATTGGAAGACAGCTTTGCTCAGTCTATAACTCTAGATTGTTGGTTTAGTTTCTTTAAGGGTCAGAAAATTGTCCCATTGTCTACTGATCATGCTGTTTCTGGTAGAATGTGTCTGATAACTGGCAAGCTGTCTCCTTTTCTTTTCTTTCTTTTTTTAAACTAAAATATAATTAGATCGTTTCTCCCTTCCCTTTCCTCCCTCCAACCCCTCCCATTCATGGTATCCTTTTGATTGTTATATACACATATTATACATATGCCTATTGTTATATAATGCGTACACACGTGTGTATGTGTGTGTCTGTGTGTGTGTGTCTGTGTGTGTGTATGTATGTATGTGTGTGCCCAAATATAGAAATACAACATGCTCGGTCCGTTTCGTATGATTTGCGTGTGTGTGACTTCAGGGCCAGCCTCTCGGTGTTGAATATCATCAGTTGGGGCGCTCTTCCCTGGGGAAGGTCATTTCCCCCTCTCAGCACCCCTTCGTTGTCTTCATCTTTTGTTTAGGGTTAGGGCCTGCCAGGTCGTTCCCTGCCATGCTGCCATGTCTGTTGGTGTGTCTCTTTAAGGTTCTCTTTCTTTGGTGTTGGAGTTTTACTGTAGTGTGTTTAGATGTGGGTTTATTTTCATCCTGTTTGCTTTTTGTATCTGTGCATTCATGTTTTCATAGCTTCTAGTGCCTCTCAACTATTTTGTTTTCTTCTGGCACCCCATGTGTCTTCCTTTTTATACCCAGACTGGCTCCCCAGACACGTAAACGTCTTCCTTTTTCTTACTAATTCATTGTTTTTCTAAATGACGAGCTGTGTAGTTAAGCTCTGCCTTCTGTAGATTCCTGACTTTCCTCAGTTTAGAAATGTGTCCGCCGTGGTTTCTTTGTGCCTTGGCTTGGGTCTGTTCTCTCTGGTGTTGCTGATGTACTAGCTCTGCTGCACTTCCATTCTGTCCTCCTGAGTCTTCGCCCTGACTCATGCCTTCCCACCTCATTGCTTCTCTGTAGTCTGTAGTACAGTTACTCTGTGCAGTGTTTCTGTGTCTGTTTTCAGTTGTATTTAAATGTCTCCCAACCCATCTGTTGATGTTTTTTCTAATTGTGTTTAAAAACACCTTTCACAAGCTCTACTTTTGTGAGTCTTTGGGTATGCAGTATAGTATTATTACCTGTAAACAGTGTGTTAGCCAAGTATCTAGTAATTTTATGTTGCAGGACTGAAACTTTGCACCTACTGGACAGTGACTCTCTCTTTCTTTCCCCTGGCCCCTGGCAAACACCCACATTGCTTTGGTGATTTCAATTACTTTCCTCATAAAATGAAGTCACATAGTATTTATCTTTTCGTGGTTGGTGTATTTCGTTTTCCACAGTGTCCATAAGGTTCATCTGTGTTTCAATATATGGCAAAATGTCTTTCTTTTTATGAATGAACAATATTCTGTTGTGAGTATATAGTGTATTTTATTTATCCAGTCATCTGTTGATGTATATTAGTTTGTTTCTCCTTCTAGGGTAAGTGTTTCAAGAAACATTGGAATGAAAATATCTCTTGGAGATCCTGATTTCATTTCTTCTGCATAAATACCAAGAAGTGGAGTTGACTGGTTGGTTACATGTTGTTATATTCTTAATTTGCAAAGGAACTTCCATATTGTTTTTTTATAGATAATCCAACATTTGACATCTTTAACAACAGTGTACAGGTTCTGGTTTCTCTACTTGAGCTCAGAATTCTGACAACTCTTGTGATTTCAGTTTTGACGAACACAATCCTGGGTAGGGATGTAGCTCAGTGCACTTGATTAGCATGTGCAGGGCCCTGGGTTCAGTTCTCAGAACCATAGACAAAACCAAACCCTGCTTGATAACAGCCACCCTAATAAGTGGTGCTCTCCTGTGGTCCTGGTGTTTTTTCATGATTAGCACCGTTGAGGCTGTTTTCTCTTACCTGTTGGCCACTTGTTAATACTCTTTGGGAAAACGTCTATTCATGTCCTGTGCGTGTTCTAAAATCCGGATATTTACCTATTTGCCATTGGAGTGTAAGGAATTCCTGATAAATTTTGGATAGTAGCTCCACATGAAATGCATAGCTTGCAGCTATTCTCTCCCATTCTGGAGGTCTTCTTCCCCTGGTTTTCCTTGTGGTCTTTGCTCTGGTTGTCCTCGTCTGCCTTCACTGTGACAGCCTGGGCTGCTGTCACATCCAGTAAATCATTGCCAACATTTACATCATGAAGCTTTTTTTCTGACATTTTCTTCTAGGAGTTCTATAGCTCAAGTGTTACAGTTAAATCTTTAATCTGTTTTGAGCCTAGTTTTAATGTAGTAGGGTGAGGGTCCAGTTTCATTCTTTTGTTGTTGATTGTTCAGGATATTCAGAGTCCTTCGTGGTTCTTTATGAATCCTAGGATGTTGTCTTAGTCAGGGTTTTTATTGCTGTGAAGAGACACCATGACCACTGCAACTCTTATAAAAGAAAAACATTTAATTGGGGTGGTTTACATTTTCAGAGGTGGAGTTCATTATCATCATGGTGTGAATGGTAGCGTATAGTCAGATGTGGTGCTGGAGCTGGAGCTGAGAGTCCTTATATCTTGAGTCACAGGCAACAGGAAGTGGTCTGCCTCACTGGGTGTGACTTAAGCATATATGAGACCTCAAAGCCTGCCTCCACAGTGACACACTTCCTCCAGCAAGACCAAACCTACTCCAATAAGGCCACACCTCCTAGTAGTGCCACTCCCTGTGAGATTATGGGGGCCAGTTACATTCAAATTACCACAGATGTTTTACTGATTTTACAAAAACATGAGATTGAACTTTGATAGAGATTACAGTGGGCCTATAGATTGGTTTAGGTGGTATGGGCATTTTTGTTTTGTTTTTTTTCGAGACAATGTTGTTTGTGTAGTTTTGGAGCCTGTCCTGGAACTCACTTTGTAGACCCGGCTAGCCTTGAACTCACAGAGATCCACCTTCCTCTGCCTCCCAGAGTGCTGGGATTAAAGGCATATGCCACCACCACCCAGCCATAGTATGGACATTTTGACAGTATTAATTTTTCTAATCTATGAACATGGGCTATCTTTCCATTTTTTGTCTTTAATTTCTTTCAGCAATATTTTACTTCTTTGGTTAAGTTTATTCCAAAATATTTTATTCGTTTTGGTATTTTAAAAATTGGCTTGTTTTCTGAATTTTTTTTCCAGATAGTTCCTTGTTAGTGATAGACACACATCTGATTGTGTGTGTGTGTGTGTGTGTGTGTGTGTGTGTGTGTGTGTGTGTGTGTATGTGTGTGTGTGTTGATTTTGGATCTTGAAGGTGTTTGGATTTGTATATTAAGTTGAACAGGTTATTGTAGGATGTAAATGGGGTTGCATATAACATTGTCTCAACTACACACAGGTATTTTCCCTCCTTCCTTCCTAATTTGAATACCTTTTCTTTTTCTTGTTGAATTGTTTGGGTTAAGAGTTCCAGAACTATGTTGAATGGAAGTGGTGAGGATGGTCATTTGCCGTTGTTCCTGATCTTAGAAGACACTTTTGTTTGTTTTGTCCTACCATTCACTGTTAGGTGAGCTGTGGGCTTTTCCTAAGTGATCTTCATTACACTGAGGTAGTTCCCTTTCATCCCATTTGCTGAGTGTTGCAGTAGATCTAACGTAAATGCTTACATATAAAATCTGTATCTGTGGAGATTATTATAGAATTTTAATTTTTCTTGTCTTGATAGGTTGTATATCACACTGATTTTGTACATTGAGCCATCTTTGTATTTCAGGTGTGAACTCTAGTATATGATCCTTGTAACATGCTATTGACTTGGATATACTCGTTCTTCCCTGCTTGTTTTGGGAATGTTTGGGCCTGTTTATCGTCACTGGGCATGTTGACCTGCAGCTTTCTTTTCTTAGGATACTGTCTCAGTCGTTGGTATCAGTGTAACACTGGATTCACAAATGAGTTAGATGGCATTTTCTCCTGTTCAGTTTTGGGGAGAGCTTGGAAGGATGGGTGTCAGTTCTTCTTTAAATGTTTGCCGACTTCATCAGTGAAACCATCTGCTCCTGGCCTTTCTTTATTAGAAGGTTTCTGATCGTAGATTCACTCCTTTTACTGGTTATAGATCTGCTTAGGTTTTCTGTATCTTCATAATAGAGTATTTGTAGGTTTATTAGAGTTCTTCAGAGGAATATATTTAATTTCAACAAATTTGTCTATTTTCTAGTTCTTCTGTCCTTTTTTTTTAAAGTTTCACACCATTAGAGTTGGAAAAAAAAAACATGGTATCATATCAATCTTAAATTTGTGCTTTATTTTTTATTTTATCTATTTGTGTGTTTATGCGTGTGTGTGTGTGTGTGTGTGTGTGTGTGTGTGTGTGTGTGTGTGTAACCTATCATGGAAACTGTTGTGTGTGTACTTGAGAAGAGTGTATATTGTGCTGCTATTGGGTATATGGAATGTTTTCCTTTTTTTTTTTTCTCGTTGGTTTTTGAAACAGTGTCTCACCATGTAGCCCAGGATGCTCTCAAATTTGCAAGCCTCCAGCCTTCACCTCCCAAGTGTTAGGAT
This sequence comes from Peromyscus californicus insignis, assembly GCF_007827085.1. Taxonomy (NCBI): domain Eukaryota; kingdom Metazoa; phylum Chordata; class Mammalia; order Rodentia; family Cricetidae; genus Peromyscus; species Peromyscus californicus. The sequence goes on along the minus strand of NW_026294436.1, from coordinate 69,742,326 downwards.
TATAGATGTGTCCCACCATATCAGCATGGGATACTTTTGATGTGTCCATTTGGTCTGTGTTGTTGTTCAAGTCCTCATTTCTTTATTGATGTCGTATCCATTTACTGCATGTGGAGTATTGAAATCCATTACTGTTGCGTTGCTGTCAATGTTGGTTTTATACATCCAGATCTTCTGATGTTGAACACATACATTTTTGTAATTGTTGTATCTTCTTTATTTTATTGTTTTGTCGTTATGTGATGTCCTTCTTTGTCTTATATGGCAATTTTTAAGATTCTATCTTATCTGATATAAATATGGCCACCCCCTGCTCTCTTTCGGTTACTGCTTAAATGGAATATCTTTTTCTATCCTTTGACTTTCAGCCTGCAGGTGTCCTTAAATGTAAAGCAGGGCTCATTGACAGTATCTAGTTGGAACTTTGTCTTTTATTGAAGTGTTTGGTCCTGATGCTGCTTTAAATGTTCTGTCAGGCTTATCTGTCTGTCTTGCTCGCTGTTGCTCTCTTCCTGTGTTTCATTGGTTTCCACAGTGACATTTATAGTGTACCGCTGTCAGCGTCTCAGCCCAGCCCAGCAGCAGTCCCTGGTCTGGTTGGAGCATTGACCCACATCCCAGTCTTCCCTTTCCGCATCTGCCCACTCTGAGTTTCATTCTCTGGTTGTCATTTCTGAAGGTCTGGACTCTCCTTGCAGTCCTCTGACTGTGATGTAGCCTCCTCGTCCTTGCTTCTTTGTGATTTCATTTTCTGTAGCATTTAATATGTAGGCATTTACGTTCTGTTTCTGGAAATCCTGCCATCTGAGGCTCCTGGATGTTTAATTTCCTTTTGTTCCTGTGAATATCTGTCATGTGGTGTTTTCATTTCTGGTTGGTTGGTGTTTTTTCTTCTCTTTTGATAGCAAATTTCTGTTTACCTAGTTTTATCTGTGTGAAACTTGGCGTTAGAGAATGACTTCCTATGTAGGGGCAGGCAGGAGGGAGAGGGAGGTTTCTATTCCGGTGAGATCCTGTTGACCTGGGACACTTGTCCAGTCAGGGAGGCAGGGAGCTGTGGCTTCAGCTCTAAACTTTGCGGTGGGCCCAAGGCTTAGAATTTGACCCCAGGGCAATTCTGTGTTTTGTAGTCATTTTCTGCTGGTCTGTCTGTCTATCTTTCTTTTTGAAATGTTTGTTTGTTTTCTGTTTTGCCTTTGGGTGTTTCTCTTCCAGTTTCACAATGCCTTAAAAGTATGTGTTTCCTGTCCCCCCCAGGAGAAAGAAGTCTGAAATGAAGTTTTGGAAAAGCTTTATGTAATTTTGTGAACCTAAAAATGTGTCATGTGTGAGACTTTTCTACCTGCAGACTTAAAAAGGAAGGTCTGCAATTTTTGTTTTCAAGTCTTTCACTTCAAAGTTTTTAGATTAATTAAATTTGCTCTTTGACAGTCTCCTACATGTATATAATGCATTCTAATTACTCTCTCTTCCTGCTCTCTCTATTCTCCCTCCCACCCCTGTCAACTCATCCTCTCCCTACAGAACAGGTTCCCACACTCATGTCTTTCTGTGGCGACTCACTGAGTCTCAAGTAGGACTGCATATGAACCCTGGCTTTCGAGCTATACACCAGAGCTTCTGGGCTCCGCAGTGGATACACAACTGAGGACAGTGACTTCCCCCTCCTCCAGAATCTGCCAATAGTTCAGCAGAGAAGGGGAGGGCCTAGCGAGCCCATCCTCTGCCCGTAACTGACTGTTGACAGGGCCAGCCTTGTATAGGCCCAGCACAGGTAACCCCAGTTGCAATGATTGCAGCGGCTGTGTCTAGAACATGGAATTTCACAGTCCTTCTCCACATCTTCTGGTTCTTAGAGTCTTTCTGTTTCCTCATCCTCGATCTTCCTGGAACCTTGGAGGGGGTGGTATGTTATTCCAAAATCATAATTGATTTTTGGAAACCATTTATTGTAGTTATTAAATGACTGGCTTTCAAAAATTGACACTTGTCATCAAGGAGGAGAGAAGTGTGCTAGCAGAACTTTCATAGACATTTTCACAAACTCACAGATGGATTAAAATCTGAATAGCATAATGAAATTAATGTAATTAAACCCACGTCTGTGAGGTGCTTTCTCGTTGAAATCAGGTATTGCTGTAAAGTGTGCTTACAGCTTTCTGTCCTTCCGTTTTCTGTAGCGTGTTCCTGAGGCAGATTTCACACGAGAACCGTTTTCATTGGGTACTATCACTGTTGTTTGCTAAGCACAGCAAAGCTCGCACTATTAGAGATCGGTCCCTTCCTAGTTTTCGACTCTTCATTTGATGGCTCTGTTTTCTAGTGTGCATAATCTGTAAGACTGTTGGTTTCTCTGGACAGTGATCCTGGGGCTCTGGCTTAGAGGTGAGGCTGTGACTGTTATCAGAGTTTAGCCTTGCTCTAGACTTGCCTGTGGTCAAAATGCTTTCTTCCTAATTAAAGTGGGACCTCACACAAACGTTGCTTCTGTATATTTCCTAAATTAGTATTTTCTATATTCTTCTATTAATGATTTAATGAACCAAAGTCTACTTTCATTTATTATCAACAGAATGAGCTTATAAGGGGCAGATTTTATAACTCACATTCCCTAATCTCTCTCAACACCATCAGGTGCTCTCAAGAGTTTTTGGCTTAAGGAATGCTTTTCCCCAAACCTCCTGCTGTGGGTGTCTACTGATGTATGTGACGGTGATTACACAAACACCTTCTTTCATTGGAGGCTTCCAGTTAGTGACTTCAGAGAGTGGCAACAATGACGACTCTGTTTTCATGAGCAGTGACAGCAATAGAAAATAGCAGGGACTGTCTGCTTTGGAGGCAAATGGGAGGTGGATGAGGCACCTGGAGCTGTGAGGTGGAAGCGACTAAGGAAGAATCCCGTTCTTCCCTCCCTTTTCCCAGCGTGAAGTGCTGAGCCATTATGAGACTAGACATGACAGGGAACTAAAAACCATAAACACCCTGAACAATGTGAGAGGCCACACAGTGCCCTTGGTTCTAGGCTGATGCTGTTCCAGCCATCTTATCAATTTAGTTTAAGGAGTAAACAAGCCTAGGCACTGTCCAAAATCTTCATGACCTGCTGGTAAAGGGTATGGTGACAGGGTTAGCGTGGCTGCCTTCTTCCTGGGGTCAGAGGAGCAGCTTTCACTGCCTGAAAGAGGTTTTCTTTTCTTTCCTTTTCTGTTCGCCTCATCATAAGTGAAAGCAGTTGGGAGACAAAAGCAGTGAAACCGGAACCCTGTTCTGGAGAGACTCAGAGCCCAGAGGGAGCAGGACCCAGAGGCAAACAAGTGCAGCAGAAAGTTACAGTGCCCTGTCATCTGACTGAGGGGAGCAGGAAGCAAAGGCTGCTGGAGATGGACGGAGGACTCGCGTGCCAAGCTGCTCTGTGGAAGTCACACTGGAGGGAAGGAGGGGACTGGGCGGAGAGTAGAGGGGCCTCATATACCTTAGCAAGAACTAATCCAGGGGCCACCACAACCCTGGGAGAGGTTAAGTCGAAGGTTAGCTTGAGTAGACTTGCAGACTTGGAACCTCTGTGCTTTATGAACACCCCAGACTTCAATCCAGCAGGCTGCTTTGTCATGGTCCATGGAGAGCTTTTAGCATCATGTTTACAGACACCCTTGACATACTGGGAATTTTGACATACTAGGAAGCAGGCTTGGGGAAGTGCCAGTGTCTGTGACAGAGCCTTGACCACTGTAGGTGGGCTTCTCCAAGCCGCCTTAGCCAGGCCTTCTGTGTCTGCCCTCTGCCTGTTGGCCAGTCTCGGCCAAGGGTCTCACTGGGACATTAGTGACATACTGTGCTCATGTCTGATGGATTAGTGCATTCTCTCCTTTGCTGTCTCCTCTTAGTCATCTTCATCCCCTCAACCCCTCAAATGCCTGTTGAGCATGGCCTCTCTTCCCTAAAATCAAGATGGGGAAAAACCTGTCAAGGAGGAGGTTACTCTCTCCAGAATCCAGTCTTACTTGCCTTGCTGATTCTGCTGTGGATGTAATCTGTGGCAGGCTTTCAAATTGAACTATGGTTTCTGTAAGTCTCTTCTTCTTACAATGCTATACTCTTTGAGATCAAGACCTCTGATTGCCGCATCAGTCAAGCAGTGGAGATCACAGTGTGCAGAACTGCCCTTGCTGCCTTGTAGAAACAGCTAAGATACGCTAAGAGAATACCCTTTTCTCTTCACACATGCATGTGTGCTGTGTACAGCATAGCTGTGCTGGAAATGCGTAGGAATGCATGCAATTAATATATAGTCATTTTCTGGAAATAACAAAGGATTTAAAAATCTGAAATAGTGTTGGGTAGATAATTTTTTTAAATTTTAATACAAGGGAGGCATTGCAGCACAAATGTGTTCCAGCACATACATGGAGGTCAGAGAACAATTTGTGGGAGTTGGTTCTTTCCACCATTTGGGTCCTGGCAAGGTTACACTCAGGTGTCAGGCTTGGCAGCAGGTGCCTTTACCTGCTGTACCATCTCAACAGTCCTAGACACAATACTTACTCTTAAAGTGCTGGTCATTTTTGTGAACTCCCAAGGCATGCTCGATAGAGACCTCTCTCACTGTGTTCATGTACGTAGTTCAAGTCACCAACTAAAATTCCCGGTCATTAAAAACATGATGTTCGGGGTTGGGGATTTAGCTCAGTGGTAGAGCACTTGCCTAGCAAGCGAAAGGCCCTGGGTTCGATCCTCAGCTCTAAAAAAAAAAAAAAAAAAAAAAAACATGATGTTCTCTGGGAGTCCAATTAGCGAGAATGAGGAGGGTTTATATGAGCGAGAATTGTTGAGACCAAGGTTGGATAAAGCACAGGGACAAATAGACAAATGAATGGAAACACATGAACTATGAACCAATGGCTGAGGGGTCCCCACTGGATCAGGCCCTCCGAATGGGTGAGACAGTTGATTGGCTTGATCTGTTTGGGAGGCATCCAGGCAGTGGGACCAGATCTTGTGCTCATTGCATGAGTTGGCTGTTTGAAACCTGGGGCCTATGCAGGATTGTTTGGCTCGGCCTGGGAGGAGGGGACTAGACCTACCTGGACTGAGTCTACCAGGTTGACCTCAGTCTGTGGGGAAGGCTTTGCCCTGGAGGAGATGGGAAAGGGGGGGGGGGGGTTGGGGGGAAGGTGAGGGGGACGGGAGGGGGGAGAACAAGGGAATCCGTGGCTGATATGTAGAACTGAATTGTATTGCAAAATAAATTAAAATAAATTTAAAAAAAAACATGATGTTCATATTTAAGTTGACGTAACTAGTAACTTAGAGAATAATTACTGGATTTGCTAGATTTAATTAATGTAACTGAATTAAAGGTCATAGAATAAAGTTGGACTGCCATAGTGTTAATCAAATGTAATAATTTAAAGAAAAAACACCTTACAGTTTCTGATGTGAATCTACTGTAACACTTGGTTGCTTGTGGGAATAAAAGCACTAGGAAGTTTGCAAAGGAATTTGACACCATATTTTTAGAATTAATTTAGGCAGATGTGTTCATTTATCCTCTGGAGACTCAGTTGTATAAACTCCACTTCTCCTGGCAGGCTGTGGTGAGCGAAGGCCTCCCAGAGGAGCGGTTTGGTGAGTAGGGGAGTAGCTGGGAGAGGAGAGCCTCTAAAATGGAAACTCACCTTAGCTACTCTCTGTGATCCCTGGTGTGTGTCTGCCTGTAGGCGGGTGTGTGAGAAGGACCAGAGTGAACGGCTTTCTGGAGTTGGCTTGGTCTGTAAAAGCCAAACCCAGGTTTGGATCCCAGCTCTGCCTTTTGTGAGCTGTAACATGGTGAAGCCACTTTTTATGCCACAGGCTTACAGGGAACCAGAGAGCCTGCCTGCTGGGGTGTTGGGAACTGTGACTGAGCACACACACTGTTCTTTGGACAGTGCTTGGCACCTTATGAAACTGTAAGCTGCTAGCTGCTGCCGACTGCATTACAGTTCCTCTACTGAGATGAAGGCTGGAGAATGGGACTGTGTCCGCATTTCACTGTTCTTCTCTCTGGGTTACTGGGTTACACACGATCTTCGTCTGTGTTTTTTAACTTCATGTTTTGCATCTTGAGTTTATATTACTTTTTATACCAAAAAAGCATTAAATTTATAATGTTAACTGTAACTTTCTGGTTTGCTGGTGCTTCCATTTGAATATAAGAGAGCCAGAGTGGAAGTTCAGCTGTCTTCAGGTGGCTGGAACAGGGAATTCAAGCTCTCTACAGAAGGGGAGAGTTGTCAAGTGACAAGGATGTCTTGAGTGAGAATGGGTATGCCTGTGGTGTTATGTGATGTTTAAGAGCCCACACTCTATAGAGCAAACACCTCTGTTTATTACCATGGGATCCATCTATAAGGTGTGTGACTTCTCTGAGGACAAGACACATCCACCTGGATGTGGCTCATTAGGCCCATGTAACATACCTTGCAATAGTAAATACTCAATACAGGAACCGAAGAACCAGAACCAAGGTGAAGAAATTCACAGCTGCTGATGAGAATACCTTCCCTCTGCCCCAGATCCGTGTTCTACACACTTGCTGTTCTTTCTGTGTTCTTCATGTAGATCATGTTCTTGGGGCTGTGTGCAAATGTAGTTGGATTGATTACTGCTTCAAACATGTTTGTAGAATCCCTCCTGAGACTTCATTCATTTCACTGGATCCTGATGTAAAGAAAGACAGGGAACCTACAGGTTGAAGCTGATGTGGCTAGTGTCTGATGTTTTTCTCCTGCTATGCCCTCTGAATCATCCTGTTTACATTTTACCCCTTAGGAATTATTGGTAATAGCTTGGTGAGCAAGGTTTGGGAGCTGTTTTAAGAAACTGTTTATTTGTATTTCGTATGTGTCTTGCTTCTTAAGGCAAGATATTTCTCCTCTATTTTCTAAAAATAATGCCTAAAGAATTTTTTAACTAGGAAAGATTCATTTCATCTTAGTCAAGCTTATATAATAGCATACTAGTGACTCAAATTAGAAATATAATCCCACCTGGTCGACATAGTGAGTTCCAGGACAGCCAGGGCTATGTAGAAAGACTGTCTCAAAAACAAAACATATATATATTATATATGTTTATATATAATATAGATATATATCTCCCATATTCAGCTATCTTCTCAAAGTGAACACATGGAAGTTTAACATATATTAATGCATTAGGATTCAGAATTTAGGGAAGTGGGAGTGTCTTATGAGTAATATAGAGTAAGGTTTTCACTGTGGGATTGTACATCCATTGCTATGGAAGGTAGTTAAACATTCTATATATAGTTGCTGCTTCCCAGTCAGGAATTAGATGGCTAATGTCCACAGGGCCATGGGTCAGAAAGGAGATATGAATGATGTGAGGGAGAGTAAGTACAAATGGAATCTGCAGGGACACAGGGGAGCACGGGTCTGCCCAGTGCTTTTTGTATCCTAACACTGAGGTAGGTGATGAGAGGGAGCTGGGGGCACATGCAGGGGGCCATTTGCTCCGTGCCTGTATGGCAAGCCTGCAGTCAGCTGTGTCTGCCTCTGTACTGACCTTTAGCACATACAAATGCCACTGTTTTCATTTCTGCCTTCCAAATCTTGTGCTAGTTTCTCCTGTGGCCAATTCTAACTCAGGACCCAGGGAAGAGGGAATTCTAGGAAACAGAGTTCTAGCTTTGCTCAGTCAACAGGCTAGAAACTACAACAGCCTATCCCTTGTCAATTTGGCCATTCTTTCAAAGTATGGAATGTCTCTACATTGCTCTAAACTGGTTTTAACTTGCAAATAAAGACAACAGCAAGATTATTCTTTTACCTGCCATGATGTTGCAATCCTAAATAACAAAAGACATTCTAATTCTTCCCTCAAAAGAAGATAAGAAATCCTTCATCCATCTTTGGGTGATGTTCAGTTTGCTCTTCAATCACTCTGTCCTTTTTGTGCTAATGCGAACACTTTATTTTAGATGATAGGGAAATGGGAAGGAGAATTTTAAAAAGAAAGAAAAGAATTAGCTAATAATATCCAGATACATTTATAGAAAAATAAGGAAGAAATACTCTTAAGTCTAAGGGTCCTTGTTTCTCTGTCAGTCATGTGGTTATAGATATATTTGCAGACCTTCTCCTAAGACTGTATTTCCTTTGGCCTCAGTAGATAGACAACTGATTATAGCTGCATGCCTGGGAAAGTGAGTAAACTCATTCCTCAGGGGTCTGCGCCCTCAGAAGTCAGACTTGTCTTGGCTTGTTATCATTTTCCATTCACTTAGCTCAGGACTTGAGAGCAGGAAGAGGGCCCTGGAGGAGCTCCTTCATGTTAGATGTAGTTTCCCCTTGACAGTCAAGAACAGTAACTCCAGCTAGTGCAGTAACCTCCTTGGCCTGTTAATTCCCTTCACAGAGAAATCTCAGCTGTAAGTCAATGGATTATTACTCTGACACCTGATAGAAGCAGCCCTCCTTGTCCCAGCCATAACAGCCCAAAGCTGTAGTGATCTGTGAGGGTAATCATTAGAGGAGCAGCCCCTGATGCTATGCCTTAGTTCTTGTCTGTGGATACTGGCTACAGGACACATGGCATCCTGTTTCGGTTACAGATTTGGAGTACATTTTGCATCCTGGAGATGTTATTGCAGCTCTGCAAGGTTTTGTCACCAAGCTGGCATTGTAACGGAATCTTCAGGAGGCCATTCCAGTATTCTATCAAGCCAGCTGCACCAGAGTTACAGATTGGGGAATGTGGTGAGACTGGTGATTTCTCCAAACATGAGCTCATTTTCATGCTTCGTCTGCTGCAAAACACATTTCATGCTTAACAGCAGTGCTGTAGTAGTGAAAGCCTTCTTTACACTGTGTCTTCCAGCGGAGGATTTGTAATAATGCTGTAGAAAGAGAAGACAAGTCCTTATCTATAGAAAATGTCTATTCTGTAAGAATGGTGAGAACAGATAAAAGTCTGTCGCAGCCCAATAATGATTAGAGTGCCAACAGGTAACTCACTAACGCTATATCCCCAGCCCCACCCCATGTATGGTGCTGAATGGGGAGCCCAGGATTGTTCTCTGCAGTTGACAGATCGGCTTTGGTGAATGTTAGTCTGTGTTGCTAGGCCCACACAACCTTCGTCTCTGTTAACTGGGCTGCTTTGTTTATGAACCGTTGATTAAGAATGGCTGGCTAGGGAAAGAGGGTGGCTGATATACTGGGTGTGAATTATTTTTGAAGACTGATGCAGATGGGAGAGTTATGTCCACATGCTGTGCTCATTTGTGGATTCATTTACTTGCTCTTCATAAATTTAAAATCATTTTACTTCTAAGTCTGAGGTTGTTCAACAAAGCCATTAGTACCAGTCTTTGAATCCCTGTGGATTTGCACTTCACATTCTGTTTGTTTGTAGGAAAAACAACCAAGCAAATGTAAGGCTCCCTGGGTAATTTTTCCTCCATGGTTCCTCCTTAGTGTGTGACTGCAATGCCCCACCTGTCTGTGGTTTTGGGGGGAGGTATTAATATAGTGCTGAAACCAGCTATAAACAAGGCTTAAATTTCTTCTTATGTTATCATTTGCTCATAGAGAACTTCCCTATGGAGCTGTAGGTGTGAATTTTGACCCAATAAGGAACAATACAAAATAGCAGGGAGTCAGAGCATCTTGTGCCTTCAGAACCTACTCAAGCCCTAATACATACCATGTCCATTTGACACGAAACGTTGCTGTAGATGCCCAGCATCTTTGTCTGGATAATCACATGAGCCCAGGGGCTCAATGGGAAGCCTGCAGTGAGTAGTGCCTGGGTGGTCTGTGGTCAGCTGATCAGTCTCTACTGTTCTCTAGTAGCAACCAGGAACTGCCAGTCATAATCCTGAAGGACACATTCCAGATTGCCATCATTGAGACGATGACATTTCTACAGTCTAAAACCCCCAAAGTATGGTCCTCAAAGACTAAAATGCTGAGTGTTGAAATTCTAAAAGCTGAAATCCCCCAAACTGCATTTCCTGTTGGGGAGTCCTATCAATAAAATGAGTAGAAATAAAAATTCTAGGGAAGAGGTTTGGTTTTTTTTATTTTGTGATTTTGGTATACGCAAGAAAGGTGCAGTGTTGTGATCTGAATGAACCTGGCTCAGTTTATATATTGTCTGTAAGAGCTCTTAATGAATTAAATGAATTAAAGCTACATGTACTTTGAAGGGGCTAACAGTTTTTTACTGATTAGAAAATGATTTCAGGCAGGTAGGATAAGAATACACACAGCAGTACTGTTTGGTGACCAGTATTGTTTCCATCACATTTGTGATCTGTACCCAACTGAGTCCACATGGGGTACATTTTCCAATATTCAAGCTACAAGTGTGACGTAGAAGGTAGGATGTTTCGTTGGCAGTGCTGAGGCCATCATCTATAGAATAACAGAACTGTTTCAAAAGAGCTGTTCTGTGTAGGAAGGCCAGGCTCCTGGACGGAGCTGCTGTCCATCAAATGTAGAACTTGAGGGTGCAGTTAATGATGGTGAGCATCAGCTGTTGCTTGGCTGTCGTTGTCTACGCAGTGTGTAGTCAGCTGTCACATGCTTTGTGTCTCAGGGTTTCTTTGGCTTTGACTTTGTCGTGGGTACTTTTGCCCCATTGTCCTAAGTTGTTGGCATGGTGTTTTTACAGTTTGCAGGGGTGTATATTTCATCTTACATCATTTCCAGTGCTGGATGTGTAAATCCTGTGAAGTTGTTTGTAGAATTCTAATTGGCCTTTTTTCTAATACTTTTGTTTTGCAAATTTAACATCTTGAAAGTACATTTTTATAATGTTGACTTTGTGTGCAAGCATTGTGTGTACTAAAAGTATGGAAACTTCCTCAGCAAATGAAAGGTGTCCTTTTTGTACAAGTGCTTTTGTGAAGGAGAAATATCTTGAGATCTAGACGCCTTGGACCCATTGCAGGTTTTATTGGTTCTCATCAAAAGACAGTCTGTTTGTCACAGTGTTTCAAATAGATCTAGTTATAAAACTCGTCCACACAGTTACCGGTGGTATGGTATGTTTATACACTATTTTATGAATAATATTCATCTACTCACAACTGTTATGCTCATGTAACTGTCACTACTATACTAGAGTATTTATGCACTCAAAATACATATGCTAATATTGCCTTTTGATTGTGCAGAGTGGTCTATGAACGCTGTGTGTGTTTATGCACACATTCATGCACTCACACGTTTCCATGCCCTTGCATGATTATGCATGTGGAGGTCAGAGGTTGAAGTTGCTATCCTCCTCTGTTGTTCCCCACCAAATCTTTTGAGAGTTTCTCACTGAAACTGGCACTCACCAGCGACTTAGACTGGCTGGCCAGCGAGCCCTTGGGATCTGCCTGTCCCCACTTCCTGGTACTGGGATTACAGGTGTGTATAGGCACGCGTGGCTTTCTCTTATGGCTGCCCAGGAACCTGAACTCACGGCTCCAGTACTTGACTGCTAACACCTTATGCACTGAGCTCTCTCCCCAGCCCAGTGTAGTCTTTTAAAAATGCTTCTCAGATAGGTCACCTTTCATTGTAAATAAATGTCTTTCAAAGGAAAAAAAAATACTCTTTTCCAGAATTATATTTCAGGATTCTAATATTTTGAGAGTTTAGACTTTAGGAATATTGATCTTTTAGGATTGAAACATTCTGGATTGTGGCATTCGGGGTTGCATTTAGGAGGGTTGTGGCTCACACCTCAGTGCTTGTTTGCCAATGAGAACCAAAGAGAGTGGCCCTTTGCTCCAAAGCCTGCAGGTCTGTGCTTCCCTTCACTGGAGGAGCCTGCAGAGGCTCACAGAGGCCTTCTGTCTGCTACCAACATTTGCTGGAAGCCCCATCCATCCTTCAAGATCAGGATCAGGGCTTCTTGATGACAGCCTAGGCCTGTTACAGAGTGCTGCTCTTCTGGCCCCTTTCGAGACTGGCGGGCTTTGGGTTCCCTGCAGCGTAATTGTGGATCATCTTCACACAGCACGTATAATCCCTGCTTGGAGCAGACAGCCCAAGTGCAGATACAGCGCTTCCTTCTTCATCCTGTGCAGAAATGCTTCTACATGTGCCCAGCTTCCAGACTCTAGGGACTGGCGACAGGCCCCTGGGTTTCTGTGGGGTGCCCTTCCACCCTGGGGCATGTTTCTTACCAATGTATCTAGAGTTATGTCCTGTTTACCAGACCCCGTCAGCATACTGGCATGACAAATGGCCAGTGTGATGTCTTAGGAAAGGGAGTCAGTGGTTCTCAGTTGGAGGAAATTTTGCCTCCTAAGGAATATTTGCTAATGTTGGGAGACATTTTTGGTCATTACAAGTAGGAGTGGGGAACTACTGACATCTAGTGGGTAGTAGCCAGATGTCCTGTAAAACTCCTGTCCTAAAGGGCACAGGGCAGTTTCCTGTAAGGATGTTCTGCTTTGAAGCTTCTGCAGTGTTGAGGTTGAATAACCCTGAACTAGATGGTGGTGACGTAAAGGCTGGAACTGTGCAATAGTGGTGAGGGAGACACTGAATGAAGCAAGAGCTTCACGTATTCTTTACTAAACACGCACAGAAGAGAACATAAGCATAGGTCAGCAGCTACATGCAAGGTGCCAGGGTATGCTGATTTGATCCAGGAGGAAAACCACATGCAGAAAAGCAGCTGTGAGTAGAATTAACAGCAGCTTATGTCTTGATAACCTATTATCTCAGGTTCACTTGTCTTCTACATGGGCCAGAGAGGAGACTGAATGGAGATGGATTTACCATCCTTCCATCTCCCCGTCTCCCATCCCCAGTGCTGAGGACTAAACCCAGGACCTTGAACTTGCTAGAGAATTATTTTTCCACTGAGCTAAATCTCCAACTCTAAATTCTTTACAGTGACACTAATCTGCAACCCTGCCCAGAGCGCAGTATTTCTTTAGCTTTCCTGTTTGAGTAAGCTACACTTGTTCTGATCACTTCTGCCAGCTCTTCCTGAGTATAATAACCCTTAATTCATAAGTTAGAGAATGGTTATTTGGGTCTGGCAGGCTCTGAGGCTATGTAGTCAAGATCTGGAGAAGTAACCACAGGCTGGGTTTGGGGACCAGCTGGTTTCACTATGACCCAGACCTGGCTCCAAGCCCTCCGAGCACCTGCCTTGCAGAAGCTTCTGATCCACCTGGGAGAATGCAGTGAGTGCAGTTTAGGTTCTCCCGGAGTTGTTCATTTGGAGACCATGTCCCTGTGCACAATTTCCCCAGTAAATTGTCACACGTCCCTCTGGGGAGAGCTAGGAAGAAGTTACAGTTCATTTTGGGGTGTGCAGCAGTATCATTCTTTGACTCTCCTTCTTTGAAGGACTTTGAGGTAATTCAAGTTTGAGAGTTGTTTGACTGAGGCTGTGCTTTTATTTAACTACTTGTACTGAAAGTTACACCATTCGGTCTTCATTGTTTAGAAAGCACATAGGGACTGGGCATGGTGGGAGGCAAAGGCAGGTGTATCTCTGTGAGTTCGAAGCTGTTCTGGTCTACAAAGGAAGTTCTAGGACAGCCAAGTCTCTGTTACACAGGTAACCCTATCTCAACCCCTCCCACAAAGAAATCACATAAGGATTTTATTCTCTGTAACATTATACAATATTCAAAATAATTTTGGCAAATGAAATGCATCTAAACATAGTATTACTCCTTCTCCTCTTAAAAACATATCAGACTGGGGCTGGAGAGGGCTCAGCAGTGAATAGCAATACCTGCTTGTTGCGTCCGCCTCGACCAGCAAGGAAGACGCAACACCAGGCTCTTCTCCAAGCAGTTTATTCAGGAACCTTGAACAATCTTCTGACCCTGGGGAAAGCCATCTTCTTCTTCTCTCTCACTCTCTCTCACTCTCACTCTCACTCTCACTCTCTCCCTCTCACTCACTCACTCACTCACTCACTCACTCACTCACTCACTCACGCGCTCGCTCTCTCTCTTTCTCTCTCCTTCTTCCCTCCTCCGATCTCCTATCTCCTCCTGGGGAAAGCCAGCCCACGTCCTTTATAGCCACTGGGCAATCAACCCCATAGTGCCACGTGGACAACGCCGATAGGGTCAGACATATGCAAGCAAGCCAGATTAGGTCCAGGTGTGCGGAAGCAAGTCAGATCCTAGCCTTAGCCAAATAAGGAGCACCTGCCATCGGGAAGGCAGAAGCCGGATGCCGGCGCCATCTTTGAGGCACGGCCGTGCACGGCTCTCTACAGTTCCCCCTTTATTGTTTTAAGCAGCGGGCAAGAGCAGAGGTCTAATCTCTGTCATTAAACAACTTGGACATTGTACTGGTGTTAGTCCAGGTGTCATCCACCCAGAGAACACTTGACCCGTCCGATACCCTTTTTTGCAGAGGTGGGAATTAGGGCATCAACCCACATGCAATTAGACTTGCTCTTCTTGGGTTTTGCAATACAGCTAGACCCAAGTGCAGTGCACTAGCCTCGCATCCTGCGCGATCAAGCTTTTAATGCGGCCAGCCAGGCCTGGGGAGACTGTCCAGCCTCTATGACTGTAAAGGCTTGGATAATCATGGCTGCATTGCGCTGCTGAGAAACCCTTAAACAAACAATGCACCACAGGCACATCAGGGAGACAAGTACCAGTAGGCCTGCCAGGGCACCTAATCCTGCCCACTCCTTTAAAAAGGTGATAGGCCAGGTGCACACGGGTGGAGTTGACCGCAATGATCTCATTGCGCAGGATCTAAGTTCTGCTCCTTCAGCAAGTCAACTCAAAAATAAAGCAATACACTAGAATATGATGTTATGGGTAAAGGGTATGGCCAGGCTTTTATAAGAGCCCAGAGTAGTCGATCCTCAGCTGCTCCCGCTGGTATGCTTGTCAGAATCAGGGCTATCAGGATCAGACACATCAGCTTCCGGGGTGTCATCTCGTCTCTCCGTCTGAGGGGCCCGTCGCACCAATCGTTCAGGTACCCAGATAGGGTCTAGCCGGTCCTGTGGGAAAACACAAACAGAACCTTCCGCTCATGTCAGCACGGGATCGGGGCCATGCCAGCAACCCGTGAGGATATCTTTCCACTTCACCATGCCCTTCATAGGGCTGTATGGATTATGATGCCTATCTGCTGATGAACTTCCCGAGGCATCCAAATTCTTGAAATAAGGGAATGGAAAAGAAACAATCCTTTATATCCACGGCAATAATATGCCAAGAGGCTGGCAGAGCCGATAGAAGCGGCAGCCCTCAATGCACTAGACCCATGACCTGCATCTGATTATTAATAGCCCTAAGGTCATGTAACAATCACCACTTTCCAGATTTTTTTTTTCTAATGACAAATATAGGTGTATTCCAAGGGGACACAGAGGGTCGTATATGTCCAGCCTCAAGCTGTTCTTTTACTAGCTCTTCTGCCGCTGATAACTTTTCAGAGGAAAGCGGCCACTGAGGTACTCATACCGGGTCCTCTGTTTTCCAGGAAATGGGAATTCCTTCCTCAGTGGCCCCTATGAAAAACCCAATCCCTGCCTAGGTGGTCTACTCTGCGTCTGAACTGGATCTTTTCTGCCTTGGAGAAACTTCCCCAAACCAAACCTAGGATGACATCCCATCTTCATCATACTCCACTAATTGAACTCCCATCTGCGGAGTCAGTAATTTTTTTTTTTTTTTTTTTTTTTTTTTTGGTTTTTCGAGACAGGGTTTCTCTGTGTAGCTTTGCGCCTTTCCTGGGACTCACTTGGTAGCCCAGGCTGGCCTCGAACTCACAGAGATCCGCCTGTCTCTGCCTCCCGAGTGCTGGGATTAAAGGCGTGCGCCACCACTGCCCAGCTGGAGTCAGTAATTTTAAACCACACCATTTTCGCTGTTAGCTCAGGTTTTTCTGTGTTGCATTGATTTTCCACAGATCTCAGCTGCGGATGCCTTGTTGTGCTGGTTCTAGCGTCCACCATTCTTAGCTTAGTGGCTTCTGCTTTTGAAAACCGCTCAGACTGCCTGCTTTGCAGTCTGCTAGGACACTAACCTTCTGTGTCTCAGGTTCTTTCACCACATACATTAAGCTTAGATTCACAATCAACGTTTACACCTTTTCACAAACTTACATATAACATGTGCTTAGGCCTAAACTCACACTCAACATTTACACATTTTTACAAACTCACATATAACATATTAACATCTACTTATTTATACTCTTTAATGAAACTGTAGAAGATACCTTCTCCTTGAGGGCAGCTACGTTTGAGATGGCCCATTTTTCCACACCGAAAACATGCCCCAGTGTTCCCTCCTTTCTTGTTACTAAGTTGTATAACTGCAGCCGCAAGGCCTGTGTTAGTTAGAGGTCCCCCTAATTCTCTGCACACTTTCATCCATACTTCTAGACCTTTGTTCTTATACGGGGTGATCGCAGCCTTGCATTCTTTGGTACATTGTTCATAAACTAGCTGCTTTATAAGCGGCATCGCGGCATCTGGGTCCCCAAAGATTCTGCCTGCGGCCTCGACCATGCGGGCCACAAAATCTGAAAAAGGTTCCATAGGTCCCTGAAGGATCTTAGTAAGGTTACCGCTCACTTCCCCTTTATTAGGTAGGGACTTCCATGCCCTTGTTGCTAGTTGATTTATCTGGTCATGGTATCTGTTGAGTCTGGGCATTGAGAAACACTGGGCAAGCTAGCTGCATTTCAGTTCTAACCTGTCTCCAAACCTCCGGGTTACTCTTCTTAATCTCTAATTTCTTTGAAAGGAGCAGCTCGTTAAGAGCCAGAAAAATTGGGTGCGAAGAAGTTGCGCTCATGATGCTAGCAGCACTTTTGCTTTCACCTTCTTTAATCTTCCCGTCCGCTTTTGTTGAGGCTCCACTTAATTTTCCTGTCCACTTTTGTCGCGGCTCCACTTAATTTTCCTGTCTGCTTTTGTCGCGGCTCCACTTAATTTTCCCGCTTTTGTCGCGGATCCCCACCTTACCTGGGGACTTACCAGTGCACTGCCCTGACTGCGAAGAGTTCTGAGCCTTAAAGGTTTCCCCGTACGGGCCACCACTTGTCGAGTCCGCCTTGACCAGCAAGGAAGACGCGACGCCAGGCTCTTCTCCAAGCAGTTTATTCAGGAACCTTGAACAATCTTCTGACCCCAGGGAAAGCCATCTTCTCCTTCTCTCTCCTCCAATCTTCTCTCAGGAAAGCCAGCCCATGCCCTTTATAGCCACTGGGCAATCAACCCCATAGTGCCACGTAGACAATGCCCATAGGGTCAAACATACGCAAGCAAGCCAGATTAGGTCCAGGTGTGCGGAAGCAAGTCAGATCCTAGCCTTAGTCAAATAAGGAGCACCTGCCATCGGGAAGGCAGAAGCTGGATGCCGGCGCCATCTTTGAGGCACGGCCGTGCACGGCTGTCTACACCTGCTCTTCCAGAGGACCCAGGTTTGTTGATAACAACCATGTGTAATCCAGTCCTAGGGAATCTGACACCCACTTCTGGCCTTTGTGGGTACCAGGCAGGCACATATGTGATGCACAGACATGAGTGCAGGCAAAAGACCCATATACATAAAACTTTAAAAACCAGCAAAAGAAGTTCAGACTGTCTATATGGATCTTTATATTCTATGCATATTAAGAATCACTGGCTGTATTTTTCGGTGTCTGCTTTGTTAGCACAGCCTATGCTGCAGAACCCATTCCGTCTCAACTGCATCATCAACTGCACCCTCCCAGGACATCATACAGAAACATTATCTTAGTTGCTTTCTTTTTTTTTTTTTTTTTTTTTTTTTTTTGGTTTTTCGAGACAGGGTTTCTCTGTGTAGCTTTGCGCCTTTCCTGGAACTCACTTGGTAGTCCAGGCTGGCCTCGAACTCACAGAGATCCGCCTGGCTCTGCCTCCCGAGTGCTGGGATTAAAGGCGTGCGCCACCACCGCCTGGCTAGTTGCTTTCTTTTTGCTGTGACAAAGTAGCCTAGCAAAAGCAACCTAAGGGGAGAAAGGGTTCATTTTGGCATATAGTTGCAGAGGGATTCAGTGCATCTTGGCAAGGGAAACATGGAGACAGACAGGGAAGGAATGCTGGCCAGGGAAGGAGACTGGCGGGTCACATTGTATCCACAGTTAGGAAACAGAATGACAGGAAGCCACAGGCTCACTTTTGGTGACCCACTTCTGGAGAGGCTTCACCTCCTCAAGATTCCACAACTGTCCCAAACAACTAGCAGCTAGGGATTCACATACACGAACATGTGGAGGAGAACTTTTCCAGTTCAGGAAGTAGGAGCCCATGCTTCTGTATCTAGTGTTAGAGAGACAGCTCTCCTAAGACACCTGCTCCCTTTCACCTGTGCTCAGAGTTCTCAGCTGCCTACATCTACAGTGGTTTAAAAGATGTTCTTGTAGCTGCTAGTCCGTTCCTGTCGTTACTCCCAAGTCTGATTCAACCTACTCCCACCAAGTCCATCTGCACTGTTACACTGGCGTTAGGCCTATCAACATCACCAGCTAAAAATGCCAACAAATCCAGCAGTCTCTCTGATGTGGGTGGCTTTTTCTCTATTCCTTTTGTTTCTGCATTGTACTTTCTAGACTTTGATAACAGCAGAGTTAGACTACAGGAGTTATGAGTAGGGTGCTGATGCTGCACTGCAGATTGATGACTGAGTGGTTCTCTGGTGTCTTCTATATTGTTAGTGACCTATGTAAAGCAAAGGCCATCAGCTGGCGTTGGAGAAGCATGAGAGAGCATGGGTCGGGAGTTTTGGAGATGGGTGAAGCAAGTGTATTCCAAGCACAGGGTTGTAGGGTGATAGTAAGTCTCATTTGGGATTTGCCATCTAAAGCAAAGCAGAGGCACACAGTCCATGTGCATCTGTGTGGGACAGTCATGGGAAGGCTGGGCTTCAGGATGGTGGGGGCGGCCAAACAAATATGGACAAGAGAGCACAAAGCAAGGGCTGGAGGGAATAGTTTGATGGTATAGGATTGTGTGCGTCTGACTTTGTTAAGGAGGTACATAGGCGAGGCCAGGATGGGGCGAATGCGGGTGAGATGGGAAGACTCCGTGATAGAGGCTTGGGGATTGAAGACAGCTTTGAATATCTTGTGGGCAAGAGTTAAACACATCAAATACATGTTCTGGATGCTCTCAGTTTATCTGTGACAGGTGAAACTAAAAAAAATCCCAACAGTCAAGTAGTTTCATAATAGCGAGTATGACAAGATTGAAGTACTTCCTGAGAAAGGCCTGTGCCATTTTTCAAACATGCAGAAAATTTTATTAATGTTGTTTGCTTTATAACTGTTGGTCCAGTAGTTTAAAGAAATTGGGCTTTATTAAATGAAGAGTCAGTTGTTAATGAATATAGAACAGCTCCTCTGCATGTGGAGTTTGGCCAGGTGACCACTATGTCAATATATGTCTGTATGTCCTAGATTTCACAATCTCATGGACAGACATGACTTGCCAAAAATAAGAACAACAGCCTTTTGGCTGTGGAATAGCAGCACTGCCAATGGTTCCTCAAGTGTTGGTAAGTGGGGGAAACTCACCATGATCTATCAATGAACTTACCTGACAGCAACTGATAGGAGGCCATGGTCTCAAAATAAAGAATGGTGCTTTTAAGAGAGAGCATTCCGCCATCTTGTACTAACATTGTATATGTGTGTACACATGTGTTTGTGTGTGTTTATATGCACACATATCTGTTTTCCCTGTTTTGCTGAGGATCTATGTAAACCTCCACTGCACTGGGACTGTATTGGCTACATCTGGCTTGCTTTTGTGAGAACTTCCATAGTTTTCTGGTTTGCCTGTGGGATATTATTACTACCAGAAAAAATAGTAGCCAAGGTAGAACTTGTCATAATTAAATAAGGAATTTAAAGGTCCCCAATGAACCGTGTAATTACTGAGGTTTCCAACAAGCACTCAAGACCCTCCTTCCCCACCCTGTAACATCTGCACCTGTCAGACCTTCCTCATACTGTGTGGAGAGGTGGCTTGGCCAGACACAAACCCTGGGATGAGACAGCCCTGGCTGGTGGAGAGTGCCTCATTGCCACATCAGCAGAGTGGGGTTCCTAGCACAGCCTTCAGCAAGTAGCGGTGGGGTGGCACCCCCCGGGATCCCAGCACTGGAGAGGCTGAGGCAGATTGCTGTGAGTTTGAGGCCAGCCTGGTCGCCATAGGACATGAGATCCTGTCTCAAAAAGGAAAAATGATATGTCTGTGATGGACTTTTCAATGAAATCATCTATATCCGTGGCAACTGCTAACACTGAAACCAAAGAATCCCTTCAAGTAGATCAGCGCAGTGCCTGGGTGATGTAAGGAAGCCTGCAAAGAGGGTGAAGGAAGCTGCTAGACATAAAGGAAAAGCCATGGGTACTAAGTAATGCTGTCCAACAGCCATCAAATGTTTAAAACTGCCCTACTCTGTTACCTATGTGCTCAGCAGACATTGGGGCCTAGCTGGACATTGTCCCTAGGCATCAGGAGTACATAGTAAATCAAGATTCCTGTTCCTGCAGGGGAAGTCGGAGAGAAGCAAGCACATACAGCAGCACACAGAGAAGTCGGTAGTGGTGAGTTAGGAGAATAGTCAAAAGATGCACGGGAGCCCCTGGGGAAGCTTTTAGAAATGATGGTCAGAGAAGACATTTGCAGTTGGGTGACAGTTTAGCAGAAGTCCTGAAATCTGTGCGCATGCGAGAGTCAACCCTGGTGTTCTTGGAGCTTGCTGTGTGGAACAGGCTGGCCTTGCACTCCTGCAGCCCTGCCTCTGCCTTGCAGGTGAAGTTAGTATTATTTAATGTGCATGTTCCCACTGTAGTAACCTAGCTCAAAGAACATGCTGGACTGTTGAAGTTCCAAAATCCAAACCAGGTGGCCAAAACTTCAGGCCCCTTCTCTTAACCACTGTGTAATTGTGAGTGGAAGTGAACAATCAAAACATTTTTTTACAGAAATATTTTATTTGGAGCTAGCCCCCTGCCCCATTTTTCCCTCAAAAAAACTGGTAACTGTGTTTATATCCAGTGTGCCTCCTCGCCACATGTTCTCTCCATTTGCTGCATTTTTTTGTAAATCAACACTTCTGTTAGAGAGCAGTGGAAAACCAGATGCTTGCCAAACTGAAGTGTGCGTGCTTATTCATTGAAACGTTAGTTGAGAAGAGTTGAAGCAGAAGCCATTGCATTAAATGGCTTTTAAATAGCCCGTGGATTTAATTTTTCTCTGTTCTCTGTGCTTTCATTTAATACAAATAATTGAGAGTGTTTTATGTTTATTTGCTGTGTGAGTGTTAATGGTTACAGGAGCTGGGAAAACTCAGTCATAGCTCTGACTTTCCAGTATTCTGTTATTCATTCCCTACCTAAGAGGGAAGGGGCTGCAGGATGATTCAGTGGTTACAGGTGCATACTGGCTAGCTGTGCTAGCATAGACCTTTAAGTCCAGCATTCAAAAGACAGAAGTAGAGAGGTCTTTGTGAGTTCAATACCAGCCTGACCCACTTAGTTCCAAGACAGCCAGGGATACATAATGAGGGGAGGGAGGGAGGGAGGGAGAGAGAGAGAGAGATATCAATTCCAGCTCAACGCTGGGCATCTGACACCTCTGGCCTCCATACACACACACACACACACACACACACACACACACACACACACACACTCAATTTTTAAAATAATAAAAATAAATCTAAAGAAAAACAGACAACCTGTGTCAGGCAGTCTTACGTCACAGCATTTTCTTGGTGTGAGACAAACTAGTCAGGAGTAGTCATACAGGAACCTAGCTGTAGTGACAATACTCAAAAAGGGGCCAATCCATGTGTATATACACACTGTTTTCTGAGTGTACCTTCTGAACAGGTCCCTCATGGTTAGGGTAAGTCTACTGAATTGCAGGCCAGGTGGCCTAGCACAGCTGTTTTATATCAGGAAGCAGTGCTAGCTGCAAAGACGGTCGTACCATGTATATACACTTGAATCCTTACCAAGTCATGGAGAAACACACTAGGTTTATTACAGTGATCGCCATCATGTCAGACCATTTCATGTAACGGTGTTTATCTCTTCAGAAGCTTTGGCTCTCAATGAATGTTTCTTTTTCTTTCCTGTTTGTTTTTGTTTTTAAAAACAGGGATTCTCTTTGTAACAGCTCTGGCTGTCCTGGAACTCACTCTGTAGACTCACAGAGATCCGCCTGTTTCTGCCTCCCAAGTGCTGGGATTAAAGGCGTGCACCGCTCCCACTAAGAAAGTATTTCTTAAATTAATAAATTAATGTGGTTTTGAAGTTTATAAGCTTTATGTTATTCTTTGGTTTTGTTTTGTTTTGTATTTAGAGGCAGGGTTTGCCTGTCCTGGATCTCGCTCTGTAGACCAGGCTGGCCTTGCACTCAGAGAGATCCACCTGGCTCTGCCTCCCGAGTGCTGGAATTAAAGGCGTGCGCCACCACTGCCCAGCAAATGTTATTCTTGAAATAATACTCTAATACTATTTTTTCCTCCTTCAGGACATTTATTCAAATCCAGAAGAGCAAAAGCTGCAGTAGAGATCCCACTTACTCTTTTCATACTTGGTCTCTTCATCAGAACTTTGCTTTCCTCCTTCCCCATCCTGTTTCTCTGAGAAGAGAATGTCTTCCAACTGGTAATTGCAGACAGCACAAAGCTACCTATTTTATGTGAAAGGGTTTAAAATCCAGGGCAGCATTCTCCGTTTTTGCTTTGGTAAGGTGTTGTTTGCCGGAGCTTTTTCAGTAAAAATAGAATATTGAATGTGAAAAATGAGTGGAACTTAAGGGGAAAATAATTCCATGTTAACTCTACCTGTGATGTTTCTCTGGTTCTTTCTCACAGCATAAATTTAAGCTGTGACATGCGTGATTGAGGTTTCTCAGCCTTGACTGTCCCTTGGAGCCCTTTGATATCTTTGGTCAGGTAACGGCCTGCTTTAGAGAGAACTCAGTACTGAGTCCTGAGGGCTACCACATCCCTGTGGTCATTTTCACAGAGCTCCTTTAGATGTTTGGCAGTGAGATTCGCAACTTCCATTTGTTGATAGGTTTAGAGGAACAGACAAAATGCTTACATGTAGCTGTGTGATTGTACTCCCAATGATTATTAAAAATTTTTAATTACACTTATTTAGTGTGTGTGTGTGTACAGGTGTGTGTACACACATGGCACCTGTGTGGAGGTCAAAGGACAATGGGTAGGAGTTGGTTCTCTCTTCTGTGTGTTTCCTGGGAGTTGAATTCAGGTCATCAGGATTTGTGGTAAACCCTATCCACTGAGCAGCTCACTGGCCCTGTCACCCTGGCTTTTGAGGTGTTGGTATGTTGAGGTGTGGTCCATCCCTGATGGTGGATCTACCCCAAAGGGGGCCTTTTAGGACAACACGCTGTAACTTGGAATGAGGAGGGGGCAAAGTTTTCCAGCCCAGTGTTCTCGCTGTAGAGTCGGCCAGAAGAAACTGTCCATGTCATGGTGGCAGTGTGTGAGATGGTATTTGTCATTGTATTCTGTTAGTTAGCCTTTTGTCAATGTGACAAAATACCTAAGGGAGTCAACTTGAAAGGAAAAAGTTCTATTTGGTTCAGTTTCAGTCTCTATAGTCACTTGGCTTCATTGTCTCCAGGACTTTGATGAGGCAGGCAGAGCACCACAGTAGAGAACACAATGGAGCAGAGTTCCTCAGCTACCACAGCTGGTTATCTCCACACAGTGGGGGAGGAAATGGAAGGGGCCAGGTCTCAGTATACCTTTCTTCTTCTTCTCTTTTCCTTCTGAGACAGGGTTTCTCTGTGCAGCCCTGGCTTTCCTAGAACTCACTATGTAGACCAGGCTGGCCCTGAACTCAGAGATCCACCTGCCTCTGCTACCATGGCCAGGCCCTCAGTACCTTTCAGGGATTGCCTCAGTGTCCTTTCTCCTACCACTAGGTTCTACCTCCAAGTTTCTCTCACCTTCCAGTGGTGCCATCTGCAGGGGACAGACCCCTCAACACCCCAGCCTTTAGAGGGCATTTCAGACCAGCTGTCACATTCTGAAGAACTCTGGTCATGTCTTTGGTCTCTTCCTCTCTCTCCTCTTACCATGTCGTTTTTGGTTATTGGCAAGGCCTCTGGCCAGCCCTGTGAAACTTACCACATGGGTGAGGGCTGACAAGGAGAGCTCTCTGTAGACGTTCATCTCTGAAGGAGCCCTGAGACTTTCGAATGCATAGAGACAGCTAATGTTGAGGCAGGAGCAAGGTTTGAGGAATAGTGTAGTCTGTTAGTGAAGGTCTTTGTGGTAAGACATCTGAATTTGTCTGCTGAAACTGCCGTCTACTAGCCATGAGCCTGCTGGTGATTTATTTGCTAAGTTTTTGCTATCTCCTGTTTAAGTTGGATAATGTTATCGATTTCTCAAGTTTACGAGGATTAAATACAACTATGTTTACCCGGGCACTCAACACAAAAGACATTGTCAGTTTTTGTAAGTGATTATTCTTGCTGTTATTCTTGGACTAGCAGAAGCATTTCTGTTCTGAGGGATTAGGCCTAGTTGTAAGCATAATCTGCTTGTAGTGGGAGTTCAGAGAGAATGGGGGAGAAGCAGCCAGATGAGGGAACCACTGTTGAACACATACATTTGTTTTTCATCTCTAGTGGTCCAGCAGTGGCTGATAGTGAGTCATACTGCTTTACTGTACCTCTAACCACAGGTTTTCTCCATCTGCAGGCTGGAAGACAGTTACTGTGCTGGAAGTCACTGTTGTTGGTCAAGCAGGTGAAAGGAACCATTGGCAGGGGAGCGGGTATTTTTTTTTTTTAAAGGAAGTAATGTGAGAGATGCCAAGCCCAGTGAATGTGATTTGAATGGGTTTGTAGTTCCCTAACAAATCATGAAACTGAAGATGACAGATGTCAGCACATGGAAGTGCTCCTTTATCATCTGGTGAATGAATTCAGGATCAATTTGCTAATTTGCCAAGAAATCAGAGGTTAGTAGTTAGAGACCAGCTGCTTGTAATAGTTTAGTATTATTGATGACAGGTGATAGATTCAGACAGCTAGGAAGTTTTAATGTCCAGAGGGTTCCCAGTAACAACTCTTCTTTCCTACCTGGCGTTGTTGAAGAGAAGCTCTGTGCATACACAGTTGGTCATCTGGATCTGTGGGTCCTGGATCCTTGGATTAAACCACGAATGTTCTGAAAATAATCTTTATAATCAGTAATTGCATGTGTACTGAATACAGGTAGACTTTCCCCTTCTTCCTGTTCCCTAAACAGTCTAGTATAGGAACTGTTTACATGGTATTTGCATTGTTAGGAATTATAAGCAACCTAGAAGTGATTGGAAGGATGTAGGCAAATGGGGGTAAGTTATGTGCAAACAGGACACCATATATTAGGAACTTGGGAATCTGGAGTTTTTTTTGTGTCCTTGATGATGGGTGGGGGTGGTCCTGGAATGTTTCTCCATAGAAACCAAAAGGTGATGGTATAAGCAGATGTAGAGCTTCCTAAGACAAATGGTAGCATATGATTCTTCATATTTTGTTTTTTCCTTTTCTGAGTATATCTTAGAGAGTATGCCACATCAATACATATGTGAATATCTTTTTTTTGTTTGCTTAGTATTCTGTTTTATGGGTCTATTTAACCAAGCTTCCTCCTGATCACTGTTTAGGTTATTTTCCACCTTTCATAATTATAATTTATTTTTTTAAAGATTTATTTATTTATTTATTTATTTATTGTTTTTGTTTGTTTGTTTGTTTGTTGAGGCAGGGTTTCTCTGTGTAGCCCTGGCTGTCGTGGAACTTACTCTGTAGACCAGACTGGCCATAAACTCAGAGATCTGCCTGCCTCTGCCTCCTTACTGCTGGGATTAAAGGCATGTGCCACCACCGCCTGGCAAGATTAATTTATTTTATGTGTATAAATGCTTTGCCTGTATGTATGTATGTATGTGTGCCACATGCCCAGGGAAGTCAAAGGAAGAACTGGAGTTACAGGTGGTTGTGAGCCACCATGTGGGTGCTGGGAATTGAACTCATGTCCTCTGAAAGAGCAACCAGTGCTCTTAAGCACTGAGCTATCTTTCTCCTCTGGCCCACTGTCTGGGATTTTAAATATTGTGTTGCAGTGAACAAATCTGGCTTGTATATAAGTCACTTCACACTTTTAGGGATGGGAGTTTTATTATACACAAAATTCTTAGATGAGGCTCATAGAGCAAACACTTAAGAAGCCACTGATAGGACCCAGTATTTGTTTTGCCTCTGAGGAAAGGAAAACTGTAGTTGATACAACTGCCAGCTGTGTGGTAGGCCCGAGCATCACAGGCCTCCAGTGTCCTTAGATATCTGGCTATAGTTCTAGAAACTGGGACTGCTGCCTTACTTTTAAAGAACTCTGATCACACTATTGCTCTGATAGCAGAGTATTAAAAGACACTCGCTCCAGTTTTGCATGGGACAGGACAGTCACATTGATTCTGAAGTGGGTCTGTGGCCGGTTACTGTTGAGTGCTTTCTTTCACATAATTCTCATTAAAGGCCTTTAAAAAATGTGTAGGTAATTGCCACCGTTTTGAAGATGAGTAAGCCAGGATGTGGAGAGGCAGCATCTCACATGTTCCAACCTCAGCAGCATGACACTAAAAGAGGTTTTTTTTGTTGTTGTTTGTTTTTTAATGCAGGACTTTTAACAGAAGAAAATCATGATGTATCCTTTCTTATTTTAATAAAATATTTTGTTAATTCTTGGTAGATGGTGGTGGTTCATGCCTTCAATCCCAGCACTCAGGAGGCAGAGGCAGGTGGATATCTGTGAGTTCAAGGCCAGCCCGATCTACAGAACTAGTTCCAGGACAGCCAACGCTACACAAAGAAACCCTGTCTCAAAAAACAAAAACAAACAAACAAAAACAGAAAAACACTTTGTTAATTCTTTGAGAATTTCATACATACAATGTATTTGGATAATATTTGGCCCTACTCTTGCCCTCTAACTCCTCCCAGATCCACTCCCACCACTCACTATTTATTTTTTAAAACACACCAAGTCCCATTTGTGCTCATGAGTATGGGTTCATCCGCTGGAGTGAGGCTGACCGACCAGGGGCCACACCCTTAAAGAAAGCTGGCGCTTCCTCCCCAAGCAGTCCTCAACTGACTGTAGAGTCTCAGTTGGGAGGGGGCATTCTTGAGCCTCTTCTCCTCCCCATGGTGGAATGTGGACTGTCTTGATCTGGTGCAAGCAACCACAGCTGCTGAAGTACAGGGCAACAGTCCTGTCCTGCCAGGAAGACACTCTTTCACCCTGTCCTCGAGACCGGCCCTAATCAGCTTTCTGTCTTCTCTTCCCTGGGGACTAGGAAGTATGACACAGGTGTCCTATCTGTGGCTTGAGCACTCCACACATTCTCTGTGTACTTGGAGCAGTTGTGAGTCTCAGCATTCACTGCTGCTGAAAGATGCTTGCAAGCCAAGAAGATGCATTTGTCTCTGGGTTTTGCCTCCTTTCCTCTTGAGATGCTGTCCAGTGTAGTGGTTGAAAGCAGGAATTCAAAAGTAACTTTAATCCTCTTTGCTAATGTGCAGCCAGCAGAGTGGCAGTGGGAGTCCCTTTAGCCTGGCTCTTGTGCTTGTGGCTTCTGTTATGAGATTGTAAATCTGGTCACCCAGCCCCCAGTCTTGGAATCAAACATTTCTCTAAAGAAAGTACCACTTTGTGTAGGTGGAGTTTTCCCATCCTGGGACCTGCTTCCAAATGACCACACAAAGGCTTAATATTAATTACAAATGTTCGGCCAATAGCTCAGGCCTATTACTAACTAGCCCTTGCATTTTAAGTAAACCCATATTCTTTATTTACCCTCTGCCATATCGCAGTGCCTTTATTAGCTTGGCACGTTCATCTCCTGATCCCTGTGTGTCATCTGACGACCCTCAGATTCCGCCCTTCCTCCTCCCATCATTCTCAGTTTGGCTTTCCCACCTAACTTTATCCTGTTCAGCTGTTGGGCAGTTAGCTTGTTTATTAAACCAGTCATAGTGACATATATTCACACAGTGTACACAAGGATTATTCCACAGCAACTAGGCATTTTTCATGGGTGAGTCTGGAAATTACATTTTAAAAAAAACATTAACTTTTTTTTTTTTTTTGGTGGAGCACACCTTTATTTATTTATTTATTTATTTATTTATTTATTTATTTATACAGTGTTCTGCTTGCTTGTATCCCTGCAGGCCCAAAGAGGGAACCAGATTGCATTACAGATGGTTTTCAGTCACCATGTGGTTGCTGGGAATTGAACTCAGGACCTTTGGAAGAACAGCCAGTGCTCTTAACCTCTGAGCCATCTCTCCAGCCCCAACATTAACTTTTTAACTTGCTTAATAAATTCTTATTTGTTTACTATGGTTTGATATTTTGAGGAAATTATACAAATTTTATTTCATCTTCTCAAGTGAAAAAAAGTTTAAGATAATGCTTTTATTTATTCTTTGAGAATTTCTTACAATATATTTTGATCATATTCCTTCTCCTCCCCAACTTCTGCCAGGTCTTCCCCCACATCTCCACCCACACAACTTCATGTCTTCTTTATCTCTTTAAAGGAAAAGAAAAAGCTGTGGCGTTCATGTTGGCTAACCACTCCTGAGCTTGGAGTCTGCTGTGGAGTGTGGGTGATGACAGACCCAGTATTAATGACTCCATTGAAGAACACTGCTTACTTGGTGGTGCTCGTCTCCCTCCTCAGTGCTGGGAGATGTCTGGCTTGAGCTCATGCAGGTCTTGTGCATGTTGTCGAAGTGTCTGTGAGTTCATACATGCATCCACCCTGTTACATCTGGGAAAACGGTTTGAAGTCACCTCTCTCCTCTGATGCCCTGATGTGTGGGTGTAGCAGAATGTTATTGTAAGTCATTTTAGCAGAATAATAGTCGTAGATGTTTTCTTCTAGACTCATGGCCTTTCTAGAGTCAATTCCTTGGCCACTTTAGCAGTGTCAGGTATGGGTTCTGTCTTGTGGAGCTGGCCTTAAATCCATCTTTAAAGAAAATCTGTTGGTTGCTCGCATAACATTTGCGTCACTATTTCACCAGTGGGCTTATCTTGCAGCCAGGTCATTATTGTAGCTTGCAGCGTTCATAACTGGGTAAAACTGATGATTACTTTTCTCCTCCAGTAAATATATTGCACCTTCCAGCACTATGAGTGCTGTTCAGGAGAAGCAAAGCTTCTATATGATTTCTACATGTTCTGTGACATAAGTGTGTAGTATCCTCAGGAATAGGGTCTTATCATCAAGTTGTAGAGGGTGACCGGTACTATTGGCAATAGCCTGTAATGTTTGGGGGGGGGGGTCTATAGGACCTCATTGGCCAACAACACAAAGGATATAATCCATTCCTGATACTGGGGGAGGTATTTGGGAGCCTGTGATGTCTAGTTGGGATATTTTGATACATGTATGTAATGATCATATCCTGATAATTGATCTCCAATTGATATCCAATATCTCAAACATTTATCATTTCTTTGTGTTTAGAGCATTCAAAAACATTTCCATTAGCTAGCTATTTTGAAATATATAATTAATTGTAAATTATTGTACTGTGTTATAGGATATTAGAAACAGGAAATTTTGCTGGGCAGTGTGTGGGAGCCCGTTCTCAGGTTCCTTGTGGCTTTACCCAGCAGGTCCGCATAGAGGATGATCAGGACCACGGGCCTGAGTGCAGGTATCTGAGATGGTCTGTACTTGGCTGTGCTGGGGGAGGAGATCTTTTGCTCCACCCCTTGGCATCTCTATAAAAACCCTGGGGCAGAGACAGTCGGGGCCTGTTGGAAAAGGTTCCAGGCCCTTTCGAGGCTATCCTTTATTTTCTATCTGTTTATCTCCACAAGATTCTCCGCAATAAATCCTTCTGTCTAATATTTCCTGCTGCTCGCACTCAAGAAAACTCTGGGGAGCTGTGGGGTTGGTGGGTAAACGCCCCACAGCAGTGGTAGCACACATCTTTAATCCCAGCACTCAGTAAGCAGAAGCAGGTGGATCTCTGTGAATTTGAGGCCAGCTTGGTCTACAGAGTGAATTCCAGGACAGCCAGGGCTACACAGAGAAACCTTGTCTTGAAAAACAAAACAAACAAACAAACAAAAACCTAAAAAAAGGAAAGAAATAGGAAATTTTGTTAAAACATAAGTTTATGCTGATATATGTTAATATGCATATAATATTTATAATATACAAATATTCATGTATGATAGTCTCAAGATAATACCATTCACAAGACTTACTGAGAATTTAGTTTTCTTTTTTAAAAAAATATGTTCTAGTAAGGATATAAATTTAAAATACGGTTCTATGGTCTCTTGAAATATTTTTTCTTTTTGTTTATATTAGTTTGGCATCTAGTAAACTTGTTTCACTTTGCTTTAAATATTTCAAGATTAGTTTTTTTCTTTAGTTTTGATTTTTTAAAAATGTATAAAGAATTTACATAGTTTTAAGGAATTTCAGGATTTGTTTCAACAAGTGCAAGCAAGTGTGGGGAAGCTCATCTAAAGCACTGGTGTTTTGTTTCCTGGTAATTCTTCTTCCATGATGTTTCCCATCTGTCTTTCCCTTCTCTTGAGCACCCAGTGTCCATCATGGGAGCTGCTGTCATCATGCCCATAGAATTCACCCTTCGAGTGGGAAGTGTTCATGTAGATATTATGTTTGCTCAGGAGCAGTGTGGGAGGATTCTCCTTCATTTACCTCTCCAGTAAATGACAGCTCGGTGGAGTGTCAGAGTCGGGTCTCTGCTGTTCTTTGGCAGCTTGTGAGAAGTGGTGAGTGGTGAGGAGCTAGAAACTGTGGTGGTGTGGAGAAGAGTGCCTCAGGTGCCAGTCAACGTGTGTCTTTACCTAGTCCATGAGTTCCTTAGGTTCAGGCCTTTATTTTTTTTCTAGAACATTTGCATCCCTTTGTAGTTGGCAGCCTGAGGAGTCAGGGAAATGTGAGGTAATCTTAGCACGTGTTCTCTCAGGAGCTCAGTAGTCTGTCTGTCTTCCTGTTTGACCTGTGCATCTGTCCTCTGAACCCTTCACTTACTGTTTCTATTTAATGTGGAGTGTCAGGAGTGGATGTAGCTGTATCTTTATGATGCTGCAGCTTGTTCCCTGACTGTTAGTCTTGGTGGGTCTTGAAAAAGAGGTGCAAATGTGCTGTTGTGTTGCCTTCTGCTCCCAGCACTCTGTTTCCCATTTAATTTGTAAAGAGAGCTATCCAGCAGTACACATTGAGTGTGCATTCAAATAATGTAACTAGTGACTGAGTTAGGGTAAGTTATTCAACCGGACACATGCATGGTACATAGTGAGCCTCAGTGGATGCTGGCTCCTCTTTCCTTTGCCCATTCTCTTACATTTTGATAATCATTTTTAATTATACTGATTAATGTATTTTCAGTTAGAATAACATTGTATACATTTGAAATAAACAACAGAAAAATAAAGTATTTGTGCACTCCAGCGTCTCCATGTCTCCTAGCTTCCCTCCCTAGAGGGTATGACTCACATTTTGTCTCTGTGGAACTGTCTGGAGGGACCTGTGCTTACAGAAGCATATGCAATGCTGTTTGCTAATGCTCATGCTTATATACACCTTTACAAGGATGTGCCATCCACACGGGTGTGTGTCGCCACTGTCTGGCCTCTGTGTCTAATCTAGTGGATGGCTCTGTCCTCTGATCCTCAAGCAAGCTTTATTAGGGTACACAAAATATCACCACATGTGATATATTTTATATTTTTATGGCTGCTGCTTTCTGTCATCCTTAGACATTGCAAACATGAGACAAAATATACACACAGAGACCAGTTATATGCCTGCTGCCATTTCCTCAAGTCCCTCTTGTTCCTCCCCCCACCCCGTGGGTGTGTGTGTGTGTGTGTGTCCTTAGCCTACTGAAGATTTATCTTGGAGTAAGGAGTGATGCTCTCCATGGAGAGATCTAAGTTTATTTGTTCTAGTTGCTGTAATATTATGTCTCCATCGATATGAAGTACAGGTGTTGACATTTCAGTGTCCTGAGCTGTCCTGCGTGTTGGAGTCTGTTACTCAGACAGACTGTAGTTCTCCCCTTGACTCTGTGGAGCTGCTTCTCCTCTTGCTTTGTCGTCGTGGACACATTTAATTGTGGGGATTTTCTGGTTCTAGGAAAAGTCACTGCGGCTGGACAGATGACTCGGTGTTTACTAATATTTACTACTCTCTAAGGACCTGATTTTGATTCCCAGCGCTTATGACAGGCTGCTCACAACCACTTGTAACTCCAGCTCCGGAATATCTGATGCCCTGTTCTGAGCTCTGTAACCACTTACATACATGTCCATATAAGTGTGTGTGTGCTCACATGCACACATACACACACGCACACACACACACACACAAATATTTTTAAAAGCAAAGTTCTAACCAGGCAGTGGTGGTGCAGGCCTTTAATCTCAGTAGTCAGGAGGCAGAGGCAGGTGGATCGCTGTGAGTTCAGGGCCAGCCTGGTCTACAGAGAGAGTTCCAAGAGAGCCAGGGCTATTACACAGAGAAACCCTGTCTCGAAAAACAAAAACAAACAAAGTGAAGTTCAGCTCTCTAGAATGAATCCAGGAAGTGGTTCCTTTGTATGTGGTCTGTGTCTAACTGAATTGTTTCTCTTTGCCATTAAAGTGAAGAAAATGAGCAGCTGCAGAGATCGAGGAAATATGTCATCTGTTCACCGACTATCTGAAAATGAATGAAAGCTTGAATCTAAGAAAGGAAGCAGGGATGCAGGACCATAGTAATAACATGACTGGTGACAACCAGGCATGCTTAGGAACAGTTCTGGTAAAAGGACTGAATTTTATTCCGTCCTTCCAAACATTTATAAAAGGAAATGGACATCGTTTAGAAATCTTCAGAAGTCCAGAACAATTAATTCTTGGCGACATTAGTAGAATAGTTTATGTTTTATACTGGTGGACTCCTTACGTGCTATATGTCCATTGTCACCAAGTTCATTCACGGACCACCCCGCCTCAGTTACTTGGTCTTTTAGCTGCTTTCTCAGCTAGTCTGGTTAAAAGCATTCTTGGATTTTTCTAGATACTTTAGTATGTTGGTCCTTATCTTTTTCTTTCTTGTCTTCCCTTCCTGACCAGTAGATTTTATCTGTTTATGTTTGCGTGTGCATGCAGCCTGGTGCACATGTGGAGATCAGAGGATAACTCCTAGCAGTTGGGTCTCACCTTCTGCCATGTGGGTCCTGGTGATCAAATTCGGGTTGTTGGCAGATAATCCCTTAACCAGTAGACTTTGTTATCCATCATTCTAATAACTTTTACCTTGATATTTTGTTGGTACCTGTTTGACAAACTCCATGTTGAGATCAATATGCTTTCTTAATAACCTGCCTCTGGACATCTGAGCATTGCTGAAGGTATTAATACCACCAGACCTATCATAGACACACTGAGTCTGTAACTCCAAACTCAGCTGGACTGTCGTCTTTAGTGAACTCACCTTTCCTGTCTAAAGAGGTTATTTCAAGAATTTCCCGCTCCCTGAAATCCTCTCTGTGCCATCTTCACTGTTAACCTCCATCCAGGGAACTCAAGAACCATCGGATTAGAACGCCTCCAGCTTCCCACTGTCCAGTGTCCGCATCTTCTACATCTTGACCTGATTTCTCTTCCTTTCTGTTTGTCACAGGAGAAGAGATGTCTTTCTCCTAGCTGCCAGACAGTCTCTCCGTGAGGGCTCTGGTTCTTCTCCTTTCCAGCTCCCTAGGACCTCAGCTTCCTTCTCACTTCTGTTCTCTTCAGCCTCTTTCCCCACTTCATCCTTTCATTGGCATTAAATACAATCGGTTCTCTCCCTTCTTAAAACAGAACTGCAAAGGAGCAGTCACTGCCTTCACCTAAGCACCCCTTCCCCTCTCTCCCTGGCTACCTTGTCATCACCTCTTCGAAGCCAGCTGCTTAGATTGGAGACCTGCTGTAGCTGCTTCAAGTCTCCAGACATAGTAGAGCATTCAGAGAAAGCGCAAGACTGGTGAGCTGGGTGCGGACGCATTTTATTCAGAAGTATCTAAGAAAATATTGCAAGAACAACATAAGGGAGAAGTTTCTGCAGTCTGGGCTTGGAAATTGAAGGTCGATGATTCTGTTGTTGTTAAGTCTATGAGTAAGAGTTAATTTACAGTTTTGATGTTGCCACAAAGATGAGTTTGAAGTCGGGGCCATGCCTTGTTAGAAAGAACAGTAGGAAGACCAGAATTGTTCACTGGGCCCTGGCTTGGGTGAAGGGAGGGCGGGTGCTCTGACAGGATGGCGGGCTCTCCTGAGGTTAAGCCTGTGCTGAACATGAGGTATCTTAGTGACTTTCTCAGAATGTAATTGAAGATATTTCCTCTCTCCTGTAACTTTATTGAACCCAACTAGTGTTTCCATAAAATATTTTACTGACTTCCATGTATTTTCTGGTTTTATAGTTACATAGATACAAAAAGAATTTTCCCCAAACATATCCTTTCTTATTAAAAGCATCGCAGATTGTCAGTGCTCCTGCTGTGTTGAGTAGGATAGTTGATGGGACATGCTGAGGAGTTTCCACTCACTGTTACATCCTGGTTTTCAAACAGAGATAAGAAATTGTAATGTTTTTCCTACATAGAGTTAACTTTACCTTCTAAACATTTACCCAATTATAATGACAATTCATTAACATGCTGTTAAACATCATTGGCTAAGATTTCTTTAGTAAGAAATCTTCGGTTCATGAACAAATCTAGGTTCATGGAATCTGTTAATGAACCGTATTAGCCACTTTTTAAAATTCAGCATTGTAGGTTCTCAAAACAGATCACTTCTGGTCCCTCAGAGCAGATCCAGGAAAGACTGCCTCTCACATGAAAGGACAAGCAGATCACCACTTGCATAGTTTCTTAGATTCTGCATGCTTAGCATTGGAGCTGTCAAAAGGGTTGAGTGGCAATTTAAGAGCCAGCTTTTTAAAATTGCTAAACTTAAGTGTTTATGTCTTATGCTTCTACAAGTGGATATTGAATGTCATCAAATCTATGAAGTATAAAATAAAGTCATTTTCCTGTTTGATGTATTGTGTTGGAGATGTTTAGTTGTGTTGATTGTTTTACAAGTTGTGTTGTTTTGTTATGTGGTGCTGAGGATTGACTCTGCAGTCTCATTCATGCTAGGCAAGTGCCATCCACTGAGCTGCATGCCTAGCCCAGTTTTGCTGATTTTAAAGAGTTAAATAAAGTAATTATTGGTTACTTTCTAAAAGACTTAGGTAGGATACTTAACATAAATAGTGACATGCTTAGTGAGAGTCACTATAGTGAATGACAGAGGTGGGTAAAAGATACAATGCTCAACACCTTAAAAACTTACGTTTGTAGATGGCACTTGCATGGGAAGGTTTTAGGTGTCATTTGAAAGATGTGCTGAATGCTGTGGGGACACAGGAGAGTCCTCGGTCTTCCATTCTCAGTGAACATTCCTCTCTTCCAGTGGTTTCAATACTTTTACATTCATGAAACTACTTTTTCAGAGACACCATACACCATTGTACTGCTTCCACTTGAAACACTGTAATGAAGGATAGTGGACACATTCTTGTGTAATCTCATTGTGTAACAAAGGAAGCACACCAAATGAGGGAGAGATTCTAATGGGGCAGATTGATTGCTTGATCCTTCCTTATGCACTATGTCCTGAGTACCACAAGGAAGATCCTCAGCCACGCTCTGAACAGGGTGGAGCTCCTCTGTGTCTATGATAACAAGCCAAAGTGGTGTGTTGAAAAGAATGGACATGGTATCTGCTGGGGGTGGGCCCTTGACAGTGAGCCTCGGATGCATGCATTCTGGTAAGCTATGGCCTCTGTTCCTCTCTGTGTAGCCAGCTCTCAAGTAGTATTCTCTTCAGCTGCCCAGAGGTACTGATACTGAAAGTATCATGCATCTAGGTTGTTAAAAATTCATTTGACAGTATGCTTTGAATTTTCAGTGTGCATTAATTATGATTATGATTGGTTTGGTTGTAAGTTGAGATGCTGCTCTTTTGATTTGATTTGCATATCTTCTTTGATGTTATTATTTGTATTCTCTTCTTCCTTTCTCATCTACTTCTAAGCTAATAAAAACTTTTCCTAGTATCCCATTTTTATTTCTTCCTTGGCTTCTTTCTACTGTATTGTGTTTTCAGGTACACTTCTGTGGAGTTGCCTAATGCATGCATAGTTTATTGCAGTCTGCACAGACCAGTCCCCCAACCTCTGCATGCATTCACACATACTTCCACATCTTATGTTCAACATACAGCATTATACTATTTTACTTTAAGTGGTCATATATCTTTTAAGGAGATTGAGAGGTGGGAAAACATGTACTCACCTATATTTACATACATATTTACTGCTTCTGAGTTCTTTATTCCACTTGCTCTCTCTGATCACTGCCCTTACAGTGTTGTGTCTGCACTAACAAAATCTCTCAGCTCTTTTTTTTTTTTTTTTTTTGATGGGTGCAGTGAACTTTATTGATGGTGTTCAAGAGAGTAGGGCTCCCTAAGCCCCTCCTGTTGTTCTGGGGGTCTGGGATGGAAACTGTGAGGGAGATGCTCAGTATCGGGGACTGAGATGGGACAGAAACTGCTCAGCAGCCGAGGGTCTCTCTTGCTGTCCTTGCTGGGGTGGGTGGTCCAGGGCGGGCTTCTTACTCCTTGGAGGCCATGTAGGCCATGAGGTCCACCACCCTGTTGCTGTAGCCAAATTCATTGTCGTACCAGGAGATGAGCTTCACAAAGTTGTCATTGAGAGCAATGCCAGCCCCAGCATCGAAGGTGGAAGAGTGGGGGTCACTGTTGAAGTCGCAGGAGATAACCTGGTCCTCAGTGTAGCCCAGGATGCCCTTTAGTGGGCCCTCCGACGCCTGCTTCACCACCTTCTTGATGTCATCATACTTGGCAGGTTTCTGCAGGCAGCATGTCAGATCCACGACGGACACATTTGGGGTGGGAACACGGAAGGCCATGCCCATGAGCTTCCCGTTCAGCTCTGGGATGACCTTGCCCACAGCCTTGGCGGCACCCGTGGATGCAGGGATGATGTTCTGGGCAGCCCCAGGGCCATCACACCACAGCTTCCCAGAGGGGCCATCCACGGTCTTCTGGGTGGCAGTGATGGCGTGGACTGTGGTCATGAGTCCTTCCACAATGCCAAAGTTGTCATGGATGACCTTGGCCAGGGGGGCTAAGCAGTTGGTGGTGCAGGAAGCATTGCTGATAATCTTGAGTGAGTTGTCGTACTTCTCATGGTTGACACCCATCACAAACATGGGGGCGTCAGCAGAAGGGGCGGAGATGATGACCCTTTTGACCCCGCCCTTCAAGTGGGCCCCAGCCTTCTCCATGGTGGTGAAGACACCAGTGGACTCCACAATGTACTCGGCACCAGCCTCACCCCACTTGATGTTGGCGGGATCTCGCTCCTGGAAGATGGTGATGGCCTTCCTGTTGATGACCAGCTTCCCGTTCTCAGCCTTGACTGTGACGTTGAACTTGCCATGGGTGGAGTCATACTGGAACATGTAGACCATGTAGTTGAGGTCAATGAAGGGATCATTGATGGCAACAATATCAACTTTGCCAGTCTGGAAGGCAGCCCTGGCAACCAGGCGTCCAATTCGGCCAAAACGAGGCTGGCACTGCACAGAAAGATGCGGCTGTCTCTAGAACAGGGAGGAGCAGAAAATCTCTCAGCTCTTACTCCTCTAAAATGACTCTGTCTTGCCTGCAAAGAACATTTTCACTGGATGAAGACTTCAGAGTGCATTTGTTTTTTTCAAACTTTTTTCTCAAACTGCAAATTCCAGGCAGTATGCAGCTCCCCCAAATCTCCACTACTTCCTCTCAGCTTCTACCTGCAACCGCTAATGTGCTTCTTGGAGATTCTTTTGCTCATACTTAGACAAGCTCTTGTAATTCATATAAAAATTCCACAGTCCTCTGTGATTTCATTTTTCTCCAGATTTTCTACTTTCTAGCCATCATTGTTAGTTCCAGCTGCATCCGCAGATTCCTTTAACTAGTAGAACTTGTTTCCTACTTGAATTTAAGTTGTCTGGTACTAAGTGGACTAGGGTTTGTCTCCAGATGGAAACTGTGTGTGTGTATTTCTGCTGGCCTGGTGGCACACTCCTGTAATCCTAGTGCTCAGGAAGCTGAAGCAGGAAGATCATGAGTCCACACCAGCCTCAGTTTGATAGAGAGTGTAGAGAGATCTTCTCCCATTTTTTTTCTTTTTGTTTTTTCATGATGATCTCTATTTCGTAGCTCTGGCTGTCCTGGAACTCACTATGCAGACCAAGCTGGCCTCAAACTCAAGAGACTCACCCACCTCTGTCTCCAGAGTGCTGGGATTAAAGGTGTGTGCTACCTACCATACCTGGTCCTGAGAGACCTTTTTAAGTGGGGGAGGACAATTTTGCGTAGTGAAGATTCTTTTTTTGCATCCTAAGCTTCTTTCCCAATTTTGCGTGCTTTCTGCGTTTAGCTTTTCTAAGCTGCCTAAGAATTGCCTTTAATGTTTTATCTAGATAACTATATATTCTATTTTACTGACAGGCTTGTCCAATACAAGCTATTCTTCTGTTAGAGAAAGCATAATTTCCAGATTCTTCTGCTAACATGACTTGGTAAAGTGCAAGTGTTGCTATT
Organism: Peromyscus californicus insignis; assembly: GCF_007827085.1. Classification (NCBI taxonomy): domain Eukaryota; kingdom Metazoa; phylum Chordata; class Mammalia; order Rodentia; family Cricetidae; genus Peromyscus; species Peromyscus californicus. The sequence goes on along the minus strand of NW_026294436.1, from coordinate 69,703,538 downwards.
AGTTTTAAGTAGCCAGGGCCTGTATTTGTGCTGCTGAAATTTATTTAGAAAGTAGCATATTACCGAGTCTGGGGCAGAGCTGTGGCAGCCCTACCTTGCAGTCTAATACTGTGTGGTCTCACTTTGCAGGAAGTGTGAAGATTCAGTCACCAAGCAGATTTGTGTCTATAAGAACACACAGTGCTCATTTGCTGTTAGACTGGGGTTAATAAGTTGGTGCAGCTTTGGGCAGTCTTAGGTGTCACTGCAGCACAGTAGAGTGCTGAGCCTAGTGCTGAGCCTCCGTCACTTTGGGCAATTAGGAGGCTGTGTTCTTTATTACCATAGCATCTCTTGCAGCCTCGTTTTCTCGGCCACAGCCAGGATTTCACAAAGGAGAAAGTCACAGTCTCCTTGAAGAGTAAGGAGGCCCCTTGTCCTCTGAGATGTGTTTGGTGGTCTTCTTGGTTAGATGTTGAGCACCTTCAACTTGACATGGCTTGAGAAGGAAGCTTGTAGGTGTGGGCACGTGTAGATGTAACCAACCTTCTTATTAAATAAGAAACACAGAACCAATGCAAAGAAGAAAGCCAAGAGGTCAGAGCTAAGAGCTAAAACCTTACCCTTCCTCCTGCGGTGGTCCTACCTCTCCGAACCAGAGCTACCCCTGTGTTAAAGTCTTTATATAGAGTTCCTGTTCTGCCTTCTCATTGGTTGTAAACCCAGCCACATGACTGCCTCCTCACGGCCTGTCTGTATAGGCCTCCAGGTTTTCCATGATTGGTATTGATTAAAGGCATGTGTATCCAATAATGGCTGTATCCCTGAACACACAGAGACTTACCCAGCTCTGCCTACCAAGTGCTGAGATTACAAGAGTACACCACCACTGCCCTGCTTTCCTATGGCTTGCTAATAGCTCTGACCCCCAGGCAACTTTATTTATTAACCTACAAATAACATTTTAATACAAATCAAATATTACCATAGGCACATGTGAATAAGCATGAGCAGAGGCCATGAGAAGGGAGATTTTACTTTCACAACTTCAGTGTTTCAAGAGGAAAAAGAGTGCTTGTTTCATCAAGAAGTTCCTTACAAGTTGATGTCTCCCCCATCTCTCCTGTCTAACTCTAGGCCTTCACCTCACTCCAGGCTCTTCTCAAACGCCAGCCCTTTGGGACAGCCCTCGTCTTATAGTCCCTTACATGCCTCGCTGCCTTTCATACCAGGAGCTGCTGCTCGGTGCTCTGTCGGCTCACATATTCATTGTCCCTCTCTCTGTTTCCCTCTGCTGAAGGAGGAATTGTGTGAGGACAGATGTTTTGTCTGTTTGGCTTTCTCTTCTCCTCTCCTGTAGGACAGCACTGTGAACATGATAGAAAACAGTTCTCCTGACTGAGAAAATGAGTCAGTGAAGAGTGAGGTGGAGAGGTGGGCTTGAAGCTGAAGCTGGCGCTCTGGAGTGACTTGGAATGACTTGCTACTAACTCAAGTTTTTGACTCCATCGTGAGAGCCAAATGGAAGAGCTCTTCCCACTCACCTGTTTCCTTTCATGCATGTGGGAAGATGGGGTGCTTCTTCCTTTAATATCGGGCTTGACAACAGCTGAGCAATGAAAATAATGAAAAGAAATCATAGCCAAGCTAGTAAAGTGAGGTCCCATGTAGAAGAAAATATTCCTTGCCTAGAACAAAAACAAGCACGACACACCCTGTGGGAGGATTTGAATTTAGCAATTGAAATTGGGGTCTAATTTTGAGATATATTTATGTCTGGTGTGACTACACTGAGCAAAATTGTGAAAGCATAATTCTCTACTGACTTTCAAGATTTCTGATTTTTCCCTGGCATTTATAAACTGCACTTATTTGTCCAGAACTTACCAGGTAACCTTCTGACGTCAACATCAAGTCAGAAATAGTTGAAGCAGTGAAAGAGCTCTTGCCCAAGTAAAACCTCCAATGCAGTTTTCCGTTTTCTAGGATTGACAGGGTAAATAATCCTACCTTAAGAATCTTAGATGTAGTTACTCTGTTTTATGTGTGTGTTTTGCCTGCATGCATGTATGTGCCTCACATGTGTGATTATGTCTGTGGGTGCCAGAAGAGGACATTGGATCTCCTGGAAATGGAGTTCTGATTGGTTGTGAGCTACCATGTGGGTGCTGGGAATCAAACCCAGGTTCTCTGCAAGAGCAGTAACTGCTCTAAACTGCTGAGCCGTATCTCTAGATCCTCAGCTGATATTCACACACAACTTGGATGAACCCAGAAGAGTCAGAGTTCTCCAAACCACGTCTTCCTCCTCTGAAGTGTGGGTGTGCTTCTCTGTCGAGATGCTGTAAAGAACAGAAGAGGTGATGCCCATTAAGCAATCACCACACCTTGAGCCATAACGTGCAGTTTTGTTATAATTGTGGGACAGAGATGTGTGTCTTTAATTACTTTATCATTTGTTTGCTGACTGGCTTGTTCATGTATTCACTTGCTTATTCTTTACCTATTTGTTAGAGTCTTGCACCTTCCTTTAACTGGCTTAGTGTGGCCAGTTGTGCAGGGATTCGTATCTGTGACTAGAAACCATCTGGAGGCTGTAGGAGAAATTTACAGTTTTTCCTTTGGACAACTGAATTTTCAAGATGTGGGCCTTGGACAAAGATGCCCAGTTTTTGCCTCTGTGTTTGTCTCTGGGCCTTCCTTCCATGAACTCACCAAGCACACCTGACTGGAGGTTTTGCTCCTGTTTCACTGCCTGAATGTTCTTCCACTGTCTCTGTTCCTTGTCGTCTTCCAGGTGGAGTGCAGACAGCCATCTGTTCTGTCTGTCCTGTCTGAGGTAGCGCTCTGCGCGCTCCTTCCACTCACCTTGTTTTATTTCATTTTCAGATGTTAGAACTACACATAATTACTTTGTTTTGCCGATTTGCCCATTCTCGTCTTCTTTCATTGAATACAAGCTTCGTCTTTGGGGAGTTTCTTCAGCTACTTTCAGACTTTACAATTCCTTTTCTGCTTGAGGTAGCCGGGCAGTTTTGGTTGCTCACAGAAAAGAAGGGTGACTTTGCCAGAAGCTGGCTGCAGGTCCCAAAGACTCAGGAAAATGGGCTTGGTCGTTTGGGGCCTAAGGTGGACTGCTTTTGTCCCTTTGTTTGTTTGTATCATTTTCATTAACAGATGCACAGTACTCATTGTGTACTGTGCTAAGCACCTTCACATAAATTGCTATCTAACCCTCAGAAGGTCCTGAGATAGTTCTGAGGTAAAGAACCCCTTTATTATTAGCTCCATTGCCCAGTGAAGGACACAGAACAATAAGTGTGTCCATGTATGAGCGGCTCCCAAGTCAGAGCCTTCTTTCTAGCTTGTGCTACAGGCGGGGAATCTTAGTAGTTGGCTGTTGGAGTCTCGGGACCCTTGGGATGTGCGTGTGAAAGCTGCTAAGAGCTTCATCTCAGTCCTCTAGACTCTGCTAGACTCTTGGGCAACTTTAGGGCCATACTGCTCCTGCTGCAGAAAGACCAAAGAAGTTGGGGTTTGCTGGGTTGAGTGGACAATGAGAAAGAAAAATCGCATTAGAATTTGTTATTTTATGATAAAAGTGTGAACTAAAACCCAAAGAAATGCTGTAATTAGGCTATGATTATATTTTGTCTCTAGCAGCCATAGGCCTGAGTTCTAAACTGAATCCATATTCTTGCCAGGGTTCCTATGAGAATTGATCAGGAAGGAGTGAGATAAACTGTCCAAACAGTGCTTCAGAGACCATAAGGGAAGATGTGCTCCTGAGTAATGCTGACAAGCCTAAGAAAAGATGTGTGTTTGTTAAAATAGTGGTGTTTTGCTTTTTGTTGTTATTGTTGTTGTTTGAGACAGGGTTTTTCTGTGTAACAGCCCTGGCTGTCCTGTCTTGTAACTCCCTTTGTAGACCAGGCTGGCCTCAAACTCATAGAGATCTGCCGTCTGCCTCTGCTTCCTGAGTGCTGGGATTAAAAGGTGTGTGCCACTACCGCCCAGCTAAAAAGTGGTTCTTGATGAATGCCTCACATTCAGAACTATATTGTGATTCCTTACTTAAGACTACTGTGCATGTGACTGTGTTTAATGTTGAGAGCTAGTCCTTTTGAAAGAAAAAAAGTCACCTGTGTCCTCAAGTGTGATAATGCTATCAGGGATTACTGTGGGCCCATGGGTACCGCTTTCTCCAGTATCTGCTGACCCCTCCGTCATGTACAATTAGACACAAAATATCCAAGGCGTCTGCCCAAATGCAGTTTATTCACAATCAGAGATTTCTCCTCAGGAAATTGACAGGTAGAAATTTGATGTATGAGAATGCAGACACAAACAGATGGGAGAGAACAGCGGTCAGAGCCGGATGAACAGGACTAGCCAGCTAGCCTGAGACTGCAGCTCTGAGCCCCACTGAGCAGGACCAGCTACCTGCTAGAGTTATGAACAGGGAAAACCACTGTCTTTGCCTGAAGAAGAGCACTCAGGAGGAATGCAGTCGATGTTGGACCGCAGGCTCAGGCAGGGATATCACTCCCTCTCTCGGACAGTGAGCTGTGTGAGGAGGTGGGACAGGGATTGATTAGGGGTATAGTTGGAACAGGCAACTAATTTGGCAGTTGTTTTATATGCCTAGCAAATATAAGGAAGAGTAGAGAGTGACTAGCCCAAGCTCCTGGTTAGTTGAGAACCCAGCTTCTAAACTGTGAGTCATGACCCATGTCAGGTTACATGACAAAGCGTGAGGTTCGCCAACGCCGACAACGGCACCGCTTCAGAGTGCGTATGTTCTGTCCAGGGAATGGTCTACAGTAACTGTACTTTTGGTTTCATACAAATAAGTTTATCAAACAAAAGTCAAAGAGCAAATAGCAAGTAGCAGATAGCAAACCATCCACCTGGGCACTTAGAGATCTGGCGGAAACGACTGTGTAGTCCAACTGAGAGGACGGGGGACAGTGGGAGAGCAAGCAGCAACCACAGCTGCATGGCATCAGGTCTTCACAGCTCCCAGCAGAAAGGCCTGAGCTAGCCTGGGTCCCTGCCTGAGAGGCCCAGGCAGAGCAGAGTGTTGCCCCCTGGTGAGGGTGAGGCTTCCACATAGAACAACAACTAGCCAGCAGCAGGTAGACGGCCAGCAGCAGGTAGACGGCCAGCAGCAGGTAGACGGCCAGCAGCAGGTAGACGGCCAGCAGCAGGTAGACGGCCAGCAGCAGGTAGACGGCCAGCAGCAGGTAGACGGCCAGCAGCAGGTAGACGGCCAGCAGCAGGTAGACGACGGCCAGCAGCAGGTAGACGACGGCCAGCAGCAGGTAGACGGCCAGCAGCAGGTAGACGGCCAGCAGCAGGTAGACGGCCAGCAGCAGGTAGACGGCCAGCAGCAGGTAGACGGCCAGCAGCAGGTAGACGGCCAGCAGCAGGTAGACGGCCAGCAGCAGGTAGACGACGGCCAGCAGCAGGTAGACGGCCAGCAGCAGGTAGACGACGGCCAGCAGCAGGTAGACGACGGCCAGCAGCAGGTAGACGACGGCCAGCAGCAGGTAGACGACGGCCAGCAGCAGGTAGACGGCCAGCAGCAGGTAGACGGCCAGCAGCAGGTAGACGGCCAGCAGCAGGTAGACGGCCAGCAGCAGGTAGACGGCCAGCAGCAGGTAGACGGCAAGCAGCATGAGCCAAGCACTTACAAGTCCTGGAGAAATGACTGAGAAGCCCCGCTGAACAGTCGTGCTGGAGTTTCCAGTTGGGCGTCTCTCTGTGAGTGGACTTCTGGCTTCTCGTTCCCACCACAGGCATTTTTAGACCATGGAATAATCCATGCTAACCTCTGTTGGAAATGGTTCACCTTCTAGCTGTTCTCAAGGACATAGTGTTTTTGTTTTAAAGAGTTTATTCTTACTTCCATACTATATGTGTGTTTCCGTATATGGGTTTGTGCATGCAAATACAGTACCTGTGGAAGTCAGAAGAGCATCAGATCCCCTGGAGCTAGAGTTACAGGCGGTTGTAAGGCACTGGGTGAGGGTCCTGGTAACCAAACTTGGGTCCTCTTCAAAAGCACTGAGTTGTCTCTCCAGCCTGCGCATGCCATTTTTAATACCTTAGCTGTTTACTATTCTCCTCCCTCCCTATGACAGGGCAGGGAACCAACCTGCCCCAGGTCAGTGAGTCTCAGAGGACTCTTGAGATAAACGTGCTTGAATCTGAGACAGAGACAAAGGAGCCCACCTTGATCCTAGAGTCCACTGTCATCAAGTACAAACAGCGCATAATGATTTACCAATAGAATTTATATTATAGTGCAATGCCCTAGTATTAGTTTAAAATCAAACACGTAATGAATCCAAGGTGTCTCTGGCAGCACTCACATATTTCACAATGTGTGACTTCACTGCAGCTCTGGTTTTTGAACACACAACACCCACACTTTGCACTGTGCACACCATCACTTCACACAGTGCCAAAAAATGCTGCCTGAAACACTGTGGCTCAGAGTTGAAACTTGTATGTTAGGAATTATAGTGTTTTACTGTACACATGAGATTTTCTTCTCTTACAGAAACATGGTTTAACTATGGAAAGTAAAGACTTGAACATTTTCCCTACCACCGTTTCTCAGCACATATGCACATAGGTGTATTTTTGGAATGTCCTTGGTTAGAGTGTACATTAGTTACTCTTGTTGCTGGGACAAGATGCCTGACAGGAAGCTACATAGGAGAGAAGGGTTTCTTCCGGCTCACAGTTGAAGGGAATACAGCCCATCATGGAGGGAAGGCATGTTGGCAAGAGCAGGAGGCAGCATCCAAGTCAAGAAGCAGAGCGATGAGTGCTGGTGGTCAGCTCACTTCCTGCTTGTTATTCAGTTCAGGACCTCAAGTTCAGGTGGATTTCCCACCCTTATTAATCCCATTCAGATAATTCCTCAAAGGTATACCAAGAGGCTTGTCTCCTAGATCCTGTCAAATTAATTCCAGCAATGCATAAACCACATACAGTGAGGCACTCCTGTGGTCTCAGCATTCAGGAGATGGGGCAAAAGGATCAAAAGTTGAAGGTCATTTTTATCCCACATAGTTTGATGCCAGCCTAGTATACATGGAAAGAGAGAGAGAGGGGGAGAGGGAAAAGGAGGCAAGGTCAAGAAGTAGAAGAAATCAAGGAGCCCTGGGTCAGGGGAACAACCATATTCTGAGAATGTTTGTCATGGTAGTAAAGATGCTGCCCTTCTAGTGAGGTAGTAATGGACGATGTCACTCAACCTAAAATGGTGCCAGCCTTTATAGGAACAATAGTCTGTGAGGTTCCCAGTAATCTGTCTACCTATTGATTTTGAAAATCAAAATACAGACTTAAAGATGTGTAGAAAATTTTATTTTAAATGTTGTACCCACTGGTAAGGATCCTTAAGGTGGGAAGCAATGATAAACAGTATGTTCACATTTTAAAATTGTGTGGTATGATGCACTTTCACTGAAGATGAACTGTTAATGAACATTATTTGTAGTCTTTTAATTGTCCTTTTATAATAATTGAAGTGACCATGAGCTCTTGTGCTTTCTTCTAGCATACCTCTGTAGATGGATATACTGAAGCACACATCCAGCCTACCAAATCAAGTAGCAGACAGAACATTCCTCGGTGTAGAAACTCCATTACGTCAGCAACAGATGAACAGCCTCACATCGGAAATTACCGCTTACAGAAAACAATAGGGAAGGGAAATTTTGCCAAAGTGAAATTGGCAAGACATGTTCTAACAGGTAGAGAGGTAAGTATTCATGCCTTTTGATATTTGCCTGTACCTTGCCCCAGTCTTGTTAAAAACCTTTCTCATAGTTGATGTTGTGGTACCTGTGACCTGGTGCACACTGGGATATATGCACATAGAGCGTTTGCAGACAGGTCAGTTTCATGACAGAACTCCTCCCCATTTAACACTAAGGAAAGACTCACCTCTACCTTACAGTATCTCTTATAGACCAGGTGTGTTACAGATTAGCTGAAGCTTCTCTGTTATGTGAATGCTCCTGGGTACTGTTCCTACTCTGCATTTGAAAGGAGGCTGGGATAAGGTTCTGTGAATTACTACCTAGGCTAAGTTAGATGTAAATGTGTAGAAACTTGTTCACTAATTTTTATCTATTTGAAGGTAACATCAAGCTAATATTGCTACTATACAGATGATTTTTTTCAGATGACAAGAGAATTTACGTCTAAAATTTCATTTGTTTGTTTGTTCAGTGAGGGTTGTCAAGTCAGGATCTCTTGTAACCCAGACTGGCTTTGAACTTGCTGCCCAGCTGAGGCTGACCTTCAAATCTGGGTCTTCTGGTTCACTTTCCAAGTGCTGAGATTGTTGGCTTGCACAAATGCATCCCACTAATCTTAATGGATTTCAAATTATTGTTGCACAATAAAAATGTATATATTTGTATATATGTCCACCATAAATCTATAGTGTGTACAGCAGGATTAAAGACTATTTCAATAAAAATCTAAAATTCTGTATTAGGATTGGATTACTTTTTTTAATTCAACCACAGAATGTTAGTAAGCTTTCACTTTGCTGTATACATACTGATGTTGTAATCCCATCAAGGAGTATGGTGAGTATCTTCCTTCTTGTCTGTTCCACCCCAGGAGCCTTCCAGACACAGGCTGCCCTAGGCAGAGCCTTCGAAGATTTAAAACTCCCTTTTGTTAGTTTGCTGCTAGAAAGTCGGTGTGTCCAGCTTCTCTACATGCTCAATAGTGTCATTTGCCAAAAACACATGTTTAAAAGCCACTTTCCCCTATAATGTTGCCTATCAAGATTTTGAGAAAAAGATTAATAAGATAGAGGATGATTTTTACAGTTTTAAAAGGAAAAATGTGGAAGAAATAGCAAAGGCTTAATTCCATTGATTTGGAATCAGGAGGTTAATGACAAGTCAATAATCTGTGTTCTAAGGCTGATAGATTATCAAGACCATGCCTTCTGATTATGTGAGCATCCACATAGAAGTAAATGATGTATAGTTAAGACTGAAACAAAACTGTTTTCTTTTCAGGGTTTTATTCATTAAATGACATGTCTCAAATGAAGTTTAATGATTCTCTTTTTTAGGTAGCTGTGAAAATAATAGACAAAACTCAGCTAAACCCTACCAGTCTACAAAAGGTATTTAATTAATTTAATAAATAATGTGAGTTTTTGTTAATATATAATTCTATAAAGTCAAGCATGAACTTTTTTGTTAGGTACAACACTATGTTTTACCAGTATATGATGAAAAGAAAGGATCTAAGATGTAATGATTATGGCTGGTTATAAAGAGGTTTCAAATGTGTCTAATGCAAATGGAGCATCATGTACTCAAAATACATAGACAGAAGTATTTGGGACTTTGTCGATTCTTGGATTTGAGAATATTTGCATAGACTTTAACAAGATGTGTGTGTCATATGAATTCATAGGATTAGATTTTGTATCGAATATTGTGGAATATTTTATTTATATGTGTATGCCCATGTGTATGTGGGTTGCACATACCTGTGTGAGAGTATGGAGCCCTTCTGGGATGGCAAATTCCTCTGTGCTGGAGTTAGAACTGTTTGCAGGATGCCGTGTGTGTGCTGGGGTCCAAACTCTGAGCAGCAGGATTGCACTGCTAACAGTGAGTGCTGTTAGCCTCTGCGCCATCTCTCCAGCCCTAAGTTTTGAAGTATGGAGAGTTCTTCTTAGTGAAAACCTAGTTCTGAGTCATAGTTTCCGTAGGTGTGTCTTCGTTCATTGCTTCCTTGGATTCTTCTTTCATGCAAGTTCATCTTAGACATTGGGTTACAGTAGACAGTGCTCCATCAAAGGATGAAAAAAAAAAAAAAACAGGAATGGGGAAGAGAAATCAGTTAGGACAAGGATCTTTTAGTAGCCAGAGCTGTTTACTTCATTAAGCACTTCAATGGGAAACCTCCTCAGATACAAACATTTAGTATTTTAAAAACAAAGCAACTAGTTTACTGCATGAGCTATAGAATACCCATTGTGATTTCAGTAGCCTATAATAGTGTCAGATTTACAAATATCAAAGTTACATAAGTGACTTTGGATTCCCAAGAGAGAATCTTACAAGAAATTCTTAGTTTGCCATGTTTACCTACAACTTCCATGATGCTAATGAATCAGAGCCTTCTTCCCACTTCTCAGGCAAGTAGCTCTGCATTTTTATGCATTTCTGCACAGAGATCTATCTCTGTACTTTCATGGGTTCCTTTTCTGTCTGACAGCCAGTAAAACTCCAGCACACTGCTTAGTGAGGACTCGTGTTTGCTGGGCTCTTCTGAGAACTTGAGTTAGTGTAGTGCTGATGGGAGAGAGTCCTGGGGAGCGTCTCTTCTCATAACACCAGAGTCCATCCTACCTGAATGCCGCTGTGGGGGTAACAAAAGGTTCCCTTTCTGGACTGATAAACTATCTGAAGACGCTCTGGGCTGAAGCTACTGTGGCATGGAAATTTAACTCACCCATGTGTAGCTAGAGTTTTCCTGCCTGGCCCACAGTCAGGACAAATCTCTATCACCTGCCAGTCCCACAGTCGCTCAGACCCGACCAAGTAAACACAGAGACTTATATTGGTTACAAACTGTATGGCCGTGGCAGGCTTCTTGCTAACTGTTCTTACAGCTTAAATTAATCCATTTCCATTAATCTATACCTTGCCACATGGCTCGTGGCTTACCGGCATCTTCACATGCTGTCTCTCATCATGGCGGCTGACAGTGTCTCTCTGACTCAGCCTTCCACTTCCCAGCTTTATTCTCCTTGTCCCGCCTACACTTCCTGCCTAGCCAATGGCCAATCAGTGTTTTATTTATTGACTAATCAGCAACACATTTGCCATACAGAACATCCCACAGCACCCATGTGCCCAGGACTCTAAGACACTCCAGTTGCTGAACTGCACTCTGGCCTTGTCCACCTCCCACCCATAGTTTGTACTTTTCCTGGATCACTCTGGGAAGTTCAGTGATTTCAAGTAACGTTTGAAACTTCTGCCAGGGTACCCGGTAATGGGACACCCCATTTGGTCTTTCCCAGCAGAGCCAAGCGAAGGTCATATACTATTAATTTTGCTAGTTGGAACATGTGACCATGGAGCTGATCATTGCCGCCTTTTTATGAATAACTGAAGGTCTGCTTGCTGATGAAAATGTCTGTGGAGAGCCTAGAAATCTTTCCTAAAGTGTTGCCTTTCCAAACACACAAAGATGATGCCATCTGTGTGTTCTAAGCCTGTTCATAGATTTACTTTCTGGGAAAAACACTATTTAGTGGGGTGGGTGGGGGTGGGGAGCCAACCCCAGCTCATGGTTTGACTCATTCTGTTCACAGAACATTTAGACTTGTCTTTCCCCATCACATCAGCAGCATCTCCCAGTCAGTCATATCTCAAAATCCGAGTGCAAAGAACAAGCCATCTGCTTCCCCTGCATCGTCAGTTAAGTCCTGCAGGCCACAGTAGTCATGTGACTCCATGGGGTGGGCATGCCTATGGCACAGAAGGTGAAGATAGGACTCAGGTTCTTCTTGGCCTCATTTTTGGAAGCACGTGACTAAACCTTACCCTGGTTTGGTCTGAGTGTAAGCTGATTTTCCCCTTCATTCTCTTCTGTGTTTGTAGGAAATATGTCCTTCCTTTTCCAACATCCCTGATAGAGAAAAGAATCTAAGTATGAGGTACTGGCTGTTTAAAACCTCTCTCAAGTATGAAGTAAAAACAGTTTGGCCTTTGGAAATGTGTCTTCAATGTTGTTTACATACTATGCCTGTGTCATTTGTTGTAACTCAGTGGAGTCTAATCCAAGGAGAGCTAGTAGTTTAAAAAGTGTCTGAATTGACTCCCTCTTTGTAGCACAAGGATCACCTCATATAGTCATGGTTTTTTGGAGAATGTTCTGTTACCCACATTAGTGATCTCTGAGGTTCTTTTAAGCTATATGTAATGCCATGTGAAAAGCAAATCAGTGGGACAGTTTTGTTTATAACTGATAGGTTTCAACTGTAAAATTATCATTTTCTCAGAAATGTCCTTTCTGAAACATGGGCACAGTAGTTCATCAGATGAAGATTTCTTCACTCTGAGTCACCAGCATACTTCATCTCTTCTGACATTGTTATATTTCCTGTGTATTTCTTATGAACTTACATTTTATTTTTTTAATTGTGTTATGTATTTTGCCTGTATGTATGTCTGTGCACCACATGCATGCAATGCCCACAGGGGCCTGAAGAGGGCACTGGATCCCCTGGAACTTACAAATGGTTGTGAGCCACCATTTGGATGCCAGGAGTCAAACCCTGATCTTCTAGAAGAGCAGCCAGTGCTTTTAACCACCAAGCCATCTCTTTAGCCCCCATTTTCATTTTTATTGTATTTTAATTGTATCACACATCACAAAAGTGGCTCTTTGTGATTTCCTGACTGGCAAAATTCTAAAGAAGAAAAAAGAAAACACAAAGCAATAGTCAGGCATGGTAACCACTAATGGAGCAACAGTGAGACCACATAATGAAGTTAATTAATAAATAAAAGAAAGAAAGACTACCACAACTCAGAATTATGTTGTAAAATAACAGGTCGCATTAAAACTGCATGGAATGTGACTCTCAGTGCTAGGACACATGAGATTTTGTAGAAGCAGAGGTGTAGAAATTTCAATAACTGCAATCTTAAAAACATACTTTATTGAATAGCTCATCCATTTGCTGCCAGTGTCTGGTGATCTGAGCCACTTGAATTGATGGTTTTCCAGTAGTGCCCACCTCTTCTTGTAGGCTGAGTCAGTGTCCCAGAACTTCTGTAAAACAATCACTATCATGTTGAAGAATGTCGCCTCTATAAGACATAACCAGGCAGTATTCAGTGGAAACCAAATGTGTAAAACAAACCACAGAGTAATTGGCAAGCGATTCAATCAAGACAAAACCAGATGTTCTTCAACAGAGTTTCTTAGCAGGACTACCTGCAGACGTGTTGAAATGTCAGTTCCTGGTGGGTTATGCCTGCTGACATCTTTCACTTCTTAGCTGAATAGGTCCACGCATGGACTGAGTGTTCACCCATTCAGCTCTTGTTACATGTGTGTAGACTGAAGGAAATGTGTTGTTCAAGTCTGGTTTGGGTCAATGAAACCAAAGTGATGAAAGTATTGAGGTTTTTTGTTTTTATTTTTATTGTTGTTGTTGTTAGTTTGTTCTTGTTTGGTTTTTTGAGACAGAGTTTCTCTGTGTAACAGTCCTAACTGTCCTGGATCTCACTTTGTAGACCAGGAGACCTCGAACTCACACAGATCTGCTTGCCTCTGCCTCCCAAGTGCTGGGATTAATGGCCTGGCACCACCACCGTACAGCTAGAGAGTATTAGGTTTTTTTGGTTTGTTTGTTTGTTTGTTTGTTTTGTGAGCTGGGTTGTAGACTGCAAAAGCTGTTTTTTAATCAGAAATGATTAACTATCTTTATGTCTTTCCCTCTCTCCTCCCTCCATCTCTCTTCCTCTGTGCTTCCATCTTCCACTCTCTTTTCTTTCTTTTGGCATTCTGCAAGCGTGATGCTGCCATGTCAGTTAGTGAGATGAGATCTGATGCTCACTTACTCACCACTCCATTCTCCATAAAACTAGCAATCAGCAACATGCCCTTACCTGGATTTGGTTTTGGACAAAATACTGAAAATACAGATGATCATGAGGTGATAACTGAAAGTTGTATCTCTTTCACACACAGTATGAAGATTGGTAGGAAGAGTGTTTCACACTGAAGTGTGATGGATTTTGAGGGGAAAAGTGTCCAGGTGTTTTAGAAAGTGACACCAGTAAAATTACAGCATCTGGCCCAAGTGTGAACTGTGCGGTCACAGTAAGGCTGAACTTTCTGAGCCCCGGCTGTGTTTCCGGTTCAGCATGCCCTCTTAGATGTCAGGGAAAGTGTGCAGTGACATGTTTGACGTGTCTAACAGAATGCGTGCTGCATCCAGATGAGAAAATACTTCCAGAGCGAGTATGTCTAAGGAGTGGACACTGAGAATCTGTTCATGTCCCTGAGATTAAGACTCCAGTCTCTCAGACGGGCATAGTGGCGTGCACACCTTTATCCCAGCACTCAGAATGGAGAGGCAGGCAGAGCTCTGTGAGTTCCAGGCCTGCCTGCTATACGTAGTGAGCTCCAGGACAGGCAGAGAGACCCTGCCTTTTAAAAAACGAGTTTTTGTTTTGTTTGTTTTTCCAAAACAGGTTTTCTCTGTGGAGCTCTGGCTGTCCTGGAACTCATTCTGTAGACCAGGCTGGCTTTGAACTCAGAGATCTGCCTGCCTCTGCCTCCCAAGTGTTGGGATTAAAGGCATGTGCCACCATTGTCCAGCAGAATAAAATATATTAAAAAAAAAAAAAAAGACTCCAGTCATTCCATGTCTGACTGTCGGAGTTTGATGAGCTCAGCGTGGTAGGATTTCCCTGGTAGCTGCGCACAGCCCTCAGGGAGAAATTGTTCCATGAGATTGGCTTTGGCCCTCCAGGTCTCCGGGGTTATCTGGCACATCACCTGATGCTTCTTCTGTCCCCTGGTGATCTACAGTTACGGATTTCCACTTGATAGAACTAAGAAGTAAGATACAGTGAGAAGAAAGGCAGTGATTAGAAGTGAAACTGTCCTACAGTTCAAACTAGATGTCACCGAGCCAGATACACATGCTCACTAATTAATTCTTGATTCAATAGATACTTATCAAAGATTCAATTTCTCCATGTATTGGTGGAAGTATTAAGACAACTCTACGTAGTTAAAAGGGAGGTTTATTTTGTGGGGTAACTTACAAGTAAAGGTATAGGTAACAGGGTCCAGGAAAGGTGGAGTGCAGTCCAGCGGTGTTCTCTGGAAAACTCTGCTCTGTCTACCTCCAGTGTCCAGGATCCAGGAACCAAGAGAGCCGGCACATCCAGATCTCGGGTCTTAAGAGCTCCTCTCTCAGCCCTGCCTCACAGGCATGACAGACAGTTACCGGAAGCCTCAATGAGGGTAGTATTTCCAGGTCAAAGCTAGAACAGCTACCCACTACATCCATGTGTTTTCTTCTGTTTTTTTCAGCTTCCCCCTTCCTGTTTCTTTTAATGAGATCATTGTCCTGCTGCTGGCTGTTACGTGGGAAGCTCTGCAAGGCTTATCTATAGGACTTCTCTCTACTCTCTTCTTAGGCTGATCAAAGGTAACCAGCTATAAATCTTCACCTGTTGGTGAACTCTGAGTTTATCTCTTCACCTCAGACTACTCTTAGATCTCCTTGGAATCGTCTCTCTAAGACTCCCAACTGCAGAGTTGAACTCATGACCTCGACCTACCTACCTAGTGCCCAACTCACCTCATCGTCCTGTGACCTCTTGAACTCATGACGGCCTCTCTACCTCAAGGACCATCAACTTGCACAGCTCTCACCCCCTCCCGCCCCATTCCTCCAGCTTCAGTTTCCATGGATCCTCTTCATGCTCTTTATTCTAGCCACCTGGCCTTTGCAGCTTTCTCTTCTTCCTCCCTTTGCCTGATACTAACTCCCCTCCTCACTTACTTCTTAGACGTTTCTCACTTCCTCAGAGAAATAAATCACTCCTGTTCTCCATGGCAGTTTTGACTCTCCTTTCCATACTGGAATCCGACATTCATAACTAAGGAGTTTTTTAGTTTGGGGCAGTAGTTTCTTTGTTTGTATGCCAGCATTCTGTGAACCCTAAGACTTGTGATTGTTGGGCCTGTATTAACTGTGAAATACATATCCACTTGTACTGTGGAAGAATCCCCTCTCAGGGGAAGTGGAAGAGGCTAGGAATGTTGACGTCATCTATAAACTTCAGCTTGGCTGTTTCAAAACTTTTAGCCCTTAGTTACTGTAAGAGTCTTCCATCCTCCCCCATGTGACTAGCTAGGTCAGCTTCTTCCTTCCCACCCCAGAGGCCTGCTAGGCTCTTGAGGGACTCACCTTCCCCTGCCTCCAGCTAGGTCCCCTTTTTTCATCCCATAGGCCTGCCCAGGATCTTGGGTCTTTCTGTCCCTGTGTCCCCAAGTAGACTCTGCGAGATAGGGTCCTATCCTCCTCCAGGACCTCTCCCCTGCCCATGATGTAGGCACTGCTTCTTACCACCCTCTAAGCAGTCCATCTCCTTTGCAATCTGGCTTCTCTGAGCTGCTGGACAAGCCATTGCTCTGCCTGTGAGTACTAGACTAGCCTGGGCTATATTGTGAGCTGTAGGCTACCGTGGATGATATGAGACCCTTCTCTAAACACCAAAGCAAAGCAGAAAACAAGCAAACAAAAAGAAGTTAACTTAAATTTTATAGTGCTACTAGTAGTAGTTTTCTAAAATATCTGATTAAATTGATGTCCCAGTAAGATGTCTGAGGACTAAAAAAAAGGAGATTCGTAATGATCCCATAAATTATAAAGCTGAGCATTTGATCAACAGGGATCTGTTAATGTAGGCACATCATATGTATAATTTCTCAGTGAATGAGGCTTCCAGGTGAGTCCAGGAACTGAACGTCTCCTGCAGGGTAAAGCAGATCTGCACTAATTCACTAATCTGCCAAATACTTCCAACGATGGGACACAATGGCAGAGAAAGTTTCCTGTTCTCTTAAAGCCACATCAGAACAAAGTACTTGCAAAGCTAAGAAGGGTGTGCTGAAAGACACCGGATGTACACGCCCCCTCCTTCTCCAGGCCCTATTTACTGTCACTGAAGTCAGCCTGGAAAAGTGAAGTTACCTGGGACTGCAAAATCATCCTCTGTCTTCAAGACAGGCAAGCAGCAGAGAAGTCCTCTGACAGGAGGAGGCCACAGGCAGCATGGCAGCAGGTCTGATAGACACCAGACACACAGGTTGACCCTGGACTAGATGGAGGCTTTTCATAGAATTAGGATGACAGGTGACCAGGCCGTGTCCCGTCCACTAGTTTAAATACAACAGGTTCTTTTCCACGCCACACAAAAGAATAATAAGCAGAAGAAATGAAAGATTGGAAGGAACAGAAATTAGTTGAGAAGAGAAAAAGAAAATTCTCTTCACTGAGGCGAGTACTGATTGATGCCATGGAGCTTGGCTAGTCCTGACCTCAGCCCTGACTTGGAAGGATTGAAAAGAGCAGTAACCCTCCACAAAATGGAAGATTGTTTGGTGACTTCAGCTCCCTGGAGCAAAGCCAGGAATCTAGAAGGAAGCAATAAAGGCCCTGCACAATTAGAGTAGCTGTCTGTCTGGGTCCACAAAGTAAAGGCCCTGCGTTATAGCCAAGGCTTCCTGTAGTTCTCCTAACACAGTTGTAACAAATACTGACTTTACCATCCAGTTCACAGCAGACCTGAAACACAAAGCCAGGAGGGAGCTGGCATACTCTGAGCGCTCTTGCTAATTCATATGTGCTGGAAACATCACAACATCATGGCTTGAAAACGAGAAAGGAAGAAGTAAAAATCAGAAACTCGAATAATGTGGACCTGAACACTATCCTTCTGAACACACAGCTTTCCTTACTTGTCTCCAGACAAATGATGCATGCAGAAGGGATGATGTTAGCAATAGTGTCCACCAGAGTGACGTCTAACTGCAATCTAAAGACTCTGCTCCTCTTCCCACCTTCCTAAGAAAAGGCAAGGACTGGTAAGCTTGACATCTTGCTAGTGAGATGCCCTCTGATAAAGATGCCCAGCTCCCTGGCTTTCCTTCCTGCTCCCTCTGACTCAGAGGGTTTCTGCAGAAGACTCTGCTATTAGCTTCTGTCTCCCTCATTCTCTGTTTTCTCTCTCCTGTGTCCACCTAGGAAACAAAGAGGTTTAAGCAGATACTAAGAACATTTTTTAGATCTTTGCAGATACCATGTGTTCATTTGGCCAGAATTCTCTAGGTTCAAGGTAGACTATTAAGTCTGTTAGGGCTGCCATCATAACTACATACCACTTATAGGTGGCTTAAACAATAGAAAGTTTTATCACTATTCTGAAGGCTAAAAGTCTGAAAAGAAGGTGTTTTCAGGGTTGGTTTCTTCTGAGACTTTCCTCCTTGGCATTCAGATAGCTATCTTCTCAGTGCCCATCCGTAACATCTTCTGTACCCCAGCTCATCCTTGGTAAGTCTTCCTCCTATACGGATACTGATCATATTGGCCTAAGGTCCTGCCCTTGTGACGTCATATAGTCTGAACTCTCTTCTTGAGTCCTTTCTCCAAGAACAGTCATGTTGGGAGCCAGGAACACACTCTAGTTCACATCAGATAATGGATCATACACAGCAGTGTGTGCTTCTTTGGGTGGAGGGTGGTTGATGGTGCAGGATTCTGGCAGTTCATTTTCCATAATTAACACAACATACAAAATATCACAAGACTGTTAGCAGCAACTGCTTTCTTCTATGAGTGCCATCATTTTAACTTGGGTGGTTTGAATAAGAATGGCCCCCATAGGCTCATATATTTGAATGCTTAGTCACCAGGGAACTCTTTTAAAGAATTAGAAGGACTAGGAGGTATGACTTTGTTGGAGGAAGTGTGTCACTGGGGGCAGGCTTTGAGATTTCAAAAGCCTGTACCATGCCCAGTCTCTCTCCCTCTCTCCCTGTTGCTGTGATCAGAATATAGAACTCTCAGCTACTTTTCCAGCCCCATGTCTGCCTGCCTGTGTGCTGCCACGCTCCCCGCCATGATGATAATGGACTAAGCCTCTGAACTGTAAGCTAGCCTCTCTACCAATTAAATGCTTTCTTTTATAAGAGTTACCTTGGTCATGTTACCTCTTCTCAGTAAGAGGACAATGACTAAGACATTAGCCAACATGCTTCCAGCCTCTACACACCTCCATGTTCTTAGTTGTTAAAATTTTTTCTCATTCTTTGTCCAAATCAAAGGTTAAAACAGTGTTTAAGGCATCTTTGAGATGGGGGAGCCCTAATAGCTGTATATTATCGTTTTAATTTTTGAAAATTACTTTCTGATCAGAACTTTGGCTCTGCCTGTAAATATCTTCTATACATCATCTCCAGGTGGAAGTGGAGTGTCCCTTTAAAGTACTATTTTTGTTAAATGTCTCACTTTTTACAAGATTACTGTCCCACATTAATCTGTTTTTGATAGAATGGCTACATTCCAAGTTCCAACCAGAGACTAAAAACTCATGAACCCAAATTGTTATACAAAAACCCAGCTTTAAAAAAGCAAAACCAGCTTAAAACAAACAGAACTCCTTGCTGTAGAGGAATCTCCTGAAGGGCACACAGTTCGAAGAAAGCCCCTGCGGCCCTTGCAGAGCACTAGCGTTTGGTTCCCGGCACTGCTTGTAGCGGGCCACTCGCATCTCCCTGTAACTGCAGTCTCAAGGAGTCAGACGCCCTCTTCTGGCCCCCATGGGGCCCTGCACACACATGCCGCACATAAAAACATTCAGACACATAAAATAAAATAATTAGTCTGCTTCCCTCACTTTGACATACATCATAGCCAGTTTACTTCTAAGGAAACTGACTTGGCAGTGATTTATTAAGAGTAACAAGTGTTCTCTGTGTGGCAGTGCTGTTCTGTTTTGTGACTTGGCACACTGTCTCAAGAATGAAGAGGAGATAAAGTCAAGGAGCCCAGGGATCCTGCTTATGCCATGGCTCATGAACCTGTCCCTCAGGACACAGGCAGGGCCTGTGCCAGTTAGAGCAGGGCAGCAACTCCCCTGTGGTGTAGAGGAGTAGGTTAGAGAGAGGAACAACTTTAAAATGATACAAAATTTAGGCTGAGTGGTGGTGGCGCACGCCTTTAATCCCAGCACTCGGGAGGCAGAGGCAGGCAGATCTCTGAGTTCAAGGCCAGCCTGATCTACAGAATGAGTTCCAGGACAGCCAGGGCTACACAGTGAAACCCTGTCTGGGGGGGGGGGATTTAACATTTAAGTTAAATGCATAAATGTACATTCTTTGTCCAATGTAGGATCAACATTTTTTTTGTAGCTTAAGTTTTGTGGTTAAAACTGTACATTATCTAACATGAATTACATTCATAAAGTCAAAATAGATTTGTTACTGTTCCTAGTTGTGTTCTATTTCATGAAAGGAAATTATAATGATAATCAGGAAACAGTCTGCCAATAAAATCCTGTATTTAATTTTAATCATTTACACTTAACCCACACCTTGCAGTTTCAGTAGCAACTTATATCTGGTATTTTCAAAGTATCCACTTTATTTCATTACAAATACATGACTCACTGGTTTATATAAAATGTAATTGTGTTGGACAGACTCCAAGGCACTCCCCAGCAGTGCCCGCCTGTCAGTCAGCATTCACTTCTGTTATTCCTTCCCCAGATGATGGGCAAGACCTAAGACTTTTCAGATAGTAGCATGTGGGGAGGTAAAGGGATCTTGGTCCCATGATCATGTTATATAGTATGAGCTATCATGCTAGCAGGTACTCTGGAGACCATGAGTGCTGGCTTTAAAAAAAATGTAGCTTGAAATTTTACTTCAATAAGTATACTATGTGCCCTTCAGTAACAAAAAGGTGGGAAAATGTTGATTCCATTCAGAAAGCTTGTTCTGGTGCTGATCATGACAGCACCTGGCAGTTCCAGGAAGCAGAAGAATGCTGGACACTGGAGGGAAGTCTAGCTTGAAGCAAGGGTGTCCTGACATAAGGCTGTCCTGAGAGGTGGCCTTCCTTGATCACACATGCCAAAGGCATTGGGAAATACCTGTAATGTGCACTGCTGTGTGTTGGGCTTGAATTCCCATGGGACAACCAAATTCTGAATGAGTTCAGAGTCAGCAGCAAGCTGATGGTATTTGAAGCATCATGAAGCCCTTGGGAAGAACACATTGAATGCCGGGGGGGTGGGAGGTGTTAAGAGCTAAGACCCAGGAAGAGGACTTCGCAGAAAACCGAGCAGTCAGAGAGACAGGAACAAAGAGTTGGCTGGACAGGAGCCTGTGCTGTAGGATCTCAAGTGTGTTGAAGATCACTGAGAGGTCAGGCTTCAAAAACACTCTTTAGTCAGGCAAGGCAGTCTTGAACATAGTGAACTTGCATTTTATCTGTTTACTTACTTATAATGTTTAATTATTAAATGTTAAGTATTATAGACGTCACACACACAACACAAGGCTTATATGCTTCCTTGATCTTGTATAGGAATTATTAAAGATATCTAGGGTAAACTTTTTTGTTGCCATCTAAACATCAGTGGTTGTTCAGTTGGGATGTATTTTTATTGTATTTCATTTTGTTAATATGTGATATGACCACAAACTGAAATTTAAAGCTAGGCGTGGTGGTGCACACCTTTAATCCCAGCACTCAGGAGGCAGAGGCAGGTGGATCACTGTGAATTCGAGGCCAGACTGGTGTACACAGTGAATTCCAGGACAGTCAGCTACACAGTGAGAACTGTTGTTGGTTGTCTCTTTACCGTTTTGGCTTTGTGCTCTTTTGGGGGGCCCACCATCCAGCTCCCAAATAAATCATCATGGAGGCTTATTCTTTCTCATGAATGCCCAGCCTTAGCTTAGCTTGTTTCTAGCCAGCTTTTTAAAATTACCCCATCTATCTTTTGCCTCTGGGCTTGTACATTTCTTACTTCTGTGTATCTTATTCCGTAGCTGACTGGGTGGCTGGGTGGCTGGCCCCAGCCTCCTTCTCTCCTCCTTGTCTTACTCTTTGATCTCTTCTTCTCTCTTTTTCTCCTTTTATTTATTCTCTCTGCCTGCCAGCCCTTTCTCCTGCCTTGCAATTGGTCATTCAGTTCTTTATTAGACCAATCAGGTATTTTAGACAGGCAAAGTAACACAGCTTCACAGAGCTAAACAAATGTAACATAAAAGAATGCAACACATTTTGCATCATTATACAAATATTCCACGGCATAAATGGAATGAATTGTAACATATCTTAAAATAAGATTCCACAACAGAGACCCTGTCTCAAAAAACAAAAAACAAAACAAACTAACATTTACCGTTTCACTCACTGTTGATCTACAGTTGGGTGGCACCAACTGTCATTATATTGCTGTCCACCTCCAGAGAAATTGACATAGTCCCCAACTGAAGCTCTGCGCCCATAAGCAGCCTAACCACAGCCATCCTACTGGCCCTTGGCAGCACTGCTCTGCACGATGTATTCATGAATTGAACTACCTCTTGTGAGTCATAGTCTTGTAGTATTTGGTCGTCTGTAACTAGTTTGTTTCATTCGACATACCTTCAAGGCTCCTCCATGTTGTGTGTTGTACTTGCTATCTGTGTTATCACATTGTGTTTATCCACTCATCTGTTTGAACCTTCACTTTCAATTCTCTCAGGTGTACAGTCTACAGATTATATGGTGACTCTTTTTAAGCTCCTTTGGGAATATTGTTTTCCATGGGACTGTATCATTTTCCGTAGTATCCTCTCATCTGACACAGCCATCAGCAATACCAAAGGGTTCTAAGCTCTCTCCATCTAACGCTATCTTCAGGTTTGTTCTGTCTTGTCCTGTGCTATACGACATTGGTCATCCTAATGAGTGTCAGGTGTTCTCACTGTAGATTCGAGTTTTATTCCTCTAATGACTAATTATGTTGAGTATCTTTTCATGCTCTCTTAGGCTGTTAATAGATCATTAGAGAACCATCACTTGTGGTTACACTAAATTTAGATTTTATTCTTACAAAACATGTCTTAACAGATTTTTTTTTTTTTATTGTTGCCAATTCTTGGTCCTCCTATTTTCTTGAACAAATGTTTGATTTTGGTTTTGGCTCTAACATTTATGTAGCCAATGTAAAGGAGAAGATACCAAATCGTGCTCTTTTTTTATATGTCATGATTTTTTTAAACATTTTATTTATTTGTATATGTGTGCATGTGTGTCATGGTGTGTATATGGACGTCAGAGGACAATTTGTAGGAGGAAGTTCTTTCCTTCTACCATGTGGGAACTGAAGATTGAACTCAGGTCATCAAAATTGACAGCAGGCACTCTTATCCACGGTAACCTTGTTACTACCTGACAAATCATACTTTGAGAAAATGGCCCATATAGATTTTTAAAGTGAAGGAGAAAGAAAATTTTAACATTCATGGTATTTTGTTTTATTTAACATGTTTAATAGTCCTTTGGGGCTAGGGAGATGATGGCTCAGTGGTTAAGAGCATCAGCACCCACATAGTGTTCACAACCATCTGTCACTCCAGTTCCAGGGATCTGATGCCCTCTTCTGGCCTTCGTGGGCCCTGTACAATGCTGTGCACATGCATGCAGGCAGGCAAAACACATAAAATAAAAACAAATGAATCTTTTTTTGTTTTTGTTTTTCAAGACAGGAGGGTTTCTCTGTGTAGCTCTGGTTGTCCTTGAACTCACTCTGTAGACCAGGCTGGCCTTGAACTCAAAAATAAATAAATCTTAAATAATAGTCTTCCCCTTTCTTCTCCTTTTCCTCCTTTTCCATATCTCAAGACAGAGTCTCACTGTGTATCTTATCTTGAACTCATTGTCTTCTTGCCTTAGCCTTTAAGTTCTTGGATTATGGGCATGTGCCACTGTGCCTAACTATTTTTATTATTTAATATTATTCTACAAGTCTATTTAAAAGGGCTTCTGAATCTTTCACAAAGTGTTGGGTCAGCCAAAAGAGATAATTTTAAGGAATCAGACCCTGACACCCCCCTCCCTACTCCCCGGAAGCTTGTTTCTGGTGACGAGACCTCGTGAAGTATCATTAGTGTCACTTCCATAGTCTTTTCCTGTTTCTGGCCATTCAGAGTTGTTGAAGAAAATGTAAGTTCCCTTATGTATAGCTTCATGTCACCAAAGAGAGACAGACCACTCCATTTGTTTCGTCTGAGTTCTGTGAGAAGCCAGGTCTCCATGAAACTAATACAGAGGCTGAGTGCCATGGTTCATTTTGCAGGGGTGGAACCGAGGGGAAGGTCTGTGCTTAGTTCTCTGCCTTAGTCAGCAGGCAGTCTTGTACGCAAGGTATTGTCTTCGGATGGATTTCAGTTGGCTTCTGCTTGAATTTTCTGTTCTTTAAACAGGAATATGTCTTATCTTTTTTTAACAGTTGTTTCGAGAAGTACGAATAATGAAGATACTGAACCATCCTAACATAGGTATGAAATCTCTATGTGTGGTTAGTGACAGCGTGTTTCCCCTCATGGAAGGGCATTTGGATGTGTATGGTTTTACTGTTGCTCTCTCTCTATAAAAAGAGAAAAGTGAGCACTCGGGGAGGGAACACTTGGTGCAGTAACACAGTCCTGGAGGTCCTGAGCTGCCCTCTGCTGCTGGTGCCTCTCCTGTGACACCACACTGAGTACAGCTGGGGTTCATGCACACACAACGATTTCTAGCTCCTTGTTACACCAGAGCTTTCATGTCATCAGTTCTTAAGAGAGAAGAATTACATTTATTGTACTATTAACACTTGAGTTTAATGTAGTGTTGACAGGCAAGATAGTTTTGTATTTTGAAGAAAATAAGGCTTTAATTTCAATTTTACTGAATTGTTTTAGTAAGTTTTGACTTTGCCCCCCTTTACAAATAAACTTATTGATCAGATATATGTTATATAAAATCACTTGATTCTAAGGAGTAAAAGAATTATTTTTAATCTACCTTTTTAAAAAGATTGTATCTTGCATCTTTAAATATTTTCTCTGTATGTAGCCATTAATGTGATCTTTTGTTTTGTTTTGTTTTGTTTTTTTGAGACAGAGTTTCCTTGTGTAGTTTTGGTGCCTGTTCTAGATCTTGTCCTGTAGACCAGGCTGGCCTTGAACTCACAGAGATCCGCCTGGCTCTGCCTCCCAAGTGCTGGCATTAAAGGTGTGTGCCACCACCACCTGGCCTAATATGATCCTTCTTGGTGAATAATTTCCCCTGTGTAAGTCTAGTACTATTTTTACTAGACCTTTTTTAATAATACATAAATGTAGGTTTTGTTTAATACCAAACATTAACACTTCATGATAGCTTAATGTTGCACCCTCTTTTTAAGCACTCATGAAAACACTTTCTGATTTTAAGCGCTCTCTGTCTCTGTCGTTCTCTCTCTCTCTCTCTGTCTCTCTCTGTGTGTCTCTCTGTGTCTCTCTCTGCCTCTGTCTCTCTGTCTCTGTCTCTCTCTGTTTTGGTTTTGGTTTTGGTTTTTGAGACAATGTCTTTGTAACTCTGTAACTCTGACAGGCCTGGTTCACAGAACTTCACCTGCCTCTGCCTCTGCCTCCCAAGTGCTGGGATTAAAGGTGTGCACCACCATCACCTGGCAAGATTTCTCTTTTTATTATCTTATTCTAACTAGAAAAGGTTATGGCTTTTTCTTCTCAAAAACTGACTGCTTCAACTCATAAGTTGACTCCAGATCACTTTGTGATAAGGTGTAAGTAGTTTCCTTGCATAGAAGTAATGACTCTTGAATGATTTTTTTTATTTTATTTATTTTGAAGTTAGAATTACTCAGTTTAGCAAGTGTTCTAATATTCTCACTGTTGCCTAAGGTCTGCAGAAAGAACACCCATTTTATGCTGTCACTTACAGAGTTATATGTAGTAAGTCTTCTTCTGTCCTGCCAGCCAGCTCCCAAATAATGACACAGAGTCTTCTTATAAATTATGAAAGCTCAGCCTGTAGCTTAGGCTTGTTCCTAACCAGCTCTTATAACCTACATTAACCCATTTATATTAATCTACATTCTTTTTCTTCC
The DNA here is from genome assembly GCF_007827085.1 of Peromyscus californicus insignis. Classification (NCBI taxonomy): domain Eukaryota; kingdom Metazoa; phylum Chordata; class Mammalia; order Rodentia; family Cricetidae; genus Peromyscus; species Peromyscus californicus. Next base: position 69,677,805 of record NW_026294436.1, on the reverse strand, counting down.
CCCCCCCCCCAGAGACGGGGGTTTCTCTTTGTAGCTTTGCGCCTTTCCTAGAACTCACTCGGTGGTAACCCAGGCTGGCCTCAAACTCACAGAGATCCACCTGCCTCTGCCTCCCGAGTGCTGGATTAAAGGCGTGCGCCACTACCGCCCGGCTTAATCTGCATTCTAGCATGTGGCGTTACCTCTCTTCTATCGTGTACCTCCTGTTTCCTCTCTGTGACTCCTCAAGTCTCCTCCTTTCTTCTTGCCAGAGTCCTTCTCTGTCCCCAGAAGTCCCACCTAACCTCTTCCTGCCTAGCTATTGGCATTTAGCTCTTTATTAAACCAATCAGAAGACACCTTGACAAAGACACATCTTTGCAGTGTAAACAAATATTCCACAACAGTTATATTTCTTCTTTTTTCAGTGAAACTGTTTGAAGTGATTGAAACAGAGAAGACACTCTACTTAGTCATGGAATACGCGAGTGGGGGTAAGAATAAATGGGCTCAGAAAACATGTCATGTTTGATAGGACATAGAAATTGATGGTGCTTGGCAGTTCATTATAGCATTTATACCTTCATCATTATTGTAATCTATAGTTTTATTAACATATCTTTAATTACCTCTTAATGAAAATTCAATGTTTACTTTCCAAGACCTGCTGAGCCTACAGTATAAATAAAACTTTGGTTTATTTAAACATTACCTAGGGACTTTTTAAAATTTGTCATCTTTCGAATGTTTTAATTTGCTGATTTAAATATTAAAATAACATACTTGATTTGTAGTGCAGGAGTACAGAGTATATTTAATAAAATCTATAGTGAAAGCTTACTCTACATCAGATATTTGTTTAACTGACTGCTCACATATAACAGATCTTCAGTATATATGCATTGCCAAGATAATCCATGAATGTTTGGATTTAAGTAACTGTTGTCTGTATGTTCTGTAAATTGGGGTTGAGTTGGTGGGAAGTGGCAGAGCCCATGTGTGATAGAGAATACAGTGTATAATAGAGAATACAGCATATAATAGAGAATGCAGCATATAATAGAGAATACAGTATATAATAGAGAATACAGTATATAATAGAGAAAGAATACAGCATATAATAGAGAATACAGTATATAATAGAGAATACAGTATATAATAGAGAATACAGCATATAATAGAGAATACAGCATATAATAGAGAATATAGCACATAATAGAGAATACAGCATATAATAGAGAATATAGCATATAATAGAGAATACAGCATATAATAGAGAATATAACGTATAATAGAGAATACAGTATATAATAGAGAATACAGCATATACTTTCACTATTGCAGGGTCCCAAGAGGGCTGATTTTTTTATTTAGTGTTGATTAAATAATAGAAAATCACTTTTCTCTCCTGCACTTCCCCTTAAATAAGAGACACTTGATTCAAATTATTATTCCATTAGGACTTCTTAGATTACATCTCAAGGAGTTACATCATTGAAAAAGTAGAAACAAAATATTTAAAGGACATGCTTTAAAAGTACAAAGAACTGCTGGGCAGTGGTGGCACATGCCTTTAATCCCAGCACTTGGGAGGCAGAGGCAGGTGGATCTCTGTGAGTTTGAGGTCAGCCTGGACTACAGAGTGAGTTCCAGGAAAGGCTTTAAAACTACACAGAGAAACCCTGTCTCAAAAAAAAAAAAAGTATAAAGAACTTAAGCAATTAAAAATAAGAGGACTGGCCGGGCGGTGGTGACGCACGCCTTTAATCCCAGCACTCGGGAGGCAGAGCCAGGCGGATCTCTGTGAGTTCGAGGCCAGCCTGGGCTACCAAGTGAGTCCCAGGAAAGGCGCAAAGCTACACAGAGAAACCCTGTCTCGAAAAACCAAAAAAAAAAATAAATAAATAAATAAAAAAATAAGAGGACTGGAATTACTTTGCGGATTGACTAGGTTTTTACTTATTGACAGGAAAACGTTGCATTGAATTTATATAGAGCCTCTCCATTGTGAAGGCCGAGGGTCTGTGTGGCAATGCAGGTCTTCCATAAACTGGAGTAAAGATTTGTTTTGTCTGTGGCATCTAGAAAACACATTTTAATATGGCTTCTCGGATTTCCAAGCTTTTTATTTTAAATACTGAGCATGTGTAATTGCTTTTAAGTTGTTTTGCAGATTAAATATTTTAGTAAATTTGCTTTTTTCAGAACGTTTTTCTGCCCTGAAAATATTTCGGTGTAGTTTTTCCTTTGTTTCCTGATTTGTTCCTTTGTTTGTCTTTGGTGGTGCTGGGGACTGAGCATGGGACCCTCATGCGGGGCAAGTGCTCTGCCGCAGAACTGCATCAGCCCATCAGTGTAGATCTTGGACATACCGGGGAACCGTGTAAAATGTGCATAAAATGCAGATCTAGAATAAAACTTGTACTTGCTACATAGTGAATTGTTTTTCTGTCCTTTAGTTATATTTCCATACAATTCTATCCTGTCAGGATAGGAGCCCTGATTATTACCTTTAGTTCAGTAAAATTCATTTATTTTGTTTGTTTTTCTACATTGCAGTTATAAAATTTAGGGAAAAGAGTTAGACATGCTTTGATATAAGAAATGATAGGTCTCTAAAGGCCAGTGGCTACCTTTCTGCTTTATACAGATCCACCACAAGGCTCTGCATGTATGAGCTGATTCAACTGTTGATAACAAGTACAGTCAACTCTCTATTGGTGCTGAGGGCAGGGTAGGACATCTGGAGGGGCAGTGAGGAGTAGTGTAGAGAAATAGATTGATGTGTTGGAGGCAGGGCAGAGACAGAGTGTATTAGTTAGGGTTTCTATTGCTGTGAAGAGACACCATGACCACATCAATGCTTATAAAGGAAAACGTTAAATTGGGGCTTGCTTACAGTTTCAGAGGTTTAGTCCATTATCATCATGGTGAGACATGGCAGTGTGCAGGCAGACGTGGTGCTGGAGAAGGAGCTGAGGGTTCTACATCCTGATCTGCAGGCAGCAGAAGTGAAGACTGACATACTGGACACGGCTTGATCATATCTGAGACCTCAGAGCCCACCTCCACAGTGACACATTTCCTCCACCAAGGCCACACCTCCTAAGAGTGCCACTCCCTATGGGCCAAGCATTCAAACACATGAGTCGATGGGAGCCATGCCTATTCAAACCACTACACAGAGAGGAAATGAAAACCAACCCAAACCTGCTTTCTTTGAGTCATACAAAGCAATGACTCTGTTAATAAGAATAATCGTGGTTCTTTGGCAGTGCATCTAAAATTTTTTTTTTTTTTTGGCATTTTAAATCTATTAGTGGCAAGGCAAGTCAGGGAAATAAAACATTGAATTTTCCCTCTGAAATCTCCATATAGTTTCAGATTGAATATGATATGCACACTAATGAACATCTGAGTCAGACTGCTGCCACTTTGCCAGATATCGGTTAGGAGACTGATTGACTAATGATGGAGTGAGGATTAAAAAGCCAGGGGGTTCCTGTATGGTTTTTCTGAATCATGGTTAATTGAAAGAAACCTGTTAAAGTAGGTGTTGGGGCTCCTCTAACACAGTATTTATTCTTCCTTTTGTTTATGTAAATAATACTTAGAAATGCCTACAGGGTGATTTTCTAGGTACTGAGAATACACATAGTCAGCCCTCAAGATTACGTTGTGTAGGTAGAGTTTTCCTGCCTGGCCCACAGTCAGGGCAAATCTCTCTCACCTGCCAGTCCCACAGCCGTCAGACCCGACCAAGTAAACACAGAGACTTGTATTGGTTTCAAACTGTATGGCCATGGCAGGCTTCTTGCTAACTGTTCTTTCAGCTTAAATTAATCCATTTTTATAAATCTATACCTTGCCACATGGCTCGTGGCTTACCGGCATCTTCACATGCTGTTTCTCATCGTGGCGGCTGGCAGTGTCTCTCTGACTCAGCCTTCCACTTCCCAGCTTTATTCTCCTCCTTGTCCCGCCTACACTTCCTGCCTAGCCAATGGCCAATCAGTGTTTTAATTATTGACTAATCAGCAACACATTTGACATACAGAACATCCCACAGCACTTCCCCCCCCCTTTTTTTTTTTTTAAAAAAGGAAGGTTTTAACCTTAACAAAGTAAAATTACATATAATTTGGGAATTTGGGCGTAGCTTCTCTTACTACTTCCTGCTGGAGGGGGGCGCTGTATCTTATGGGGATACAAAGAAAATTTTAGGATCATGGAAAAGTCCATGAGGGTGTATCGTCTGAGCCAGTTGCCTTCAAACCATTCTGGATGTTGGATCATCTGGGCCATGGTGTCATCGGAGACCTTTCAGGGGGTCTTGGCTGGTCAAACCTGATGTATCTTAATCTTGAACAAATCCATAGCCTCTGGCTTTCTGTGGAAACAAAAGCAGAGTCTCCTTTCCAAAGTAACATATCCTTATATCCAAATTTTGAAGTCAAGGTACCTTTAAAATATACATTTTGGCATAACTCAACAGCTTTTACAATCAAATATTTTTCTGCAGTTAAAAGTCCCAAAGACAACACAATGCAGATTCTCTGTGTAATATCCATTTTTACGTGGCTTATTTTTTATACTACCTTTACTGTCTCTTTAAAGACTTTATTTTTTAAAACTATGTATTTATTTCTATAACTCTATATATCATCTTTTTTGTCTCTTTCAAGCCTACGTATCTTTTACACACATTGTAAACTATTACATCTGAATCTGTCTTATTGTGAATCTATTGCCTTAAACTGCAGCAGCTGTGGCTGCTGGATCCACCCACCTCAGCTTCCCAACATGGCCATGGTTTACCGCCAGCTCTGGGAACTATCCTGGGTCTATGCTTTTATCCAAGCAGCATGTAGTCCAGAAACCTCTTTTTTTGTTTTGTACCTGCAAAGGCTAAATCCACCATGCTGCTTAATGTGCCACTTGCAGAGGCCTCATTCCCGCCATAGGCAGGTCGAGCATGCACGCTAGGAACCCACCAGTAGCTCAAACCAGCAGCTGCCGCTCATTTGAGAGAGACAATTAGGAACTGTTTTTAGCTCCGTTTTAGAATCTTTTCTCAGGTTTTTAGGTGGAAACTCTTGCCACCACGTTGGGCGCCATTTTTAGCTGGAGTTTTCCTGCCTGGCCCACAGTCAGGGCAAATCTCTCTCACCTGCCAGTCCCACAGCCGTCAGACCCGACCAAGTAAACACAGAGACTTGTATTGGTTTCAAACTGTATGGCCATGGCAGGCTTCTTGCTAACTGTTCTTTCAGCTTAAATTAATCCATTTTTATAAATCTATACCTTGCCACATGGCTCGTGGCTTACCGGCATCTTCACATGCTGTTTCTCATCGTGGCGGCTGGCAGTGTCTCTCTGACTCAGCCTTCCACTTCCCAGCTTTATTCTCCGGTTGTGGTGGCGCACGCCGGTAGGATTTGCTGAAGGAGGCGGAGGCAGGAGGAGAATAAAGCTGGGAAGTGGAAGGCTGAGTCAGAGAGACACTGCCAGCCGCCACGATGAGAAACAGCATGTGAAGATGCCGGTAAGCCACGAGCCATGTGGCAAGGTATAGATTTATAAAAATGGATTAATTTAAGCTGAAAGAACAGTTAGCAAGAAGCCTGCCATGGCCATACAGTTTGAAACCAATACAAGTCTCTGTGTTTACTTGGTCGGGTCTGACGGCTGTGGGACTGGCAGGTGAGAGAGATTTGCCCTGACTGTGGGCCAGGCAGGAAAACTCTACCTACAAAGTTGTAATTGGTTAAGCACAGCATTGGCAGGTGCTGATAAGTGAAAGACTGAGGTGTGCAGTATCAGGGTGTGAGTTTCCTGGGCACAGTCCAAGAGGAGAACCAGATGTTTGATATTTGAACTCTTCTGTTCATCTTTCCAGTCTAAACTCAGGTGTCTAGAGTTAATGCTGTGATGGGCTAACTAGAATTAACAACCATTGACACATATCCAGAAGCACCTACTCTGATGAGCCAACTAGAGCATCCATTCATTTCTTGTTCTCATCATCCCATCTATCACTCACTTCACAAAATAACCGTGTTTGGCATTATAGATGTGTTAGTGTCATCAACATGCATCCATTACATATTTGATTTTTAATATTTTACTTATATCCTAAGGATAATTTGCATATTTGTCATATATCTGTGTACTTAAATACAAGTGTTATTTATTGAGTACTCTATGCCACTGTGCCAAGCACATGCTTTGTTTCATGTAGTCCTCACAGCAGCCTAAGTAGACTCTGATTAGACACAGAATCTTCATGGGGTTAAAAAGTCCTGCTAAATGTCCCCTAGCATTAAGTACCCACTAAGTATAGGCTATACAGGATACATACCCAGATTTTGAAGCCTGAGACTGTAGTTTGGCTATAGTATAGTATAGTATGGTATAGTACAGTACATAGTACTGTATAAGCTTTTAAGCCATCCAGTAAGTTGTTACTCTACATGTATGTCTGCATTGTGCAGCTGATAAGGACACAGAAGATAAGTTTCTCCCTTATACTGAGGGAACAGTTCAAGATTTTAACTTAATATTAATTTTTCTAAACTATTACAGACTAGAGAAAAATTTTAAAACTTATATAGAGATATAGATACATAGGTTCAATAGAAAATTTCAGCACCATCTACTTACTGTTAATGAGTTCAGCACATATTTGCTGCATGTCCACTCTGTGTTCTGTCGTGGAGATAAAGGTGCATATATGATGTGGCTGCGATGGGGTTGAGACAGCCCGCAGGTCATATGGGGCGGCAGAATGCAGACCAGGCTGTCGTTTGTGGCTCACTGCCAAGATAATATGAGGACATGTGAATAAGCATGGTCAGCATGCAGTACAGAGAAGAATGATGGAGTTGGACCAGACTATGTCATGGAATTTAAGAGAAAGCATGTGACTGCCCTGTGGTTTCCCGTCATTGGAATGGATAATAAAGAGTTGACTGTATTTCATGTAACTTGTGGAGAACACATCTTCTTGGTTATTCTTAAGAGTTTTTCTAAATCATAAATTGCTACAGATTCTCAATTCCACATGTAATTTTTTTCCTATTCCTGTGTTAGTTTGTGACTTGTCTAAATGTAGCAGAAAATGGTAGACCAAGTGGTTCTTGAAAGGTAAGGCCAAACTTGGCATTGCATATATTGCTAACCAAAATCAATGTGTATTTATTGCCTGCTCTACCTTTCTGATTCAGGTGAAGTATTTGATTACTTAGTTGCCCACGGAAGAATGAAAGAGAAAGAGGCCCGTGCAAAATTTAGGCAGGTATGGAAAGTGGTTTTCACCTTTGTTCTGCTGATGGTTTTAGTGATGTGCAACGGACAGAATCACACACCTTTGAGAGTACATGGGATTTTCAAAGAAAATTCTCCTTTCTTATACTTTTTAAGAATGGAAAATTCCTAAAAAAGAAACCCATTTTCTTTGAATTTCACTTTAAAATAGTTGCAGGTGGTTATTTTGAGATGGCCATGAGCGGTAACAGTTTATAAGTTAGACTCAGTGTTTACCTTTGAATCTGGAAAACTCAGACCAGACTGAGACAGAGAAGAAATTAATGCCCAATCCTTTGATGTGGCCAGAGATTGCTATCAAGCCCTGTTCGCTTTATGTGTACATTATATGTGTGTTAAAGAAGTTATTATTTCCTTTGATAATTAAATATTTGTTGGTTTTAAGATTCATTTCAGGCTTAAAGAATATGGTCAGTTTTATCTAGCCACACATGGAAGGGAAGTGCAAGTGTGGTGGGAGATGGTGGTGAGATACATTTCCAGTTCAGCATCAGTGTAACTTACTGGAGAAAGGATGCAGTGAGGGAGGGTGATTTTTAAAAAAACACATTTAGAATTTTACTTTTAATTTTTGCAACTGCATTAAGTGTACTTTTTTTACATAATTTATTTGAAAAACACTTGTATATAAAAAAAATTGCACACTAAAATTGACTAGACCCGAAGTTTATACATCTCAGTGAACTTCTATACAGTTAGAGGAGCTGTTCAGAACAGAAGCCGGGGCGCTTCACATTGGATTTCTAGACTTTCCCTGTTGGATATATTTTATGTACTTACCCACCACCAAAAATGAAAATGCCATGACAGAGTTAGAGCTAGAAAAACAATTATCTTTATTTTCCCTTTCAAACTCATGTCCAACACCTGCATTCAGCTCTTCCCCGACCCTGATATTTAGCTTTCTTGTTCTTTGTATAAAGACAAACACTACTTGTTTGCATGCATATGTGTGTGTATATATTACTGGTTAGATTCTGAATGTGAAGAAGAGCATGGGGGTGTCCTTAGATTGTGTGACCTCACTTAATTTTATGCATTCTAGGTCCATCCATTTTACTGCGAATTGTTATTTTTTTACATTTTGATAGTATTCCATTTTTATAAACCAAACTTTCATTAACTATTCATCTGTTGTTGGACAACTAGGCTGAAAAAAATAAACTTTATAAATTACTATAGAAATGACTAGTGAATTGTGAATTATCTAGACTTGCCCTTAGTGAATTAGGAATTTTTATTTTAAAGTAATTTAGCTCCTCATCATGGACATTACACTGATTCTGCACTTAAAAACATTCTGTAAGCTGGGCAGTAGTGACACATGCCTATAATCTGAGCCCTCAGCAGGCAGAGTGTGAAGGATCTCTGTGAGTTCCAGGCCAGCCTGGTCTATAGAACAGCCAGGTCTATCCAGAACAGCCAGGGCTACACAAAGAACCCTGTCTTGGTAACAAACAAAGCACTCTGTAGTCAGTCTGTTTGAGCAATGAACATTTCCGTAGGTCTTCCTCTGTGACAGCTTTCCCTGGAGCTAGTTCATTACACAGAGGGACCCTGGCCAAGAGTGAACCCGCTTCACTTTTTGACCTGACCTTCCAAAGTGATCGTGTAGGAACTTTGTCTCATAAGTTTCTGTTATTCGGGTAGACTCCTATAGGTACTCATAATAGTGGGTGGGCCTGTGAGATGGCTGAGGGAACAAAGGCATTTGCCACCAACCAGGACAACCTGAGTTTGGTCCCCAGGAACCATATGCATGGAGGGCGGAACTGACTCCTGAAAGGTGTCCTCTAACCTCAGTGCACATGTCACGGGAGAAATGAATCTAAAGAACAGTGGGTCTAGGACAGTTAATTTTCAAGATCCTCCTTCTGCAGGGAGCTAATTACTCTATAGAATAAATTTGGTTCCTTCCCTTTAAAAACAAAATAAACAGTGGCTGTGGAAACAACTGGTAATGAGGGAAACCACATGAAGCCTGGGCTGTGCTGGGCCCCTTCCCATTAAATTCCTCCCTAGCCTGGAGTGGAATTCCCTGCTATCAGGTCGGGCAGTCCAGTTATCTCCCTCCTTGTCAGTCATTGCTAGTAGCAGATGAGAAAGAAAATTCCAGTTGGTGACGCATGTTCCCTTTGGGATCTTCGTGTGTATTTTAAAAGCTGATTTCCATTTACCCTTTTTCTTTTCAGCCTGCTGGTTTTACTCACTTGCTAACGCATGGCGAGTATAGAAAGTTGTGCCTGGTGAAAGGCTTTGTGTTGTCCAAGTGTGCAGTCAACCATTGTGCTGAATGGGAACAGGGCAGGGTGTAGGTTAAGACCTTTAGCCCTAGCCAAAAAAGATGTGTATTTACTTGTATTTATGATTTTTATATTAACAGTGAAAGAATGAACTACATTAACAAGGATATATAGATTCATGCCTTTGACTCTGCTATTGGTATGCTAAAAACAATACACAGTTTAAGACCATTTTAGCAACCATTGCCAGTACAGTATCTCTGTATTCCATAAGCTGTGAGGGTATGCAAATGCACACACACACACCATGGTGTTAGGGCTCAACAGTTAAGCGTGCTTCCTGCTCTTCCGGGGGACCTGGTTCAGTTCCCAGCACCCATATGGTAGCTCACAATCATCTGAATCTCCAGTTCCAGGAGGTAGCATGCCCTTTTCTGACCTCTGTGAGCCTTGCACATATGTGGCACACAGACATAAATGCAGCAAAACACCTATTTATATAAAATGAAAATAAGTCTTATTTTCAAAATTATGGTATTGATTCCAAAGTCAAGGCTACTACTTAGAGAATAGGAATTCCTGACCCATGTATGTCATTGAAACACTACCCCCAACAACAGTTGTGGAGCCTGAGGTCTGCTTGTAAATCCTGTTCTCGAGGTCCACAATGGAAGGGTTGTAGAGAAGTCCCTGCATCCTGCCCATGGGATGTTCTCAGGTGGCAGAGTCTGCTGTAGGCCAGTCTGATGAAACATGGGCTTATGGGTACATATGGTGAATTAGAAGCCAAACTTCTTTCATGTCAGACACGGTCCCTTGCTAGGTGCGTGTGGTGACACTGTAGATGTCCCGTTGAAACACTAGCTCAGAGGTCACTTCTGTGGGAAGAATGTATGCTTCGTGTGGCATTCTCTTACCTTAGCTTTCGTTGTTAGAGCTTTGGAGCTTAGGAGGATTCTTATTCCATAAATGTCGATGAACTGGTTGCCTAGAGACCATCCCGTCAGGTGTGAACTCATGGCCTCTGGTCACACTTGGTAGCCACATCACCATAGCACACCTTCACTGTGTCGTATAGTATGTGACCTATAAAGACAGCCATGTTACCAGCAAGTTTCTGTCAGACAGCATAGAGAAGTAGCCTGGCACCCTAAACACTGTTACCTACATAGTATATCCAGTAAAATATACATGCAAATAGATCCTGTGACTAGCAGGCATAAATTAGTGAAAATCAAGTGTTAGAACTTTGAAGCACGATGCTCCAGAATCTTACAAATGTTTATTGTTCTGTTCTGCTGTGCATAGGGACTCATACTGAAGATGCTCATGGCATTGACATCTGGCCCCAACATTTAGTGACTGCAGTATTTGCTCAGTATGGAATCCAGGGACTTTCACCAAGCTGTCTCTCAAAGCTTGATTCCTTCAGCTTTATGAATATATCATGTTCCCTAATCAAATAGAGTATCTCATCCTTTACCCCCACTCTCCCTTGCCAAAATCCTCAATTGTTCCTGTCCTTCAAGGATACCCTCAAGCAAAGGGCACATGTCCAAGAAGCATTTCTGGTGAAAATCACATGTTTCCATGATCCCTGACTTCTTTGTCCCTCTGCTTCTGTGAGTCTCCCTTGTGTTACAGTTACTGTAAGACTTTCCCTTCTTAATGGACGTGTGAGCTCCGAAGGGAAGAGCTCATGTGATGTTCGTTTCTGTACTCCCTAGGAACAAGCACATGGCAGGTACTCAATAAACTGACCGGAATCAAAGGAATTTAATTAATTATTTACTCATTGTGTATTGGTGGTTTTGTTTTTTTTTCAAATTCATGTCTTGTCTTTGAACCATTTTAACATACATTTAATATTTTTCTAGCACTGAAATGCAACTTTCACTCTACTTTGAATTCCTTTCCCCTCATTCCTGTTAACACCACCATACTTCATACCACCTTTAGACTTTGGGAAATCTCCTTCCTGTCTGCACTTGTGAATAGCTAACCCACATCCATACTGGATCCACATTTAACTGACCCCACCGCCCTGCACTAAAATGACCATCCTTTTAGGCACCAGATATAATTACATGTACAAGGTAGCTCTTTATCACTAATGCTTTCTTTTAAAGATTATCACAGAAAAGCTTATAATCTATTTCTTGTTTGTATTCAAGGCGTTTCCATTGTTGGACACTTCCCTCTCTGGCCCTTATCCCCAGAGTCCTACACACTGGCTGTGGCTGCAAAATGTATATGCAGTGCACAGTAATTTGTCCAGCTGAATTAAGGGCAAATATAAGATTAACTTGTATCTCATTTATTGATTATTTGTTTTCTCTTGAGGGTTAGATTTTTCCTATTTCTTTATATTTGAGCAGAAAATATGAGATGTTGTTAAATACTTCACTGATTAGTTCTTGATAAACTAAGGAAATATGCCTTGAACAAATGTGATGTAATTCCCAAATACATTTTGTTTTAGCTCCAGCCAGCTATCTTGAATGCTAGTTTACATGTGCCAAAGCCCTTTTTCAACACTGAAGTAAACCCTTGTTCTCAACCACAAATTACATACTTTGACTCATGTAAACAGAGAAATTTAATGAGTATAGAGGATTTCCATGGATGTTGACCAAAAGAAAAATCACAGTATGTTTTCCCAAGAAAATATTACTTCCCATATTTAAAACTTTCATCTCTTTAATAAGCATAGTTTTATAAACTAATCATGAAATTGCTATTATTTTTAAATCTAAGTACTTTAACAAATTGAAAATGATAATTATGAAAATCAAATATTTAACTGTAAAATAATTTTTACTTTTATCCAAATATTTATTTCAGATTGTCTCTGCTGTACAGTATTGTCATCAGAAATGCATTGTTCACCGTGATCTTAAGGTAAGCTGCTACTTTGAAAATTAAAATCTTAATTATGAAAGTATGTAATAATAAGGGAGCTAGGGAGATGGCATGATGAATAAGAGTACTTGCTTGGCAAGCATGAGGATCTGATTGTAAATCCCCAGCACATACTTAATACAACATGCTAGGGCTGTGCATGCCTATAACACCAGCATTTGGAGGCAGAAACTGGTAGACCCTGAGAGCTCACTGGCCAGCCAGCCTAGCTGAAAACACCAATGTCAGGTTCAGTGAGTGATTCTGTCTTAAGAGAATGAAGCAGAGGGTGATACAGAGGACACTAGACGTCCTCCTCTGGACTCCACCCATAGCGTCATGCACACCCTTAAAATTTATCATAGTAAATTAGGGCCACCTCTTCAATTACCCAGCATTTCAGACACAGAATGTGGTGGTTTTATAGAATTGTCACCATAGCTTATGAAAGGCACTGTGTTCACCCAGCACATGAAAACGTGGACATGGCATTGTCTAACGCCAAAGTTAGAAGACTTGATTGTTAACTAGCATACTTTAAATAGATCAATTTGGAATTTTGTCCTCACCTGAAAATGTCCAAGGGCTCATCTAGACAGAAGTAATGTCAAAGCACAAGTCACAAATATATGTTTGCTCCACGTAAGAACCAGCGTCTTTTCTCAGCACCGAAGTTCAAAATGAGAAGAGTTTTTAATGTGTTCATGTGTCGGTTAGCTTTCTGTCAGCCTGACACAAACTAGAGTCTTTTGGGAAGAGGGATCCTCAGTTGAGAAATGTCTCCATGAGACTGGATTGTAGGCAAGCCTGGGTGGGGGGGCATTTTCTTGAGGAATGGTTGGTGTGGGAGAGCCCAGCCCACTGTGGGTGGTGCCACTCCTGGCCAGGTGGTCCTGGGTTGTATAAAAAAGCAGACTGAGCCACGAGGAGCAAGCCAGTGCGCATGGCCCTCCATGGCCTCTGCTTTAGTCCTGTCTCCAGGTTCCTGATTTGAGCTCCCACCCTGACTTCCCTCAGTGGACTGTGACTGGGGACATGGAAGCCAAATAAACCCTTTCCTTTCGTGGTGTTTATCACAGCAATAGAAAGTAAATGTTTGAGATGCAGATAAACTAGTCTACTTTGGAATAAAGTGTGTGGTAGAAATGGTTACAGTCAAACAGGCTTCAGAAGCGTGGGCTTCAGTTGTGTTTCTGTCTCTGTCTCCTCCTCCTCCTCCTCCCCCTCCATCCCCCTTCTCCTCCTCCTCCACCTCCCTCCTCCTCCTCCCCTTTCCTCCTCCTCCTCCTCCTCCCCCTCCCTCCTCCTTCTCATCCTGCTTCTCTCCCTCCTCCTTCTCATCTCCCTCCTCCTCCTTTTCCTCCTCTCCCTCCTCCTTCTTCTCCTCCCCCTCCCTCCTCCTTCTCATCCTGCTTCTCTCCCTCCTCCTTCTCATCTCCCTCCTCCTCCTTTTCCTCCTCTCTCCTCCTCCTCCTTCTCTTCCTCTCCCTCCTCCTTCTCCTCCTCTCCCTCCTCCTTCTCCTCTTCTCCCTCCTCCTCTTCCTTCTTCTCCTTCTCTTCCTCCTCCTTCTCCTCCTCCTCCTCTTTCTCCTCCGCTCCTTCATTCTCCCACATCTTCTGTTTTTTTTTTTTTTTAACATTTCCCTTTGCCTTTATCTATTCCTGGCATCAAACCTGGATTCTGTGTAAATATATTATTGCCTTACACAGTGGTCAGCAATCTAATTGTGTTTGGTTCCATTCTTCTGACCTGTTTACTGCTCCAGATATTTCTGTATCTATTCCTTTCTCGGGAGTTTTAGGGGAAAAACATTTCTACAAAGAAAAAGGATGGGTGGTTACCCTATTTCTTTGTTTGTTCAGCAATATGTGTTCAGTCCAATCCAATGGAGAGATGGTTCCCGTATAGCCCTGGACTGAGACCTCAGTACTGTATGCTGGTGTCTTCGGAGGCAGTGTGGTTACTTAGGTTCCCATCTAGACTGTTGTGGAGGAAGTGGGAAAGTCTACCTTACTACAGATGACCAAGGAGACTTAGACATTTTTCTGTTGTTGTTGCTCTGTCCATAAATGTTGATTTAATGTAACTCTCCCAGATTCATTCATTTTCATAGTTTCTGTGTCCACTTTTATTTGTTGACTAGTTGGTTGGTTTTTGTTTTGTTTTCTTGAGGGGAGGGTGAGGGGTTTTGGTTTGGTTTTTTTTGAAACAGGGTCCCACCATGTAGCTAGACCAGGCTGACCTGGAACTTGCAATCTCCTGCCTCAGTTTCCCCAGGCTGAGATTATAGGCATGTGCACGGCCCTGGCCAGTGTCCTCACAGGTGTGACTCTAGACTATCAAGTTGACAGTTATACTAGCCACTATTGTAGTCACACTTTTTACACCATCTGAGGTAAGCTAGAACACTAAAGGGGGAAAATGGAGGGAGGACCTGGAGAAGGGAGAGACATGTGATGGGCCCTCCAGTGAAGCACAAGGGTCTCTCATTTTCATCTTGGTCAAATTCTGCTCCTGTTTGCACTCTGACCAAGCAATCTACAAACCAACCCATAACTTCATGAGTCTGTTCATCAATTGAAAATGGAATTTAAAACGAAGCATGCACCAAGAAGCAAGTCTTCATTAAATTGCTTGCATTTATAGAAGACATTTCCATGTTTATCTTTGGGTGATTGTTTTAGAATTTTAGGAAAAGTCTCTCAAACATGGGAGCAGAGTTCTTGTTTCCTATAGAACGTGACTCGACAGGAGTCTACTCTTAGAACAGCAAACACTGCTGAAAAGGAACCCTGCCGTAGCCAGATTGTCCGCTTGTGCCCTTTCCCTGAACAGTGCTTCGTTGGGGAGTATTCTGTAAGACAAGTCAGAGGACTGAGTAAAGAGACCACAGAGCCCTGGCAGGCTGTCATTTAGACATGCCCTGGAGCCTGGCATCAACTACCTGTTACGACGGTCCTCATCTGGCTAGTCTTGGCTTCAGTTGGAGGCAAAGTGGTGATTTCCATGTGTAATCTTTAGAATAGGTTCTGTTAAGGTACAGTTCCAAGATGCCTCTTCCCATTAAGTTAAAAACATTTAAAATAAACTGTGGAGGAAATGTGTTTAAAATAACCTTTCTTAAATAATTCCTATGCGCTTTCCTTTTCAAGTGTTAAAATTCAGTCTTCCACAGATGTCATTTGGATAGCTGTGCACTACAGAATTTGATGTTACGTTTTTAAATGAGAGGCATGCACTAGCAAGCTTAGAATCTGAAAGAAGTACAGCAGACATTTTTATTTCATGTATGCTTTTTACATTGTCCTTTTTATTATTTTCCTCTTAGGCTGAAAACCTTCTCCTTGATGCTGATATGAATATTAAAATTGCTGACTTTGGTTTTAGCAATGAATTCACAGTGGGGAACAAATTGGACACATTCTGTGGAAGCCCGCCTTATGCTGCCCCGGAGCTTTTCCAAGGCAAGAAGTACGATGGGCCGGAAGTGGATGTGTGGAGTCTGGGCGTCATTCTCTACACGCTGGTCAGTGGCTCCCTGCCTTTTGATGGCCAGAATCTAAAGGTACCTGCTGTTTGGTGCTGAAGCCCTTATCCAAGAGCTGTAATGTCAACTACTACTTACAAATACTTTCCTTCTTTGTCAAAGGAACTGCGGGAGCGAGTCCTCCGGGGGAAATACCGCATTCCCTTCTACATGTCCACGGACTGTGAGAATCTCCTGAAGAAACTGTTAGTGCTTAATCCCATAAAGAGGGGCAGCTTAGAGGTGAGTGTGCTGTGTGTTCCGGGTGCATGCTCAGCACGCAGCCTGGATTCCGCAGGTGCCGGTGGTTCCCCATGTTGCTGCAGAGCACGGTTCCCAGCATCTAACTTTCTTTTTCAGCGTCAGGAAGTGACCGTTCTTTAGTCACAAAACATAGTAGGTCTCTCCAAAGGCTTGTTTCTTCTTGGTTCTTTGGTGACTTATTAAAACTGACACAATGAAGACAAAGTTGACGCCCCCCCCACAAGACAGGGTTTCTCTGTATAGTCCTGGCTGTGGACTCATTCTGTAGACCAGGCTGGCCCCCAACCCAGCGATCTGCCTGCCTCTGCCTTCTGAGTGCTGGGATTAACCACCTTTGAACCTCCACCAAAGTTGACTTTTGAAGGGGATAAACCTATCCTGTGTCAGAAACTACCTGATCCAAAACAAAAACCTTTGTTAGTTAAGACTGACCAGATATTTAAAGGTTGTTGAAAATGATTGTGAAATTCTAATCCAGTTATTTCTTCACTTCATCTGAAATCATGTGAAGTCAAAATCTGTAACAGAAACTTCTCATCAGTACAGAAAATTTACAGACATATGAGTGGAGTATACTGGGACAGGTACTTTTCATTCAGCACACTGCTGTTGCCCACACACATTCAGTACATACTGTTTTGCATGTCCTAACTGTGTTAGAGAACGAGCAGAGATTCTGGTAACCAAGGTGACCAATCTTTCTTATGCCGTAATTAGGATAACTAGTAATCTTAAGCATTTTTCCCATCTGGCCTTCTTTAGTTTTTAAAGATTGATTGATTGATTATGTGTCTGCGTGTTTCCATATATGTGAATTACAAACATGTAATGCCCTGAGAGGCCAGAAGAGGGTGGTAAATCCCCTGGAAGTAGAGTTACAAGTGATTGTGAGCTGCCATGTGGGTCTGGGAACCCAACCTGGGAAAATGCTTTTAATCTCCCAGCCATCCCTTTAGCCCCTTCACATCTGTCTTTAGGAATATTTTGGTCTGTACCAAGAAAATTTCAGAGACTTGGTACCCACTCCTCACTTGGACTTTTAAAGTCTTCCTACCTGCGTTGGAAGGACGGGGAACTCAGGGAAGCTCCTGTGCAGTACATGTTTCTCTAGGGGCTTTCTGGAGCATGCGCACACCTCGAGGTGTAAGCATGAGGTGCAGCCCTGGGAAGCCAGCCTTGCTCACAGTGCTCAGCTCAGTGTGGGCTCCCTCCCTCATTCTCTTTCCACACAAACTTTCTAAAAGACACAGTATGCTTCGGTGGAAGTTGAGGACATGGGGGACTAAGGGCTTTGAGGAGTGATCGGTTGGTAATTTTACTGCTTGTTTGTGTAAGTGTGGTTCGCCCTTAGCTCCGGGTTTTGTGTCTTTCTTTTGGGGGTGAAAAGACATGTTAATGCTGACGTCTGTAGTGAATTTGTGTATTACTGTTTTTCTCAGCTCACCTACACCCATTCATAGAAAGTGTGTGATTCCTCAGAATGGAAAGCCATTGACTTGTCGGTTCTGAGGGTCTGGAACTTCAGAGAACATCAGCCTCTGCTGTTCCAGCTCTGGAGTCCACTTTTGTTTTTTGGGTTTTTTTAAGATTTACTTAAGTCATGTATATGTGTGTGGATGTGTACATGAGTGCCAGTGCTGGAGGAGGCTAGAGGTGTCACTGGGATCCACTTTTATGCAGGAACTCCTCTCACCTACGTGTGAGTACCAGCTCCCCAGAGCTGAGGCAGCAGTCCACATAAAGGCAGAGGAGAAAGAACATAGAAAGTCACCTGGGGAGACAGTGCTTACAAACCTCTGTGGGCTGCTCATAAAAATAAGTGTGCTTCCCTCAAAGACGACTAATTTACTCATTTAAATTTTGGCCAGAATAGTTATCCAAATGTTTTACTCTCTCATCCTTAACATGAAGAGGCTGAAAACTATCCAGACCTCATGGTATAGGATTATAAGCCCTGGAATGGGAATAGTTGAGGATCAAGGCTAATCTCAGCAGCTGAGCTGCAGCCCAGTGGTGGAGTCTTTGCCTGCACACACAGGGCCATAGTACACGCTCCAGTGAGACCTGGAGTATTAAAACACAAGACTGCATAGAGTTGATTGAAGAGCCAAATTATCATCCAAAAATTTGGTCTTAGCACAATGAGTCCCATTATCTTGTATAATTTAATATTTACTGTTGCTAATGATGATGCTTAGACTCTTTTAAGGTTTATTTATTATTTATTTGATTTTATGTGTATGGGTATTTTGCCTGCATTCATATATATGTGCACCACGTACATGCCTGGTGCCATGGATCCCTTGGAACTAGAGTTACTGACAGTTGTGGGCTGCCACGTGGGCACTGGGACTTGAACCTGGGTCCTCTAGAAGAGCAGGTAGTGCTCCTAACTGCTAAGCCTTTTCTCCAGCCTGATGATTATACTTTTTAAAATGCTTCGTTTTCAGAAGTTCTAGTTGATATACTTGAGCATGATCTATCTCAAAACTTTTTCTGCCACAGAACTGCTGCACACTAGACTACACACAGGCTGGTCACAGTTCCCTGAAATAATGACCCAGAGAAATTGGATACCATTTTTTTAGGATTTTTTATTTAAACTTCTTCTCATATACTATATTTTGGTCATATTCTTTTCTACCTGGAACTCCTTCCACCTCCCCACCCACCCAACCTTGTGTTCCTTGTCTCTCAAAAAAACATAAGAAATAAAAAAGTCAAAACAAAAACAGCAAGACCAAAACAAAACAAACAGCACACAAAAAACACAGAGTCCATTTTATGTTGGCCAACTAGTCCTGGGCATGGGGCCTGCCCTGGAGTGTGTTTGATGAGCTCAGTGATACTCCCCTGGAGAAAACTAGTTTTCCCTTTCCCAGCAGCTATCAACTGCAAATAGCTCCCTGGTTAGGTGGAGGACTTTGTGTCTACTTGCCTTCTCCATGCTGGACTTGGTTGGGTTTGAACCTGTGCAGGTCTTGTGCATGCTGTCACGGTCTTTGTGAGTTCATGTGTATCAACCCTGTTGTGTCCTTGGAGTCATCCACCACCTCTGGCTCTTACAATCTGTCCACCTCCTCTTCTGCGTAAATCCCTGAGCCTTGAAGGGAGGGGTTTGGTAAAGACACCCCTTTTAGGACTGAGTGTTCCAAAGTCTCTCACTCTGCACACTGTCCAGTTGTGGTAATTGCTATCTACTGCAAGAAGAAGCTTCTCTGGTGAGGGCTGAGTGGTGTACTGACCTATAGCAGTATACCATTAGGAGTCATTTTATTGCTATATTTCTTTAGTAGAATAATAGTAGTAGGTTTTTCCCTAGGCCCATGACTTATCTAGTCTCAGGTTCTTGGCCACTTTAGAAGTGTCGGGTTTGGGTGTCATCTCAAGGAATGAGGCTTAAATCCAGTCAGAAGGTGGTTGGTGACTCCCATAACCCTTGCACCACTGTTGCACTAATGTGTCTTACACATTTTTTAGAGGAAGGATTTCTTGCAGCAAACCTTTAAAAAAAAAAAAAACTTGAAGTAGCAGTGACTTCAAGAATGGTCTTACATGATCATTGTTATTATTATTGTTAGTATGATGATGATGATGATGCAGCATCAACATTTATGGGGGAGGACATTAGTCCTCTTGGCCACGGCCTTCCTCGTGGCCACCAGTGAGTTGCTTGGCCCCTCCCACTCTTGTCACTATGTGACCCTTGTTGAGGCCCATGGCTCTGGAGTAGCCCAGGGTCATGGCCCTGGCCAGCGGAGGTTGGGAAGGACGTGAGACTGGCTGAGTCCTGCCGTGCATGCCCATCTGCCCTCACGGGAGCCCCAGTGGTGGCTAATATGGCCACACATTCATTTTTATTTTTTCTAGGTTTTTTAAAATGTTGTTTATTTTTATGTGTGTGGATGTTTTGCCTGCATGGGTGTCTATGCATCATGTGCATGCCTGGTGCCACAGTGAGCAGCATTGGATCTCCTGGCACTGGAGTGACAGATGGTTGTGAGCCACCTGTAGATACTGGGAATCAAACCAGGTCCTCTGGAAGAGCAGCTAGGGCTCTTAACCACTGAGCCGTCTCTCCAGCCCTTTGCACCAGTTATAGTTAATAAGCTTCCACATTGGCCGTGTGTTGTGGGTAGAGGTCTGTGAACTTTTTTAAAACAGCTATTTTCAAAACTTTTCTCTGCGTAAGCGTAGCTTTTCCGCCAGCAGTAGAAGTTCGGGTGTGGTTTGCTGCTTACAGTTTGTAGGTCTTCTTCACATATTCTGGGTGCCCACCCTCCCCAGCTGTGGCTGTTTCCTCCCACTCATGGTTAGTCCCCACTGGGTTGTCTTTAACAGCCCCAGGCTGATGTTCACAGCATCAGGGTATTTCATCCTGATAATTCACACCAATACCTGTTTTCACCTTTATTATTACTTAATTTCTGATTCTGGACTTTAATTTTTATCACCTTCCCTTTCCATATTCTTTGAGTTAACTGGACTGACTAACCTAGATTTCCATCCCCAAGATATCCTCTTTCTGCGGAATGGGATTTTAAAATAGATGCATGAATTTGATAAAAGACCAGAAAAATAAATCTTTTTATTAATCTTATATAAAAAAATATGAAGCAAAAGTTAAAGTCAGGTTCTCATGTTAAAACTTGGCAGTTTGAAAATATTCCGTTTAAAGGAATATGGAAGGAGGGTTGTTTGTGCATTGCCCTTGGTGAGTACTGGCCAATCTAGTTGTGATAAGATTCTGGGTGTCCTAGAGATCCACACCTTCTGGTGGACTATTAATTAAAGTATATAGAGTAACTTTATCTGAAAGTGTCACATGACTCTTGTTGAGTGAACCGATGAATTTCACATTGAGGAGTGGGTTGAATGTTATAATTCACTAGACATGACTTAGAATTTATTTCCTAGCAAATAATGAAAGACCGATGGATGAATGTTGGTCATGAAGAAGAAGAACTAAAACCATATTCTGAGCCTGAGCTCGATCTCAATGATGCAAAAAGAATAGGTAAGTATTTCGGCACTGTGAGTGGCACTGCCAGCTGAGTACAAGGGAGGCTCTGGCGGCCTGGCACGGGGGTGTTCATATGGGACTTTTATTTTAGAGTACTTCGTTATCACCTAATGACAAACACTAAAATATCCAAGTTCCTTGGTTAGTTTTCATGTGTATCTCTGGTCCTGTTCAATTATTGGCAACCATAACAAGAATTAAAATAAATTAGACAAACATATTTTTTTCTTTCTGCACTCCCTGACTGGAAGATTGCCCACTCTAACTTAGCGCTGAGCAGACTGAAGTGTAGCACAGTCCAAGACACTGACGTCTAAGCTGTGGGCACATTGCCTCTCCCTTTCTGCTCTCCACCCTCCCTGACCCCAGTCCTCGTTCAGAACTTGATGGAAACATTGTGGAAGTCAGGCCTTAATAGAAGAACTCTGAGCTGCAGATGAGAAAGGAAGCAGAGGTCTTGAATTGAACTAGTCGCCTCTTCATAAATAGCTGAGAATGAGCTGAGAGAGACAGCAGAGACAGGAGAGTGGGGTCTGTGAGGCTCAGACAATGCAGACCTTGCCTGGACAAAGGAAGTCAGCTCAGAAATGCCCCAGGAAGTGAGAACTGAGTGAACATATTAGATCCATATTATAAATCATTCTGCACAGACAGAAAAATGAGAAATGGGGCTGAGAGATGGCTCACCAGTTAAGAGCACTGGCTCCTGTAGAAGAGCCAGGTTTAATTCCCTGCACCCAGATTGTGGCTTCCAACCATCTATAACTCCAGTCCCAGGTAAACTGATACCCTTTTCTGCCGTCCATTTATACCAGGCAGGCATGTAGTGCACATAGATACATGTAGGCAAAAACAATTAAAATAAATCTTAAAAATTATAAATGTGTAGTATCTGAATATATATTATCTGTAAGTTTATAATCCAAAAGATTTTGTAGTTAAAGCTCACTTTGAATGTTTGAAGGACTAGTTTTTCCTAACATTATTGGCAGATCTATATGTTTTGCTAAGCATTTACTAAATAGATATATTTTCAGAAAATTTTGTGGTTTTTTTTTTTTCCTAGACATTATGGTCACCATGGGTTTTGCACGAGATGAAATCAATGATGCCTTAGTAAGTCAGAAATACGATGAAGTTATGGCTACTTATATTCTTCTAGGAAGAAAACCACCTGAAGTAAGTGTTCTGTCTTTTTAAATTAATATAAATGAATTCTTGAGGTAAATGGATAAAGATATGTTAGTAAATGTATTCCTTCTCTGTGGAACCAAAACTAACACAAAGATCCTGACAGTCTAATTAGAGATCACAAATTAAGGTGCTAAACTGTAGACTGACCTCATTAGAACGAACAGGCCCACTGCCCTGCTCGGCCCCAGCAGCTCTGTCCACAGTCTTGATTTTGAGCATGTGTCCCCAGAGTTAGTTACATGGTGCACACTGTGGAGCCAAAGGCAGTGTGATTATGAGTGTACAGAAGTGACAGGGACCAAAACAAAGAGAAGCATGTGTGTCTGCAACTACGTCGATACCTAAGACCCCAGAAGAAGGTGCTTTGTGGTGCTGGCCTTGTGTCAAGTGACTCTTTGATGGCCAGCAGAGGTCCATGGCAAGGAGACAGAAGCAGGCAATAACTGTGTGCGAGTGGAGAGCCACACAAGTAAATGATCCTTTGGAAAAGCAGCTGTAGAGGGGTAAAGTGAAGTAGGAGCAGAGGCCAGAGCATTGAAAGTTGAAAACTAGACATCTATGGGAGGCATTCTGTTAAAAAGGCTGTAATTGTTCATAATTAAATACAACTATGAGCAAAATCATGCATTCCAACTGAAGTTTATTGAGCCTGCCTCTGTCAGAAACTTTGCTGACACCATGAGGGTAAAGCCAGGAAGTTCTGCAGTCCAGGAGCCTCAGCGTAGAGCTCAGCAGCCAGCAGCATTGTTCACTGTGGGGCATGCTGCAGATACTCGGGGAGTGTGGGAGAGCTGGCACCCGTAAGCTAGGGTGAAGTCCACCACGGTGCTCCATGTGGCATGTAGCACATAAAGCTAATGGCACTTGGTGGCCGTGGGAAGGTGGGAGGAGCCCTGATTTCCCACAGGTGCCTGCTGTGTAAGGTGGCTTGTCGGGAGGGCGCGTGGCTTTTCGGGAGGGTGGGTGTGCTGAGAAGCTTGCTCGGTGCAGGGCAACGGGAGGAGAGTCTTGTCGGGTGGCACTTGTAGTAAAGATGGGGTACAAAGATCTGGATTTGGAGCAAGGATTTGATTACGGTATGGGAGTTGTTATCAGAGGATTATAAGCATGTCCATGCTAGGAACTGTCACAAGTATTAACTCATCTGACCTCTCAGTGAGCCAACTGAGCAGGAAGAATAACTGTTGGGAGGAGACGGGTCTCCAAAGGGCACCCGCACCAGGGGCTGTGCACAGTATCAAGAGAGCTAAGTGGGAATGGCCCAAATAGTTATTTCTAGCCTCTTCTGACTGGTCCTATTTGGATTTCAAATGACCTCCAGGCACTTGAATTTTCTTATTAATTCAAGTACAAAGTCCAGGCATATATTAAATCAAATGTGAATTGAATTGGAAGTAAACCATTGAAGCTACTATGAAGGGAAAGAGTCAGGTTCACTGCCCTCCACCAGATCCACCAACTCTGCACCTCATTGTCTGTGCCTCAGTTTCTTAATCTGTGAAATACGGACACTAATGCTTCGCTCTTAAGGTTTAGTATGTTGACCCTCGACACACCTTAGAGTAGTTGCGGAAGGGTCACTGCTCCACAGCTCTGCTGCTGTAATCAGCAGCATTGCTACAGCTTGACACGAGCGTCCTGACTTCCCACTGCAGTGCCAGGAGTTGACCCAGAACCTTATCAACACGGCTTTCAAAGTGCAGAAAGAGGTTGTGTGTCACCCCAGCTCACCGTGGTCAGTGCTGAGGGAAGTCATCTCCTCATCAGAGTCAGTAAAACAGTTTAATTTTAGTTCATAATGTAGAACGTAGTTGTTTTAATAGTTCCCGTGTGTGTGTGTGTGTGTGTGTGTGTGTGTGTGTGTGTGTACGATTTTAGATGGTATCCTGTTTGAATTCCAGTGATGTCCTTGACCTTGGTTTTTCCATCTGGAAAGTACGGGTTAATGCATCACAGGTTTGTAGCAATGATTAAACAAAGTAACGAGTAAAACACCTAAGGATTGTGTCTGCTCTTTAGTTATCATGCAGTGCTTTGTGACTGTCACCTGCTGTTTTGACTAACGTGAGGAGTTGTGCACAATAGCAGATTACAAGTACTAGTGCAGCATTCTCATACCCAGTTCCCTCCCTCCTTCTTGCCAGTTTGAAGTATGTTTTTTAGTTTTGATTGCTTCTTACATAGCTTCAAATCAGTCTATTTATACAAACACTTTACCGTTTTAAAATTCGGACGATCTCTCTTCTCACAGTTTGAAGGTGGTGAGTCACTGTCCAGTGGAAACTTGTGTCAGCGATCCCGGCCAAGCAGTGACCTGAACAACAGCACTCTTCAGTCCCCTGCCCACTTGAAGGTCCAGCGGAGCATCTCAGCCAACCAGAAGCAGCGTCGCTTCAGTGACCATGGTGGGGGAGCAAGTCTAAGAATGAGAGACAGGCTAGCTCTGCCCCAGAGTGTGTGTGTGTGTGTGTGTGTGTGTGTGTGTGTGTGTGTGTGTGTGTGTGTGTGTGTTGCCCAACACACACTTCCAGCAGATGTGCATCATCAGATGATCAGTAGGAGCTCTTCTGTGGAGACCTGAACTGATTGTGTAGTCAGTTTCCTCTTCGTTAAGAGTGTGAAGCACGCCAACGCAGATACTGTAACGTAGAGAGAGGCCTTTGTTTGTGGGAAGCCGGCCAGTTGTTTCCAGCTAACGCTGCGGTCTTCTCCATTGCAGCGGGTCCCTCCATTCCCCCTGCTGTATCCTACACCAAGAGGCCCCAGGCCAACAGTGTGGAAAGCGAACAGAAGGAGGAGTGGGACAGAGACACAGCCCGGAGACTCGGCAGCACGATGGTGGGCTCAAAGAGCGAAGTGACAGCCAGCCCCCTGGTGGGTCCCGACAGGAAAAAGTCTTCGGCTGGCCCAAGTGTGAGTCAGAGCTCCTGTATCGCAACTTTGTTCTTATGTGTCACGAGGATTTTGTAAAATCTTTGTCTTTTTAAATGTTTCAAAATGAGTCATCATTTAAAGACCATGGAAAAGGACCCAAGCTTCTCACAAATATAGCTGAAGAAAGCGGTGCAGAGAATTCGTTGTTATTGTCATTATCATTGTTTTTATATGTCTCACTTGTTAGCCCAGGCTGACCTAGAACTCACGGCAACAGTAGTCCTCCCACCTCAGCCTCTTCAGTGTTGGGATCGTAGGCAAGAGGCCCTGGAAGCAGCTGAAATTCTTGAATCCATAGCTTCACTTCAGAGTGGACGTTAGACCCCTGCTGTTTGACCTGCTTTTGTGGTGTTTCTTTGGTGTTACATTGGTGCATTTAATCTTACATTTACAGGGGAACTGCTCTCTGAGGGCAGACTCACTAATAATTTGTCAACTTACCTCCCACAAAGTCTCTTAAAATGCCACACTCTAGAAATTACTTTGGGAGCTAGAAGAAAGACCACAGTACTATCCTGGAAGACAACAGGAAAGAACAGAGATAGAAAGAAAACAGAGATGGATGGTGAGAATAGGGTGGGTGACGTCCAGATAATAGTGTTTTAGTCAATGGGGGGAGTAGGGATTTGAAGGAATGATAAAAATTAAAAAGAGAAGACCCAGAATGACAGACAGATGCCAGAAGAAAATGTGCTCCTGGACGTGTTAAAGCAGACTGTGTAGACACACAGAAAGCAAGGTGAGAAATGTTTAGAGATTTCAGTGTGAGAGCTGATGACCAGAAAAAGAACAAAGTTAGATTGTCTTCAGACTGTCCATCAGTAGTGCAGATGCCTGAAGATGCAGTGGTGTTTGTAAACTTCCAGAGGGGTAGGAGAGAAGCATTTTAGGCCTAGAATTTTCTATCTGGCCAAACTGTTACTCAGATATAAAATACAATATTCTTAGGCATAAAATATGTCAGCTATTTGACTGTATAGTGACTGTTTAAAAACACTGTGCTACTTAAGAAAGTATTCTTACAGGAAGAGACAGAACATAACATGTGGCTGTAAAATATTAAGAGGGTCAAAAGTAATCAAATCACTTAGTAAGGGCCAGTTAGATGGCTCAGTGGGTAAGGGCACTTGTCACCATGTCTGACAAGCCTGAACTTCATCCAGGACCCCAGAGTGGGAAGAGAGAAAATTGTCCTCTGACTTCCACATGTACTTGCACAGACACACATGCACACACGTGCACACGTACGAAGACACACACTGAAAATCTGAACAATATCTGAGAAGTAAGGACAGGACAGAGTAGATCATCAACACAGGAGTAAGGACAGGATAGAGTAGATCATCAACACAGGAGTAAGGACAGGACAGAGTAGATCATCAACACAGGAGTAAGGACAGGGCAGAGTAGATCATCAACACAGGAGTAAGGACAGGTGACCCAACACCCTCCCCTGGCCTCCATGTGATACACTCACATACATGCAGGCAAAACACTCTTACACATAAAAGTAAAGAATGCTGGTATAGCTGCTTCCCCTCCTCTACCTGATCTGCTTGAAAAGGATAAAGACTCACTTTTTTTAGTATTTCCCTGTGAGCTGGAAGATGGTTTCAAAGGTCAGCACCCCGTGTAGTAGTAAAAACAAACTATTCCCCTGTCTTCT
The DNA here is from genome assembly GCF_007827085.1 of Peromyscus californicus insignis. Classification (NCBI taxonomy): domain Eukaryota; kingdom Metazoa; phylum Chordata; class Mammalia; order Rodentia; family Cricetidae; genus Peromyscus; species Peromyscus californicus. The sequence goes on along the minus strand of NW_026294436.1, from coordinate 69,650,748 downwards.
ACCTCTCTCCACATTAGCCTGTCGTCCACTCGGATTTTACCTTCTTTGCATGGCCAGCTCAGCTTTGTCCCTTCCATGTCTGTCCTTATTCGATACTGCATTTTAATCCCATTGCTACAGACTGTGCAAGTCCTGTGTCCCCGGTGGGGTCTCCTGTGGAGGCTAGTCCACATCTCACCAGTGCCCGTGGCTGTGTCCTGTGTCCCCGGTCGAGTCTCCTGTGGAGGCTAGTCCACATCTCACCAGTGCCCATGGCTGTGTCCTGTGTCCCCGGTGGACTCTCCTGTGGAGGCTAGTCCACATCTCACCAGTGCCCATGGCTGTGTCCTGTGTCCCCGGTGGACTCTCCTGTGGAGGCTAGTCCACATCTCACCAGTGCCCATGGCTGTGTCCTGTGTCCCCGGTGGACTCTCCTGTGGAGGCTAGTCCACATCTCACCAGTGCCCATGGCTGTGTCCTGTGTCCCCGGTGGAGTCTCCTGTGGAGGCTAGTCCACATCTCACCAGTGCCCATGGCTGTGTCCTGTGTCCCCGGTCGAGTCTCCTGTGGAGGCTAGTCCACATCTCACCAGTGCCCATGGCTGTGTCCTGTGTCCCCGGTCGAGTCTCCTGTGGAGGCTAGTCCACATCTCACCAGTGCCCATGGCTGTGTCCTGTGTCCCCGGTGGAGTCTCCTGTGGAGGCTAGTCCACATCTCACCAGTGCCCATGGCTGTGTCCTGTGTCCCCGGTCGAGTCTCCTGTGGAGGCTAGTCCACATCTCACCAGTGCCCATGGCTGTGTCCTGTGTCCCCGGTCGAGTCTCCTGTGGAGGCTAGTCCACATCTCACCAGTGCCCATGGCTGTGTCCTGTGTCCCCGGTGGAGTCTCCTGTGGAGGCTAGTCCACATCTCACCAGTGCCCATGGCTGTGTCCTGTGTCCCCGGTGGAGTCTCCTGTGGAGGCTAGTCCACATCTCACCAGTGCCCATGGCTGTGTCCTGTGTCCCCGGTCGAGTCTCCTGTGGAGGCTAGTCCACATCTCACCAGTGCCCGTGGCTGTGTCCTGTGTCCCCGGTCGAGTCTCCTGTGGAGGCTAGTCCACATCTCACCAGTGCCCATGGCTGTGTCCTGTGTCCTCACTGGAGTCTCCTGTGGAGGCTAGTCCACATCTCACCAGTGCCCGTGGCTGTGTCCTGTGTCCTCACTGGAGTCTCCTGTGGAGGCTAGTCCACATCTCACCAGTGCCCATGGCTGTGTCCTGTGTCCTCACTGGAGTCTCCTGTGGAGGCTAGTCCACATCTCACCAGTGCCCATGGCTGTGTCCTGTGTCCTCACTGGAGTCTCCTGTGGAGGCTAGTCCACATCTCACCAGTGCCCGTGGCTGTGTCCTGTGTCCCCGGTGGGGTCTCCTGTGGAGGCTAGTCCACATCTCACCAGTGCCCGTGGCTGTGTCCTGTGTCCCCGGTGGAGTCTCCTGTGGAGGCTAGTCCACATCTCACCAGTGCCCATGGCTGTGTCCTGTGTCCCCGGTCGAGTCTCCTGTGGAGGCTAGTCCACATCTCACCAGTGCCCATGGCTGTGTCCTGTGTCCCCGGTGGAGTCTCCTGTGGAGGCTAGTCCACATCTCACCAGTGCCCATGGCTGTGTCCTGTGTCCCCGGTCGAGTCTCCTGTGGAGGCTAGTCCACATCTCACCAGTGCCCATGGCTGTGTCCTGTGTCCTCACTGGAGTCTCCTGTGGAGGCTAGTCCATATGAACGTAACAGCTGTTTCTTTCTTTCCATGGTAGTTAGGTCAGTACTGTATGTAGCAAGCTTTTTTGTTGGCCACCAGTTCACAAGTAACGACATGGAAATTTATTATTAATTATGAAAGCTTGGCCTTTAGCTTAGGCTTGTCCTCAACCAGCTCTTAACCCTTATATTAATCTACACTCTGCCACGCAGCGTTACCTTTCTTGGCACTGCCCATCCTGCTTCCTCCGTATCTGGCTGGCAACTCTGCCTTTCTTCTTCCCAGAGTCCTCTCTGTCCTCAGAAGTCCTGCCTGACCTCTTCCTGCCTAGCTGTTGACCATTCGTCTCTTTATCACACCAGTCACAGCAATACATCTTCACAGTGTGCACATATCCTACAGCAATTGTATTTTGTTTTCACACTGGTGCAGGGTCCTTCTAGATGGGAGCATGCAGATCTTTGTAAAAGCTGCATGGTTTTAATCAGTATCAATTGACACGTGTCATGATTTATTCAACCTTTCTTTTTGAATAGTATGAATCCTTCTACAATTCTGTTGTTCCTTTTTTTTAAGATTTATTATCTTTATTCGTGTGTGTGTGTGTGTGAGAGAGAGTGGGCGCTGCAGGTATGCAGATGCCCTCAGAGGCCAGAATAGGTCATTGGATTCCCGGGAGCTGGAGTTACAGGAAGTTGTGAGCTCCTGAGATGATGCTAGGAATCAGGCTCAGGTCCTCTGGCAGGGGACTGCCGAGATCTCTCTCCACATACTGAAAGATTTTAAAAGCTGCACTTGTACAAATTTGCTTATATGATTTTCCCCTTCTGCATCTGAATTTGAGGAAATACCTATTAACTTTCTAATGCTCATACTAAACAAATGTTAGATTAACTGTGTATTTTAAAGAATTGTAAAAGCTAGATTAGGTAGGACGATATTTTCACTGGAGCAAGGATGAAACAGTGAGTTTTATGTCTTTTGAGGTCATTCCTCCTGGGCTTGGGGTGCAGCCCCATGGTAAAGTGTTTGCTTAGCATGGGCAAGACCCGGGGTTGGATTCCCAGCACTGCAAACAGCAACAAAACGAAAACACAAAAGACAGAAAACCACCCCCGTCCATTCTATTACTGGTAACAGATAGTGTTTGACAGGCCTGATGGAGTAGGTGACAGTCAAGGGTCTTCTGAGTGGTCAGGAGAATAGCCTGTCTGTCTGTCTATCCCTTCCTTGCTACTCTTTCTCTTGTTTACATGTGGCCTGACTCCTAACTCAAACAGAGGGTTATGGGCAGTGTCTTAGATTGCACTGCTCTGCCCTCCATGAGCCCTCAGCAGGCATGCACTGACCTGGAACAGAGGTGAAATTCCCCAGTAGGTGCAGAAGACCACAGGCTTCTGGAGGGCGTGCCCTCTTCACTGCCCCGTTCATACTGCCCTGCTCGCTGCTCTGCCCTGCTCAACCAGCCACTTGCTGAGGAGTGAGTCCCGCTTTCCTATTGCTTCCCCGTGCTAGATGGTTGCTCCTGTGGAACTGTAAACTGAGACAATAGTTGGTGTGGTTTGGTGGCGTTTTTGTTTTTTGTTGTTTTGGTTTTCTTTTGCTTCGCTTTTTATTTCTAAAATCTAAATATGAGAAAGTATAAAAAGTGGATCTTGCTTATATGAGATTCTAATAAATTAAAATTATGCTGTGAAGTTTTTCTAATAATTAACAGTTTTAAATACTTATTTGATTTCACACTAATATAATTTTTTTATTTTTCTTCATAAAGAACAATGTATATTCTGGAGGAAGCATGGCGAGGAGGAATACGTACGTGTGTGAAAGGACCACAGACCGGTACACAGCACTGCAGAATGGAAGAGACAGCAGGTAAAGGGTCTCTGTCACTGCTGCAGATTAGCTTTGCTGAGATGTCTGTAGGGTGGGGGTCACAGGAAAGGAAATTCAGAGCCGTAAGACTACAATAGCCATCTCACTGGAGTTTTTCCCTTGGTACCAGGATGAAAGAGTGGAAGTGTGTTTAGGGAATAACTTCCAAGTTTCTGAACAAAATATGGAAGTAAATATTCCTCAGTTCCAAAGTGGCATGTACAATCCCAATCTGAGGAGACCGAGTCTTTCTCTCCACATGTACCCTGCCTCCATCATCCGTCTGTCCCTTACACTTCAACCAACTCATAGTATACCCTAATAATAAGGCTTCCTTCCCGTCCTCTAGAGAAGTGTGCCCACCTCAACTGAATGAAGAACCACAAACTCCTTACTGAGTTTTATTGTAGTTGGAAAAACTACTCATTGTAGCTCAAAGAGGATGAGGCACATGTACAGCAGGAAGTTTCTCGGTCCTGCCTGGGCCCACGGTCTGGACAAATCTCTCCTACCAGCAGTCCCATAGCTGCTTATAAAATAATTACTCAGAGGCATAACATTAATTACAAACTGTTTGATCTATGGCTCAGACTTCTTACTAGCTAGCTCTTACATCTTAAATTAACCCATTTCTACTAGTCTGTGTATCAACACATGTCTTGTGGATTTTCCTGTGTTGTATTACATCCAGCTTCCCCAGGTGACTCTCCACATCTCCTCCGACCCTGCCTTTCTCCTCCCTGTCTCTCTGCTTGGATCTCCCACCTGCCTCTAAGCTGCCTTGCCATAGGCCAAAGCAGCTTGTTTATTAAGCAGTGGTAGCAACACATATTCACAGCCTACAGAAAGGCCATCCCCCAGCACGCCTGCTGTGTGAAGTTCTGTTCTCAACTCCACCTATTTAGCAGGGGACAGGCCACCCTCACATCTCTTCCTTTTAGTTGTAGGCACACAAGGAAACTGTGGCCTCCTGAGGGGTGACATTCTTTAGGCTTGGTGGTTGGAAGTTGATTTCCAATTATTTACTGTGTCTCCTATACCAAAGCTAATCTGTGGCTCCTTATACCCATAGTGGCTAGCCTGTTCTTCATAGCATGAACTGATATAAGCTAAAAGGTGCTGTCTATAGAAATGGCGGTTTTCATATAGCTGTAAGTTCTCAGTGCTTAAATGATGCAGGAAGTTTCACAGCAACACATCACACAAAACTAATCTTAGAATAAGTGAAAAATGTCTCCGCAGTAATCATCTCTCTGTAGCTGTCACACATCCATACATAAGCCCTGCTTTCCCAGACACCGAACAAAAATCTAAGAGCTTTTCAGTGGACACACCTAAAATGGGGAGTAAGAATGTGTTCGTTTCTTTCAAGTGTTTCGGTCATGAAAGTGTCGATTGAGATTTAGGAAATCTCTTCCTTGGGTTTTAGTAACTGGACTTTTCCTTGTGTGTCAAGCCTTACAGAGATGTCTGCCAGCAGCATGTCCTCTGCAGGTTCCACAGCAGCTTCTGCTGGCCCCTCAGCACGGCCCCGCCACCAGAAGTCTATGTCGACCTCTGGCCACCCTATTAAAGTCACACTGCCAACCATTAAAGATGGCTCTGAAGCCTACCGGCCTGGGTGAGTCCTGCTTACTCTGCGTTCTCTGCAGTCACTGTCTCCTCAAGAGTGCTCGGAAAGGACACGGCGACAGGAAAGTGCTGATTGTGGTACACACCTGTTGTGTGCTTCAGCAAAGTGTTGATTGGGGTTCACACTTGTGTGCTTCAGCAAAGTGCTGATTGTGGTTCACACCTGTTGTGTGCTTCAGCAAAGTGCTGATTGGGGTTCACACTTGTGTGCTTCAGCAAAGTGTTGATTGTGGTTCACACCTGTTGTGTGCTTCAGCAAAGTGTTGATTGTGGTTCACACCTGTTGTGTGCTTCAGCAAAGGGTTGATTGTGGTTCACACTTATTGTGTGCTTCAGCGGTCATCTAAAACTACTTGAAATCGTTTTCAAGAAGAATGTTCTTTGTTTTGGTTTTTTGAGACAGAGTTTCTCTGTGTAGCTCTGGTTGTCCTGGAACTCACTCGGTAGCCCAGGCTGGCCTCGAACTCACAGAGATCCGCCTGCCTCTGCCTCCCGAGTGCTGGGATTGGAGGCATGTGCCACCGCTGCCCAGCTGAGAAGAATGTTCTTACAGGAGTGTAGTTTTAATCCATCCACAAAGCATTGCTGCTGGTGTGTCAGTCAAGTAAACTGAGTGCCTACCGCCAAGCCCAGTGACCTCGGTCTGTCCCTGGAATCCACACGGTGAAAGGAGAACCAGCTGGGAGTTGTCTTCTGACCTCCACACATGCACTGTGGCAGGAGCACACATGTGCACATGCACACAAATAAATTAAGCTTTAAAAAAAATGATCAGGAGGCTGGAGAGATGGCTCAGCGGTTAAGAGTACTGGCTGCTCTTCCAGAGGACCTGGGTTCAGTTCCTAGCACCCACATGGCAGCTCCCAACTATCTATAGCTCCATTTCCAGGTGATCCAACACCCTCACACAGACATATATGCAGACAAAACACTAATGCACATAATATAAAAATAAATGTAAAATTAAAAGATCAGGCAGTGGTGCGTACACCTTTAATCCCAACACTCGGGAGGCAAAGGCAGGCGGATCTCTGTGAGTTTGAGGCCAGCCTGGTCTGCAGAGTGAGTTGCAGCACAGCCAGGGTTACATGGGGGAGCGGGGAGAAAAATGAGACGCACAAAAAGCCAGATATGATGGCACACACATTTAATCCCAGCACTCAGGAGAAGTAGGTGGATCTTTGTGTGTTCGAGGCCAGCCTCGTCTATAAAGCAAGGTCCAGGACAGCCAGGGCTGTTACACAGAGAAACCCTATCTGGAAACCTGCCCCCCAAAGAAAAGACACATAAAAACGAACCCGGCTAGGCACTGTGGCCTTGGGTCCTAGCAGCTGCGTTATCAGTCAGGCAACTGCTTGGGTATAATTCAATTCACATTTTTGAGTTTTACCTCTTGTAGGATTTCTGAAGCTCAGAACATCTGAACATGTTCTCACTTCAGTAATTGCGTTTGTCAGTCATGTTGACAGCACCATGTAGCATTGAATTCCCTGGGGTCTAAAGTAGAAACATGGGGTAGTGTTATAAAAAGGCTTTTTGGCAAACAATAAAGTTCATTCTGTATGTTGCTGAGCAATGTACATTAGTAATATTCAGATTGGGTACCCCTTATTAAAATTCCTAGGCCCAGGAGCCTTTTGAATTTTGGACATTTCCAGCTCTGCAATATTTGCATGCGTATAATGAGAGAGTTGGGATAGGACATGGCTTTAGACATGGAACTCACTTAGGTCTTTGGCGTACCTTACGTGCACAGCCTGAAGATACTTAATAGTGTTTTCAGTGCACTTCACATGAGATCACACGTGGAATTTTTATGTGTAGTGTCATATCAATGCTCAAAAACTTTGGGGTTTTGAAGCGTTTGGAGTCCCAGATAATACAGATTACATAGTAAAACACATAGGCAGCACCCAGGTTGGGCATTCTGGATTCTGACATATTTGTCTTCATGTCAGTAATTTTTTAATGTTTAATCACCAAATTTTACAAGAAGTGTATATTTTTAAACTGACCTCCCGTCCTTGTATAATGAGACAGTAAATTTATTATCCCATGCACCTCATTTCTAATGTGAGCAAAATCATTGGAGCAACAGAAGTAGCCCCACTTCCTCCCTCCCCAGTTTTCAGCCTGAGTGAAAGCTGCGCCTGTCATTATTCTGAAGACTGTCTTCCTCTCTCCCAGCAGTGCAGCTCAGAGGGCGCCGGCTGCTTCTCCATCTGCTCACAGTATTAGTGCTGCCGCAGCCACTCCAGACAGGACCCGGTTTCCCCGAGGGAGCTCCAGCCGAAGCACTTTCCATGGGGAGCAGCTCCGAGAGCGCCGCAGCGCAGCTTACAATGGGCCTCCTGCCTCCCCGTCCCATGAAACGGGCGCCTTTGCACACGCCAGGAGGGGGACGTCAACTGGTATAATAAGCAAAATCACTTCCAAGTTCGTGCGCAGGTCAGTACCCTCGGGCTGTGGTGGTTTTCTCTGCTGAAGAGGGACCTTGCTTCTTTTCTCTAGAGTCATGGCTTCTCACTGAAGCTGCCCTTTTTCAGGAACTGAGTGTGAAACACCAGGAACAAATAGTCTCTTTCCTTAAGAGAGAGCAATTACAAATGGGCAAATTGAGAACTTGAGGGCTGGAGATGGGCTCAGTTGATGGAGTATTGCTGAACCCCCATGAAGCCACGGTCAGTGCCCGGCACTTCGTAATCCATCACTCAGGAAGTGCAGCAAGAAGTTCAAGATCACCCTTGGCTAGAGAATGCATCAGAGCTCAGCCTGGGACACACAAGGCTCTTCACAAAAAGAATGTAAAGCTTCTGTAGAATAGAGCAAAAACTTAACCTGAAAATCGTTTTGCTAGGCATGGTGCACACACCTATAATCCCAGCACCTCAGAAGTAGAAGCAGGCAGAGCTCTGTGAGTTCAAGGACAGCCAGATCTACATAGCAAGTTTTAGAACAGCCAGGGCTATGGAGAGAGACCCTGTTTTAAAAAAAAAAAAAAAAAAAAAAAAGTTTTAAAAAATTGCCTAAGATTTAAAATGTTTTTATTTAGGAAAAAAATTAAATATAAGCTCATGTATCATTCAAAAATAATTAGTTTAATTTTTTACACTATTTATTTATTGAGATGGGCAGGGGAGCACGTACCATAGCATATGGAGAGGAAGGAATGAAAGGACACTTGCAAAAGTCAGTTCTCCCCTTCCATCATGTGGTGTCTGGGGTGGAGCTCAGAGCATCAGACTTGGCGGCAAGTGCTGTTATCCACACTAGATGAATATGTGTTTAATGGACTTATAATCCAGGGAAACAGTACAACTGTACTTGGTACAAAGTAGTCATGCTTATCCAGTGCACAATGCACATTGATTATATGGGTTGCCAAGCAAATGCAGACTGGTGTAAATAGTAAATTACATCACTACATGTAATGGGAGCCCTGCTACATACAAAACACTGCTAGGCAAGGGCTATGGAGCTAACAAGGGAAATATTAGGATGAGTCGATGGAAAGGCATGATTGTCTAAGGGTCCATATCATGTATTTTCATGAGCTAAACCTTAAATCATAAATGAAGAAGAAACTGTGATACTTGCAGTGTCTCTAATTAATGTTCCTAGTATTTCTTGGAGAAGCTGGGCATGGTGGTTCATGTCTTTAATCCCAGCACTCAGAAGGAAGGTGGATTGCTATTACAAAATAGCACCCCACCACAAGCAAACAGAAAGCATGGGTGGGTAGAGAAGAGCAGCAGCCTCCTCCCTCCAGCCTGTGAGCCTCTGTGTAGGACCCCACAGTTGAGTTTCAAACCTTAAATCCTCAAACGCAAGTGTCTCAACAGACCATCAGTGACCTTGTGCTGTTTGGACAGGTATGCAGAGTGACACCTTGTGAGAGAAAGGCCTAAAGTCTACCCGCAGTCTGTAACGGAGTCAGGGTGTGTTGGCAGCTGTTTGTAGGGCGCTAGTGAGACTGTCAGTCACTGGTGTAGATAGAGCCGTGAGGTGACTGTGGACCCTGGTTCTTGTAGTGTCTGTCTTTCTTTCTTTCTTTTTTTTGTTTTTTTGTGGTTTTTTTGTTTTTCGAGACAGGGTTTCTCTGTGTAGTTTTGGTGCCTGTCCTGGATCTCGCTCTGTAGACAGGCTGGCCTCGAACTCACAGAGATCCGCCTGCCTCTGCCTCCCGAGTGCTGGGGTTAAAGGCGTGCGCTGCCCCCGCCAGGCTCTTGTAGTGTCTTTCAAAGTTGAGCCACTTTCCTCTCTTGGCTGGTTTTCCTGCCTCACAAACCAGCTGCCCCTTCCCAGGCTCCTTGGCTTTCCCATGACCTCCAAACATCAGAGTGCACAGACTTTGGACTGCCTCTGCCAGTTTCCCGTCTACCTTGGTGATCTCCTCGAGAGGTTAACAGCCTCCATCTTGATCCCAGATCTCCCAGAGCTTCATCCCCATGCATCCGGTTGCCCACATCTCCACATCTCCACATCCTCAGTTTCAGCCTCTGACCCCCACTCTCCTCATTCTTACTTTGTCGAAGTGGTAGCACCACCCTCCAGTTGTCTCAAAGTTGATTCCTTTCCACATTTGCAAATGGTCCTTCTCAGTCCAGTCAGAGTGGCTACTTCTGTCTGCTGCCACTGCCTCAAAGTCAATTTGTCACCTCCTGCGGCGGGTCTCCTTCCTCCTCACACGTACATACAGCATGTATGCAGTGTAAGCCTGTTAAGTCACTCCTTATTGAAAGCCGTCCGTTAGGGCTGAGGGGGAGCTTGCCGAGCATGCACAAAGCCTTCAGTTTGATCCACAGACTGCAAAGAATACAAAGAAACAGGGAGGGGCTAATTAGCTTTCATCTTGCTGAGACTGTGGGCACACACACTTCTGTAGTGTGCCTACTCCTCCCGGCTGACCTCCCTGTCCCGTTTTCCCCCCTCAGGTATCTCGGCACACCTCTAGTGTTTGCACTTCTGTGCATCCCCCTTGAATCCCGCCTTGTTCTCTGCTGCTTCTCCACCAGGCTTGGTGTCTCCTCAGTGAAAAGTAACAGCCTGTGTGCTTCCTTAAGTGTGAACTGCTGTGCATACAGTCTTTCTTTGCTTTTGTATCACAGAGCCTTGCTAAGCTGCTCCAGCTGTTGCTGCCAGCTGTGCTTCTGTGTCCCTGTCTGCCTCCCACCAGGGTCACTCAGAGCCAATTCTTTGGGCTGTTTGACACAACCGCCCCTCCCAGGAAAGCGGGACCAACCTGTGGCTGGAGTTACTTCAGCTCCATAGAGGGAAGGAAGTGGGGAGTAAGGGAGAGCCATTCTGGATGCTGAGAGCCTGCTGGCCGTGTACTCTCCGTGAATAGGACAGAAAAGTCCAAGGAGACTTGTCCCTTCCGGGCACCGGTGTTTGTCTTCGCAGAGGGGATCAACAGTGTAACTAGGTTAAGTCCTTGCTGTACAAGGACTTACCCTTCTATGCAGTGGATCGGAGCATGGAGTGAACTGACTCAGAAATGTGTTTACTTCAGTTTGTTATAATAAAATAATTTTTACAGGTGGCATTGAGTATTTAATATCCTGCCTGGTAAAAATAGCAATTATTATAAAAACAGAAATTAAAAAAAAAACATTTGAGAATGCAAATACATTTTATTATCCTTTTCAGTTCCAAAAAAAAATGTTTTTTGCACAGTATATCTATGGAAAGGGCCTTATAGTTAGCCCTGCAGGCTTGGGAGACTTGTAATGTGTAGTGCTCAGATTGAGCTGCTGTGCAGCGGCTCTGCACTGAGGGGGAGGGGAAGGAGGGCGGTGCTGACTTTAACTCCTAGGTGCACATTTTACATAAAAATATAAATGTGGAAAGGCTAAAACATTTTTTAAAATCTTAAGTGTTCCACATGGTGCTTTTCCTAGCTTCTCAAAGTTTTTGTTCTATCATAAACTACCTCTTAGATTTGCTTATCAGGTTGTAACTTGACTCAGTTTTAATTACCTGAAATATCAATAGTTAGAATTTTGGAAGATCTTAAAAATATTAATCACGTGGGGCTGTGGTGGCGCACGCCTTTAATCCCAGCACTCGGGAGGCAGAGCCAGGTGGATCTCTGAGTTCGAGGCCAGCCTGGGCTACTGAGTGAGTTCCAGGACAGGCTCCAAAGCTACACAGAGAAACCCTGTCTTGAAAAACCAAAAAAAAAAAAAAAAAAAAAAAAATCACCTTCAATGCAAAGACAATTAGCATTTTTTCTGGTTTTATTTTTACAGATGGATATCTAGGTGAGATTATTGTTCTGTTTATAATTCAGTCTGTGTTTTAGACTCATCTGTGTGGATAGACTGCTGACTTACTGTGTGTGGATTCTTAGTATAACTTCTCAAATAAATTCATTGTCTATTTAAGAATTAGTATTTACTTTTAGAAAACCATGTTGGGCTCACTTTTTTTCATTTTTTTAAAGATTTGTTTATGTATATGGGTGTTTCGTCTGTATGTATACATACCAGAAGGGGGCATCAGATCCCGTGGGACTACAGTTTTCAAGAATTGAACCCATGTCCTCTGGAAGAACAGGCAGTGCTCTTAACCGCTGAGCCATCTTTTCAAGCCCAGGCTCACTTTCTTGATCAATCAGTCATTCAATCAATCTCTCTCCCCACCCCGACCTGTGAGTGTGTGAGTGAGTGAGCGTGTGTGTGTGTCCCAGAAGATGGTGTTGTGTCTCTTATCACTCTCTACCTTATTTCTTGAGACAAATTCTCTTTCTAAACCTGAGGCTGGACCTTTGGGCCAGGCCGGCCACAGGCCCTCGGATGCCCCCAGTGGGTGAGTCAGGTCCTCATGCTGGTACAGCAAGGACCACTGCTCTGTCTTCTTAGCCCCTGTTCCCTAACCATAGCCTTAGCTGCTCAGCCCCAAGCTTAATGTTCAACTGCACAGTTAGCACATTTTCTCAACTGAGCCACAACCTCTAGACATGCATGTAATTATATCAAGCTTAATTTATAAGTCATTAAACCTTACTTATCCTTAGATTATACTAAACTAAGCCAAAAGATAAATTATTAAATTATAGTTGTGGCTTGGAATTAGAAGATTGTGTTTAAAAAACAGCTAACTTTTCACCTGATACTTTCTGTCAACCGTATCTCGTAGACGCTCAAGAAATGGCAGTCACGCTTGTTACGGTAAAAGCGTGAAGGAGGATTCACACCCAGCGTTAATGAGGAAGCTTACTTCAGTGTCATTTTAACTGTGCGTTTTCTTGATCTCCTTTTGCTTTGCAAATTGTTCAATCTCAACCTTCTCTTTGTTTTTGAGGGATCCAAGTGAAGGCGAAGCCAGTGGCAGAACCGACACAGCCAGGTGAGCTACAGCTGCTGGGTGCGTTCACACCTGTGACCCCGGGGTTGCTTGATAGATAGCGTCTGCACTTTGACTCCTTCCGTTCCAAGTGTAGTAGGTTTTCCTAATTTCACCTAGCACGTAATGAAGTTCAAGTTCATCAGCTTGCAGTTCAGCAGACTTTGAGTTGCATACTTGGTAAAGAATTGGGCGTCTTGTTCTGTTAGATGAGTGAGTCGGAGCAGAGGGATTCCTAGGTGAAATACACTGTTCTCTCTCTGTGATGTGGTCACTGAGATGAGCCTCCATGGAAGGGTGCAGAGCACTGAGGTCATTAACTATGCAGAGGTTTTGATGATAGTAATATATTGAGGTAAGTGTCCAGTCTTGGACCACCATGTTCTAAAACCCTACACTGACATGCTTTCTGGGTTTTCCCCAGAGAAAAATAGAAAAGACGATGAAGTAAATACTTTCTATGTCTGTTTAATAGTCTTTGGCCTGTATTTCTGTAACTTACTCTCTATTTTCTTAAGATTGCAGTTTTTAGCACTTTGGAGGTTCAGGTATCTTGGAATGAAAGGAACTACCTTGTTATGTTCCTTTTTATATTTTATATCTTACATATATATAAATGTATATGTATGGATTTATAGAAGAGACAAATGTCCTTCAAAGATATACTTTCACAAATGAGTGAGGAATGTTTATAGGCAAAAATTGCAACATATCTGTATTTGGACAACCATTTAATATATTTAATACAAGGAACTCTGAATCATGGAAATCCATTAAGTTCACCCTCCTATGGTTACTTGAAATGGTTTTCTGGTTCTGTTATTTGTGCAATACCCACACAGCAAAATTCAGTGTGTCAGGCTGGGCATGGTGGCACATGCCTTTAATCCCAGCACTCAGGAGGCAGAGCCAGGCAGATTTCTGAGAGTTTGAGGCCAGCCTGGGCTACAGAGTGAGATCTAGGACAGGCACCAAAACTACACAGAGAAACCCTGTCTCAAAAAAACAAAAAAATAAATAAATAAATGAATAAAAATCCAGTGTGTCAATCATCTCTTGTGTCCAGCATAGTTCTGGGAGCCTGGGCTGTGTCAGAAGTGAAGCAGGCAGATGGCCTGCCTAGAGTTTAAGATACAGGAGAGGTCGGGTGGGGAACAAGAAGCCTAAGAAGTGATCCGTTCGTGGATTCGAACGGCTTGAGTATGGAAGAGTTAGAATAAGAAGGACCCATGCCAGGGCAGGAGTCCGGGCTATTATGGACTCTGGTGGAGAAAACAAGCAAAGACTGGGAAAAGGAAAGGAAGTTGTCCCTGTAGCCAGGTGGGTCAGCTTTGCCTCTGCAGGGCTTGGAGAGAGCGCACAGGCCTGTGGTCAGGGACAGCATGGAAGCCAGCGTGTCCCATTGGAGAGAGCGCACAGGCCTGTGGTCAGGGACAGCATGGAAGCCAGCGTGTCCCATTGGAGAGAGCAGAGAGGGAAGTGATAGACAAGGGGTGGAGGCTCAGGCTGCCTTCTAAGCCGGTTTGCATATGCCTGTAGAGAAATGGGAAAGAGCAGAGCAAGGGTGCTGCTGAGACGTCCTGCCATAATTGCGGTCCACCTCCCGACTGTCAGATTGAATCCCCCTTCCCTCAATAGTCGTTACATTGCTCCTACACAAAGAGGACAGAAGAGGGGGAAGTATTTATATTCTAATACTGTGTTCTATCAGGAGAATCCTATGTGTGTCTGTGTGTGTCTTTGTAAGGGTGTGTGTGTGGGTGTGTGCACACGCACGCACGCACGCATGCACGCATACATGTGGAGGAGAGCATGTCTGTGTGTTTGTGGTATGTATATGTGCAGAAAATGAAGAATATAGAAAAAACAATAAGTTTTCACTTTCAGCTAGAAATTCCTTCCCAGGAACAAATGCACTTAAGACAGTTTGCAGCTTTAGACTGAAGATGCTCAATGCCAAAGCCCATGTGCCTCTGGGCCTGTTTATACGCAGCATGGTAGCATGCATCTCTGGTCCCATAGTTCAGTTAGGCATGGAGTTATCACTCACATTTTATGGTTGTAATTTCTTTGCTGAATAGAACTTTGGTTTTAATTGTTTCCCTTTTCCCTCTTCTTCTAGAAGTACATCAGGGGAACCAAAGGAAAGAGACAAGGAAGAGGGCAAGGACTCCAAGCCGCGTTCTTTGCGGTTCACGTGGAGCATGAAGACCACTAGCTCGATGGACCCCAATGACATGATGAGAGAGATCAGAAAAGTGTTAGACGCCAACAACTGTGACTACGAACAGAAAGAAAGGTTCTTGCTCTTCTGTGTCCACGGAGATGCTAGGCAGGACAGCCTTGTGCAGTGGGAGATGGAAGTCTGCAAGTTACCTCGGCTCTCACTGAATGGGGTCCGCTTCAAGCGAATATCTGGGACATCTATTGCCTTTAAGAACATTGCATCCAAAATAGCAAATGAGCTTAAGCTGTAATGATGTGTGAGCTCCAGGAAGAGGGAAGACGCACCCACATCTGAGCTACAGGTTTTGAATGTACTGGTGATGCCTACTGTGGTCCACCTGTGAATCTCCCATGTAGAATTTGTCCTTACTGCAATAAGGTTATACATAGTTATGAACTGTAAAATTAAAGTCAGTATGAGCTATAATAAGAATCTGTAGCTTAAAAAGTAGGTTCACATGTACAGGTAAGTATATTGTGTATTTCTGTTCATTTTCTGTTCATAGAGTTGTATAATAAAATATGATTGCTTTAAAACCTGTATACTTGTCTAGATCTCCACACAGAAATGTATGGTTAATGCTTTGAAATTTGAAATTTGAAAATGGTTTTCCCTGTTATTTACATTTTGGTTTTTTTTTTTTAATTCTTACCTCCATCATGCTATGTTGAATATTGTGTCCAGGATTAAAAGCGCACAGAAATAGTCTTTAAAATTGTAGCATGAACTTTATAAAATTATTTTGAAATCATATTTAATTTAAACCAGAAGTTGACAGTGGTTGGTGTCACTCAGTTTCTCCTGATTTTCTTGCTGTCAGCCTGTGTCAAGACAAGGTGTAGCTGGGGGACACAAAGTGTTTACAGTGTCGGCACCTAGACTTTTCTAAACCAAGTGAAAAGAAACCATAGCTTTGCCTTGAGCTAACTCAGAAGTACCGAGGTAAGAAATGAAATCTTTACCGAGTTTATTTTGCCCTTTGTTTTCTGACCTGCTAATTAGCAGCAGAGAGTGAAAGAATCCATAATTCACCTGGCTGTTGAGAAATAAACCAGCACTTAGGTTTGCTGCCTTCGGAACGCGCAGGGTATCTGGGAATGCAAGAGTGTCGGGATGTCTCATAGCACAAGCTCATCTGTACGATGTTGACTGCATTGGCTAAGATGTGATGCCGCCTCAGGAACTGACAGGCATTGGGAGCATCTGCCCCAGTGTCCTCCCCGGCTCCATCCACCCGTACCACTGTAGTGACCCAAGAGCAAGACGTGCTCTCCACACCCATTCATTACAGATTTATGTTTGCCTGGTGGTTCACTTGGCTCCCTCAGAACCCATTTGTTTTCGATTTTTTGCTCAAGTTGTGTTTCTTCCACAACATTATGCCTGTAATGTGCAGCTTTGTGACTGGTCATTTGCCTTCTCTTCTTTGATAATTAGTGACGTATGCGATGTAAAGCCACTAGAAACGGTACCTTTTTAACGCTTACTTTGTACTGAAAAGCCTTGGAAGTTGACTGTGCAGTTTTATTTAATGTTGTGATTCACTGTAATATCAGCATATGGCCCCATCTGCATACTCCTGAGGAAAAGAAAATGTTCCCAAAGCTTACCAGTTGAGAGAAAATTATTGCTGTGATCAGTGCTGTCCTTGGAAACTACCTGGACGCTGCCAGTGTAGGTGATGGGCTGTTACACAATGGCTTCCAGACAAAGGTGGTTTTATCTTCTGTACTGTACTGTGATTGATGTAGCTTTCTTCTTAACATTCTGTTCTAACTGATGTGTTTTTTGCCTTAGGGAAGGGTAGAGGGCAACAAAACAAAAGCGTGTGGCCCCTTTTTAACCCGGTGTTCATTCACAACATTCAATGCAGACCCTCATTCACTCACTGGTGCACACTGAACTCTTACTTGAACAGATCTCATAATAAAGCATTTGTCTTTTGCTCTTTGTCGACTTGTGAATCACCTGTTTTCTGCTTGGAGGAACCTCTGAGTGTGTTCTTTTCTGTGCTAGTTCACTCAGCAAGCAATTGATGAGGCTATGTGGGTCCTCAAGATCTCATTTTGGCAAGAAAGCTTCATCTTTTTACAGGAATTCTGGTTGCTGAAATGCTTTTTAGAACAGAGGCCCCAGGCATCTTCCCAGGCAGAGGCTAGGGTGCTTACATTTTCTCACTCCAGCCAACCCCTGTGCTTTATGGAAGAGAATTTTATTTCTGTATTTTTCTTATGAACTAAAAATGAAATTTTGACATTCGTTTTATTATCTGTTTTATGTGTTCATGATAACATTATTTTGAAGACTCAGAGTAATTTTAATATGTTTGCATAAATAAACATCTGGCTGTATGATAGCAGGATTTCCTTGGTTCTGTGGAAGTACTATTTAATAGGATATCCCTTGTATTGTTTCTTAGAAAATAGGACATGGTTTTTTTTTCAATAGCAAAAAATTTAAAAAAGCAAGATAAAGATCAAATCTACTTCAGAACCATGACCCAGTAATATTCTGTGGGGTCAAATTTGATTTTAAGCACAAAGATTGTCATGGGTGTTGTTGTTATGGGTGATTGTCACTGAAAGGGACCTTCCACACCCAGCTTCCTGTGAGTAAATGATGCGCTTGGCCTGTTGAAGTTAACATGATGCTCTCTGCCTTGTTTTTAGCAATACCAGTGGAGAGAATGATGCCTCTTAAGATGTATAAAGTGACTGTATGGACAACTCCCACCTCTCCACACTACAGTCCATTTGGGGAGCTAACAGAAACATGTACAGAGTCAAAAAGGCATAAGGGGTATCATTGAAAGTACCCCACCCTCCCCAGAAAGACAGTAAATGATCTGACCTGGAAATGCAGGGAAGAGTGAGTTCCAAGGAATACTAGTAAGGAAAGTCAGAATGGGAAGGAGCCTGTGAGAGAGAGTGAAGATAGGCAGAGCTGTGAGGAAACAGGGAGGGGATTGCTGCAAGTGTCAGGCCAACCAGCACCACGTGGGATGGTCTGTCCCAGCACACAAACGAAATTAAACACAGAATGTACTGGCAGCCTCAACTTGGGCTTCATCATTGATTTAGCAAATGTATTGAGTGTGAATATGCATCAGGTTCTGGGTTCTAGAGAGACAGCAGTAAAACATCTATAATAGAAATATATAGTTAGGACGTATAGAAAGGGTTAGAGGATGGAGCCAGGAAGTCTTTTCTGGGGGATGAAAAGGGCATATGCTACAGACATTGCAACAAATGTAGCAAGATGCTGTGAGAGGGGTGTGTACAATGTTGGCATAAATGCAAACTCTTTTTGCAGACGTTGGTATGGGCAGCAGTGGAAGGGTTTGTCCTGGACTTAATGTTGCAGTGCTTCCGTGCAGAGAAACAGTGCATAACGAAAGTAGGGGAAAATGGATCGGTACTGACTCAGAATGTCAGCACTGGTCAGATTATTAGATGAGGGCATTAAAACAGTTCTGTGTTCCACAAGAGGAAAGTGTGCGAGGTGAGGAGATGAGTAATGCAAGCAGAATGCTGCACGCGCCTGCAAGTGTCCTGTAGTTTATCGTTTCTGAGGAAGAAGAGCATGCCGGAAGGACTCGGTCGATGAGACACCAGGGAAAAGTCGGTGGAGTTGAAGATGGCAGTAGAAACTATTCCAAATAATCTGAATTAAAAAAACCAACTTAAATAGATGATGTATAGTGCCTCAGGAGCTATAGGGCCACTCCGTCTAACCCAGGAGGAGCCCCTTGGGAAAGAAGGCAGGGAGTAAAAGCCATTTGAAGACACGATGACCAGAGGTTTTCAAAAATTTGCTTAAAATCATAAGCTAACGGACCCCAAATGGTTAACAAATACCAAAGAAAACTACATTAATTTTCATGCCACAAGTTACTTCTTTTTTTTCACAAGTTACTTCTAAACAGTATTTAAAATAAAACCAGCCATAGGAGGGGAAAGATGTTACAGAGATAGAAGGAGAATTAATAACCAGTTTTCTTGTAAGAAATACTGGGGGAAATAAAACTGTCAAACAAGGATTCTCTTTTGGCTTTTCAAGACAGGGTTTCTCTGTGTTATAGCTTTGGCTGTCCTGGAACTTGCTTTTTTGACCAGGCTGGCCTCAGACTCACAGAGATCCTCCTACCTCTGCCTCCCAAGTGCTGGGATTAAAGGCATGCACCACCACCACCCAGCATTAAACAAGGATTTTATACCCAGATAAAATAGCTTCCAAAACAAAGATGAAGCAAAGATGATTGACACAGAAAAGCTGAAGACAGTGGTTGTGACAGTTACAGAGTCACAAGCAATGTACAAGGAAATCTCAGAGCAAAAGGGAACAGGTACAAGATGGGACTCTGCATCTACCCAGAGGAATCGAGAGAGAAAAAAATAGTACTATGTCTAAAGTAAAGCCAGTAACAACTGAATAAAGACCACTGCTCTAGTTCACTCTGTTGCTATGACAAAACACTAACCAAAAGCAGCCTGGGGAGGGAACAGGTTTATTTGGCTTACAAGTTACAGTCCACCATCGAAGAGAAACCGAGGCAGGAACTAAAGCGAAAACCACAGAGGAACACTGCCCTGCTGGCTTGCTTCCAACGTTCTGTTACCTTTCTTACACAACCCAAACCTTCTGCCTAGGGATGGCACCACCCACAGTTGTCTGGCCCCTCCTACATTAATTAACAACGGGAAAGAATGCCTGGTAGACGTGGTCATAGGCTAGCCTGATGGAAGCAATCCCTCAGTTGAGGTTCCCTCTTCCCAACTGCGTCAAGCTGACAACCAAGATCAGCCAGCCATTGCAACCTATGACACATGAAAGCAAAGTGTAGTGGTGACACAGTACACAAGCCTAGAGGGTCTTCGCAGAGTGCTTCCACTGCGTGTGTGGCTTGCTGTCCCTTTACGATGGGTTACAGTAAACAGGTATAGTGTACACTTGAACACAACCACTAAACACAGCACTTACAGCTAGTGAGCCAACAAGGGGTAGAATGGAATGTTTTAAAAATAATGCTCCCAAGTATTGTATTAATATAAGAAGCTCATAGGCAGATAAGCAGCAGTGAACAGAATGAAGAGGTGGCTTACAGCATGGGAGAAAACGTTTGTAAATTACTTATCTGATAGAGTTAGCATCCAAAATTTACCAGAATTCAGACAACTTGATAGCAAGAAAACTCAGCTTACCAATATGTGAGGGACCTAAGCAAATATTTCTCAAAAGATACCCAAATGGCCAATGAGTATATGGAAAAAATGCTCAAAATCACCAGTCAGAAATGTACTTTAAAAACCACCATATCGAGCCAGGAATAGTGGAGCATGCTTGTCATCCCAGTACCAGGGAAATGAAAGCAAGAAGATCATAACTGAGCATTGCCAAAAAGACAAAAGATAGTGAGAATGGGCAAGGATGCAGGGAAAGAGAGCTCTTGCACGCTGTTAGTGTGGTCTGTAAAGTAATGCAGCTATTGTGGAAAACAGTGGGAATGGTCTGTAGACGTTAGAAGAACTGCCATAATCAAGTGATCCCACTACTCAAGAGTATGTCCCAGTGACAGGAAATCAATATGTTGAAATGAAACCTGCATTCTGCATTTGTTGAAGTGTTATTCACAATAGCCAACCAACCTAAGCATCCCTCAGCATAAATAGATGCAGAAAAGGCAGTGTGTATGCAGAATGGAGGACAGTTCTGCCCTGCAGAATGAAGGAAAGCCTCTCCACCTCAAATGCGAAAACAAAGCCAAAGCATCTCAGGGCTGGCGAGAGGGCGTGGTGAGTAAGGACACTTGCCAGACTTGATGGCCAGAGTCCTCTCTCCAGACCCCACGTGGTAGGAGAGAACTGACTCCTACAGGTTGTCCTCTGACCTCCACATGCATGCTCCACACAGACAAACAAATATATAAATAAACGGTGATAAAAAAAAAAAAAAACAAAAGGCAAGCATCTCACCATGCACATTTTTCTGTGGAAGGCTGTGTATGTCAGTACTGAGTCTGAAGGTTGGGGACTGATCAGAACAAAGGCATGGCCATGAGGTGGCAGTAGAATGGCATGGGGAAAGTACCGGATGCAGTCTGGAGTGCTTCCAGAGAGAACCCTCACAGTGGAAGGCTTCCCAGAATGTCCAAGACTCCCAGCCGCAGGGAGAAAGGAGATTTCTCTGCCTACAGAGAATGGGAGAAGGGCCTTCAGTGGAGAGACTGAATTAGAGCTCCAAAGGGCAGCAGCTATGTGGGGTCTTTTCAGAGCCCCAGGATTTGTCTTATCTATGGCTAGAAGAAGTTGGGGAGTTTTACAAATTATGCAAAGCAACCAGACTTTGAAATATGAAGTATGCACCTATAGATGTGCTTGTTTAGGTGATACTGAAAGCAACTGGGTGCATAAGGATGCTGAGTTGACCTCCAGCAACCCTAAACTAAGAGTCCTAGGCTGTGGCACGGCAGAAAACAACACAGGGGCTACCTTTACCCCATAAACAGTCATTTATAACATGAAAATGGGGCCAGCAAGATGGCTCAGCTGATAAAAGCGCTTACTGCCAAGGCTGACGACTTTAGTTCAATCCCAGGGAACCACGTGGTGGGAGAACTAACCCCCCACACGTTGTCCTGGAACCTGCACCCACACTTCTGTGTAACTTTACATCCTACTGTCTCCTGTCCTGCTTTAGATTTTGCTGATTTGGGAGAAATGCCTGTCAAACTCAGGAAGACACCACCAGAGATTCTCGGGTGGCACTCCTGTGTCGTCTGTGTCAACAGTGTCTGTTCTGCCTAAAGAGGGCACCGCCCCCCTTCCCCCACCTTTTCTACACAATCTTGCGATCCTTCTCTCTGTTAAATGATAGTCTTTCACTAAATAAAAATATTGGCATGGGCATGAGGATGCACAGCCTTAACCGGAGCACTTGGGAGGCAGAGGCAGGTGAATTTCTGTAAATTTGAGGCCAGTTAGGGCAGCATAATGAGACCCTGCCACCACCACCCCCCAAAACAGAGAGAAAGAGAATGGGAGAAAGAAGTTGGGGGCTGGAGAGGTGGCTCAGTGGTTAAGAGCACTGGCTGTTCTTGTAGGGGACCCAGGTTCACTTACCAGCACCCACGTGGCAGCTCACAACCACCTGTAATTCCAGTTCCAAGGTGTCTGACATCCTCGTCTGCCCTCCCAGGGCACCAGGTACACATACAGCATATGTACATATGTTGGAGAATATTATTTTAATGTGTGTTACTTTTGTTTATTTTGCATGTGTTTACCTCCGTGAAGCTGTGTTACTTTGCCTGTCTAAAACACCTGATGGACTAATAAAGAGCTGAACAACCTATAGCAAGGCAGGAGAAAGGATAGGCAGGGCTGGCAGGCAGAAAGAATAGAAGGAGAAATCTGGGAGAGGAGAAAAGAAGGAGCAAGAGAACAAGGAGAGGAGGACTTCAGGGGCCAGCCACCCAGCCACCCAGCCACCCAGCCACCCAGCCACCCAGCCACCCAGCCACCCAGCCACCCAGCCACACAGAGTAAGGAGGAGAGAATAGGTATATAGAAATAGAGAAAGGAAAAAGTCCAGAGGCAAAAGATAGATGGGATAAGTTAAGAAAAGCTGACTAGCCGGGCGGTGGTGGTGCACGCCTTTAATCCCAGCACTCAGGAGGCAGAGGCAGGCGGATCTCTGTGAGTTCGAGGCCAGCCTGGTCTACAGAGTGAGTTCCAGGAAAGGCGCAAAGCTACACAGAGAAACCCTGTCTCGAAAAACCAAAAAAAAAAAAAAGAAAAGCTGACTAGAAGCAAGTCAAGCTAAGGCCAGACATTTATAATTAAGAATGAACCTCCACCTGGCGCTGGTGGTGAACACCTTTAATCCCAGACTCAGGAAGCAGAGTCAGGCAGATAGATCTTTGTGAGTTCAAGGCCAGCCTGGTCTACAGAGTGAGATCCAGGACAGGCACCGACCAAAACTACAGAGAGAAACCCTGTCTCCAAAAAAAAAAAGAATAAACCTCCATGTATGATTTATTTGGGAGCTGGATGGTGGAGCCCCCAAAGAGCCAAGAGAGAAAAAAAAAGAGTAAAAAACAAACAACATACATACATGCAGACAAAGCAATCATACACACAATTTCTAAAAATTTAACCTGATTTTTTTGTTTGTTTGTTTTATTTTTGTTTTTTGAGATAGGGTTTTGTTGTTTTGTTTTTTGAGGCAGGATTTCTCTGTATAGCAGTTCTGGCTGTCCTGAAACTAACCCTGTAGACCAGGCTGGCCTTGAACCCACAGAGATCTATAGTGATATTTTATTTGTACTGAAATGTGACTTGTATGTTAATAAATAAAGTTGCCCGGGGGTCAGAGCTATTAGCAAGCCATAGCAGAAAGTCAGGAGGTGGTGGTGCACGCCTTCAATCCCAGCTCTTGGGAGGCAGAGCTAGGTAGATCTCTGTGTGTTCAAGGATACAGCCAGCATTGGAGACACACGCCTTTAATCTCAATACCAACCATAGAAGACCTGAAGGTCTGTACAGACAGGCAGTGACTAGGAGGTCATGTGGTTGGGTTTATAACCAATGAGAAGGCAGAACAGAAACTCTATAAAAAAAAAAAGAGAGACACAGGAAGTAGCTCTCTTTTGGAGAGGTACAGTGACAGTGAAGGGTAAGGTTTTTAGCTCTTAGCTATTGCTCTGACCTCTTGGCTTTCATCTCTGTATTGGCTCTGTGTTTCTTATTTAATAAGACGGTTGGTTACATCTACAGAGATCCACCTGCCTTTGCCTCCTGAGTGCTGAGATTGAAGGCGTGTGCTACCACTGCCCGGCTATAAAATGCACTCTTTTATGTAGCTAAAGTTTTCCTGCCTGGCCCACAGTCAGGACAAATCTCTAATACCCGCCAGTCCCACAGCCGCTCAGACCCAACCAAGTAAACACAGAGACTTATATTGCTTACAAACTGTATGGCCATACCAGGCTTCTTGCTAACTGTTCTTATATCTTAAATTAATCCATTTCTATAAATCTATACCTTGCCACGTGGCTTGTGGCTTACCAGCATCTTCACATGCTGCTAGTCATGGCGGCGGCTGGCAGTGTCTCTCTCTCAGCCTTCCTGTTCTCTCAATTCTCTTCTCTGCTTGTTCCGCCTATCCTTCCTGCCTGGCTACTGGCCAATCAGTGTTTTATTTACTAACCAATCAGAGCAACATATTTGACATACAGAACATCCCACAGCACTTTTATCCTCACCCACTATCATTGTGGCAGCCATAATATGTGAAAACAGGGAGACAAGACTGCTCTCTAGGAGCGGCACAGGCCAAAGGCAAGCAGGGCCTTGAAAATAAACATCCCAGCCAAACCTAAGGACAAGAGAGATCCTCTGCTGCTAACCTCCTGGGGTGGGAGGACCTGTGCTGCCAACCTCCTGGGGTGGGAGGTCCTCTGCTGTCAATCTCCTGGGGTGGGAGGTCCTCTGCTGTCAGTCTCCTGGGGTGGGAGGTCCTCTGCTGTCAATCTCCTGGGGTGGGAGGTCCTCTGCTGTCAATCTCCTGGGGTGGGAGGTCCTCTGCTGTCAGCCTCTTGGAGTGGGAGGTCCTGTGCTGTCAACCTCCTGGGGTGGGAAGTCCTCTGCTGTCAGCCTCCTGGGGTGGGAGGTCCTCTGCTGTCAACCTCCTGGGGTGGGAGGTCCTCTGCTGTCAGCCTCCTGGGGTGGGAGGTCCTCTGCTGTCAATCTCCTGGGGTGGGAGGTCCTCTGCTGTCAATCTCCTGGGGTGGGAGGTCCTGTGCTGTCAACCTCCTGGGGTGGGAGGTCCTCTGCTGTCAACCTCCTCGGGTGTGCTAAGAGCAAGACCGTGGGCAGGAGACTGGGCTGGCCCGGGTGACCACACACACAAGCTAAACCTGGGCCCCTCTGTGCTAGCCTCTCCCATGTTCTCCCACCGAAGCAGTTTCTCAGACACGTGTGTGTGCTTTATCTGAACTGTGCTTTTATAGAGACCAAGAGATTGCTTCTCTGGGTAGGCTTCTCTACCTGGAGAGAACTGGCACCTTGGCACATCTCACTCCAGGGCAACTATTCCTGCTCACCTGCCGGCTGTGCCATTTTGTGGGACTCACCTGGAACCCCCAGGTCATAGTGCACATTGCACAGAACACCTAGTCCTCCCAGCCTTTCCAGACATGGGGTCCGGAGTCAGTAGATCAGAACATCAGAAACAGAGGTCCCTTTCCCCTAACTCTGGACTACAGCTGATCCTTGAACTCAAGAACCCTGGTGCACTGCTGAGAGGCACTGTCCTCTCAGGCCCTCTGGGGACACACCAGGAACACCCAGAGCACTTTAGAAGGGGAACCACGGATCTGTCCTTCCTCAGGAAAGACCAACCATCCTTTCACTCCAGACCAGACAGAATAAACAGTTCATCAAGGGTTATCAGAAGACGATATGTCAGCTGGGCAGTGGTGCACACCTTTAATCCCAGCACTCGGGAGGCAGAGGCAGGTGGATCTCTGTGAGTTTGAGGCCTCAAGTTTTGAGGACTGGACTCCGGTCATCGGGCTTTCTCAGTGCCTTTACTGATGGAACCATCTCTCCAGCACCCACTTCTTACGGTCTGCGAACACAACTGACATCCTCATTTCCTGTTCTTCCTGGGAGGTCAGAGAAGGCCCTGCCTGGGATGCAGCCTGAGTCCTGCCACCCACAGCAGCTGAAACCCCATGAACCTGCCTTCTCAACTAACACCCCAGGCCTCGAAAAGCCACTTGGTCTTGGAGCCCACACTTCCTCCAAAGAAAATATTTCTCCTCATCCTAACTTTGAGGCTGAAGTCCATCCTTTCTTCTAAATTCACTTTTGTGGTTTAAACATCTTCCCATTTGGACATCAAAGCACTTTAATTCATTCCACGGATCCCTTAAATTCAAATTTAATATTTCCATAAATACTTTGAAACTTAGAATTCTACATTTTTTTGTATTCTGTGAGTCTAGGAGGGCAGAAAAACCTGGGTATTTTAAAAAGACATCCAAAAAACATCTTTTATACTTATACTTTCTTTTTATTATTTGTGTGTGTGTATGTGGGTGTGTGATCACATGTAGGTGGGTACACATGTGTGCAGGTGTGTGAACACATGTATGTGGAAGCCAGAGGTCAGCCCTGAGTGTAATTCCTCCAGAATCATCAACTATCAACTTTATTTTTTGTCCTCTGACCTCCAAACATGTACTGTGGCATGCACACACTCCCATCATGCATACACATTATTATTATTATTATTATTATTATCATCAGGTTAGAAAGTAAGAAAGCTATATTTTTTAATTACTTAGGAGACAAACATCAGGGACCATCTCTGAGGGAGTCTCTAGGTCACCCACCCAAAATGTGAGCAATACCATGCCATGGCCTGGGGCCCCAGACTGAATGAAAAGGAGAAAGTGAGCTGAGCACCAGCATTCAATTCTCCCCATTTCCTGACTGCAGACACAATGTGAGCAGCCGCCTCACACTCCTGCCTCCCTGCCTTCCCTGATGTGTGCCTGTCTGCCCTTGAACTGCCAAAATAAACCCTTTCTTCTTGTGCATGAGTTTTTTGCCTGAATGTATGTATGCACACTGTATGCACAGCTGGTCCCTCAGAGGCCAGGAGAGGGAGCCGGATCCCCTGCAACTGGAGTTACAGACATAGGTAAGCTGCCATGTGAGTGCTGGGAACTGAACCCAGGTCCTCTGGACAAGCAGGCAGTGCTCTTAACCACTGTACCATCTGTCCAACATCCTTCCTTCTTTAAGCTGTTTGTCAGGTATTTGGTTACAGTGAACAAGAAAAAAGTAACTGGTTCAGTTGCTATGGAGTTGTTTTGAGTGTTGGGTATTATGCTTTACAACTTTATCCCCCAGAGACCCAAGAGTAGTGGTTCTCAACCTGTGGGTCGTGACCTCTTTGGAAGTCAAATGACCTTTTCACAGGGGTTGCCTAAGACCACCCTGCCTATCAGATATTTCCATTTACACTATGTTTACATTACATTTGTTCATAACAGTAGCGAAATTTCAGTTATGAAGTAGTAACAAAAGTAATTTTATAGCTGTGGGTCACCGCAACATGAACTATATATCAAAGGGTCTCAGCATTAGGAAGGTTGAGAACCACTGCTCTAGAGTCTGTTTCTGGTGTGGAATGTTTGGATTGAGGGCTTATCAATTTAGGAGCAATGCAGAAGTAAATCTGCATCCACGTAAAACTCAAGTCTACTATGGTGTCGGGGTGACGGCAGCGAGGAAGGCTTGAGAGAAGACTCCAGCTATGAAGGGGCCTTGCAAAGGAGCCTGGGAAGTTCCCACGCCTGCTGACCCAGGTGTAAGATGTGTAGAGCGGGCCGCACTAGAACCTAGTGCTTCTTCTGGATGAGGAGAAGGCAGCCAAGCTTTAGCTACAGTGTGCACCAGCAGGACAGACTGTACTCTGGAAAGGCAGTCGGTTAAGAGAATAACTAACATGGAACCCTGAGATTCCAGTCATTATCCCCTCCCCCAACTACACACACACACACACACACACACACACACACACACACACACACACACACATAAATGTAAGAACAACTGAAGCTTAGCTAAGATTCATAATTGACTCTGTGTGTGTGTGTGTGTGTGTGTGTGTGTGTGTGTGTGTGTGTGTGTGTGTGCATGTGTACACACAGCAAGCATGGGAGAATGCTTTCAGTGCCAGTTTTTGCAAAATCAAATCCATTACCTGTGCCTTACATGGTTTATAACCTTCTTTTATCAGCTCCATAGATGTATTTCTTCTTGAGTGTATCCTATAAAAATGAACTAATAAACAATATTAATGTAACTTCAAGTCTGTATTGATTATCTTTCTTCTTCTAAATCTACACTTTTATTACAAAACAAATATTAAAACAAAGTTTTTATATGTCTACAAATAGAAAATTTGTTTCTATGTAAATTGTTTCAAATAGGCAGTTATTCTTAAGCCTCTGAGGTCTCAGATATTCTCTTTTGTTCAGGCATAAAATCATTTCATGAATCTTAGCTGTGCAATGTCCTAGCTTTTTGGGAGGATAGTTTCCATATAAGCAGTAGAGAGATATTCTAGAGTAGTGGACAATGTGAGTTACCCTAAGTGGCCTTGTTGCCTGTCTAAGGTGAGAGGCTAAAAAGGATGAACAGCATGTACCAGGCCCCCGGAGCAAGTTAGTTTAAACAAACCTGGAGCTCTCCTAAAAGGTAGAAAGCAGAACAGGCTAGCCTCTGCTAGCTGGTATGTCTCTTCTGCACAGGAATGTTAGTGGTCTCTGGTCTCCAGTATCAAGGATATCAAGACAGGGCAGATGTGTCCAGGATTTGCCAGTGCGGGCCCAAGGTTGTCATGAACTCAACTGTGTCCCCCTCCAGATTCATATCCAAAAGTCAGAACCCTCAGGACCAAGAATACAATTATGTTCAGAGGCAGAAACTGAAAAGATGTAGTCAAGAGTAGACGACAGGACAAGGTCAGGGCCCTGAAGAAACAGGGTGAGTGTCCCTAGAAGAGGAAGAGACACTAGGGACGGGCTGCATGTGAACACGGAAAGAAATCAGGCATCTGCCAGCCAAGGGCAACAGGCTTGAGGGAGCCCAAACTGCTGACTCTGACAGAGACTGGCGAGGGCTCTGAAAGCAGTGATTCCAGGAATGGCTGTGGTTTTCTGGCCAGGAAAGTCAGATGGAGCTCTGGTTTCTTATCTCCTAAACATCAGCCCTGCCTGAAGGCGGAGGGAGGGTGGGATGAAACTCCAGGTCAGGCACTAATCCCTTCTGGTAAACAGCTTTGGAAATGGGTTTTCATGGCGGCCAGAAGTTGGTATCTATTTCTCAATTTCAGCCCATCTCCAAAATGATGTTAGTGTTATCTCCTCAAAGTGGGGAATGTTGCAGTAGCCTTGACCGAGTCCCTGTGAGCCACATTATGGGAAAGCTGTTTCCTCCTGATCAAAAGAATGGAACTTTTTTTTTCAAAACTCTGACCTTGGATGGAGATCTAACCTTCCAAGCAACCCACAACGTAAGAGTTAATCCAACTGTACCTGTCAATCATCTGGCCAGGGGATAATCCCTCAAGATGGCTGCCTGACTGAAGAGCTGGGAGGAATAATTACCCCTTAGTCAGATAATGTACTTTCTTCCCCAGAAACCTCACCTACTATAAAGTCTTTGTGAGCTGCCCGAGGCTCTGTGAAGTCTCCCTGCCTTTCTGAGTTCTTTTACTTTTCTTCTTTCTGTGTCTTTCTTTCAGACATTGGCCAGAGGCTAAATGTTTTCTCTGGTACTTTGGACTTTTTGATGCTTTTCCTTCTGCTATGTGGCTACCTGCTGACTGGCCATGGGTTAACTCAAACAGGCATGGATTTCTCTCTTCTTTACCTCTCTCCACCTGACAACAGCCAAAACTCCTCCTCTTCTTCTTCTGGACATGGTCTCACTCTGTAGCCCTGGCTAGCCTTAAACTCACAGAGATCTGCCTGCCTCTGACTACAGAGTCTTGGTGTATGCTACTACACCTGGCAAAATTATTTTATTAATGAGACTAAGAATCCAAAGAGGGGACCCAAAATTCTCCAGGATCAACATCTTACCCTCACACTTTTCTGGCTTCCTAAACTATTGGTTATACATTTCTGGTGTTTAAGTTACCACAACTGTGATGTCTTGTTATAGCAGTTCTAGCAAATCATGTGGGTGTCATCAGGGCTATAGCTGCTAGGGATGTTGGGTGGATTCCCAGAAAGCAGTTAAGATGGTGTGTGTCCTTCCAGCCAGTAGCTCCAGGGGCAGCTTACTGCTCCAGCCTCAGGGATCCAGAAAAGCAACAGCACCATGGAGTCACACCAGAGACAGTAAGACCCTGTGTCAAAAACCAACAACAACAAAAACAAACCCCCATGAACAAGCAAACAAGGCATTCCAGGCAGGTGGAGAGCCCCGGCTCTGGTGATGCCGGTATGCAGATCCTGGCTTTTAGGATTGCACTGCATGACGTCATATGTGCGCTCCAGAAATCAGCTCTCCTGTCCCTGCGAGGTTGCTTCTCTTTCTCCGTGTGTCACTGTGACAAACTCTGTGAATACATGGCCTCATGCTTTTGGAAGGTTCCTAGACAAATATGGATGAGTTTTATTAGCTGCATACACACACACACACACACACACACACACACACACACACACACACTCACACACACACACACACACACACACACACACACACACACACACACACACACACACGTATGGCAGCATTTCACTATGTAGCCCTAGCTTTCCAGGAGAAGCTTTCCCTGTGTGGATCCACCTGCCTCTGCTTCCCCAGTACTGGGATTAAAGGCATGTGCCACCACACCTGGAGATATATAGATATATTTTTTCCTTCCCCAAAAAAACTTGCCCCAGGCGGTCATGATGGTCCATGCCTTTAATCCCAGCACTCAGGAGGCAGAGATGGGCAAATTTCTGAGTCCGAGGCCAGACTGATCTACAAAGCAAATTCCAGGACAGCCAGGGCTATTACACAGAGAAACCTTCTTGGGAAAAAAAGCAAAACAAAACATTGTTATGTCTCTAAAATGTTAAGGAAGCAATTTGCTGTGAGAAGGTTTGAGTTGGAAAACAAGTCTTGCTTCCTTCCTATCATGGAGAGTGAGAACTCCCCTGCTGTGTTTGACAGATGTCCAGATTCCATCGCCAAGAATGCGCTGTCTAAATGCTGTTCAGTTTTCAACCGTGGAGCTCCACCCTTTACTTAGCTGTAAGTATGTGTGGAATGTTGTGATAAGACATAGTAATACTGGTGGTCAGACATGCAAATGGTGGGGAGACAAAGATATACGTGTGAAATAAACTCAGTATTTTAATATTTTTAAAAAACTGCATTTCTTATATATGTTTGAAACACGGCATCATGTAGCCCACGCTGAACTCAGACTCACTGTGTAGCCAAGGATGGCTTTGAACCCCTGATCTTCCTGCCTCCGCTTCCTAAATTCTGAGATAACAAGCATGTGCCACCATGCTGGGACTCATGTGGCGCTGGGGATGGAATCCGGGACTTCATGCACGCTAAGCAAGCATTCTCCCAACTGAACTACACATCTCCAGCCCTGAATATCACGTTTTCATGACCATTTCAGCAATCCCACCAGCACTCAGTAATCTTCACAATCAATACCATCTCTGCCAATTTTTTGTTTCTTTTGTTTTTTGTAGCCCTGGCTGTCCTGGAACTCACTCTGTAGATCAAGCTGGCCTCCAACTCAGAGATCCTCCTGCCTCTGTCTCACGAGTGCTGGAATTAAAAGTCGGCCGGATCAATTTTGAATGCTGGGAAACTGGAGGCCTGTTGTTTGGAGTCTGTTTCCGTGTCTGGCTAAGCGCGCTCGGGTCTCAGCGGCCGCAATCCTGGGCCCCACCGCGAGGGTGCGCTACGACCTCAGGTCCCCCTCGAGTACCCAGCCAGGGCGGTCCGCCGGGGCAGGAGCGGGGCGGGGCACCGAGCAAAGGTTGGCCTCTTAGCCCGGGACCTTCTCCGCAGCTCGGCAGCATCATGACGGTGGGCGCCCGGCTCCGAAGCAAAGCGGCGAGCACCTTCGCGCGCCGAGGGCCCCTGGGGCGATCGCGCGGCGCCGGTGACGAGGAGACCGATGCCATCGTGGAGCACCTGGAGGGTGAGGACGAGGACCCGGCGAGCCAGGACGGTGCGCGCGAGGAGAGCGGACGGCGCGCGGGGACCCCAGGCGCGCGCAGAGTGCACCTCGCGGCGCTGCCCGAGCGCTACGAGCCCCTGGAGGAGCCCGCGCCAGGCGACAAGCCCAAGAAGAGGTACCGGCGAAAACTGAAGAAGTACGGCAAGGTAGGTCCCCAGGGCCCGGCCGCCCTGATCCAGATAGAACTGAGAGTTGCGCTGGGTGGAATTGTGCCCGAGTCGCCGCCAGGACAGTCACTTGGAGGGTGGCGCTGAGCGCGCAGGCTTAGGCGGGCAGGACTCTCGCCCGGTTGTCGCTGGTGGAAAGGGAATGTTGAAGCCGTGGTGCGGTTAAGTGACTTGGAGATCGTGACCCTGTTGGGAAGTTGCAGCCCAGGTGCATCCCCCCCCCCCCCCCGCCCCCTTAGAACGTTAGGTGATTCTGTCGTAGACGCCGAAGTTATCCGCGGGGCGTCCTGACTCAGCCAGTACACACCTAGCACCTGTGGAATCTCCCTCTCTCCAGCAGTGATCTCTGCACTTTGAACTTGAGATGTTCTGCCTGCCCTTTGCTTTGGTGGGAGGGGGTGGGAGAGCGAGAGGAGGGATGAATGAGGAACGATATGAGTTTCATTTCCAGGGTCTATGGTTCTGGTTCCCAGGTGCCCTTGCCTGAAAGTAGAATTGCTCTCTTGGCCTGGACGAGGCTACGGGAGGGTGTTTGTGTGTAGAGGTGGGGGTGGGGGATAAGGGAAATCACAAAACTCATTGTGTTCCGGCCAAAGTCCTCTGGCCTCTCCTGGTTTTACTCAGTGGCCTGCAGTGGGTGACCTTTATCATCCCTGAGGCATTCAGTCCCTTGTCAGGAGTTTTATCATTCTCCTAAAAGATATGGCAGTGCTCGGTCACAAGCAGGCAATGGTCTGAAAGTGAATTAATGACGCGGGTTCCTCAATTGGACGCCAGCATTTGGAGAGGTTTTGGGGGAGCCATTCTGTGCCAGGCATTGTGCATACACTAACAGCGGGTGGGGAGATTCCAAGGCCCACCAGGGAGATGTGGCAGAGCTGGGGCACAGGCTTCCTCACCGCATAGCAGAGAACCTAGCGATGACTCATCTCAGTGAGGCTAGTAAAATCAGGGACGCTTTCAAATCGCCCTGACAAGGACGCCGGGCAGAAGAAAAGATAAGGTTTCACCTCGTGAAGACAAGACAAGGAATCCCACACCTGTAATCCCAGGTACTCTGGAGGGCAGGACCAGATGATTGATTGAAAGTTCAAGGCCAGCCTGGGCTATATGACAAGATCCTATCAATAAAGCCTATCACCACGGCTAACACTGAGGTACCAGACCACACTAATTAGGATAGCTATTATAAAAAAAAAAAAAAAAAAAAAAAGACAAAGTCCAAACATGAAGTAATAATGTGTGTGAGGATGTGGAGAAATTCTGAGCCTTGTACACGGGTGTTGGGATGTGTCAAATGGTGTAACTGCTGTGGAAAGCAACTTGGAAGAACCTCAGCAAGCTGAACACAGAGCTCCTCTATGATCTCAGGGGTCCACTCCAGGAGCTATGCTGGAAGAATCGAAGGCTGGGCTGGGGGTGTATGTGGCTCAGTTGGTTGAGTGCTGGCCTGGCATTCACGAAGACCTGGCTGGATCCCTGGTGCTATTTTAACTGGGCGTGATGGGCCATATCCGTAATCCCAGCACTCGGGAAGCGCAGGCAAGGAGATCAGGATCTGGCTTTGTGGGTAAGGGTGCTCACTGCCAAACCTAACAATCCAAGCTCAGTCCCCAGAACCTTGGAAAACTGACTCCCACAGCTGTCACCTGACTACGTACACACTGTGGCACACGTGCACATGTGTGGATGCACACTACATATACTAAATACATGTAATTAAAAATGTTTGGAAAAATAGTCCAAAGTAATTGTTGGTTACCCTAGAGAGTTCCTGGCTTACATGACATTCTAGCTTTTTAAAAAATAAGGATTGAAAAGAGCTACTCGCCGGGCGGCGGTGGCGCACGCCTGTAATCCCAGCACTCGGGAGGCAGAGCCAGGCAGATCTCTGTGAGTTCGAGGCCAGCCTGGGCTACAGAGCGAGTTCCAGGAAAGGCACAGAGCTACACAGAGAAAACCTGTCTTGAAAAAAAAAAAGAAAAGAAAAGAAAAGAGCTACTCAAGCAAATATTTTTTTACTTTAATTTTTCATGTGTATGGGTGTTTTGCCTTCATAAATGTTTGTGAAGCAAATAATTTTACACACTTGGTCACAGAAGTCTCATTTACCAATGGACAAAAAGTGAAAAAAAATCCAAATATATATGAGTAGATGAACAACATGTGGGCTAGACACACTATGGATTATTATTTAATAACCATAAGAAGAACTAATATTAGCTGCCATGTGGCGCAACATGATGTTAAGTGGAAAAAAGCCATGATTCCCTTTATAGGAAACATCCAGATAGGTAAGTCCAAACAGAATGGTGATGGTGGGTTTAGGGACTGGACAGAGCCATAGAGATACTCACTTTATGTGTGTTCCCTTCCGGGATGAGAATGTTTTGGAAGTGGACAGAACTGGTAGTTCCACAGTATGCCACCAACTTTTTCACTTTATACAATCTTTTATTTTATATGGATGGGAGGGTTTTTCCCTACATGTATGTCTGTGCCACTTGCCTTATGACCACAGAGGCCAGAAGAGGACATTGATTCCCCTGGAACTGGAGTCACAGACGGTTGTGAGCCGCCATGTGGGAGCTGGAAACTGAACCCAGGTCCTCTAGAAGCGTAGCCAGTGCTCTTAACTGCTGAGCCAGCTCTCCGGCTGTGTGTGTGTGTGTGTGTGTGTGTGTGTGTGTGTGTGTGTGTGTGTGTGTGAGAGAGAGAGAGAGAGAGAGAGAGAGAGAGAGAGAGAGAGAGAGAGATTGATTTTGACATGAAAAGGGAGTTTTTGACCAAAATGGAGAGAAGAGAGATGTGGGGAAGCTCTGGAACGTTACACACTAGCTCAGTAGTCCCAAGAAACCCAGATGAGATTTCAGCCCCATGTGAGGGGTCACAAGAGTCATCCTGGCTTCCCCCTTCTCAGACTAGCTGAGAGTGTACCAGGCTCCCACAAGAAGGAAAAAGACCCCCCTTTTCTGCAAAGCCATAAGAACAGCCACCGTCCTGCAGAAGATGGGGGTGGGGCGGATCTGCGCTTGCCTCAGCTGCCAGGGGAGGCTTTCTGTTGGAAATGAATAGATCCAATCATTGGTTATTACGGACTGCGTTTTCTTTGAGTTCCCATTCCTGTTAACTTCTCAGATCCTTCACCCAAGCCCCTTCCTGCTTCTATTTAAGGAAAGTTGTTGGCTTTTGGGCAACATGAAAGAGTAGGCTCACTCCCCCGCTGCCCCACCCACCCCCACCAGCATCATGGTCCTACCCAGGAGCCAACCCTCACACTGTGCTGGTCCAGCCTTCTGGAAGCCTTTGTGCCTGGGCCTCTTGTGGAGACCAATGTTCCCAGCTGATTTAAAAGAAATAATTGCATTCCTCTGGTGCACATATTACTGTTAAAATGCTATCTGCTGGGCGCTGGGGAAAGGAAGGAACCTGAGTTGGCGGTGTTCCGCCAGGAGGCTGGCTATCTGCTACCTTCTTTCTCTATGTTCCATGCCTCAGTTCCCTCAGCAACCCTGGGAAGCTGGAGTGGAAGAGAATGAAGCTGCAGAGCCAGACAGCTGAAGAGCTGGGAGGGAGCCTGGCCTGGCCCCTTCCTCTGCAGATCTGTGGGCGGGAAGGAGGGAACATGCCTCACTCAGACTTAGCTGAAAATAATAGGCGGCTGCCCTTGCAGGCACCCTTGAGAGGCGTGGGGAGGAGTGCAGTAAGAAAGAGGACTCAGTTGTGTTAATCAGGAAGCTAGGAGAGGGCTGAAGGGTAAAATAGAAAGTGTGGGGTAAGGCAGGTATGGTGTCCTAGGCTTGTAAGCCCAGCATTCTGGAAACTGAGGTAGGAGGATCAGGAGTTCAGGGCCAACCTGGGCTACATAGTGAGTGGGACCCTGTCTCAGAAAAAAAGTGAGACTTGGTGATAGAGCTCACTGGTAGACCACTTGGTTAGCGTGTACCAAGACCTAGCTCTGGCCACACTACAAAAAGAAGGGAAGAGTAGAAGAAGACATGTTCTCATGTTTAAAGTAGGGGTCAAGAGCCAGTCTACCAGATGGGAGAGCTGCGTGGCTATCCAGTGGCTGTACGACCTTGGGCTTGGCTTCCTGTCACTGCCTGTTTCTTCCTCTATACCACTGGATAACATGAGGGCTGGGTTGGGGGGAGAGTGCATGCCAAGAAAGCATGAGAACCGAATGAAAAGCTTGGCACAGGGGCACATACTTATAAACCCAGCTCTGGGAAGGTGAAGACAGGAGACGAGCCAGTGTAGACGAATCTGTGAACTCAGGTTCGGTGGGAGAGCTTGTCTCTAAATAAATAAACAAGGTGGAGGGCAATTTAGGAAGACACTGAGTATGGATCTCACACACACACACACACACACACACACACACACACACACACACACCGCACCCCACCCTACCAACACACATACCAGGGCATATCGAGAGTCAATAAATGAATCCATGTGGAAGTTCTAGATGCCAGGATGCCTGACTGGAGCTGTATGCTGCTACCCTTTCAGGAGTGGGTTCTCTTCTTTCGGGTTCTGTAGATGATCACCCACCTCAGGTTGGCGCCTGGCCTACGGGCAGCCCAAC
The DNA here is from genome assembly GCF_007827085.1 of Peromyscus californicus insignis. Classification (NCBI taxonomy): domain Eukaryota; kingdom Metazoa; phylum Chordata; class Mammalia; order Rodentia; family Cricetidae; genus Peromyscus; species Peromyscus californicus. The sequence continues at coordinate 69,614,412 of NW_026294436.1, read as the reverse complement.
AGAGGACTTGACCTTTGGGATCAGACAGTGACGTCTGTGGAGAGGTGGTTTCCTCTTCTAAATCAGAGGGACATGGAGTCCCTAGCCCCCACTGGGGGTTGGCTGCGATGTTCTCTACAGCTCTGGAACTCAGAGCTAAAATCATCGGGGCTGCTCCTTCTTGGCTCTTTGCAGCTTCCAGAGGCCATCTTCCTCCCTTTCAAAGCCAGTAATATACTCTACCCCATATCTCCCTTCTCGCCCCCTCCCCTCCATCTTCTGCCTGACCTTCTGCGACCCTCTGCATTAGGATACTCAAATGGAGGAAAGCCACTCTTTGCCTGGTGTGCTGGAGGCCCCAGGGAACCTCCCATCTGGAGACGTCTTAGCTGACTCATACTGGCAAAGTCCCTCTTGCCATTTCAGGTAATAGAGTCTCGAGTTCTGAGAAGTAAGGTGTGAACCTGAGGGCTAGCCTGGCACCCTCTTCTCCCACACTTTCCCATCTTCAGCATCCCTGTGAGAGATTTGTTTTACTCCAAGTCCTTTCCTTCAAATAGCACTGATGTGGAAGTCAATAACTTCTTTGGTGTCTCTGCTTTGTGCTTCTCAAAGCTGTTTTGACAGTGTTCCAGTTAATGAGCTAGCTCAGAAGACTTTTCCCAAAAATTGTAAAGATTTCCCCAAAATTGTAAAGATGAAGTGATAAGTAGTTGGTTTTGTTTGTTTGTTTGTTTGTTTGTTTTTGTCTTTGTGTTTTTTTTTCTTTTTCTTTTTTTTTTTTAACCAGCTATGGGAAAGAGAATGTACAAATACCACTAGCGTCAGGTTTCAGGTAAGCAGTTTGATTCTGGTGTCATTGTTCATAAAGGACCAGTGTTGATGGTTGCAATTGCTCCAAGGGTACGTGGTATTTGTTGTTTCAAACATGTAAAATTCTCCCATGGACTCTTTTCAACACATTTATAGAATTCTCTCTCTCTCTCTCTCTCTCTCTCTCTCTCTCTCTCTCTCTCTCTCTCTCTCTCACACACACACACACACACACACACACACACACACACACACACACACACAAACATGTCTCTTTGAGAAATGGATAAGGTGGTGTCTTGAGACATAAATGTACCAGTTTATCCCAAAGCTTGTCATGACCTAATAAGGGATTGAGAGAAAGACCTCAGCTTTCTCTACAGGCTGGGAGTATCTGAATGGGTACATACTGTAGTGTAGGGACTCTTACATCCACACCATGGACAACTCAAGGCAGTACTCATAGGCAACTCCATATGCTCTTTAGAAAATTTCCTAGCAAGGCATTGTGGCTCATACCTATAATCCCAGTACTGAGAGAGCTGAGACAGGAGGATCAACATGAGTTGAAGGCCAGCCTGGGTTACATGGTATGTTCCATGCCGGCTCAGCTACTGAGTGAGATCCTTTCTCAAAATGAGAGAGAGAGAGAGAGAGAGAGAGAGAGAGAGAGAGAGAGAGAGAGAGAGAGAACTTTGCTGAGAAATAACAAACACCTCAGACTGATGTATTGCGCACCACAGACCTAAGTTACTCTGTAACAGAAAGAAGTCACTGTTCTTTCAGAAGCTGACACTGTGGGCACCAACCCTCCCTGCAGCACGTGCTGGCCACTGCTCCCTGTGCTCCCCTTGAATAAACTTCTCAGTCCTCTTTACCACAAAAAAAAAAAAAGGGCCAGTACATATTCCCATTATACAGACAAGGAAACTGAGGCCAAGCAATGTTAAGGAAAGGATGGAATTGCAACTCCTGACCGTGAGCACAAGGACACTTATAGACCGCCTTCATTAGAGAGAGGTGTAACATGGGGTGAAGGCTTTTGGCTCTGCAATGAGATTTCTTTGGGGGAGGATTCAGCTCTGCCTCTTACCAGCTGCGTGGTCTCAAGGGCATGTAACTTCCCTGTGATTTCTTCTTGCTTAAGCGAAATCCATCGAGGACATACCAGTCACCTGTTAAGCCAACTTGCTTCGTGCAACAAGAGACAATGCCAGAGGAATTATGGGATATCAGAAGGTGGACGCCCCAAGCAGAGAGTTGAACTCATGAATCTGAGCTGGAGTTACCAGCATTTAAGAAGCATTCAAAGTCCAGGGATTCTAGGCAGAGCACAGAGGAGGATCCAGCACTGAGGAACCTAACCTCAGTGGTTCAAACTCTGCAAGAAGATAGAATCACCGGAGAGTGTTTAGAAGGAGTGCCCTGTGGAGCAGGAGAGAACCAGGAGGAGATGGGGTCAGGTGATCACAAAGCTCAGGGAGGGAAAAACAGAACCCTCCATGGACCACACAGCATGGAGGTTGTTGGCCTCCTTGACCAGGCAGTCCCTGAACGGTTGCGGGCAGCAGCCAGTACGACAAGGAAGAAGTGTGGAGTGGAGTCCGTGTCTGAAGGCTTTTTCACTTGGAGCGCAGAGACACGGGGCAGGAGATGCCAAAGTGACTTTGCATACTAAAAGCTAAGGAATGGGCTGACAGGAAGATAAGGATGCTACTGGAGAAGAGAAACCAAGGAATGATGGGAAAGAACCAAGAACAGTGTGGGGAAGACGTGAGAAAAAGGGCCAGTTCCCCGGGGTTACACTGGCCGGTGGGAGAAGCCAGGAGCCAGAGCACTGGGCTTAGGGCCAATAGGGGAAGACGAACAAGTTCCCTAAACAATGAGGACATGGGCTCCGCTAGTGCGTAGAGATGGCTGGGGTCGGGAGAGGAAAAGGTTGGGCCGTATCTGGGCAGGTGGGGTGGCTTCACCGGTCAGCACTGGCTGTCGCGGTGAGCCTTGTGATTGGGATCGGGGATCTTCAGTGGAACTGGGCTGTGTATTTTGTAGTCCGAAAAAAATCACAGGGCTGAAAGCCAAGAGGTGCAGAGAAGGTTCGGGTCGGTTACGTGGATGTCAAGAATGACAAGAGAACGTGGAGGTGGGAAGAGGAATCCCGGGGCACAATGCAGTACATGTTAGCCGTTAGTGGTCTCAAAGTTTTGGTGTAATTCCATCTGAGTCCCTGGCATTTGATGTCCCCTGTTCCAGCACCCACCCTCAAGGAGGAGGAGGAGGAGGAGGAGGAGGAGGAGGAGGAGGAGGAGGAGGAGGAGGAGGAGGAGGAGGAAGGCAGCATCCAAAAAACATTGCCTCGTCCTTAACCTCAACAAATATAAGGCTGTTCTGGAAACATAAAAGGCTTGTGCACATGCAGGCCTTGGAGAGTGGTGAAAACTTCCGGGTTACAAACACGCGGGTCAGAGCAGAGTAGGCACTAGGTGCATAGGAAGGACCAGCTGAGCCGTCTAACAAGCTGCCTGAAGGAAAACTTGACCCCGCCTATGATGGCGCTGACACTTTCAACTGGGGAAGTGGGGTGAGTCTCAGTTTAAAACAACAAAGGCGTTTTAGTTCTAGAGCTGGCCGCCCTCCATGCTGTTTCTAAGAAGGCTTGCGAGTTATCTGGAAATGCGCTGTGCTTGCGTGCGCTTTGCAAGGAGAATGTCTGTTGTGAGCAGGGATGGGGACCCAGGGCACTACAGATGTGAAGACACGGGGCCTCCATAGATTGCCCTGGATACATGAAAGCGAACGATTCTCCTCTGTGCATGTCTCCGTGACTCGTGGAAGAATCAACAGGTTGCCTCAGCTAACCTTTGCTTTTCTCTTCCTTAAAAACAGAATTTCGGGAAGGCCATCAGCAAAGGATGCCGGTACATCGTCATTGGCCTGCAGGGATTTGCTGCGGCCTACTCCGCCCCATTTGGAGTGGCCACCAGCGTGGTATCTTTCGTGCGCTAACCGGAGCTGCAGGGGCAGGCATCACCAGAATGCTTCTGCCCCAAGGGACGGTGTGAATCCACCAGCACTTCAGACTTGGACTCACGGGAACTCTGAAGAGGAACCCTGCTTCGTGCTCCGTTGTTGAACTGGTTGAGTGTTAGGCAGGCATCCGCTGAGCCACTCGATTCTCTTAGACGTGCGTGGATTCAGGGGTCAGCCCTGCGGAGAATTAGGCCAAGGTCAAGTTGGGGTTAGGGTTAGGCTAGCCTTCCCGGGGCACAGCCAGGCAGACTCATGGCAGGTCTGGGGTCTGAGCCATGCGGGCAGTGGGTGAGTTTTGAGGGAGGAGGATGTAGAACTCTAATGGGATAGTTGCTAGGTTCTGCAAAGGCCGAGGGGCCTTGGCCTTCCTTGATCCTCTCGTTGAGAACAGGGAGGGAGCTGTTTGTTACGTCTCTCTCTCTCTCATCCTCGCTTTGGTTTACTGAGCTGTCATCGGGAGTTTAATTACAGGTTTGGGAAGAAAGAAGGAAGGAAACCGTCTTTGAAGACCACGATGCTTTGAATCCCGTGTCCACAGCTGTGTGCGGACTGTTGAAAGCAGATTAGAGTGTGTCATTTTCCTAAGTATTTCATAACTATGCAGCCGGCAATGAGGGAGCGAGGGCAAGTTCAGATGCAAGCTTGGAGGCTGCTGCAGGTGCTTAGAGTCTGAACCTGGCCCAGTGATTGTGTCTGGAGCAGGCAGGACTCCTGCAGATGTGGTGGTTGTCTGTACCGGTCCACTGCTGACTGGTGCCTAACTCCCCCATTTGATTGAGGAGAAAGAGAAAGGGACAGGGTGGGGAGGGAGAGAGAGAGAAAGGAGGGGGGAGGGAGAGAAAGAGAGAAGAGGGAGAGAGAGAGAGAGAGAGAGAGAGAGAGAGAGAGAGAATTGACAGGTGTATTTGTATATTTAGAGGAGCAACCAGCAAGTAAGAGAAGAAGAAAAGGAACCAAGAACAACATTGGAGAAGCAATGAATGACAGCTGGGGACCCGGGGATGCATGCTTGTGATGGGGATCTCTCCTTGCATGTAAGGCCAGAGGAAGCTGGGGGACCAGAGCCACCATGGTGGTTGAGTTAACACTTCTTAGGCCAGCATCTCACTTTGATTCAAAGATTAGGCCCGAGTCCCAGGCTTGACACTCCCCAAGGATGGTTCGTAGACTACCACTGAGTGCTCAGAGAAGGAGAGAAGAAGCCCTTTAAAGGCTAGGATGTTTGGGAAACTGTACTGGTGTGTTTCACAACTGTTTTTAGTCATTCACGGAGGTTCCTCTCACCATGACCCTTGGCCCACCCCACAGCAGGCCAGGATCCCAACTTTGCTTCTAGAGTATTCAAGATCCAGAGCGGTTCTTGGGACCACTCTGCAGGATCAGTATCAGCTTGTTGGCCTGGAAGCCTTCCTGGAGCACACAAAAAAGCCAAGATGCTCATACCTCACCCGTTGGGCCCACTCATCAGGCACTGATAGGGGCGGAGGGAGACAGACAGATGGACAGAAGAGGGGCAGGTAGAGGAGACAGTAGCAGTTGCTCACTTAGACCCAGCCTCCCCTCTGGAAAAACTCCCTGTTGAAGTTCCCTAGTCCCTGGAGCTGGGAAATAAGTGGTCTTGCTTTATCCCTAGTAGCACAAGCTGGTTATATGCAGGTTTACAAATGTGATGGCATGATGCCTCCCTTGCCACCTCCTGCCACCACCGAGCCCCAGGGAGCCCATGACATCCTGCTAGTTAGGGAGACCTGTGACCCAGGAAGGGATGAACAGTCAAGGGCACTTCCTTCCCCGGGAATCTCTTCCTCTCCACCTCCCAAAATCAGCAAAGCCAAGCACATCTGGCCCTGTGCCTCCAAATCTGGCTAAGAATTAACTCAGAAATGTCCAAAGTCAAAAGCTTGCAGGGGCTGTCCTGGGACTCAGCCAGGCCCGCTGGAAGGTGACTTCAGCCCCTGGAGCAGACTGTGTGATCACATCCCCTGTCCGTGGGACTCTTGGTTCATGTTGCAGACCGCTCTGTTGCTTTTCTCTGTATTCTGTGTTCAGCAGCAGGGCCCACACCCTACTGCAACTGAATTGAAGAGGTTGACTTTCCCATTACCGGCTTCCAGCCTTTTTTTTTTCTGTATCCCTCTCTTGCCTTGTGTAAATAAAAGCCCCAGCTCATCTTGGTTTTCCTACGTGTCACGGGCTATCTCTCTCCCGAGGAAGGTGGCTGGGGCCCAGCAGGACCTGGGAATGTGGGATGGTGGGTGACGATGCCTGGGCCCCCACACACCGGCGGTGATAAGGGCTTCATTTTCTGGAATCCCTCAGGACAGGCTCTAGGGTGGGGAAGGCACAGCCCCACCATCTGTTACAGATGAAAATTTTCCAGAACCTTTGACTGAAGTGTGGAGCCAGGAGGCTGCATTCTCCACAAGCAAGATGCTTCTGATCTCTGCCTTGGTTGGGAAATGCCTCTGCTAATGGGGCTCCAGGGAGGGAGGCTGGGCCAGCAGAGCAGGCCCTGAGTGTCAGTCCATGCTGGCATGTTGGCATGACTGCCTGCTCACTGAATTTTCACAGAAGCAATTATGGTGATATTTTATTTGTATTAAAATGTTATTTGTATGTTAATAAATAAAGTTGCCCGGGGGTCAGAGCTATTAGCAAGCCATAGGAAAGCAGGGCAGTGGTAGCGTACGCTTGTAATTCCAGCACTTAGTAGGCAGAGCTGGGTAAGTCTCTGTGTGTTCAGGGATACAGCCATTATTGGATACACATGCCTTTAATCTTAATACCAATCATGGAAAACCTGGAGGCCTATACAGACAGGCTGTGAGGAGGCGGTCATGTGGTTGGGTTTACAACCAATGAGAAGGCAGGACAGGAACTCTATATAAAGACTTTAACACAGGGGTAGCTCTGGTTCGGAGAGATAGGACCACTGCAGGAGGAAGGGTAAGGTTTTGGCTCTTGGCTCTGACCTCTTGGCTTTCTTCTTTGCATTGGTTCTGTGTTTATTGTTTGATGGGAAGGTTGGATACATCTACATTTGGCGCCCAACGTGACAAGAATTCATTAAAAACCGATTGGCTTGGCTTGGCGGCAGGTCCGGTTTCCAGCCTGGGCGGCCCGGCTGCCTAGCTTGGGCCCAGGCCTGACTGACCCGCAGCTGGAACTGCTACAAACAACTCAGACCTGCCCTGCTGAACAGGGCCCCTGCCTGTAAAGCCAAGGCTTGACTCGGCTCAAGCGGCTACACTTTCTCTCTCTCTCTCTCTCTCTCTCTCTCTCTCTCTCTCTCTCTCTCTCGCTGGATTCACACCTCGAACACCAGGTGGCTGTGAAATTCCCTGGGATTCTACTGTTCTACCCAGACTTGGTAAGTCAATTAACATATCTATTTAAAAGAGAATTTTTTTCTACATTAAAAAAAAAAAATGGGCTTTATGTGTACATTGGAAGAAAATTGGGCTTTGTTTGAAATTTTAGGCACTCTGACAATGGAACAACTATATGAAAAGATTAATATTGATCGAATTATTCAGTTTATTACTTTTCTTATCCTCATTTTACTATTTAAAAAGATCGTCAACTTAAGTGCCAGGATAACAGTCTTAGAAAAACTTGTTAAACCGGTAAAAATGAATTATAGAGAAATTCAAATTCAGACAGAAAAAATAAATAGTGAAGTTGTTTCAAAATTGGATCGTAAGGTTACAGAAAGAAAGCTAGTTTTCACACAATCACCCTTAATTTATCCAGTAGCCGTACAGCAGCTACCTGATGAAGAGAATGAACAAAATACTTGGGTTCCAGTTGAAATGTTAGACTTACGAAGATTTAAGGAGGCAATAGCATCTTATGGCATGCACTCCCCATATGTAAAGCAAATGTTAAACACCTGGTCAACTTGTAATAGGATTATACCAAAGGACTGGCGGGAATTGGCACAGGCTGTTCTTGAACCCGGACAAAATCTCCAGTGGAAAATGTGGTTCAGTAATGAGGCTAAAAATATAGAAAGACAATGGAGGGATAGCGGAATACAAGTCTGCCAGGATCAGCTTATTGGCGAAGGCCAATATGCTTCAGTACAAACACAATGTTCATATGATGTCCAAACCCTACTTCTATGTAAAACGGCAGCTTTGAATGCATGGGACAGAGTTGAAGAACCAGGAAAAAAAACTGAGTCATTTACAAAGGTTATACAGGGCCCCAAAGAATCTTTCACAGACTTCTTACAAAGATTGACTTCAGCAGTACAAAAAATGGTCCCGAATTCACAGGCTAGTCAGATAATAATTGAATCTTTAGCCTTTGAGAATGCAAATGCAGCGTGCAAAAGAATAATTAGGCCGTTAAAGGCAAGATCTGCACCTTTGGAAGATTGGATTAGAGATACAGTTAATGTAGAGGCTTATGACCATGATGATATGTGGGTAGGAAAAGCAATTTCAAAAGGTTTGAGCAATGTTAGATGTTTTGGATGTGGAAAGCAAGGACATTTGAAAAGGGATTGTAAACAGGTCATTCCTAGAAATAATGTTTATTCAAGGAACACTGGCAACAGAATGCCCCTTCCTTCTGGAGTATGCAGAAGGTGTGGTAAGGGAAAACACTGGACCAACGAATGTAGATCAACAAGGGACAGACAGGGTAACCCTCTGCCTCGAGCTTCGGGAAACTCCCAGAGGGGCCTCAGGCAGGCCCCCACAGTAAATCCAGTTCAAACCTTTCCTGCAGTTGTAGAGGAAACCCCTACTCAAAGCAACTAAATAACCAAATGTCTATTGGAATAAATCATGTTAGTCGAGATGATGAAACAGAGAAAATAGGAAATACAGGAAAAAACATAAAGAAAATTTTTTGGCAAACTTCTATTAATGAACAAAGACCAAAACTAACAATAAAAATAAATGGTGTTTTGTTGTCTGGTCTGGTAGACACAGGTGCTGACATTACCATAATTGCACCAGAATTTTGGCATCCAACTTGGCCTCTTCAGGAGGTAAACATTCAACTCTTAGGAATTGGGACATTATCTAGAGTGAAACAAAGTGTAAGATGGCTTGAATGTATAGGTCCAGAAGGACAGAAAGGAAAATTAAAACCATATATGGCTAACATAGCTATGAACCTGTGGGGTCGAGACTTGTTACAACAGTGGAATACTCAGATTAATATCCCTCCAATCTCAGAAACAAATCATAAATTAGTACATGTTTCTGAGAGAAATATTAAAAGATATTATTCTAATGAGTGCTCACCAGCCATCCATGTCATACAAGAACAGGGCACAACAACTGATAATCTTCCAAAAACATTAACAGCTCTACCTTTAAAATGGTCAACAGACAAGCCTGTATGGGTTCAGCAATGGCCTTTAACAACAGAGAAACTCCAGGCTTTACAAGAGCTGGTGGAAGAACAGTTAAATGCTCATCATATTGAAGAATCAACCAGCCCTTGGAATTCTCCTGTATTTGTTATAAAAAAAAAAATCTGGTAAATGGAGAATGGTAACAGACCTTAGAGCAATTAACAAAGTAATTCAGCCAATGGGCTCTTTACAATCTGGAATTCCTTTACCTACTCTGTTACCAAAAGGCTGGCCTCTCATAGTTATTGATTTAAAAGACTGTTTCTTTTCAATACCCTTACAAGAAAAAGACAGAGAAAGATTTGCTTTCACAGTGCCTACTTATAATAATTCTCAACCGGTTAAAAGATTTCAATGGAGGGTTCTCCCACAGGGAATGTTGAATAGCCCAACTTTGTGCCAATATTTTGTAAAACAGCCATTAGAAGTGGTACGTAAAAAATTTCCTAAATCTATAATTTATCATTATATGGATGACATTTTATTAGCTGATTCAAATGCAGATACTTTAGAAAGAATGTTTGAAAAAGTAAAGAAAATTTTGCCTTGCTGGGGATTACAAATTGCTTTAGAAAAGGTACAAAGAGGAGATTCTATTAATTATTTAGGATATAAAATAGAACTTCAAAAAATTAGACCTCAAAAAGTGCAAATTAGGAGAGATCGACTACAGACTCTTAATGACTTTCAAAGATTATTTGGAGACATTTCTCATCTAAGAACTATTGTTGGGGTAAAAAATGATGAACTGAATAATTTGTTTAAAACCTTAGAAGGTGATAAGGACTTAAATAGTCCAAGAGAATTATCACCTGAAGCTGAGAAAGAATTGGCCTTGGTAGAAAAGAAAGTACATGAAGGGCACGTAGATCGTATTGATCCAAAGCTGGATTGCATTTTGGTTATTTTACCTTCTAGGCATTCCCCAACAGGAATATTAATGCAAAGGGAAGATATTATATTGGAATGGATATTTTTACCAAATAAACCAAATAAAAAATTAAAAACTTATGTGGAAAAAATCTCTGACTTGATTTGGAAAGGAAAATTGAGACTTCGTCAATTAGCAGGAATAGACCCAGCAGAAATTGTCGTACCTTTAACTAAGGAGGACATTGAAAAATTATGGATAGAAAATGAAGCTTGGCAAAAAGCTTGTAGTAATTTTTTGGGAGAAATTAACAGCAAATATCCCAAAAGCAATAGAATTGATCTTATAAAGAGAGCTGATTGGATCTTGCCTCAAATTGTGAGGAAAAAACCCATATCTGGAGTTCGTACATTTTATACAGATGCCAACAAACAAGGAAAGGCAGGTTACAAATCAGAAAATTTAAGTAAAGTGGTTCAAAGTCCTTATAATTCAGTTCAAAAATCAGAATTGTATGCTATTCTGTTGGTATTAATGGATTTTTCAGAACCTCTCAATATAGTAACTGACTCTCAGTATACTGAAAGAGTAGTATTACATATTGAGACTGCAGAATTTATCCACGATGCTTCAGAATTAACTTCATTATTTATTCAATTACAAGATACAATCAGAAAACGGAGTCATCCTTTATATATAACTCACATCCGATCCCATACTGGTCTGCCAGGCCCTCTAGCACAAGGCAATGATGAGATTGATAAATTATTGATAGGAAATGTGCTGGAGGCCTCAGAATTTCATAAAAAACATCATGTAAATAGTAAAGGTTTAAAAAAGGATTTTTCCATAACCTGGCAACAAGCCAAAGAAATAGTAAAGAAATGTCCTACTTGTTCCTTCTACAATCAAACACCATTACCAGCAGGATGTAACCCAAAGGGTACTCAGAGGAATGAAATCTGGCAGATGGACGTGTTTCACTTTGCAGAATTTGGAAAACTGAAATATGTACACCACACTATCGATACTTATTCAGGATTTCAATGGGCAACTGCTTTGAGTTCTGAAAAAGCTGATTCTGTAATCACTCATTTGCTAGAAGTTATGGCCATTATGGGTATACCTGCACAAATCAAAACTGATAATGCTCCATCATATGTCTCTGTTAAAATGAAACAGTTTTTTGCTTATTATAATATAAACCATGTTACAGGTATACCACATAATCCTACAGGTCAAGCAGTTATAGAAAGATCAAACAGAACTCTAAAGGATATGCTAAATAAACAAAAAGGAGTAACAAAAACCCCCAGAAATAGACTACATAATGCTCTATTAACTTTGAATTTTCTCAATGCCAATGAGAAAGGAACAACAGCTGCAGAGAGACATTGGATAATAGAAAAAACTACAGAATTAAATCAACCTATATACTTTAAGGATGTGCTGACCTCAGAATGGAAACCAGGGTATGTGTTACATTGGGACGAGGTTTTGCTTTTATTTCTACAGGAGAAGATAAGTTGTGGGTACCATCAAAATTGATAAAGGTTCGATTTGAACAAGAGAGACCTCTTAATTAGAGGAGGTGATAGTTCATCAACTATCGTAAACATCCAATTTAAACTAACTTACACCAGTAACACATGCCTTTTCATTTAATCAGATAACTTGTCAAAAAGGAACATCCCCAAAAAACCTTGGGGAAAGGTTTTTGTTTTTGTCTTTTAGGAGAATGAAGGTTAACGAATTTGAAGAACACTGGACAAATGAGACAACTGAAGAAAAGGAACAAATCATCTATCCTAAGAAACAGAGTGAAATGGCGTATGGGTATGTTATCTAAAAAAATTTTATGTCTTCCTAAATGTTTGTTTCTGCTTTTCTTTAAAGATTTAACACTATTTAACTTCTAATAGTCCCAGTTCAATTAAAATTTAAAGCTGACTTTGGAGTTGGAGAATGGCTCTCTCCTTCTTTAAACTCAAGCATGTTGTTAAAAGGAAAATGCAAACTCCCTGTATCATGCCAGAGGAAAAGAGCCATCTTCTGCTATGGGACAGGAGAAAAGCCAAATTAATTAAGGGACTATTCTATTACGAATCTCAACTCTTTGATTCTATTCTGATTCTTTAAACTTTTCTTAAAGTATGAATTTTATATCAAAATTTACAAGATCAATATATATAGATATATATACATTTTAAACTTTGTTAAGATATAAATGGTCATATAGAGTACTAACTAATTCTAAAAAGTCGCATATATAGTCTTTGTGTTCGAGTCTCTTATCAGTTTTTTGCAGGAAATCACAGTTAGGCCTAACATCAACTGAAGTCTCCAGGAAGAAGATGGGGCCCCACAACAACAACAATTCCACGTGGACAATAATAACATCACTAAGCTGACAAACATCATCTACAGATCAGCTTTGAACTACAAAGTGCTCAGAGCAATTTTAAGAAGAGCTAGCTGAGATGATCCAGTCTCAAAGACTACTTGAATAAGGATTTGAGATAAACCCTGAATTTTGGCATTATACACAGACTGGATAACGAAGGATATATTTTCCTTTCCTAGAATTTGACAATTAACCTAAAATTTTTCTTTCAGGATAAAGATACCTTCGCCCATACCCAGCAGGAAGCAATTTCAAGAATACGACGCCCACATTCCCAAAGAGGTGGTGTGGGGCGGTTGGTTTTTTTGGTCTTTTAATGGGTTTTGGGTCTGGGATAATTTTCATTGATTGGGGGGTTGGTTACAAGTTGTTGTCAAGGGTTAGGAAAAAGGCTAAGCAAAGGAGATTAGATTTAAGGTTCTTATTAAAAAAAAAAAAGAAAGAAAGAAAAGAAAATTGTAAATACTTTACATTGGATTGGATTGTTTTATATTGTATACAAATTATATATATTGAAATTGATATTGTTAGAAAATGTTATATATATTTTTCTAATTGTACCGTTCATCTAACAATGTAATGCAATTTTCTGATCCTTGAATGTTATTACCAACTATTAGGATATAAAGAAATGAAAGTTAGTAGTTAGATATTATAATAGAACTTGTAGTTATATTAGGTATGTTTTCAAGATTGAGTAGATATATTTTAGATAGACAGGTTATCTTCAAACCCTTCAGAGATCTACAGAATATGGCATTTAAAATGTTTTAATAACTTAGAAAATTTTTCTTTTTTGTTATGACTATGAGACATGTCGGCTCCTGGCAGTACCAATCTACTTCAGAGAAAATATGGGCATTGAAGAAACTGCATATGGAGTTAACTTTCATTGTGGCAAAAGTTTAGCCACTGGACAACAAAGTATCCTCGAATCAACAGGACAAAATGGACAAACAGGACATAAAACAAAGGATTACTGATTCTTGCCAAAACAAGTGTGGTTATGGCTTTATCAAAAGGCATCTTCAGAGGCCAGGACAATATGGCACCATCCCTGAAGTGGCCTTCGCAATTCGAAAAAGGTACAGTGCCCTTTTCTTCGAAGGCAGCTGAACAGGCAGTGGGCCGATGGCCTCTGATGTGCAATGGAACAGCAGCTGAAACAGTTATTCTTGAAGAGTAACTAAGCTCACGCCTCTCAATAGTAGACTGGCATTTGATGGAGGGATATGGAGAAGAATGGGATGCTGAGATGAAGCCATATATACACAGCCAGGAAGAATGGACAGCTGAGTTGGAAAACCATCAGCAATTTCCAGAATTTGAAATCCTGAATCATGACATGACACTGGTGGAATTCAGGTGTTTCTGGTACATGGACTACTCTCACTCAATGTGAGGTTGAACTGTTGACCTTGTGTACATCCTGCTTCACAAATGAGTCTGTCGGATATGCTGGGCCTATAGGCTGAAGATGATGCCCCAGCACTTCGGAGAAACCTCAGGTGACTGTCCAGACAGCTGTCTGTTTCTGTCAACTCACAAATTTTTTGGAGGTTGCTTATGTGCACTTCCTGTTTTTATTTTTGTTAGCTAATATTATTTCCTTCTTGGATCTCTGAGGGAGTTGAAGATTAGTTAGTTATAGTTGAAGGTTAGTTAGTTATAGTTGAAGATTAATTAGGATACATTTTGGACTTACAAAAATAGGATAGATAATGAAATTATTTTCTCTCAATTTGTCAAATACAAATGGACTAGACATTGTTTAGGTATTTATTACTTGTATATATTGTATATAGTTATTGTCCTTTTGTATATAGTTTTTCTTATATTAGTTATAAGCTTTTTCTTTTTTTTCCTTTTTATTAAAATAGAAAAGGGGAAATATGGTGATATTTTATTTGTATTAAAATGTTATTTGTATGTTAATAAATAAAGTTGCCCGGGGGTCAGAGCTATTAGCAAGCCATAGGAAAGCAGGGCAGTGGTAGCGTACGCTTGTAATTCCAGCACTTAGTAGGCAGAGCTGGGTAAGTCTCTGTGTGTTCAGGGATACAGCCATTATTGGATACACATGCCTTTAATCTTAATACCAATCATGGAAAACCTGGAGGCCTATACAGACAGGCTGTGAGGAGGCGGTCATGTGGTTGGGTTTACAACCAATGAGAAGGCAGGACAGGAACTCTATATAAAGACTTTAACACAGGGGTAGCTCTGGTTCGGAGAGATAGGACCACTGCAGGAGGAAGGGTAAGGTTTTGGCTCTTGGCTCTGACCTCTTGGCTTTCTTCTTTGCATTGGTTCTGTGTTTATTGTTTGATGGGAAGGTTGGATACATCTACAAGCAATGGTAGAAGTTAAGCAAATAATAGGCCAGTAGGCAAGTGGTCCTGGGCAGCCATCAGATTACCCGGTGAGGCAGGTTCATGGTAATAAGTCCCTACTGTTGGGAATGACATAGACCTATAGCAAAGTTCTTTCTTACCATGGGACCCCTAGGTTCCATCTCCAGCAGGCAGGCGGGGGTGGGGGGTTGGGTGGGGGTAGATCATGACTCTCAACTCATGCAGGAGAGTGGAAATGCTACCTACCATTGGAGTTGGACACGGCAGCACACATTATCTCAGCACTGAAGAGGTGAGGTGATGGTGTGGGTCTTTTACCACCTTGGAATGCCATCCCATCCCCACCCCCACCCCCAGCTGTTTCTCTGCCCAGCACCTGTGTCTGGTCAGAGATGTACCAAATGACATCTGTGACCAAGAAGCAGGACTTGAATTCAGACCTTGGTGGCTTTCAGGGATCACTGGCCATGGAACGATGTTTTAATAGAGCAGTGGTTCTCAACCTTCCTAATGCTGTGACCCTTTAACACAGGTCCTCATGTTGTAGTGACCCCCAACCATAAAATTATTTTGTTGCTACTTCATAGCTGTAATTCCACTACTGTTACGAATCATAATGTAAATATGTGTGTTTTCCAATGGTCTTAGGTGACCCCTGTGAAAGGGCCATTTGATTCCCCCGGAGGGGTCATGACCCACAGGTTGAGAACTACTGCATTAGGCAGTCTCAGTTCAGAGTTGGTATTCTGATTATCATTCCTGGTTCTGCCTCTGCAGAAGAACAGAAATGAAGAAGGCTCACAGTGTCTGGAGCTTCCTGGTAAACTTAGTTTGTGAGAAAGTGTAGATACAGGTCAGATCCAAGGTGTGGGGGGTAGGCAGGACAGCCTCGGTATCTCTGAGAAGGCTGTATTTCAGGGGCTCCATGCTTTGCCCAAAAGCCTAATGAGAAAGAAAAAAGTCATGAGCTCCCTTAATCATTTTTAGAAACATGTGGAGAAGTAAAATACTGGGTTTTGTTTTTAAATTTGGAGGTGAAGTTGTTTTTGAGGCAAATCACTCCTGCTCATCACAGCCAAAAGGAAAGCAGATCTTAAGATCTCCCACGGGGCCCAGTGCCAAAACCTGGCAGGAACACCAGCTGGGCAGAGCGCAGGGCGCAGGGCAAGGGAACAAAGGCCTGTTGGGAGCGCCGGTGCCAAACCTGTGCCCCTGGGGGCTTCTAGCTCCGACCTTCATCTCCAGCACCTTGAGGACTGACTTGGCTTTTTCAAAATGTTTTTCTCTCTCAGGTGATTTCCTCTTCTATCCCTGGTGACAAGGCTCAGAATAGATGCATCTCGTTGAAAGAAGACAGAAGTCTGAGCCAGGACTGGGGTGTTGATCAGTCATGGAATGCTTGCCTAGTGTGTGCAAGGCCTCGGGTTCTGTCCCCAGGACTGCAATGAGTATATAAGTAAATAAAGAGAGAAGTGGATTATTAATTAAACAGCAGAGCCAACAGACTGAGCGGAAATTGAATCACTTCTTTCACTGGCTCTTCAAAGCAGGGTAAATAGTGTCCACCTGGGACTTACTCTCTTTACTCCTAATTGAGATAAACAACTTATTTTTGGTTTTGGCTTGCTCCAAGAGACATTCAGAGTTGTTGCAAAGGCAAAATGTGGTCAGAGGATGTGGGAAGGTAACCGGGTGGGAGGGAAATTAATAGAGGCCAGGGCGATAGAAATCAGGGAGCTTTATGAGCCTGGCTTGGTGGAACATGGCTTTCATCTCAGCACTTGGGAGACAGAGGCAAGAGGATCTCTGTAACTTCGAGGCCAGCCTGGACTATAGAGAGAGAACCAGGGCCACGCAGAGAGACCCTGCCTGAAAAAGAAGAAAGAAACCACTACGTTCATGTATGAAATTGTCAAACTTAATTTAAAAAATGAAAAAAAGAAACCAGTGGTAAGATTACCTCATTTACTATTTATTTTAAGCAGAAACTTATCTATTAAAGAAACATGTTTACAAATTTATCTTTAACTGCTTAAGTGAGGTGAAAGTGGCATATCAGTTAATTAGTAACTTTCTCCATAATTCTTATTCTTTTAGACAAAATCAGGCTTGAATGTGGCTTCCAGTATGTTCATTTAACTGGGTCTGCAAGCCATTCACGGAGCCCATGAGCCCTGTCTACCATCTGCTGTGTTGGCCACAGATCTGGGTACAGGGATCAGAGGAGAGAGCTAAGCTTCCTGCACAACCCCAAGTTCAGGAATGAGGTGCTGTGACCATGGCGGCGGCGGGGGGGGGGGGGGGGGGGGGGGGAGGTTTAATCATTCATTGGCTCTCAGTTTCACCCTCAATAACCACATATGAGGTTTGTAGATGAAAACAAGAAACTCAGAGACGTTATGGAAGGCAGCCCTGATGCTGCATCCAGGTGTCTTGCTCAGTTTTTGTTCGTTGTTGTTGTAGCAAAATATCCAAGAAAACAAGGTACAGGAGTAAAGATTGGTTTTAACTCCTGGATTCAGAGTTCTCAGTCCGGGGCTCTGGGAGTTTTATGTCTGTGGCAAGACAGAAACATGGAAGGCCATGGCAGAAAAAAGCCACTTACTCAAAGGTAGCCAAAGAGCTGAGAGAAGACACAGGGCAGGGTCAAGTTACACCCTCCCAGGACCCTCCACACTGCTCTCCAACATCCCCAGTAATCCCATCAACTGTATCCATTGTGGTTAGAGCCACCAATGTGTCAGCCCCCATGATCCATCTTCCCCCAGAGTCCCCCCTCTGAACACTTCTGCACTGGGAGCTGTCCCTTTTAGGACGACAAATATATAAACACTTGCCGAGGCTGAAGCCAGGACCCAGGGGCGGCAGCCTCTCGGCTCCGTTTCTTCTGAGGCTCCAGATGCCTCCAGAGACCCGGTGGAAGAGAGGTTTCTTTGTAGCGTTCGTTTCTTTTGCTGAGATGGGGGTCTCACACTGCAGCCCAGGCTGGTCTGGAACTCACTGTGGAGGCCACGTGGGCCTCGAACTTGTGGCGATGCCCTTGCCTTCTCTTCCTGGAGCTGAGATTGCAGGTGTGAGTCAGCACACCCAGCTGGAGAGGAGCTTCAGAGGCAGCCACACCCACCACAAATCCCTGGTCACATTACTGTTATTCAAGCAGTTAGGATGGCTCTCGGAGAGACTCAACATGCTAACCAGCCTTTCATACTGTTGTCTGAGAGCCTGCACGTGTTTATTTGCTGATTCGCCACAGCCAAGGCTTAGTCTGGCCTAGCCAGAGAAGGGATATATGACCCCCAAGTCGGTGGAGTTCAATTGGCTTCAGTGAAGCTCTGTGACTGGTCATTTTGCTCCTTTTGTGCATCCCAGGGGCCACAAACCAAAGTCCCCAGGACTGCAGGAAGCCACCTGTGTGACTGGACGGTGCTGGCATCAGACAACTTGGCTTCCAATCTTCTAGGCCAGTGACCCTGTACACTCTTCAACTTCCTCGACTTTCAAGGCTTGTTTTGTCTCCTTTGCAAAGAGTAAACAGTGTCTACTTGCAAGGTTTGTTGGGAAAGATAAACATGAAGGAGATTAAGAGCCTGGTGCTGGCACCGGAGGGAGAGCTCAACAGTAGGAGAATTGTCTTGCCTGCTCAGGACCCTGGGTCCCTTCCTCACTACTGCAAGCCAAACCAAACCGACAACTCCAGGAGCTGGCGAGGAGGCTCAGTGGGTAAGAGTTTGCTGTGTAAGCATTAGGCCCTGAGTTCAGATCCTGCACCTATGTGAAAGGCTGGGCATTGCTGCACAAGAGCCTGAAACCCAGCACTGTGGAGGGCTGAGACAGGAGGATTGTTACAGCGTGTTGGCTACCAGCCTAGCTCCAGCCTCAGGGAAAGACCCTGTCTCAAATGAATAAGGTGGAGCAGGGTAGAACAAGGACATGGGATAGCCTCCTCTAACAACCGCAACTGCTTCCACATAACACACACACACACACACACACACACACACACACACACACACACACACGCATACATGCACACAGAGGCACACACGCATGTACAAAAACAACCCAGCATATAGGATATGGCATATAGTCACTGCACTGTATTTTCCTTCAGTAGCCCCAAGCCACATTCTCTCTCCACTAGCCCCTTCCTGTGGGAGGGGAGGAATGGGGCTGCAAGCTCAGGTGCAGCTGAGCTGGGGGAGGAAAGAGAAAGGAGTGAGACAAACTGCCTGCCTGATGCAGGTTCGTGATCTGGATGAGAGAGCCGACTGACTCTGCCTGAGAGCATGCAGGCTGGAGCAGCAGAAGGTGGACTGCCTCTGTGTGTGTGTGTGTGTGTGTGTGTGTGTGTGTGTGTGTGTGTGTGTGTGTGTGTGGGTGTGTTGGTCAGAGAGGCAGGGGCAGGGGTCAGATCAGCAGGAGGCAGGTTCAAATCCCCCAACAGAGCTTGCTTGAGGCTGTTGGCCCAGCCGGGCACCCAGATGAGAAAGGACTCTAACCTAAACCTCTTCCCATTTGTCCTTCACCTTACGTCTGGACACCCAAACCTGCCTTATCCACAACAAAAGAAGAAGAGGCTGCTCTAACTAAGAGAGCCTGGGGATGGTTTCTTAGGTCCTTGGGATTCAAGAGGGATCCAGGGCTTCACTGTGCATGACAAGCAGGACCGCAATCTCTACACTCAGCAATAGAATAGGACAAAAGTGTGAGAATGCACTTTGTTTAACCACCTCGAGCCCCTTTGATTGTGCATTTATTTAAAAATTTTTATTTTCATATTTATTTATTTGGTGTGTGTGTGTGTGTGTGCCTGCACACTCACGTGTGTTCGATGGTCCTCTTGTGGAGGTCCGAGGACAGCTTGTAGGAGTCAGTTCTCTCCTTCCACCATGCGGGTCCCAGAGCCCAGCCTTAGGATGTCAAGCTTGATGACAAGTGCTCTTAGCTATGAAGCCGTCGTCCCTGCCAGCTGGGTGCAACAAATCAGTGCTGAGCGCGTGGTGATGCCGGGTTAGAGTCCAGCAGCAGCAATGGGATGGAACAGGTATGGCTGTGTGTCCTGGCATCAGATGTGACCTCCGTTGTCACCCTCTGGGGTTCTATGTACTAGGTGATGACACTTGGGAACTGTCTTGGGGTTTCTAAAGTTGCAACGAAACACCATAACCAAAAAGCAAGTTGGGGAGGGAAGGGGCTGGTGTCTGCTTCCATATCACAGTTCATCATCAAAGGAAGTCGGACAGGAACCCGGAGGCAGGAGCTGATGCAGAGGCCATGGAGTTGCTTACTGGCTTGCTCATCATGGCTCACTCAGCCATGGCTTATACAACCCAGGACCACCAGCTCAGGGATGGCACCACCCACAAGGGGCTGGACTCTCCCCCATCAATCACTAATTGAGAAAATGCCCTATAGACTTGCCTAGAGCCCAATCTTACGGAGCCAATCCCCTACCACCCCCAGATAGGGGTTCTCTGTAGCCTTGGCTGTTCTGGAACTCACTCTGAAGACCAGGCTGGCCTCTGCCTGCCTCTGCCTCCCAAGTGCTGGGATTAAAGATGTGGCCCCCCCACCACCTGGCAGTGGAGGTATTTTCTTAATTGAGGTTCCCTCCTCTCAAATGACTTTAGTTTGTGTCAAGTTGACATAAATCTACCCAGCCCAGGGGCACAGAGAAAACCGCCTCCCAGCAGAGGCAAGCAGGGATTGAAGCAGGAAGGGCTGAGCTGTTGTGCTCTCCTGCGGGCTCTCAACCCACCACACAGGGAGCCCGGAAGCTAGCTGGCCTTCAAGATGAGTTGGACATGCCTGTGCACCCTGCTCTGGGCTGTCCATGCCTGAACTGCTCTGGCAAGCACATGCACCTTTGGGGGGGGGGGGGGCGCTCTGGAACAACGCTTCAAAGGTCTTCTCACTGAACAGTGTCTCCTGCTTCCTCATAAGGGCATCATCGGGTGGCTCTGTCCTGGACTTCAAAGTGGCTCTGACATCTGACTCCTTTTCTCTGTGGGAGATTGGTCAAGAGCCCCGGCTTCTTTGGATCAGTTTGCCTACCTGACAAATGGGGTTGTGACATGTCTTGGCATTATCGATGGGGCTCAGGGACAGAGTCCTCTATGTCTGGTGTAACAGTTACAGGCAGTTACCATCCAGTGTGAGGAAGGTGCACCTATGAGGTTCAGGGGTCTTCAGGAGAGGCCCCCTACCCCACTAGGCAGAGCGGGGAGGGACGTTCCAGTCAATGGAAGTCACGTGTGCAGATGTCCAATGGGGTGGCTGGACGAGGTGTCCAGGGACCAGCAGGGAGAAGACAGGACCTTCAGGATCCTGCATGACCTTGGCAATGGGAGGTGACTTTGGCTAGGTCTGTATGTTCTCCTACCCATGCCCAGCCTTGAAGTCTTGGAGTCAGATGACAGAAACCTTGGCCTTGGAAGCCAGAGAGTAGTGGAATAGTCCCCGACCTGGACCTGGAGGCGCTCTGAGCCCTGGGCCAAGGGGTCACCTCAGGCACTTGTTAGCCTGTCCTGTGTGAGTGGGAGCTTTGAGTAAACTGTCCCCCAAAGAGAAACCCCATTTCTACCTGGCCTCAGCTCCAGGAAGGGAAGTCAGGAGAGGGGCCAGCTGTGTGTGGTTTTGACTGTACTGTACCTCTCTGGGCTCTGTACCTTGTCTGGTAAGTGGAGCCCACTGCAGCTCCCGGCTGCTTTGCCAGCCTCCTCTGAAGTCACATGTTGCTTATCTACCGTTTCTTCTAGGTGGCCACTTCCTGTTCTGCCTGTCTTCTTAAGATGTGCCCAAGGCCACAGTGACAATCAGCCAGCAGGGGCCTGCTTTCAACTGGGCCCCTGGGAGGAAGGAGAACAATGGTCCTCAGGTCCTGGCAGCCTGTGCCCGCCAAGGGACGGTGTCCGTCCGTCCGTATTGTTTTTCTGGGCTGTTGTTTCCCCCAACTGCATGCACTACATCCTCAGGCCATGCCCCATCCTGACTGAGGTCCCCAGGCAGGAAGACCGCCTGAACCTGTTGCCTCTCCTCCAACTCCCAACCCCCACCCTCCACCTCATCCGCGTCTGTTGCTCAGCTCAGGGGTTCTCACGAACCCCAATGGCTCTGGCCAAGCTGAAGGAGGCTGCATCCCATCAGCCTCCCATCCCAGGGCCGCTGTGAAGCCATCTTACCCTGGGTGTGTGACCCACCTCCGAACCTGCCTCTCTCACTGTCCGTGGTGTTATTCCTCAGCCTGTCTTAGGGTGGGGTCTTCCTGTGTAGCTGTGGGGGAGGGAAGAAGAAAAGAAGGGAGAAAATGAATAACTTGACGCTTCCTTTATTTTGTGATTTATTTTTCTTTTGATATGTGGTCCTACATAGCCCAGGCTGGTCTTAAACACCCTATGTGGCTAAGGATGATCTTGAACTCCTGATCCTCCTGCCTCGGGCTGGGATGATGGCAGTGCACCACCAAGCTCTGCTCATTACGACTTAGTTTAAAGAAAGCTTGGCGGCCCAGCAAGGGCCATGTCTGCTTTCAGCTCTTGTTCAGTGTCAAAACCAATATGGCGGGCTGGAGAGATGGCTCAGTGCTTGAGAACACTGGCTGCTCTTCCAGAGGTCCTGAGTTCAATTCCCAGCAACCACAGGGTGGCTCACAACCATCTGTAATGAGATCTGGTGCCCTCTTCCGTCATGCAGGCAGAACACTGTATTCATAAAAATAAATAAATCTTTAAAAAAAAAACAATATGAAATACACATCTGTGTGTCAGATCCAGAAGAAACCTGGGACAAGTTGCTAACTGAGGTGCTTGTTGGCATACCCAAGCGCACATTGGCCCCCGGGCTCACTCAGCCTGTGGCTGCTCTTAGCTCTTCTTACCCCACCCCTTCTCTAAACGTGTCCAGAGCAGGGGCTTCCCTCCCTTTCCCCAGCTTCGGATTCCCAGATAACCCTGCCACACACTCTGGGTTCCCTCTCCCCCTTTGCCTTCTCCTCTCATGGCTGCCTGGTTCAGCCAGCCGGCCACGGTCACTCTGCTTTCTCTCCCTGCTCTGGACAGTTCCAGATGCCTCCGGCTATGGCTGTCTCTCATATATACAATAAAAACCATGTCCTCAAAAGTACCTTGGAGCGAGCTGGCCTGGCGGGTGGTGGCGCACGACTTTAATCCCAGCACTCAGGGAGGCAGAGCCAGGCAGATCTCTGTGAGTTTGAGGCCAGCCTGGTCTCCAAAGTGAGTTCCAGGACAGGCACCAAAACTACGAGGAGAAACCCTGTCTCAAAAAAAAAAAAAAAAAAAAAAAGCACCTTGGAGCGACCATGTCCCCATTTCATTTACTGTGGAGATGGGTGCTGGGAGCATCCCGCTAGCTTCCAGCAAGGCCCTCTCTGTTACTGCTAACATCACTGGAGAAGTTATTCTGAATGATTGTGTTGCCATCAGGGGACCCTGCCAGGGATGTACAGACACCATGGGTGTAGACAGCGGGACCCTTGCTTATACCTCAAGAGTTTTGGTAATACTGCCCTAGGTATGCCCAAATGGATTAAAGTTCCCTGAAGGAGGTTTTGTAGACTGATTATCACTTCCTGACTGTAGGGAGTGGGAATGTTGCAGATCCAAAACCAACATTCTCTTGGGCTATACAAGTTTAGCACTCACCTCTACACCTGACCTAATATCCTTTTGACTATCAGGTAAACCTTTGGAACGCACCATTGACTTAGCATACCACTAGCTTCTACTGTCCTGAAAACTAAGAATGTCATCAGATAATGTCCGAAACCTACAGCCGAGACCCCCACGCCCACCCCCCAGACACTTTGATGTGAATAAACGCTCTTACTCCTTCTGAAGTGGGAATTGTGGTTTGCTTTCTTTGCCTGGACAGTGAAAATTTGGAAGATTCGTCCTGGGCACTGTCTGGCCTGACTCAGCAACAGCAGCCCGATGTCCACCAGAGATGCAGGGAAATAGCTGGGGTGTAGAGGGGGGAGAGCATGGGAGCTGGGGCTGAGGGTCGCAGGCTCAGGGGAGGACAGTCTGGTAGGCCCTGGACCCAGCATCAGAAGAGGCATGCCTGTGGGCATGTAAACACAAGAGGGCAGCTTGGCAGGCTCTAGTAGAGCCCCAAGGGGAGGGACCCTCATTAGCCCACTTCCAAGATGGCATCTGTTGCTGTCATTCTTGGGAGGAAGGGAACACCTGCTCTTCATGTGACTGGAGGCAGAAGCCTCTGTGTACCAGGAATCTGATCCCACCCCAACACCTTGTTCCTGATTGCCTCTTAAAGGCGCCACCAGAATTTGAGAGGTGACACATTTACGATACAGCAATGATACAATTTCAAGTATAGATCTGCTCCCTGCTCTCAATTCCTGTCTCAGCCTTCTAAAACGCTGGGTATTTCCTGAACCCTAGAAGAGTCGAGCACATCGCTAGTTCTCATAATTGACCTTTGACCCTGTTTCCTGATACTGCCACGTGAGACCTTTGTGACTTCCAGGGTGAGTTGAGTGTCTGACGCAGTATTCTGCATCCCTTGGTACTTCTCAGGTGCCTGGAGCAGGTGACATTCTGGTGAGGTGATTCTGGGTCGTCTCCTGGATCAGGGAGCTAATCCTGAAATGGACAAATCATGATTAGAAAGTTGGACCAGTCAGTAACAACCCATGTTCTCTGGGGGAGGGACTGAGGATTGAGTTCATCACTGAACGTGCCATCTAGAAAAATCCCTGAACAGCGGAACTTGGGGAACCCAACCATGTGTTGAGAGGGTGGTGTTCCCCAACTCCATGGGGACAGGAGCTTCCAGCCTTATCCTATGCATCTAGCTGATGACTCACAACTCGCCACACCACTTATTAAGATAATAATCCACACACCAGAGTGTCTTCCTGAGTCTGTGAACAAGTTCCTCAAACTCACGGGGTCATGAGGACCCCGATTTATAACCACTCAGTCAGCAGTACGACGGATACCCCACTTCCTACTTACAGTGGGGTCTGAGGTTGGGGGCTGGCTTGTGAGACTCACACCTCAGCCCCAGGGAGCTAATTCCAGATCAGTAACACCAGAATGGAACCGAGTCACAGAACCTCACCTGCTGGTGTCACGGAGAGAACGTTCGCACACATCTCTCGTCAGAAGTGTGAAGTGCCAGCTGAGAGAGAGGGACTCGTGTTTTTCCTTCTTCCTATCTCTTCAACAAAGACTGGGCAGTGTAGATAGTCTTGGGAGCAGGGACTAGCAGGCCAGATGTGGAGTCCTCTGCCACCACAGGTGCTCAGGGCTCCTCTGAGGATTTCTGGGAATCTATGTGAGCGTCTGCTTGGGACCCCTTGCAGAACCCCTGTGGCACCGCATCTTGAGAGGTCGGTACCACAAGTCTACCCAGCCGCAGGTTGGGACGACCCCACCGTGGCCTAGGTCACCGTGTGGTCACACCTTGCTTCCTCCTTAGAGGCACGTGGAAGACAGATGATGAGAGCTGACAGCACGGACGGACACTGTAGACAATGCGAAGGAGGTGAGTCCAGCCTCCAGTGCAGGGAAGTCTGACAGAGGACAGGAGAACCACGGGGAAGGGCCCAGGCAAGGGAGAACTACATCACGCTGTCAGAGAAGAAACGCTTCGGGGAGAGCAGAGGAGGGCAGAGGGCAGAGGGCAGAGGGCAGAGGGCAGCCATGTTGAGATTGAGAAGCCAGAGTGCATGAGGCACAATGCGGGTGGAAACTGAAGTTCCAGGCGGAAGCCAGCTAGCAGGCAGGGGAAGGAACATTTGATGGGGTCTAAAGAGGAGGAGGGGTGGCCATGGGATCCAGCTGGTCTGAGAAGGCCCACCTAGTCCCATGGGTACCGGACAGCGTGGGTCAGAACTGGGGATGGGTAAAGGAGAGCACTGGGTTGACAGAGAGGGAGCGGGTATGGAGAACGGCCGGCCTGTGTCCTGGGTAGTTGGGAAGGCAGGGCCAGGGCTGTAGGAGGGAGAACCGGGGGAAAACTCTCTGAGCTGAGGCCCACGCCCGCCCGCTGTTTATTTGTTTAACGTGCACAATGCCTCCAGGCTGGGCCAGAAGCACAAGGGGGGAGGCCCCGGGGTTTCTGGGGCAGATGCAATGTTTTCGGCTTCTGTCATCTTTACCTTGGAGCTTGGATGGTCGCATGACCGGCCCAGACCCTGACCTTAGCCTCCCCAAGGGAGGCAGAGGCGGACTGTACACACTCTCCCTACCGGTGTCTCTTGGCCCTGGACTCTGCTTGAAGGCTCGGTCCAAGTCCTCCCGAGGGGACGCCTAGTGCCTGGGGTGGGGAGGGCTTTGTGTTTGGGAAATGTGTACCCTTCAGAATAATCCAGGGTCCTTTGAGTGCTTGGTGTCTTCATCCTCATGACAGCTCAAGGACACAGATAGGACTCTCTTCAGTATTATTTATTTATTTATTTTGGTTTTTTGAGACAGGGTTTCTCTGGGTAGCTTTGTGCCTTTCCTGGAACTCACTCTGTAGACTAGGCTGGCCTCGAACTCACAGAGATCCACCTGGCTCTGCCTCATGAGTGCTGGGATTAAAGGTGTGTGCCAACGCCACCCAGCCTTCTCTTCAGTATTTAAATGAGGCACTGAGTGGGCAGAGGTACATAAGGCCCTGCCCACGTAGAGCTCAGGTAGCTTCCACCCTGCTTTCTGAGCCATGTCTTCCTCCTAGGTGAAACCTAAAAGGCTTTCCCTGCTCTAGTCCTCAGGCACCTGCTTCCTCAACCTCATGGCTGCATCTCGGCTGTCCGCCACTCCACAGAGTTGTCCAAATGAGTTAACACTGGCATTCCCAAACACTGGCCTTCCCAAACAGTGCTGTGCTTCCCGTTTGAGGGAGTGTGGGTCTACCATGCTGGTTTCTCCAAAGTTTGTTGGAAAAGCTATTATGTAGCAGGATGTGGTGGTGCACGCTTACAATCCAAGCCCTTGGGAGACAGAGGCTAAAGGATACGGTCTCAAGACTATCCTCAGCCACATAGTAAGTTCAAGGTCAGCCTGAGCTAGGTAAGACCTTCTCTCAAAAATCAAACAAAGAAGAAAGAAAAGAGGAGGCGAAGGAGGAGAGGAGGAAGAAAAGAGCAACTCTTTTGTTGTTTTCAGGGATCAGGCTCTGCAGCCCCAGCAGGTTCCTAGAGACCCCCACGCCATGGGGAAGTGTGTGCAGTACAGACAACCAAACCCTTTCTCTCTGATTATCAGTGTGTGATGCATCTCCAACGTCAGTTAAGGCAATCAGGACAATACCCCAAGAAAATGCCCACAGGCCAACTCAAGCTAGATGGTCCCTCACTGAGACTCTCTGCTCAGGAATAGGTTGTGCCAATTTGACAGCTAAACCACCTGTCACAACCAGCCATGTAAGGAAAAGGAGAGCGTACATCTACAGAAATAAGAACTCCAGTGGTCAGGATTGAGTGCTCCCCACAGGGGTTACAAATATCTCCAGCCAGTCCTGCACCCAGAGGGAAACTGGGTGGTGCTCTCAGGCACTCCTGTAGGGATTTGTAACCTGGATTTAATATACTGAAAGGGCTTGCGGTGTAACTACGTGGGAGAGCACTTACCCAGCAGGTGCATTCAAACCCCAATACTTTAAAAATATATACACCTTGAGTTGTAGCTGGAGTTTTCCTGGTCCTGCCTGGCCCACGGTCACGACAAATCTCTCTCGCCCGCCAGTTCCGCAGATGCTCAGACCCAACCAAGCAAACACACAGAGACTTATATTGCTTACAAACTGTATGGTCGCAGCAGGCTTCTTGTTATCTAGTTCTTACATCTTAAATTAACCCATTTCTATTAGTCTATAAGTTGCCACGTGGCTCGTGGCTTACCGGTATCTTAACATCTGCTTCTCATCATGGCGGCGGCTGGCAGCGTCTCTCTGCCTCAGCCTTCCACTTCCCAGATTGAGTTGTTTTGTTTTATGAATGATACAGGTTTCTGAACATTTGGTCACAGAAGATTTCAAAAGAAAAAGATGGGGAAACTAAAAAGCATTGGTGGGGGGCCTGCTAAAGGTGGGGGCAGGTAAAGGCATTTGCTGCCAAACCTGACATCGTGAGTTCAGTTCCTGGAAGCTGCATGGTAGAAGGAGAGAACCAATTCCCAGAGTTGTCCTTTGACCTCTCCTCCAACCTCATGGCCTTCACGCGCATGTGCATGCGTGTGCCCTTACTAACATGTGCACAATAAACACATGTTTTTTTCAAGGGGGAGGCTAAGATGATGTCAAGGCTAGCTTTGAACTCCACATCTTGCAGCTTCAGCCTCTGGGTACACCACCAAGCCCAGTTACTCTTTTTATCTCTGCTCTAATCTCAATAACTCTCTTCTTTCTGATTCTTTTAGATTTAGTTCGCTCTTTTTTGGCCTTTTCTCACATCTTAAGCTAGAACATTAGGTACTGACTGTGCTGGCTGGTTTTACGTCAGCTTGACACAAGCCAGTCATTGAAACGGGGGAGCCTCACTTGAGAAAATGCCTCCATGAGATCCAGCTGTAGGGCATTTTCTTAATGATTGATAGGGGAGGGCCCAGCCCATTGTGGGTGGTGCCATCCCTGGGCTGGTGGTCCTGGGTTCTATAAGAAAGCAGGCTGAGCTATAAGAAACCATGATGAGCAAGCCAGTAAGCTGCACCTCTCCATGGTCTCTTCATTAGCTCCTGCCTCCGGCTTCCTGCCCTGATTGAGTTCCCATCCTGGCATCTTTCAGTGATGGACTACAGTGGGGAAGGGTAAGCCAAAAAAAAAAAAAAAAATCCTTCCCTTCCCAATGTACTTTTGGTCATGGTGTTTGATTACCCCACTAGAAATCCCACCTAGGACAGAAATTGGTACCAGGATTGTGGGGTATTGCTGTGACAAACCTGATCGTGTTGTTTATGGGAGGATCGTGGAAAGATTTTGGAACTTTGGGTAGAAAGGCCATTGAGTGTTCAGAGCTTGGTGAGTGTTCTGTGGGAGCATGGAAGATAAGAAGTGTTGAGAGAAGTGCAGAGGATGGAGGCCTGGCTTGTGAAAGTCCAGAGGGAAGTTTGACAGTCACTCAGAGACTCTGTTGTGAGTTACGAATCTGTGGTTCTGGTCAGCTGGGATTGAAAAATCAGCTGTGATTAACAAGTGACCAGAACCAACAGAGTAAACCTTTGCTTCACCGGGACAATAGATGTTGGTCAGCTGGGGCTAAGAAACCAACGAGGATTAGGAGAAGACGATCGGCATCACTGAGGTGACATCTTCTGGGAAGTGTTTCCTCAGAGTCGGCACACAGAAGCAGTGTTCCAGAGGTGGCCAAAGTTGTAAACAAAGTTGTACTGCCTGGTTGTGCTGGCTAGTTTTATGTTAACCTGACACAAGCTAGAGTCATCTGAAAGGAAGGAACCTCATTTGAGAAAATGATCCTGTAAGATCTGGTTGTAGGCATTTTCTTGCCGGTGGTGGTGGTGGTGGTGGCGCACACCTTTGATCCCAGCACTTGGGAGGCAGAGGGTCGATCTCTGTGAGTTCGAGGCCAGCCTGGTCTACAGAATGAGCTCTAGCCAGGACTGTCACACAGAGAAACCCTGTCTCAAAAAACCAACCAAACAAAAAGACAAAAACCAAAACTCTGGCTGTAGGCATTTTCTTAGTTAATGACTGATGGGAGAGGGCCCAGCCCATTGTATGTGGTGCCGTCCCTGGGCTGGTGGTCCTGGGCTCTATGAGAAAGCAGGCTGAACAAACCATAAGCTAGCAAGAGGCCCTGCTCTCTGGCCTCTGCACCAGTTCCTGCTTCCAGGTTCCTGCCCTGCTCAGGAGCTCCCAATCCTAACTTCCTCCAATGATGGAATCATACATAACTGGAAGTGTAAGCAAAACCCCCTTTCCTCCACAACTTGCTTTTGGTCGTCGTATTTCATCATAGCAATGGTAACCCTAACTAGGACATTTGAAATATAGGTATAGGTATATAGATATTGAGACAGTATCTCATTGTGTAGCCCTGCTTGCTCAAATTCACAAAGGTCCACCCGTCTCTGCTTTCTGAATGCTAGGATTAAAGACCTGTGCCACCACACCCAGCTAATAATTTTAATGTTTTGTGTGTGTGTGCACATGCACACATGTATGTGTCACAGTTTATGTGTGGAAGTCAAAGACAACTTCTTTCCTTCAACCTTGTGGGCTCCTGGGTCCAAACTGAGGTCATCAGGTTTATGGCCTTCAACTCACAGAGATCTGCCTGCCTCTGTCTCCTGAGTGCTGGAATTAAAGGCGTGTGCCACCACCACCCAGCTAGGTATTTTCTAATCCTCCTCATGATTTATTCTTCGATGGGCTGCTATTAAGGAGTGGGTGTTTGGGGTTCCGAATATTCACCCTTTCCCATATGTATTTCTGACTCTGCCTTCCCAGTCCCCCCAGGCAGCCTGTGTTCCTTGACTCGTAGACCTCCATGTTTTTAAACCCGGGAATCTCGTCAGTCCTGTGTCCCAGCCATCATTGCATCTGCTCCTATTCCTATTTTGTCTCCCTCTTTCATTTATAAGAACCCTCAATAAACTGAGGCATTTGAATGAAGCAGAATCCTCTCTATCTTGGGATCTTCAGCTTAAGCGTCTCTGGTGAGTCCGTTTTACCACAGACGCGAACACACTCACAAGCGCAGGAATTAGGCTGCTGTATCAGTTGCTTCTCTGTTACTGTGATAAAATGCCATGACCAAGAGCATATTACAGAAGGACAAGGGTCTATTTTGGCTTATAGTTCCAGAAGGGGAGTCATGATGTCAGGAGAAGCATGGCTCAGTGGTTAAGAGCATTGGCTGCTCTTTCAGAGGACCTGGGTTTGATTCCCAGCTCCCACGTGGTGGCTGATAACCAAGGGCATGGTATGCTTGTGGTTATACACATACATGCAGACAAACACTCATACACATAAAATAAAAATAAATCTCAAAAAAACCCTAAACAAACAAAAAACAACAATATTTAAAAAAATTAAAGGCCTGGTGGTAGTAGCTCACGCCTTTAATCCCAGCACTTGGGAGGCAGAGTCAGGTAGATTTCTGTGAGTTCGAGGCCAGCCTGGTCTACAGAGCAAGATCCAGGACAGGCACCAAAACTACACAGAGAAACCCTGTCTCAAAAAAAAAAAAAATTAAGACGATGCCAACACTTGTTACCAAGTGTTATGGAAAGGGTTGCACCTTCATACTTCCTGATGATGCTCACAGGAGAAACACAAGAATGAATGAATGAATGAATGAATGAATGAATGAATGAATTAGAGCTGGGAAACAGGAGTTGTGCTGTGATTAACCATGTATTATTAAAGCTCTGTATATTTTTCAATTTTGTATTATAGTAACACTTTGTGTGTTTTTCCCCCTTGGGGTAAGGATAAGAAGACAGAGGTTGTAGGGAATTGCCAGTGGGCATTGACTTACAGATGCCATGCTTTTGAAAGGGCACCCCCACACAAGGATTCCTTCCCTCCAGACATCCTGCCCTAGCCCCCTTCCTTCTCCCGGAGACAAAAAGCTTTCACAGCAAACTCAGCCCAGTGGCAGCCAAAGAAAACAGAGCCAGGAAGAAGCAGCCACAGGCCAGGGAGGAAGAAGCAGGGTTCTGAAGCCTGACTGATAACATTCTTCAAATCAAAGCCGCAGAGCCTGCCACAATGGTGAAGGAGCTCAGGGGACACCCAGAGCAGGTTGACTGGAGGTCAGAAGGTCCATGGCTTCCATCAGTCCAAGTCCCAGAGCTCCAAGCTGGATATGGAATGGGAAAAACAAATGCTTTCCTCTACACAGGTGAAGACACCCCCCACCCCCCACCCCCCTACAAAACCCTGGGCCATTTATTTAACAAATGTAAACTGAAAATGTACACTGCCCTAGGAGGGCAGCCAGACCGCAGGAGGTTATGCACCTTGCTCCCTCCCCGGCTGGCTCATTCCTAGCTCCCTTCCTCGGGCCACACATTCAGGGCAGTCTGATCACGACTTTGAGCCCTCCTTCCCTCAGATGGAGAAATGCCAGTATGCCACCTCTGCAGGGCACCTGTCACTTTTTTTCCCCTGCTGGCTCCAAGTTGAGACTTGGAGCTCTTAGTGTCTGGGCTGCTGTGGGAGCAGATGCTGTGTCTTTTGTGACTGTTCCCTTTCTGACCTGAAATTGCCTAAAGGAGCGACCAGCCTCCTCTGGGGCAGAGCATCACAGACTGCAGACTGTCACTAACGTGTCAGGAGCATTGGCGTGTTGGCCTGTAGCCTCGCTTCTCCTCGGCTTTTCAAAACACGTATCCTCTGAGGGCCTCGTGAGCCTGACTCTTCGCTGAGCGGAATCCGGTGAAACTGATCCTTAGGACGACTCATTGGCCAGGAAGGAAAGGAGCATTTCCGTCACTTCCCCTTGGAACTTCCACAGCACTTCCTCCCCACCCTTTCCTCCAAATCCCGGGTCACAGCGCCCCCTGGTGGAAGCACGCGGCAACCGCCTGGGAGAACGCAGCCGCAGTCTCCCACTCCCAAGGCCCAGGGAAGTCAGGTTAAGTTGGGGAGCAGAGCTGCAGCCGGGACCTAGGGGCCATTGGGGGTGAGGGTGGGGCGGACGGCATCGAGACAGACCTCCCTATAACCAGATATTGTGAGTTTCCAGGACAAGGTAGAAACTCCCGATTAAAACAACTGTTTGGGGCTGAAAGGATGGCTCCGTGGCTAAAAGGAGCATTCCTCGCTTTTCCGGAGGATTCAGGTCCAATTCCCGGCACCCACATCAGGTGACTTGGAACACCCTGTAGCTTCAGCTCCAGGGGGATCCAAGGCCTCTGTAGGTACCTGCACTCATATGCCATTACCCACATGTACATATAATTTTAAAAAGTTTTAAAAATAGAAAACATAATTTCCACTCAGGGCCTATAATCCCAGTACTCTGGAGGCCAAGGCAGGAGGATTGATGTGAGTTTGAGATCATCCTGAACTATATAGGAGACCCCGTTTCCAAAGAGAAGCCAAAAAATAAAAATTTCTGTTAAGCTAATAATTTTTTTTCTATTTGAGGCAAAATCAATTTTCCCAAAGGTAATATATTCATTAACTTCCAGAATACCAATATTTGAACATTCTAGAAATTTTATTTCCCCAGACAACATGTAAAACCTGCACAGTGGGCTCTGGTCCCACCTGACAGGCCCTCCTGTTCACTACATTTCCCTGGTCGTAACTGTTTTCCTCAAGTTAAAAACAAAACAAAACAAAACCACTTTAGATGCCTCCAGAAAGTTGTTATGTTGTGCTGCCTCTGCTTTCTATTTTTGAAACTTCTATATTACCTTCAAAACCCCATTTACGTGCTTGTTCCCAGGGGTCTTTAAGGTAGCCTAAGCTACTCAACCTTGTGCATAAACCCTAATGCCCAATCTCTAGAAAAACAGCTATTATATCACACACATTAGTTGCTTGTTACACATCTTTGTTTAAAAGTTTATTTAAGGTGTGGAAATATTTTGCTGGCACATGTATATGTATGTGTATCACATGTGTTCCTGTGCCCACAGAGCCCATTAGATGGAGTCAGATCCCCTGGAACTGGAGTCACTGATGGTTGTGAGCCACCATGTGGGTGCTGGGAATCGAACCCGCGTCCTCTGGGAGAGCAGCATGCACTGTTAACCACTGTATGGTCTCTCCACCTCCTTTATACATCTTTTGATGTATCTCCTGAGTTATCGGCTATAAAACTTCAAAGATACCTGCTAGGTGGAGTTAAGTAAGATTATCTACTGCTGTTTTGTTCACCCGGAACCCAGTGACTGTCTGACTTGAGGTCGGTAGGCTCATCTTGAGACATGTTTAAAAATAATTTTTTTTCTGAATATTTGAACCAATAATGACATTGTTTTGATTCAGAGTTCAGACTGCGTTGGTATGTGAAAGTGAAGTTCCCCTCCTTCCTGAGTCTCCAGTCAGTTCCTTTGCTTTCTCTACTAGCAACTAACAGTGTTTACCCATGTTTTCAAATCCGCTGGATAAAGTCCACATTCCACTGCGTGGCGCGGCTCTGTCCTGCAGTTGTTTATCTGCTTCGGCCTTTCCTGTCCTCTGGCTCTCCCCAGGCTCTCCAGCAGAGGGACTCACAGGGCAGTGCTCAGTTCCTCTCCTGACCATTAGGCAGACCTCATGTCACTGTCTGGTGCAGTGGGTGCCTGTGGCCTCTCTCTCTGTCTTCCCCAGGGTGAGCAGCTTGTTTCTCATGTGTGGACTTGCAGTCTGTCAACCTCTGAAGATGGGAGGATACACATGGATGCTGAGAAGCTGAAAGGGAGTATGGAGGGCCATATCCAGCCAGATTCTTCCAAGGCCACCTGTTCGACACCGTGTGAGCTCTGCCAGCTCCTCCAGTAAAATGGCATGACCCCTGGCTGATAAGATCCTTCCTGACGGAGACAGCAGGTGCCTCCCACATCAGCAGACCCCTCTGAGACATGACTACTGACGGACTTGCGATGTGTGACGGCCTCTGACATTGCATGGTGAACGGATAGTAACCAAGCTTTGCAAATAGTTTGGCCCGTGTTTGATGACGTCCTCTGAAGAAGGTAGAAGAAGCTTCCTTGTTCAAGCAGAAGTCCTTCTGGAACGAGAAAATCAGCTGTACAACCTTGAGAGAACTGTGGAGTCGACGTTAAAAAGAAACATGCCCCACGCTAAGGCAGGTCAAGAGGACAGGCTAACTGCCCCTTAGTGAGAAACGTCCTTCTCCCTCACACAGTTGCTGCTCACCGCCCCTCACTGCTAAGCCTGTCTGCATTCGAAGTTCTGACTCAGAAAGCGGAACCCTTTCTATCTCCCTTTTTCTCGTGTCAACCCAAATCCTAAACCTGACACCCCAGTGGCTCCCTTTCCCTGAATCCCCTCCTTCCCCACATACCTGTTTTGTGTTCCCAGCCTCGAATTCAGACAGTATGACTTTCTCCTTTTGACTCTTCCATCTCCTCCTGGTCCTGCTGGCATCTCTCACTTATCTGCTCCCTTTTCTGTTTTTTTCTTTATTTCTGGCAAACTCTGGTAAAATTATCTTTGATTTTCCTTCTGTTTAAAAATTCTCCCATCAATGAGACAGAACTGGCAGACAGGACCCTGTGTGCTCTTCCCTGTGTCTGAGGTTAATTTGAATTGTCAACTTGACACAGCCTAGAACTGAAGTGATGACTTATATTGTTCTATTATTAAATACAACTCAGGAGTCAGATATTGGGGTAAAAAACCTGATAGATCCAAAGAGCGATGGAGGAATGATCAGCTGATTCAGCCTCTCCACACTTCCAGATGGAAAAGACCCCGCACCTTTTCAAGTTCCCCCCTACTACTTTCTGTGCCCTCCTATCTCGGTCCTCCAAAACATCTATGGCTAATTCCAGACAACCAATCATTGATGCCACCCTCTGATTCAAGGTAAACTTTATTACCAGTCTCAGAGTATCACCAGTGTGAACAAATACCTCAAAACATTTCCTCCGTTTTGTCTAAATAAAAAGGAAGGGTTTTAACTTTAACATAGTAAAACCATATACAATAAGAACAATTATCAAGTAAGAATTACATTCACAATATTCAGTTCATTTGTATTTGGCAAATTTGAAGAAAATACTCTATTATCTATCTTGATGAGTCCAAAGTTTTGTACCTAATTCACTTTCTATCCTAATTTGTATTACCAATCAAACACTATCTTTTCAGACCTCAAAACATTTTCTTAGATAAACAATTTAAGCTTTATGTCACTCAATCTTATACACTTTACACCTCTTTTGTGAGTTTCTTTTCTGAATTTGATAACAAGGAAAGCTGTAACTATAACTATCTTGTCTTTAGCTCCATCAGAGACATGAGAAGGATATAATATTGCCTGAGTAAATAGGGAGTGTAGAGTAATCATCTTCCAAAACTATAGAAATGAGAGAAGCAACTGACTGCCTAGATAGTCACTCAAAGTTCCTCTGCAATGCTGTGGCATCCACCTTCAGCTTACAGGCCTTGAATATCTGACAGAATCTTTTTTTGTGAGGGAGGAACTTTGAGAGACTGTCCTACCTTGTCTTGGTAAAGTTCAGCAATTGCTTTCTGCACCCTGCTTGTCCAGTTTGGACAGCATACTGCCAGCAGTTGAGGCAAGGGCAGTTTCTTGCCCAGTGGCTAACTTCACCACAATGAAAGCAAACTCCATCTGGAGGTTCTTTGATGCCCATCAGCCTTTTTTGAAGTTAATTGGTGCTGCCAGGAACAGACATGTCTTGCTGTCATGAAAAGTCTTATGTTATTAAAACATTTTAAATGCCATATTCTATAGGTCTCTGAAGTGTTTGAAGACCACCTATCTATCTAAAATGTATCTCTGTTTGACCTTGAAAACATACCTAACATGGCCTCAACTTTGATTGTTCTAGATGACTAACTATTAACCTGTATTTCTTAATTATCCTAAATAGTTTGTAATAATAATTTTCAAGGACTAGAACTTTACATTACATCATTAAATGAGCTGCATAGGTACAATACCTTAAACAAAAGTAGAAACATATATATATAGTATAACAAAATAACCTTAAATTTGTATCAATATGTGAAAATCCATACCAACATAAAATATTTGAGATTAGTTGTTGCTTTTTTTAGTTAAA
The DNA here is from genome assembly GCF_007827085.1 of Peromyscus californicus insignis. Lineage (NCBI taxonomy): Eukaryota > Metazoa > Chordata > Mammalia > Rodentia > Cricetidae > Peromyscus > Peromyscus californicus. Next base: position 69,577,886 of record NW_026294436.1, on the reverse strand, counting down.
AAGTAAATTCACTAATCTACCCTTTTTTTCCTACCATTCCTATATCCCTCCTTTTTTCTTTTCAGAACAAGATCCCTGAATCTAATCTCCTTTGCTTAGTTTCCTCCCTGATCATGACCAATAACAACTTGCAACCAACCCCCCTAAATGATGATAAACATCCATAATCCATTGAATGGCCAAAAACCACCCATCCCACCTCTTGGGAATGTGAGCGTCATGTTCTTAAAATTACTTCCTGTTGTCTGGGGACAACTGCATTTTTAAGGGACCCTGAGAAAATTGGGGTAATGGTCAAGTCCTGGGAGAGCTAGCTGTTGTCCAGTCTTGATGTGATGGGAAAGTGCAGGGCTTGTCTGAAGTCCTGACTGGAATAGTCTCTAAGGCTGGACCATCTTAGCTAACCACTTTGAAGTTGTCCTGAGCAATTTGTAGTCCAAAGCTAATCTCTGGGTGGTGTTTGTCACCTTAGTGGTATTTCCACAATCCAGGTGAATTAATTGTTGCAGGACCCCATCATCATCTTGGAAACCTCCAAGGTTGCTGTTAGGAATGGTCACAGTTCACTGCAGAAAACTTAAACAATTTAAATGTCATATGCAGCAGATCTCTGAGACATTAAAGGACCACAATCTGTTAAATACATCTTGGGTACACAAACTTAGTTCCTAGTTACCTGCTTCAGATTCAAGCCCAAAATCATAAACAGGAAGCTAGATGCAGCCTAATTTTAGAATTAGAATTCTGGTTTGTGTTTTTTTTTTTTTTTTTGGTTTTTCGAGACAGGGTTTCTCTGTGTAGCTTGGCGCCTTTCCTGGATCTCGCTAGACCAGGCTGGCCTCGAACTCACAGAGATCCGCCTGCCTCTGCCTCCCGAGTGCTGGGATTAAAGGCATGTGCCCCTGCCGCCGCCACCCGGTAGAATTAGTATTCTATACGAACATTAATATCATGACATAAAGTTTACATATGTATAATGATCTTATAAATCTTGAGATAATATTTATACCTTAAGAAAAATTTTAAAGAGTCAAAATAAAACCAAAGGATTATGAGATTTGTAGGAATAGAATAGTCCCTTAATTTTGTTTTTTCTTCTGTCCCATATCAGGTGGCTCTTCTGACATGAGACAGAGATTTTGGATTTTTCTTTAACAAGCATGCTTGGGTATAAAGAAGGAGAGAGTCACATTCCAGTTCCAAAGCCAGTTTTAATTCTTAATTGAATAGAGACTACAAAAAGACCATTTGCCTTATATGCCTGCAAAAAACAGCAGAAACAAACATTTGGGAAGATTTATGAAATTCTATCCTGTTGGAAGTGTGCTGTACCATCAGGCCAATTTACTCAGCCAGCCATGAACAAGTCAGTAAGCAGCACCCCTCTGTGGTCTCAGCATCAGCTCCAGGTTCCTGCCCTGTTTGGGTTCCTGTCCTGCTTCCTTCCATTGTGGACCACAATGAGAAAGTATAAGTCAAATACACCCTTTCCTCCCCACCTTGCTTTGGTCATGGTGTTTCATCATAGCAATGGTAACCCTGACTAAGAGACTGTAACTTGGAACTGTGATCTAAAATTATTCTCTTGTGCTCTAAGTTACCTTACTTCAGGTATTTTATCATCGTCACAGCAATGACACAGGACCCCATCACTGTCACAGCCTCAAGTGCAGCATCCTTCATCATGCAGCAGGGCCGGAAGGAAGATCGCTCCCCAGCTGAGAACTCTTTACCACCTCCCGGCTGTCCTCACTGCAAACCCAAGTCTCACACAGTAGCAATGTGCTCCCCTCCTTGCAGAAGGAGGCACAAGTGACCATAGAGCTTCCTGGCCCTAGGACACATAGCTGATTTTCTCTGAGAATGGACAAGGCATGGAAGGAAGCCCTGTTAGCAAAGGTTAGTGTCTTTAGGGCCAATCCACTGTTGACACTGTAAAGTTAGACTTTCCACTCTGAAAGGTTCAAAGGCAGACTCTGCAGTGAGGTGAATTCAGTCTCCTCGGGTTCTGCCCAGCTTCCTCCCCCAAAAGGTAACTGATGGCTTTCTAACTTCAGCTCCTGCCTCACGTGTCAAATGGTTAAATTGTAAAACCCAGTGTGTTTCTTTTTTTTTTTTGGTTTTTCGAGACAGGGTTTCTCTGTGTAGCTTTGCGCCTTTCCTGGAACTCGCTTTGGAGACCAGGCTGGCCTCGAACTCACAGAGATCCGCCTGGCTCTGCCTCCCGAGTGCTGGGATTAAAGGCGTGCGCCACCACCGCCCGGCTCCCCGGTGTGTTTCTTTTGTCACCAGAATCATTTTAGGCAGAGTCAGGCAGGTCTCTGTGAACTTGAGATCAGCCTGGTCTACCTTTTGAGTTCTGGGTCAGCCAAGGCTACAGTGAGACCCATCTTCATTTGTTTGTTTGTTTGTTTGAAATAAAGAGACATTTAGCCTGCCAGGAGACCCACTTCTAGTATGGGTCATGACTTTATAGGCATGGAGCTCTGACAGAAGCTTGTGGGTCAGGAGGGCTCTGACCTGCCTCAGGACTGGGCCACAGGATGCTGGAGAGTAGGGCAGAGAGTGAGGCCAGGAAAACCTCACAAAACTAGCATATGAAAAGAGCAAATCGGCAAAGAAGCAGCTGGAATGACCTTCCCCACCCCCACACGAAATCCACTAATTCCAGCCACTGTCCCATAGAGCAGTGGTTGTCAACCTGTGGATTGTGACCCCTTCGGGGATTAAACGATCCTTTACATATCAGATATACTGCATATCAGATATTTACATTATGATTCATAACAGCAAATTACAGTTATGAGTTAGCAACAAAATAGTTTTGTGGTTGGGGGTCACCACAGCATGAAGAACTGAATTAAAGGATCGCAGCCTTGGGAAGGTTGAGAACCACTGCTCTAGAGTATGGAGGTGACCTATGGGTCATTATAATTCTGCAACCCACACTCCTGTCAAGAGATTTAAGGCTCATTGTTTCTGGTGACAGTCCAAGCAACAGAAGAATACTTCAAAATTCTACGTCCTTAGATTTTTAATTTTTTATTTTTATTTCAAGTGTATGGGTGTTTTGCCTGCACGTATGCCTGAGCATCACCAGTGTTCTGGATATTTACAGCGGCCAGAAGCAGGTGTTGGATCCTCTGGAACTGGAATTTGTAGACAGTTGTGAGCCTCTGTGTAAGTGAAGAGAGCCCAACCTGGGTCCTCTGCAAGAGCAGCCAGTGCTCTTAACCGCTGAACCCTTTCTCCAGACCCTATTATTATTATTATTATTATTATTATTATTATTATTATTATTGTATTTATCCCCACTGTGTGCGTGCGTGCGTGTGTGTATAAGACTTGGTCCCCCACCTCCCCCCACCACGGGGGTCCCAGGGACTGAACTCATGTCATCAGTGTTGGCACCTTGACCTGTAGAGCTCCTTTCCACGGATGAGTTAATCATTGACGTTTCTGAGTCAGGGTCTGGCTATCATAGTCCACGATGGTCTTGAACTTAGAGCTACCCCCCTGCACTGCAGCCTGATTTTTAAATCCTGTTTAGAAAGTTGTCTAAGAACGTTCTTAGACAGGTCCTCCATTCGGGTTTCCTCAGGACGCATCTGAATTGGCCTATGTGCCTGTCACCCTGGGTCACGTTGCTAGAAGCCACCCCAGTCAACTCGTCTCTCCACCTGCCCAGGCTTAGGTCGAGCGTTCAAGAGAGTTCCGTGATCTTCTAGAGAGACCTGCCCAAAGTTGCTCCCACGAAATCTTCCATTCGTCCTTTCAGTGCAACTTCCGGTGCAACGGAGTGCGCTCCTTTTAGAAGCAAAAGGGTAAACGACTGTAGAGGGCTGCAGAGTCACTTGGCAAGGGGGCGGGGGGGGGGAGTGGGGTGCGGTGAAGAGGGGGAAACAAAGGCAAAGTAAAATAAGAGTGACCACCCCAAGGCAAGGCTGCCACCCGCGATGGGCTAGGACCTGGCTCGGCCACGGGTCGCGACTTCAGCTGCAGGGGGTTGACAGGCGGTGCGGCTGCGCCAACTCTGGCTCCTCCCACCCACCCGGAGCCTTAAGCCCCGCCTCGCCCTCGCGGCCGGGGAACCCAGGCCTGCACCGGGTAGTTTAACATGGGTGCCTCCAGCTCCTCGGCTCTGGCTCGCCTCGGCCTCCCCGGGCAGCCGCGGTCCACCTGGCTCGGCGTCGCCGCGCTAGGACTGGCCGCGGTGGCGCTGGGGACCGTGGCCTGGCGTCGCGTGCGTCCCCGGCGGCGCCGGCGGCTGCAGCAGGTGGGGACTGTGTCGAAGGTCTGGATCTACCCGATCAAGTCCTGCAAGGGGGTGTCGGTGTGCGAGACCGAGTGCACGGCCATGGGGCTGCGCTGCGGCAAAGTGCGCGACAGGTACGAGACGGGCCGGGACGAGGGAGGCGGGGTCTTGCCTGTTCCGGCTTGGAAGTGTGAGCCCTAATCCGGGCGCCCCTTGGTGAGTGTAAACTTTTTGAGCCAAAGCATGGAGAAATTCGTGAGAGGGGTTCTACGCTGCAAGCTGCGTTCTCCCCAAACCAAGAAAGCAAGGGTTTGCTGCATCTGGGAAACACGCACACACGTGGGAAAGAGCTGTCACCAACTGTTAACACGGGGCACATTTGTGAGCATGTTCAAGTTGAAATCATAGTTTGTAAGTTCAAAAATGGCAGTGGGGGAGGCCTTCCGGGAGGAGAATTTTAGTTTTACAATATGCTAGTTTACTCTAGAGTGGAGCAGAGCGCTTTGATTTTGATCCCTCCCCTTTGCACTATCAAGACAACTGCGGTTTGCTGGCAGAATTCCCTGGACTTTTGATCCTTTAGCTTCGAGGCCTATGCTTCTTGGTAAGGTAGTTTTGGAAAAGTGGATTAGGGCAATCCTGGACACCTGGACTAGAGAGAGAGCGCGAGAGACTCTTCTGTCACATGACCAACCTGGTTGTCTGCCCAGCTCTCCTACCTGTAGGATACTAGAAATACAAAAAGCCATTGGCTGAATGTTTTCAAGAGCGTTGGGTCCTTCCTTCCCTCTAGTTCTGGTGACCGCTTTAAGCAGTAAGGAGCGGAATTACATGATTTGCGGAGTAGGGGAGGGGGTAGTGAAATAATCATAAAGCAGGTTAAAATGAAGAAAAGCAAAGACAGTTTGCTGGCACAGAACAAATATATAGATCAGGAAACAGGCTCAGCCAGACTAGGTGAGAGTTCTGCAGAAGGAGGGCCAGCCGGGGCTTGTATGACGTCCAGCTGTTACTGTGAACTAAGGTCAAGAGGCACAACTGAGCACATAGATATTTCTCAAACCTTGAATGGTGTTGTTAGGGTTAGCAAAGTTGTTCCCCGAGGCAGATTCAGCGTCACATGTATCCTGGTGGCGGTGTACCCCACCCATCTCCTTGTCCTCACCCCACAGCGGGTTTGATTTTTATGCTATCAAAGGGAATGTCTGTACCCTTCTCTTACAGGTGGGTGGTCCTCACCAGGCTGAGCACATAGAATTCATTCTTATAATTAGGATGTCTTCTTCTATGGCGGACATGGTAGTTGTACTTCCGTATCTGGGCAAAGGAGGGAGTTTGCAAATGGGTCATTTGAGGAGCCAGCAGAGGTCATGTATTCATCCCAGGACACCTGTGTGTACTGACCACCCTTGAAGACCGTTGTCCTAAAAGAAATAATGGCTCCTGATGCATTGGAAAATGTCATCTGAAGTGTCTTGCATGAGGGCTTTGCAGCTCATGGGCTTTCCATTCCTCGATCCCGTCCTAGGTTTCTAATGCTGGGGAGGTTTTGTTTGTTTTAAATTATCATTTACTGAGGGTCTTGGGGGTGTAGCTCAGTCAGTAAGAGAGAGTGCCTAGTGTGCATGAAGCCCTGGATTTTATCCTCCAGCACATAAGTGAGGCATGGTGGCACATGCCAGTAATCTCCACACAGCAGGGTCAGAAGTTCAAGGTCATTCCCAGGCTGGCATAGATCAAGACCAGCCTGTGCTGTATGAAAACTTGTCTGTACACTGAAACAAAATAAAATATTGTCATTTCCCGAGAGAGTCCCCTTCCTGTCCAGACGAACTCACATCCCCAAGAATGAAGGAGACTTTTGTAGCATGTTGAAGTCTCCCCTGGGTGATTCGTCTGCTGTAATTAAAAGGGTTTTTACAGAGACCGCTGTGAAGGGGAGGATGCTTAGAGCTTATTACAGTGTGAAGGATAAGAGCTCATACGTGAGGCTGGAAAGACCTTGGATACTGGGTGCTGGATGTTGTCCAAACACTGGAGGTGCTGAAGCTCAGAACACTGACCAGAGGAGGCCAACACAGCTGCTTTCCTTCCCATTTAAGAACGTGAGGTCATCTCTCAGGTGACCACTATCCACCTGTGTTTCTTCAGATCATCAGGGGACGTCTGCTCACCATTAAGACTATCATGGCCTCCTTGTAAATATTGCTAGTGTAGAGAGAAAATATGTCCTTTGCCCCTTCCTGCTTTTCTGCTTCCTGAGGGTTCAATAAAATAAATAGAACTGGATGTTTCTCTTGTTTTGAGCAATAAATTCTTCCCTCTCTCCTTCTCTCCCTCCCTCTCTTTCTTTTTTTCTTCCAGAGGACCTCACTATGTAGCTGTGGCTGGCCTGAACTTGCTGTATAGACAAGGTTGTCCTTGAACTCACAGGGATGCACCTGCCTCTGCTTCCTAAGTGCTGGGATTACAGGTTCTCATCACCATGCCCAGCACGAGCAATACATTCTCAAGATGATGTGGTCTGGAGTGGAGGAAAAGTCAGTGAAATGAATATATGATTGGCACTGGGCTAAATCCTGTCCTGTAAGTTAGCCCGTCTAAGGTTGGTTTTGTGGGCTAGATATGAATGTCTCCATCCCTCGGACCTAAGAAGTCAGTATTAGACAGGATGAGTATGTCAGCTGGGATCACAAACCCAGCCTGTTCTGCGGGTTTTGAATTCAGACTACAGCATTCACTCTTTTCTATGAAAAAACTAGTGTGTGATACAGGAATGTGAGAAGTGCAGGAGACCTTGAACAAAGGCATTTAACCTCTCCGAGCCTCAGTTTTGTTTGAAAAAAAAAATGAACTTGAGCTTTATTTATCAAAGCGTGATTACTATTCAGAAGCAGGCTTGCCAGCCAGAACGCTGCTTAATGACTGGTGTTTTCCTCCCCGAGAGCAGCACAACCATTGGTATTTCTGGAGGGCAGGGAAAGAGCCTCTTTGTTTAATTTGTGTCTGGATTTTCCTCTGTACTGCCCGGTGCTTCCAACTACTGAAGGTTTTTGCTAGTGTTTTTGGCCCATTTGGGCTGAACCTTGTGCCAGCTCCCTGAGCTGTGAGGTCAAGGTCCTCCCGGAAGTTGCTAACATAGGCTCTCTGCTTCGGGAGTAGCTTCATTCCTTGACCTTGTAAATGTCCTTAAGCAGCCAGCCATGACTCAGTCACCTTCTCTGCCCAGACCCTTCCTTGCGGCTGGCTGTCTATTCTTCTGCACAAATTTATCATTTATTGATAAAGGGGACACCCCCCCCACCCCTCCCCCCCGTAGTTAGAGTTTTCCTGCCTGGCCCACAGTCAGGACAAATCTCTGTAACCCGCCAGTCCCACAGCTGCTCAGACCCAACCAAGTAAACACAGAGACTTATATTGCTTACAAACTGTATGGCTGTGGCAGGCTTCTTGCTAACTGTTCTTATAGCTTAAATTAATCCATTTCTATAAATCTATACCTTGCCACGTGGCTCGTGGCTTACCAGCATCTTCACATGCTGCTTGTCATGGCAGGCGGCTGGCAGTCTCTCTCTGCCTTCCTGTTCTTTCTTTTCTCCTCTCTGTTAGTCCCGCCTATACTTCCTGCCTGGCCACTGGCCAATCAGTGTTTTATTTATTGACCAATCAGAGCAATTTGACATACAGACCATCCCACAGCAAACCCCCCCCCCCCCCCCCCCCCCCCCCCCCCCGTGTTTATTCCCGTTCTCACCTCCATCTTTCCTCTCCCATCTCCTCTTTCAGGCTTAGTCCATCTTGCTCCTACCCCCCTCCACCCCAGCCCTGCTGGCTGGTGTTTAACTTGAATGATATTTTTCGTTTGCCCTGGGTTCAGCTTCACCGTTACATTGGTCATTCAAGGCCCTGTTTCCTGTGGGGATTCTGAGCTCTGGGCCGTGACACTGGTCCAGCTGCCCCCTGCTTGTGCTTTACTCTAAAATCAGGGTGCTGACTCTTACTGCAGGTCAAGTTGGGGTAACTTGATTATGAAACAACCTAGTCTCATCCTTTCTCTCAGCCTTGGCAGAGCACAGCAGATCATTTGTTTACGGGAATTATTTATGTGAACAAGATTAAAAAAAAAAGTATCCTGAAGGTTGGCAGGGTAACGAGGTGATTGAGGTTTGTTATGTGTTGCAGCTGTCTTAGTTAATTGTTCTTGTTGTTGAGACAAGAAGCAACTTAAGGAAAGAAGGTTTGGAGCAGGATGGGGAGGCAGCTGCTCAAGCTGCCTCCACAGTCAGGAGGCAGAGAAGCCAGTGTTCAGCTGGCTTTATCCTTTTACTCAGTCTGGAAGCCCAGCCCATGGTATGATGCCATCCATGTTTAGGGTGAGTCTTTGCACCTCAGTTAATTTAGACAGTTCCTCAGGAAGGCCCAGAGGTGTTTCAAGATCCTGTCAAGTTGACAGTTGCTATCAACCATTACGTTAGCCTTTTAACCTTTTATCTGTTTTGTGCAGTCCCAAGGCTGGATTCTCTTGCAGTGGCCTTTTGCCTTTTCAGTCACAGCAATTAGCAGGGGGCCACTGAGCATCCCCTCCCGCTTCTAACATCAGTATTTAGTTCCCAAGTCATTACAGAGTGACCTGGGCTAAAGCAGAAGGGGCATCAACTGTGAGAGGGGCTATTTTGGGTGGATGGGAGCTGAGAAGATTCAGCCTGGAGAAGGATTGATGGCCAGTGATGACGTGTCTGGGGCTGGGGCATGCTGGGCGTTACTGTGTCTAGGAAGTCTAGGAACACACACTGGCGTCTGGTGAGGGCTTCTTGCTGCATCTTAAGGTGGCAAAGGGCGTCGCACGAGTGCCAGAGGGAGCTCCTTTTGGGGCCAGCCACTTTTGGACCAAAAGGATCTGTCCAGACCTGCACAATCTGCCATCGGCTCTCACACCAGGGTGGATCGATAGTTCTGAGGTGATGGAGAGCTAAAGGAAGTTCTTGAGGATCGGGGAAAACTTTCTGAATGTACACCTGTCTGCCTCTCTGCAGGTTTTGGATGGTGGTTAAGGAAGATGGACACATGGTCACTGCCCGCCAGGAGCCTCGCCTTGTGCTGGTCTCCATCACCTTGGAGAACAATTTTCTGACCCTCGAAGCTCCAGGCATGGACCAGATGGTTTTGCCTATCAAGCTACCTTCTTCGAATAAGATCCACGACTGCAGGTGCTCTGCTTGGGGGCAGTGGGGAGGCTGCAACAGACCTGAGTCTTCCTTGCATTGTTATAGTTTATGTCAGAACTGTAGATGAGGGAGTTGGTGCAGGACAATACTGAAGAGGGGTTAGTCTATAAGGTAGGGCTCAAGTAGGAGCGACTGTTAAAGGTACCCAGGGCTTTTATTTATTTATTTATTTATTTATTTATTTATTTATTTATTTATTTAGGGTTTGGAGATGGGGGGCTGACATCCCAGGTTGACCTCCAATTTGCTGTATAACCAAGAGTGACTTTGAACTTTTGACCATTAGGCCTTTACCTCCTGAATGCTGAGATGACAGGTCTGCACCACCATGCTCAGTTTGTGTGGTGCTGAGGATCGAACCCTAGGCTTTGGGCGTGCTAGGCATTCACTGTACCAAGCGAGAGCCACGGCCTCCACCTCGGAATTAGTTTTAAGCAGGGACAGTGAGAGTTGCAGATGATGAAATGACTGTCATCCAGGAAAAACTATCATGACATCGATGGGTTCCTGGAAGTAGGTAGAGCTAACACAGGGAAGCCTGGGGAGTGGGGGGTGGGGCAGGGGGGTGGGGGTGGCACTGGCCAGAGGTAAGTCAAGGAAGGGGAAACCGCAGCCCAGAGCCTTTGCTTGGGCTTCTGCAGGGAAGAGAGAAAAAGCAAGGGATTATAAGCAGGGTTCAGGTTAGAGTAACTTCAGCGTGGCGGTGGGGGTGTCCCACACATAGCAGCTGTGTGGCTTATAGTCCTGACATGTTCCTTGTAGGTAAGGACTCCATAAAGGAGGGTTTGCAAGTCATACGTGCATGTAACAAGACTGTTGTCCCTAGGAATATGTCTCTAGCTGTGGCTGTCCCTTCTCCGAGGCCTTCAAGATAGCGAAGCAGAAAGTGTAGTTGACCCAAGTGTAGTTTATTTAATAATGTGCACATATGCAACAGTGTGTGTGTGTGTGTGTGTGTGTGTGTGTGTGTGTGTGTGTGTGTGTCTAGGTTCACATGTAATAGCACATATGTGGCAGTCAGAGGACACTTACAAGAGTCACTTCTCTTCTTCTGCCATGTGGGTTCTGGGGATCAAACCCAGGTCTTCAGGTTTGACAGCAAGTCCCTTACCCATTGAACCAGCTCCCTGGCCCTTGGAGAGACACTGTTTAGAGTTCTTAGCCGGCCATTCAGACAAGAGAAGTTACTGGAGACTTTACCAATTGATCTCAGAGCTGGATAGATAACAAGCACGTTGGAACTTTCCAGACCCTGAAGTGTGCTACTGAGATTGAGGACTTAGAGCAGGGGTATGTGTGTGGGCAGGGGCGAGGCCTCAGGTCTTGGCATCCTCTCTAGATGACCCATGGCCTGCTGGGTCTTGCCCAAATTTCTTTGTGTGTGTGTGTGTGTGTGTGTGTGTGTGTGCGCGCGCGCGCGCGCGCAGCGCGCGCGCGCTACTGAGGATTAAAGCTGGGGAGGCCTTGCTCTTTGATGTTGGGAAATCACAGAAACAGGTGTTTGCTGTGGGATGATGCAATGTTGTAGATCCCTTGGTAACCAGCTGAGTGCTGGGCTTAGAACCGGGGTTTTGTGCATACTAAGTGGGTGCTCTACCCTTGAGCTGTGCACTCAGCCCTCAGCCAAGCTTTTCTTTTCTCTCTTCTTTCTTTCTCTTTTTTGAGACAGTCTTACTGTGCATCTCTGGCTGGTTTACCGTAAGCTGTTTCGAGGGCACAGGGTTTTCTCTCTCAGGCTGTTTTATCCTCACTGCCATAGAGGAAGGGGGCAGCCTGTCCCTGGACAGTGGGCCTTGCAGGGCACTTTGAGACACACATGCTTTGGTCTGGAATGGGCGAGGAGGCCCAACCCCCTTCCAGAACCAGCTTCACAGTGAGCTCTAACACCATGTGCTAAGCAATCGGGAAGCTCTTTGAACTCAGCCCCTTGGGCTTTTATTACATAGGTGTGATTGATAAAAATAATTAGCCATTGATCAACTCAGTCTTCAGCCTCTACCCCCTCAGAGGTCAGGGGTGGGGGAAGTCGGGGTGACGCTAAAGTCCAGACCTCCAATCTTGGAGCAGGGTCCCCTGGCAATCAGTTCTTGAGGGAGTTGGTTTCTCTATCACGAGGGGCCCGGGAATTGAACTCAGGTTTTCAGGCATGGTGGCAAACATCGTTACCATCTGAGTCACCTTGCCAGTCCCATGCTTAGGTTTTAATGGAAGAGGAAGGAAGAAATTATCTTTGGTCTAACAAAAAGCCTTTGAGGTCTAGCTTTAGAGACTAGCTAAGGTATAAACATAAATAAATAAATAAAATTTAAAAAGATTTTTAAAAAAAGACTAGCTAAGTAACATTTGATTCTTACATGTAATTTGACATATATGTATACGTAGGTATAATTAGGTACAGAAGTGGCAGTTGTCTGTCTTGTTAACCATAGCGATTTTTTCCCCTATAAGTCAAAAATAGAAAAGAAAACAGTGGCTTCAACCTTGTAAAGTCCAACTGAAGTTTGATTTCTCTGTAACTGAGGAGAGAAATCGAAAAGTGGGTGTGATGGGGTGATGTCTTAGTTGTTTTTCTGTGGTGAGGAGGAGACATCATGACCGAAGCATCGTGGAAACGAAAGTGTTTAATTGGGGTACAGTTTCGTGGAGTAAGTCCACCATGGCGGGGAGCATGGCAGCAGGCAGGCATGGTGCTGGAGCAGTAGCTGAGAGTTTGCGTCCTTCTCAGCAGGTAGGAGGCAGAGAGAGAGGTGGGGGAGTGGGAGAGATGAGCTAAGGAAGAACGGTGCCGGCTTTCGACACCTCAGAGCCTACACCCCCAGTGATACATCTCTTCCAACAAAGATACACTAAGTAACTCTTCCCAAACTCTCCCACCAACTGGGGATCATGTAACCAAACATATGAGCCTGTGGACGCTATTCTCATTCCAACCACCAAGGAAGGCAAGAGGCATGCTTTTCATTCCTTACCACAGAGTGTGTCACCTCTGGGTCCTCAATGAGCAAACCTCTTCCAGCCCGGTCCTGACTCCATCTGCCTGGAGCCAGCATCAGCTCTCATAGACTAAAGACGTGGTCCCATAGGACTATCCCTGGCTTCAAATGCCAGTGAGGGTGGCAACATGATTCTGACTTACCACCTCCTCCTTAGGTTCTGTTAATTTGCTAGAGTGCCTCTTAGAAATTGGGAATCATGTTTGCCGGGTACTTAAAGAGGATGTTCTAAAGGCTAAGGATGAGATCAATGGGACATGTAGGGAACTGAACTGTAAATGGACAGTTCCTGTTCTGACCGCCAGGTTCCAAATAACCACTCAGAGGCTGAATATGAATTACAAATGCTCAGCCAATAGCTCAGGCTTATTACTAACCAGCTCTTACATTTTAAGTTAACGCATATTTCTATTTATGCTTTTCTACGTGGTGGTACCTTTATTAACATGGCATGTTCATCTCCTGCTCCCTCTGCTCCTGACTGGTGACTCCTCTGACTCTGACCTCTTTCCTATCATTCTCTGTTAGACTTTCCCACCTAACTCCTGCCCAGCTACCAGCTTGTCAGCTTTTTGTGAAACAATGAGAGTAATACATATTCATAGTGTAGAAAAGGATTATTCCACAGCACTGAACTCCTGTGTGCTTGCTGGGTATGCCTCCCTTGACACACCTCTAGGTGTTCAGCAGTTAGGAAACTCTCTGAACCTACTCCTTTGAGCTTTTATGGAAACTTTGTTACATAGTGTACTTGATAAAATATCAGCCACTGACCGACTCAACCTTCAGCCTCTGCCCCTTCCTTGGAGATCAGGGGCTGTGGTACCGAAGTCCAGCACTCCGATCTTGAGGTTGGCTCCCCTGGCCTCAGGCAGCTTGGGAGACCCCAGCCATCAGTCACCCTTGTAACACAATTGTCCTTCAGCTTCTTACCTTCGGCCATGTTTTCCCAACACAGTGTGGCTTCCACTGTGTGAGTCTGTGGCAACCTGTTTGTTATTGTTTTGTTCATCCTCATAAACATTGTTTTTTTTTTCTATACTATGAACAATATTCTATGAGTAGTCTTTAAGGTTTATGTTCATTAGTTTTGATGATGTGTCTGTGTGTATCTGTGTGTGAGTTGGTGCTGGTGCCCTCAGAGAACATAGGTGTCAGATCACCTGGAGCTGGAGCTTCAGGCCATGGTGACAGTCCTCCAGAAGAGCCCCAAGCCCTCTTAACCACTGAGTCATCTCCAGCCCTCTTACGAACATTCTTATGTGTGTCTTCTGAGAGCACATGTGTAAAGCATGGAGGTCAAGAGGATTCTCTCTGTAGCCCGGGCTGACCCAAACTCTTAAACTTCCTGCCTCTGCCTCCCCCGTGCTTAGATTGTAGATCTATACAAAACAGGAGGCACTAGAAATGCCAAACTCTTTTCTCAAATGAATGTGCTGATTTGTACCCCTCAGAGTGGGGTCCATTGGGTAGGCTTGGGGTTCTTACCACATAGATTTTTTAAAATTATTCATTCATCCACCCATCTATCCATCCATCCACCCAACCACCCATCCATCCATCCATCCATCCATCCATCCATCCATCCATCCATCTATTTACTTGCAGCGGGCGCAGGCCTGGTAGAGGAATGCCTGCTATCAGTTGGAAGGACACAGTTTGATTGGCATCTTCTTGCCCTGTTGGGTGCTTTCTACTTTTCCAAGGGCCAGTACCAATCTCCTATATGTGGTGGGTGGATGGTAAGTGGTAGAAGTGTGTGCAGTTTCATGTGGGTGGTGTTCTGGAGGAGCTGCAGGGCACCCTTGGTGCTGCTCAGCAGTGGCTAGGATCTGTTTTGAGTAGTTGAGTGGTTGATTGCAGTTTCAGGAGAACGGCTGAAGAAGGACCAGGAAGGATCCACAGATCCAAACAATGCTCCAAGAAGGGTTTCCGATAGGAGGAGGGGGCCCTAGAAGCCTTAACAGAGGGGTGTCAAGATTTGACACCAGGGGGTGTGGTGGTAATGCTTATAATGCCAGCTCTGGGAGGTGGAGGATTTTGAGCCTTCAAGAGCTCAGATGTTCAACTATTAATGAGTATTCTGGGTATTTCTATTGAACTCCTTTGCACACATGACCTCAGGGATCCTCACACTGGCACAGGCTCTGTGTGTGTGTGTGTGTGTGTGTGTGTGTGTGTGTACTTCTTATGGTGTTGGGGGAGGGGCAGGGGAAACTTCAAGAAATCAGTTTCCAGATCCTTAAATCCATAGTTTGCACAGAGCATCTCCCCTGCCCCCACCCTCCATCTTAGGATTTCTATTGCTGTGAAGAGACACCATGTCCACAGCAACTCTTATAAGGAAGACATTTAAAACATTGGGGTGGCTCACTTACAGTCTCAGAGGTTCAGTCCATTATCATCATGGCGGGGAGCATGGCAGTGTGCAGGCAGACATGGTGCTGGCTACATCTTGATCAGAAGGCAGCAGGGAGTGTCTGACTATCACATTGAGTGAAGCTTGTGCGTAAGAGACCTCAAAGCCCACCCCCACAGTGACACACTTCTTCCAACAAGGCCACATTTACTTCAACAAGACCACACCTCCTAATAGTGCCACTCCCTTTGGGGGCCGTTTTCTTTCAAACTCCCCCCCTTGCCCAGTGTAGTGCTGGGAATGGAACCCAGGGCCTGGTGTGCCTGCATTACAGAAGAGGGTGTCAGATCCATTATAGACAGTTGTGAGTCATCATGTGGGTGCTGGGAATTGAACTCAGGACCTCTGGAAGAGCAGCCAGTGCTCTTAGCCACTGAGCCATCTCTCCAGCCCCCTAGGGCCTTGTATATGCTAAGTAAGTGCTCTACCACTGAGCTAGCCAGACCTCATTTCTTTGTTTTATTTATTTATTTTTTTAACAGAACTTGGTTGTGTTTCCTTTGGCAGCAATATACTGAAACTGGAATGATACAGAGTCGATTAGCTGGCCCTGTGCAAGGATGACACACAAATTTGCTAAATGTTCCATATTTTTCTTAAAACAAATATAAAATAAACAAATAGGTATTAAATTTAAAAAGTAGCTGGGTGTGGTGGCACATGCCTTTAATGAGGGAAAGGCAGGTGGATCTCTGTGAGTTTGAGACCACCTTGGTCTGCATAGCACATTCCGGGCCAGCCAAGGCTACATAGTGAGACCTATCTCAACCCCTTTTCTTCAAAATAGCAGTGAATAGGGTTTTGCTATGTAGTTCAGGCTATCCTTGGACTCAATATCCTCCTGCCTCAGCCTTTGGAATTCTGGAATTAGAGGTGTATACCATCATTCCCAGCCCCTCATTCTCAGGGCTGTTAAAGAAAGAAAGGAAGGAACCATGCCTGGTGATTCACTAGGGAGCCGTTAGCAGGAGGATTGTGAATTTGGAGTCAAGTTGGGCAACATTGTGAAATCCTCACCACTTGGCTACATTGTGAGACCTTGCTTAAGTGGGTGGTCGGGGGAGAAATAAATTGATACTAAACCTTGTCTAGAATTCAGTCAGATTCATGGCTATTGTTAGGGCTCATTAATAAGTTAATTTCAGCTGAAATCTGCTCTTTATATTTGGAGACCTTCAAAATTCACAACATACCCATTTTATTATCAAAATTGTAAAGATAATTTAATTTTTCCCAAATTCTTTCACATATGGATCCTTAAGAACCAAAATTTTATTGGTTCAAATGAAATATTTTAAGAGATCAGTAGCCATATATCAGTATGAAATTATGTGAAAAAAGTTGAATGTACATATGTGTTCCAGAATAAAGAGATGAACTATCTAAAACTTTGGACCATTTATCAGGCAGGGTGAAACAGCACTGTGAGAGGTAGGAGATTCAAGGGTAGCCTCTACTACATAGCAAGTTCAAGGCCAGCCTGGACTACCAGTGACCACGTTTCAAAGACAGAAACAATAACAACAATAGTTGGTCTGTTTAGAGAAAATCTTATTTGTGTACTTTAAAAATGGATAATGGTAGATATCTAACTGATAGTATTCAGAAATCACTGGAAAAAATCAAATACACTCTCATTTTAAATGTCAGTGTTTGTAATTCAAGGAAGTTATGTGTTTCACAAGTTAAATTGAAATATTTACATATTAATCTATACGCTCTGGACACACAATTTTAACAACTAACGTAGAGAAGTCAATTTAAACCAAACCAAGAGCACAGCAGAGGTCACGGTGTTGTCCGACATCCATGCCCGCCCGTCTCCCAGCACATAGGTAGAATGTGTTTATCTCCAGTTTATAGTGGGAGACAGAGGAGAGGCAGAAATGTTGAGTTTATTAAAGGCCAACAGACCAAGGGAATGACTGATTCCAATCTGAACCAGTTCTGAGAATTTCCAGCCAAAGGTGTACCTGCCTCAAGCAACACCTCCTCTTCTGAAAGAAACCTGAATCCTTGGTATTCGTAATGGTCCATGGACCTAGCCACTTAGATGGCTGAAAGCATGTCAGTAATGCAAAGTTCCAGATTCCAACTGCTGTATTTTAAAAATGATGTGAAGGAGTCAGCCCATACAACAGGGCCCACATGGGGGCTTTATTGAGGGGAGGGGAGAGAAGGGACAGAGAAGGGGCCAGAGACCGGTCCCTGGGGATGAGAGCGAAGGGAGAGAAAGAGACAGGAAGTGTACAAGGCCCGCCTTTTATAAGGGAACTTAGCGAATGCACCCAGGGGGTGCTCTTAGTGGCCGCAGCTGAGGTATACCCTGTCAGGACCCTAAGGGCAGGCCAGTACAGATGCCTAAATGCTAACCCCAACCCCAACCCCAACCCACTGGACCAGAGTCTGCATCTGAACATGTGTCTAGGTGATTCGCAGACACGTGAGCTGGGGAGCTCTTCCCCAGAGCATATTCTGGACCCTTTTCTGCTCTTTCCTGGCTCCTCTCTAAAGACCTCTTCGCAGCCTTCTGGTATATTCAGGCCACCATCACTCAGTGTGTCCACACAGTAATCTGGTGTTCTTTAACAACCCTTCCAGGCTATTTGGTCTTGACATTAAAGGCAGAGATTGCGGCGATGAGGTAGCGCAGTGGTTCACCAACTACCTGAAGACAGAACCCTACAGGCTGGTTCAGTTTGATACTAGCATGAATGGGAGGACAACAAAGAAGCTTTACCCTTCGGAAGATTACCTTCAGAAATATGAGGTGAGCCTTCAGTCTTCATTCTGCTGCTTACTCTGGGCCTCTGCGCTCCTTCCCTGTCCGTAAGAGCCCCTCTGAGACTTCAGTTAGAAAACCCTGACAGTGGTTCGTGGGGTGTTTCAGGGTACAGCCTACACATTAAGGATGATGAGGGACGTGTGATGAGGGCTCAGTGCTGGGACATCCGAGGTATATAGAGGGTTATGTATGGGAGATGCGTGGAGGGAGGAGCCAGGGCGACTTCTGGGGAGATAGGGACAGTTTCTGGAGGAAACTGGCTGGAAGCTGAGTGTGGTAGCTCATGCCTGTAATCCCAGCACTCAGGAGGCTAAGACAGGAGGATTGCTGTGAATTCAAGGCCAGCCTGGGCTAAAGGTTCGACTGTGTCCCAGAAAGGGAAGAGAGAGAAGAGGCCTGGCTGCCAGGGAGAGTGCAGTGCTGGGACTAAATGTGCCTTTCCTGATACAGACTTTGTCCAGGCCACCTTTCCTGCCTGTGTGCGTGACAACTATTTCATAGGCCGGGAAGGCAGTTCCTGCCAGGGAAAAACTATAGTGAGCTATGGTTTCAGATGCAAGTACCCCAGGGATTCCCCTCCAAAGCCAAGGCAGGTTTTTTTTTTGTTATTAATATTATTGGTGATATTATTATTTATTTGCTTTGTTACTATTGTTCCTCACCTAACACAATGTCAGGTATCTACCAGTGATCAGTAGGTTTTGAGTGAATGGCTGGTGTTGATGAAATTATTGCTAGAATGTACTATATTGGCAGTAGACAACCCCCCGTGTGATGAGGCAGTAGAGCAGGCTGGCGAATACCAGCCCACTGGTGTAGTGGTGCACACCTTTAATCCTGTCATTCCTGAGGTAGAGGCAAGTGGCTGGCTGAGTTCAAGCACAGCCTGGTCAACCTAATAAGTTCCAGGACATCCAGGGATACCTAGTCCCTGTCTCAAATAAATACATAAATAATTTAATGGAATAGCAAGAGCCAGCCCAAGCCTTGTCCGGTGTGTGTCTAGAAGCCATGTTTCAGTGCTCACATCCTGTCTACAAGTACAACTCCACCTTGTTCTTGAATATAGCTCTCCCCTTCCGCACTTGAGAGGTTTTCCATCTGGGCTCTGCTGAGCTTTGGAGAGCAATGCCAGTGGGTGGGGAGGCCTGACTGTACTGTGTCCTGTAACAGGTAGCCTACCCAGACTGCAGCCCTATCCACATGATTTCTGAAGCCTCCTTAGTCGATCTCAACACCAGACTGAAGAAGAAAGTGAAGATGGAATATTTCAGGCCAAACATCGTGGTGTCAGGCTGCGAGGCTTTTGAGGAGGTAAGTGGCCACTGACACAGATATCAAACTTAGATGTGTGTAGACAGAAGTTTCTGTCCAGCCCAAAACTCCCGAATACCCAGTAGCCAGACACAGAGGAAGCAAGATGAGAATGCTGTACTGTGAAAAGGTACCAAGTCACGTGGCTAGACATAGATAAGAATTATGGGTTAATTTAAGTGTAAGAGCTAGTCAGTAATAAGCCTGAGCTACTGGCCGAGCATTTATAATTAATGTAAGCCTCTGGGTGGTAATTTGGGAAGTGGCATGCCAGGCAATGGTAGCACATGCCTTTGATCCCAGCACTTGGGAGGTGGAGACAGGAATATAAGGTAGGGGTGGGGAGAGACAGAATCTTGGCCCCCATTTGGTCAGAGGATCCAGGGAAGTAAGAAGTCACTGGTGGCTGCTCTGCTTCTCTGATCTTTCAGGTTATTACCTCAATATTTGACTCCTGGTTTTTATTGATAAGACTAAATAGAGTCATGCTTCAGATGTGCTGCCGTCAGAGCTGGTGAATCTGAAGTCCCTGCAATGACCCAGATCCCCCAAGGCTGGTGGTGGGAAGATTCCAATTCTCTATGGTTTCTATGGCTGCTAATGGCCTCCCGGCCTCCAGGGGTCGCTGTTCACATTCTCATGCTTAGGCTCTAGAGCTCACCAAACTCCAGCTCACAGCCAAGACTGCTCTATCTACCCGTAGCCCAGGCTATGGAGGTACAGGAGCTGCACCCACGGACAGTACCCTGGGGCAGCCCTTGCTGTGGTCTCAGTCTTCTGTGCCTTCCCCAGTGACTAACAGCGGGAAATTCCACCCTCTTCCTTCACTGCAGCCTTAAAGGGACAATTGCATCAGAAGCCGGTGAACACAGCCTCCACACGGCTGGACGCTGCTTGGTCATGAGAAGCTTCAGCGGTTGTTCTGAGCATGGGGAGGAGTGGGCTAAGCGTTCTGAGTACCGGAAGTAACAAGGACAAGGATCATGAATTGGGTGCGAGGCCCTGAACTGATTAATGACTTCATATTGGGCCCTCCCTCAACCCTGTGAAGTCTGCAGTATTATTCCCTTTATATAAGGAAACAGGCTTAGACAGGTTCCCCAAATGTCCAGCGGATGAGGGGTATCGCTGACGTTACCACCCAAGGCTTGATTCTGTGGAACTGGGGTGAGGACGTCACTGTAGAGACCCGGGCGGTTAGCACCCAGAGAGGCTCTTGAGCACCTCAGCTCTCTGCTCCTGTGGGTGGCTGTGCTTCCTCTTGTGTGTGTAGAACGTGCCCTTAGTTTTTGGTCTCCATGGTTCATTAGGGTAAACCTTTGCGTAGAGCCAACATAAGCCTGTCTGTTGTGTGATATTTTGTTTGTGTTCTGACAAATAAAGCTTGCCTGGAGATCAAAGGATGGAGCTAGCCACTAGTTAACCATAGAGGTCAGGCAGTGGTGGCACACACCTTTAATCTCAGCACCTGGGGGGAGGAAGAAGCAGGAAGATCAGGAGTTCAAGGCCACCCTGGGCTACACAAGATTGAATCAATCTAAAAGAGAAACAGAGCCAGGCGGGTGGTGGCACATGCCTTTAATCCCAGCACTAGGGAGGTGGAGGCAGGAATAGAAGGTGGGTAGAGACAGGGTTCTGCTCCTTCAGTCTGAGATTCGTGGAGACAGGACAGCACCCTTTTGGGCTGAGGTTTTTGTTTTTGTTTTCCCTTGTTGCTTAAACTTTATTATTTACGAATTAAATTACACAGCAGCTTTCCATAGCATGGGATGGGAAGAAGGAAGGAGAGGGAGGGGAGGTGGCCGGCTCTGGACATTCTTGTTCACCTTTACCTCCTCTGTGCGGAGCAAAATCCTCAGTGATGCCTTCACCCAAGTTTGGATCAGGCCTTGGAACACACGTGTAAGCTGGGCTCTGGTTCTGTCAGCCCCAGGGCCACCAGAGCTTTCCACTAGCGGCTTTTTCACAGACGTCGAAAGTGAATGTGAAGGCGTCAGCTTGTCCAGGTGATGGCAACAAATGAGGCCACTGGAATTCAGGTAGAAGGTGGAACAGGCATCAGAGGTCCGTAAAGCTCCTCCTTGTCATGCCTGTAGAAACTCAGGAAGAGCATATGTGTGGGCAGACCTACTAGGCACCCGCGGGCTTGCAGGGTCCAGTTCTCAGGGTGGTGGGTCAGCTGTAGAACCTCCAACCGAAACTGCAAAATAGTTCCAAGCCAGGAAGCGGCAAAGGGTCAGGGACATAGTGTACCATGTCCGGCCCTTGGTACGGATGTTCAGGATCTCATTGATGAATTCCACATCCATTGAATACAGAGTAGTCATGGGAGCGAAGGAAGAGGGTAGGAAGCTCTTGTCTCAGTTTCTCATACCTGACAGTCTGATCTCTTGAGGGGGTGGCAGGGGAAGGGTGGGAAGCTCCAGGAGCTTTGAAAGTTATCAAAGCCCCAGGATAGGGGAAAGGGGGTCCCTCAAAAAGGCTCCTGAGCCCATCCAGACAACCATTGTGCAACTCAGTTCCTGGTTCCCCTTCCCCATTTCCCAGAGGAAGAGCCACCCACAATGAGTTGAGAGCCTGGACCTGAGAGACAGGTGGTGGGAGAGCCTGAGGAAGAGGGTGCGTGGGAGGATGTGGGGGTGTGAGAGACCAGAGAAGAAATGAAGAAGAAGTGGGTGGAGTGGAGTGGGGCCTGGGTGGGAATGGTAGCGTCTGAGGAGAAAGCTGGTTCTGGGGTCCAGCCTGGTAAGCGAGGAAGCAGGGTCCTTAGGCGCCGGGTGGCCCCCTGACCCTGCGGTACATGGTGTTCTTGTGGGTGGAGAGGGCGCCTCCTGCATTCTGTCTTCACTGGGCAGTGTGCCCTGGCCATTTCTGTAAAGGGAGAGGAGGGAAGAGGAAGGTGGACTCCAGGCTGAGATTTTGAAAAGGTGAGAACTCTCAGGTCGCTGACTGCTCTGCTTCTCTGATCTTTCAGCTTTCACTCTCAATATCTGACTCCTGGTGCTTATGATTAAGATTAATTAGATTCACACTTCATATGTCCCCACAATTTGACAATTTTAAAGCAGTAGTGCACATCGAAGTTGTCTATTAGCTGATACTATCCTGCCGTCTTAAGTTACATTCTTGCCACTATGATAAAACACCCCTTAAAGGAGAAGAGTTTTATTTTGGCATACAGTTCTGGAGGGATGGAGTCCATCATGGCTGAGATTACTGTGAAATGATGCTACTGTTGCTGATTTAGTCCACCTTAAGTGAGGAAGCCCAGTAGTGAAAGACTTGATGCACTGCCATCATAACTCTTTCAAATATTAATTTGAGTGATTAAGCACATACATATTTATTCCTCAACTAATAAAAAAATACAGCAAACCTTAGCATGATACCAAAGTCCAGGCCATTATTTGTTGTAAATGTGGGGCAGTAGGATAATGCACCGTGGACATTTGCACCTCGTGGTGCAGAGTACTGTGGACTTCTCCCTGGTGAGTTAGAGGTTGGAGCTGACTTTAAGGGGCTTGGCACAGTGTGGTGTGTTTAATTTCTGGAACACAGAGGGATGAGTTGAAAAACAATGTCGACATTTGCTGCTTATCTCTGTCCCTGGCCACCATGAGGCTCTGTTCCCTGGACCTTGCTCACTGTCCTGAGCTGAACTTGAAGTGTTTGAAGGGGACATCTAATTTATGTACGTCCTCACTCTACACTTTGAAAGAGCCGGGGGAGAAAACCTCAGAAAAAGCACAGTGTATTCTCTGTCACGTGGGAAGGGCTATTTCTACAAATTTCTGGAGAAGGAGTTTGTTTGTTGGGCCTCAAACTCCCTGTGTAGCTGAGGATAACTTTGAAATTCTTTCCTCCTTCGGGATTCCAGGCATGCCATTTACGAGATGCTGGGAGTCAAACCCTGGCTGCACGCATCCCGGGAAAGCACTCTACCCACCGAGTACGTCTTTAGTGCCCAGTCTCATTTGATCAAAGAAGCTAAGCTGGGTTAGCCCTGGTGTGCACTTGGATAGGAGATGTCCCCAAAGCCAGACAGTGGTTTGAATCCCAGCCCCACCACTCACTGCTGGCGTGGCTTTGCCCTTACCAGTCCTGCCCTTTCTAGCAGGTGAAAGACGACTTGCCAAATCCTCATTTCTAGACCTTTGTCTCTGATGGCCTGAGTTAGGACAACAGCTGTGCTTGTCGACTTGGCTTCAAGGTTTTGTTTTTTTCTTTCTTCTTTAAAATCTATATGGATTTATTTTTATCTGTGTATGAGTGTTTTGCCTGCATGTATGTATGTGTACCAAAGGAATGCAGTATTCATGGAAGTCAGAAAAAGGTGTCAGATTCCTTGAAACTGGAGTTACAGAAGGTTGTGAACTACCATATGGGTGCTGGGAATCGAACCTAGTTCCTCTGCAAGAGCAGCTGAATCATCTTTCCACCCCTGTTTTGTTTTTTGCATCAAGGTCTCGTCTAGGCTGGCATCGCTTCTCCTCCTAAGTCCTAGGATCGCAGGCGTGTACCACCACGCCTGGCTTTGATACATGTAGTTATACATACAGATTAGACATATGGTCTACAATGATTGCGTAGAGCACACGTAATAGTGGTCACATAAAGTTATGATGGAGCCACACAGTTCTTATTCCCGGTGACATCACAGTATCCTGGGGATAATGTGGGACAAAGCTACCCACCTGCTCTTGGTGATGCTGGTGTAAACAAACCCACCACACTGCCACTTGTAGCAATACAATTGTGTACAGCTTGTAGTACAAGGATAGTGACCAGTCATGACTGGCGCATGTCTTCACTTATCAAAAGGCAGCTCACTGTGAATAGGGTGCCATCAGAGTGGCACTGTCTGACATCTGTGCACACCCTGTCTCCTAGAGTACCCTGTTCTCTCGGGTGTAGTTCGGTTTCCTGTCGTTTTGTTCAGCATGGCCGCCATAGCCAAGGTGAGCTGCTGATGTTGCCAGAAAGAGGCCATGCTGTACCATACAGGTCCGTGTAAATGCGCTTTATGATTTAGGCATAACAACCACGTGTGATGCCCATCTCAGAGCACATCTGGGTTGGGAAATAACATGTGACTGTTTACGGGTTCTTTCTTTCACTTAACAGCTCTTGTACATTTTTCATATTTCTCGTGTCTTGATAATAATAATAATTGTTTGTACTGTGAGTGCTCAGTGGGTAGTTTTCTGATCTTGTTACTATGTGGGGTCATCAGTAACAAATCACAAAGATATTTTTGGCAATGGGTGAGATGGCTCGGTGGATAAAGCCACTGACTGAGCTTTACTGCCAAACCTGATGACCCCAGTTCAGTCCCTGGGACCCACAGGGTGAGAGGAGAGAAGGGACTTCCAAAGGTTATCCTGTGACCTCTGCACATGCGTCATGGCTCACTCACATGTGTGCGTATAGACATGCACAATACATAAACAACATTCAAAAAGGTTGAATTTGAGTCTCAGAAAAGTTTATTTTTTCATACATTCACCCCTTCAATTTGCACCAAAATAATTTAAGGTGGTTTCTAGTAACCATATGCACAATACAGCATAGTAACTTGTGTGCAGCCATGGAAAGTCAGAAGCTGGACTGGGGAAAAAAACCCACCCTAGTACTAAGACCCGGGAGGCAGGGCCGGATGTAGATGGCCTTCCCGACACCTGAACTTGAGCTCCCCACCAGGACACTCAGCTTGTCCCAACTGTTATTTCTTCCCTGGTCTCTGTGGTTGGCTGGTATTTAAGACTCCACTTCGGCTCTGTTGTCATGGGATGCGCACTTTCTCTCTGGCCGTGTGCATACATGTATTATGGTTATGCACATGTATAATATATTTTATAGAGAGAGATGTATATATAGAGAGACATAGCTGTGGAGATAACTGTCTGCTCGCAGAGAGAGATAAGAAGGGAGGGAAAGGTCTCTATATTAGCTCTTCTTTCTGTTTCACACACCTAAGGCAAATGTATGGATTGTAATGTATGTCCCGAAGAATACGCTCACCTGTACTGTTTGTGCGGGGGTCCTCTCCTTGCCCCTAGCCCTTATTTTACATTTTCTCTGGGTCTTGCCTGTGGTGGAAGCTTCCTGTACTCTTAATTTTTTACTTACAAGATGTGTGCAGCCTGGCAGAAAATTCCCAGAAGGGGCTGGAGAGATGGCTCAGCAGTTAAGAGCACTGGCTGCTTTTGCGGAGGACCCAGGTTTGATTCCTAGCACCCACATGGTGGCTCACAACCATCTACCACTCTAGTTCCTGGGGATATGATGCTCTTTTGGGACTTCTCAGGCACGGCATGCACATGGTACGCAGACACACAGTTAAAAAAAAAAAAAAAGTAAAAATAAATACACGAATAAATAAAGTTCCCATTGTTAAGTCCACAGGGTGGAGTCCATTACACAGAGTATCCCCACGCCCTCCTCTGACCATTTCTCTTTCTTTTCCTCTCATTTCTTCCAACTCACAAATTCCTCCTTGCGCTGACTAGACATCCCCAGGGGCCTGATTTTGTCAGAGTGCAGATGGGCTTTTCAGCCAGCAGGGGGCGCACTAGGCTCTTCCAGTGACCCCTGGAATCTGGCTGGATAGTGTATTTCTTTGCGTTGTATATGTCTAGTGAATAGTAAACTCATCCATTATGAATTTATTTTTTTCAGTTATTTAAAATGTATTGTTTTCTTTAGGAACTGAATTAACCATTGCATTTAAACTTAAGCTTAGTTGTTTTCAAAGCAATTAGTGCTTTTGAGCCAAAATGTGGACAGTGAGAGTGGAGAGTGAATGACTTCATTAATATGAAGCTATTAACATGTCAAGACACAGAGTTAGCGTTTGGAGGAGTTAACGACAATGCTCAGGAAGCCAGACAATCTGCTAATGAGCCCGGCAGCTGACTTTTGGAACAGAAGGTGACCTAAATCTGTCTTGTTTAGTTAAGACCCGAAACGAACTTTTCAGGATTCCTGGCTTTCTGTTAAAGCCACGATGCAGAAGTTCACAGACAAGTAGCTTGGAATGTTGAACTCATTGTCACTTGGAACAAGGGAATTGAGTACAAGATGGAGAGGTCTTGGAGTCCCCGGGCTGCTGGTGGCTCACATACCTGTAGCTGCTGTGCCCTCGTGTGGTGAAAGAAGTCCTGACACCTTGGCTGCGTGCAGTCTGGGGCTCCTTTCCCTTCCCCAGACAGGCGCTGTGCTGGTTGCCCTCCAGCGGTAGGTTTGGCATGAGCTTCCTTTGAAGTTCCACTGTTTGAACAGGGTGTGTCGTAAATCATAGCTCCATTTGTCACATGGTGTGACCTTTGCTTTTACAAAGCTTGCCTAGCTCCTGGGCCAACTGATTGCTTGGAACATGGAGTTTATTCCCACCCGAAGCAGTTTCTTGGTGGAGGGGCACAGGGCATCTGTGGTCACCTCCATACTGTAGCTGTGGTCATCCTGGATGGGAGATGTCTGACTTTGAAGACCCCTTTGGTACTGGGCCACCAATTGTGCTATGATAAACCATTTCTGTAGGCCCCGAAGAGGAGCGAGGTTGCCTTTGCATATGGAGTGGATCGTGATGTCATAGCCAGTTGCAGGAGGGAAGACTGGACAGTGCCCGTCCCTGCCCTTGCTCTGCCTTCTGCAGAAACTTAGGTCCCTCTCAGGCCCTGAGAGAGTCAAAGCCACCAGCTAAGCCGGGAGGGACTCTTTTCCCGACTTCTCTGCACACCAGTTAGACTCAGGATCTTCAGAAACCTCACCTGGTTGAGGTCAGTTTGCAAGGAACATTCTTTGCATCTGAGTGTAGATCAGTGGTCTTGACCCTTTGGGGGCTGCTTATCAGATATCCTGTGCATTAGGTATTTCTGTTACAATTCATAACTAGCAAAATCACAGTTATGAAGTAGCAATGAAATAATTTTTTTTTTTTTTTTTTTTTTTGGTTTTTCGAGACAGGGTTTCTCTGTGTAGCTTTGCGCCTTTCCTGGAACTCACTTGGTAGCCCAGGCTGGCCTCGAACTCACAGAGATCCGCCTGGCTCTGCCTCCCGAGTGCTGGGATTAAAGGCGTGCGCCACCACCGCCCGGCGCAATGAAATAATTTTATGTTGGGGGTCACCACAACATGAGGAACTGTATTAAAGGGTCACAGCATTAGGAAGGTTGAGAACCACTGTTGTAGATGCTGTTGTTGGTTTATGGGACATGTATTAAGACCCCATCCTCAAATGCCCCCTTCCCCATTTCTTCCTAGAGACCTAGACAAAGGATTGTACTGTTAAACCTAAGTTTAACAGTTTATCAGTGGGTTTCAGCAGGACTGGCACAAACCTTCAAGATAAGGAACTCAGAATAGGTTCTTTCTGAGACAGGGCCTTGTGTAGCCTGGGCTGGCCTCAACTCACTATGTAGCCAAGGGTGACTTGAGTCATGGAATTCTTGATTCTTGATTCTTGTGCTGCTGTCTCCCAAGGGCTGGGATTACAGGCATAGGGCATTGGACTAGGTTCCTTAGTTTTTTATTAGTAAAAGGGACTATAACATATATATATTTATATAAGCAAGTGAATGTGTGATATTAAATGTGCAGGTATAGTATTTAAAACACTCTACATGTGCTACCCCAAAACAGGATACTCTGACATATTGATTCATTTGAGTTGAAGATACTTGAAAAGGCAAATGCAGGGGATCATGCTGATATTTGAGGCTGTTTCTCATGTAGCCCAGGCTAGTGTGTCCTTACCAGAGACAGGAAGCTGGGGCTGTGGGCTCTGCATAAACACACCAAGGGAAGCTGATCTTCCTGGGTTTAGTCATGTGGCCTCTGTCTCTCAACCTGCTGCTCTTTGTCCCCTGCAGTGTGTTAGTATTCAACTCCAGCTGTGTCTTTGAACCGACTCTTTATTATGAAGGCGTGGGTCATATGAAATTTACATTAAATTATATATGCATATACACATATGCCTTTCTCTTTATTTCTGTTTCACGTCAAGTTAATTATCAGACTTAGCTGAGAAATTCCAAGAGGATAGGAGACATTTTTGCCTCCTATAGGATGTAATCCACATAATCTGTGTATGTGTGGGTGTATGTGTACAGCCAGCCCTTCATAGATTGTACCAGCTGCAGATAACACATAATTTAATGTCTGGCGAGAGGGCTCAGTGGTTAAAAGTTGTGCAATCATAAGGACCTGGTACCCGTGTAACAAGCCAGGCATCTCACAAACACCTGTAACCATCTGAGAGATTCCAAGCTCTCTTCTGGCCTCTGCATGCAAACAGGTGCAGGCACCTCCCCACCCCCACACCACCACATGCACATACACTCACACATACACATATAAATAAATTTAAAAAAAATTTAAAAAGAATGTTTTAAAATGCTGGGGGAAACATCAGTACTGAACTGCACAGTTTGGTCATTATTTCCTGAGTGAAACAGTGTACCTATGACTTACTTTTTTCTTACATTCCATTTGGTATCTTAAGTGAGCCAGAGATGATTTAAAGCAGGACTAGATGAAGACCCAGTACCAGGCTACTTCATATACGAGATAAGTACTTGAGGATTTGGGATTCTGAAGAGGGTGCTGGAAGCAATCCTCTTTTGGACACCAAAGGATATTGAAATGTGTACAAATGACTGTGTGTCTGTAAACCATATGCAGTGTTATGACACAGTGTGCTTTATGTGTGTGCACATATATGTGTGTTTATGTTTTGTGCATGTGTTTCTTTCTTTTTTTTTCTTTTTTTTTTTTTTGGTTTTCAAGACAGAGTTTCTCTGTATCTTTGGAGCCTGTCCTGTAACTCCCTCTGTGAACCAGGCTGGCCTTGAACTCACAAAGCTCCTCCTATCTCTGCCTCCTGAGTGCTGGGATTGAAGATGTGCATCACCACCACCCAGCATGTGTTTCTTTTTTAAAAAGTTACTTTTGCTTTTTTGTGTATGTATGAACCTGTGTGAGTATATGTGCGCCATGTATATGCAGTGCCTGTGGAGGCCAGAAGAGGGCATCAAATTCCCTGACTGGAGTTGTGAGCTGTCAATGTGAGTTCTGGGAAGTGAACCCAGGTCCTCTGCAAAAGCAGCCATTGCTCTTAACCACTGGGCCATCTCTCCAGCCCCAGTGCATGTGTGCTTGTATATAAATGTATATAATGTTTGCATATGTGTGCATTTAAATGTGTGTATATATGTATGTATATCTATATTTGGATTTATGTGTATGCACATTTGTGTGCATGTGTTTGTATGTGTATTGGTGTGTATGTACATGTAAGTGTGCATGTGTATGTATCTGTATACATAATTTGTGCATTTGTGTCTATATGTATTGGAGTGTATAGGTGTATATAAGTGTATGTTTGTACACATAGCTGTGTGTTTATGTGTATATGTCACATATGTGGGGGGATGCAAAGCCTTACCTTCACAGTAAAAGATTTCAAACCTAGCCGTCCTGCTTCCTCCTGGTGTGACTTAAGAACATTTTACGGTGTTCTGCATATCTGTCTCTTGGGGAAAATGGGAATCATCTTAGCACCTCCCTTGACATCATGAGGACCAATTGAAGACCAGTGTTTAGGCCAGGCAGTCAGTAGCCATGGAGTGCTGTCCCGTGTTCACAATGCATCCTGTGGGAAGGACAAGTGAAGGAATCCTGGTTGGCCACACTCACGTGATGTCTCACTCAACAGCGAGCCCTCAGACTCTGACTGGCCTCTGCGACAGCTAAACCAGTGGTTCTCAAGCTTCCTGATGCTGTGACACTCATGTTGTGGTGACTCCCAATCATAAAATTGTTTCGGTGCTATTTCATAACTGTACTTTTACTACTGTTATGAATCATAATGTAAATATTTTTAGGGATAGAGGTTTGCCAAAGGGGTTGTGACCCACAGGTTGAGAACCCTGAGCCACACCATCCGTGACAGTTGGCTTGTTTCAGAAGCTGTGGGTTTCTCATTGATTGCCACTGAAGCAGTCTGATGAGTCTGCTGGGAACTGCACGCTTTTAAGGCCTGTTCTTGCTGAATTGGCAGATTCAGTGATTGATTGTGAGTCAAGAGAACGATGCCTGGGCCTGGGAGGCGGTGCAGTGGTCGAGGGCTTGGCTCCTGTGCACGGGTGTTGGGTTCCATTCTCAGTGCTGTAAAAGAATTTTCTTTGAAGGTGAATCATGTCCTGAACCTGACAGTGCACTGCCTCTCTTGGGTGCTTTCTAGAGTTTTTTGTGTCCTTCTGTGTCTCCCTCCTTCCATTGATGTCATACCTAGTACCTGACCAAGATGAAGGAAGCCTGACTCTAAAAGACACCTCTCCCTTTTCTCCTAGGATACTTGGGGTGAACTCCTAATTGGTGATGTAGAGATGAAAAGGGTGTTGAGCTGCCCCAGGTAAAGATTGGGCTTGGACGTGGCCTCTGGGGTGTGGAGTGCACTGTGGTTTGCGGCCATCATCTAAGCGTGGGTCTTTGGCAGGTGCATTTTGACTACAGTGGACCCAGACACTGGGATCATAGACAGGAAGGAGCCACTGGAAACCCTGAAGAGGTAGGACGCTGGTGTGTGTGTGTGTGTGTGTGTGTGTGTGTGTGTGTGTGTGTGTGTGTGTGTGCCCTGTATTAATGTCACCTGTGCCCGAACTGCCCATGCACCAGGTGCTTGTGTCCCGGCTCCCAGGCGCCCCTGTGATTTGTATCACTCCTTCAATGCATGTGAACTTCTTCCTCTCTTTGTTTCTTTAATTTTCTGGTAATTTTTAGTTGCACAATATTCCATTTTGAAACTTTAATCTCTCATCAAGTTCTTTTGTGTGTTTGTGTGTGTGTGTGTGTGTGTGTGTGTGTGTGTGTGTGTGTGTGTGTAGGCCAGAGGTTGACACTGGATGACTTCCTCAGTCACTTCACTCTTTTTGGCTTTAAAAAAATATATTTATTTGTTTATTATTATGTATACAGTGTTCTGCCTGCATGTGTGCCTGCAGGCTATAAGAGGGTACCAGATCTCATTATAGATGGTTGTGAGCCACCATGTGGTTGCTGGGAATTGACTTCAGGACCTCTGGAAGAGCAGCCAGTGCTCTTAACTGCTGAGCCATCTCTCCAACCCTTGGGTTTGTTTTATAGTAGATTTCTTTTCTTCTTTTAAAAATGTTTATTTATTTATCTATTTATTTATTTATTCTTATTTTACTTTATTGATTTGATGTTTTGCCTGCATGTGTGTCTGTGTGAAGGTGTTGGATCCCCAGGAGCTGGAGTTACAGACAGTTGTGAACTACCATGTGGGTGCTGGGAATTGAACCCATATCCTCTGGAAGAGCAACCAGTGCTCTTAACCATTGAGCCATCTCTCCAGCCCCTAGATTTCTTTTCTTTTCTTTTTGTGATAATTTTTTAAAATGATGTTTGCATTGGTGTTCTGCCTGCATGTATGTCCGTCAGGGTGTCAGATCTTGGAGTTACAGAGAGTTGTGAGCTGCCATGTGGGTGCTCAGAATTGAACCCGGGTCCTCTGGAAGAGTAGTCAATGCTCTTAACTACTGAACTATCTCTCCAGCCCGAGAATTTATTCCAAAGGGCAGAACTCCTAGACACTCCAGCCAGTGTGCTCTGAGTCCCCTCGGTGAGGAAAGGTCTCCCATACTTCATTCCTATGCAGCCCTCTTATCTGAAGTGCCATGCACAATTCCTTATGGACACATTAACTTTTCTCTGGAATCTGGAATTTCAAACTTAAATTCATATTCCATGGCCACAATAGTCTCGACTTGGTCCAAACTGTCTGAGCCCGGGCCTTTAGATAATGCTAGGGGACTGAGAGTTTCCTGGGCCAGTCCTGGAGTTCTAAGACATAGAACTCAATCCTTGAATACCTCTAATGTCAAAGAAGTGTGTCACTATACTGGCAGGAAAAATGTGTGACCCCCAGTGGCACCTGTGCCAGTGCCAGAGACTGGCTGTGTAAGCCTCTTCCTGCCGGGACACAGAGTGGCGCTGAGTGGCTGGGCCCGGGCCGACAGCAGCAAGGAGATGAAGACACACAGTTGCCGTGGCTAAGCCAACCCAGGATGCACTTCACTTTATGTCTGAGACAAGGTCACTCACCAGCCGGGAACTTGCCAGTGAGCTCCAGGCACCACCTGTCTCTGCCTTCCCTGTGCCGGGATTCTCGGCAGGTGCCACTGGGCTTTTTCTGGCTGCTGGAGATCTGAACCCAGGTCCTCATTCCTGCACATCAGGCATTTTACCAACTGAGGCATCACCCAGCCCCTCTCATCAATTTCTAGTAATTCAAGAGGCCCTGGGTTCCATCTCAAACACTGCAAAAAAGAGAAAGGACGAAACCCCTTAGTTAACACTTGGGGGCTTGCCGTGTTTTGTCTGCCCTTCCTCTGTTCTGCTGTTTGTTTCTAACAGGTTTAGAGGTTGTCT
This sequence comes from Peromyscus californicus insignis, assembly GCF_007827085.1. Taxonomy (NCBI): domain Eukaryota; kingdom Metazoa; phylum Chordata; class Mammalia; order Rodentia; family Cricetidae; genus Peromyscus; species Peromyscus californicus. The sequence continues at coordinate 69,545,443 of NW_026294436.1, read as the reverse complement.
CAGGACCCCCTGGGATTTACAGTGAAGGTAACTTTCTTCAGCCAGGTCTTAGACTTCATGGGCAGCCCCATTGGCCAGTGGCATCTCCGCTTTACTGTTCTTTTCCAGGGGAACTCCAGTTTTGAGCCTTCATGTTGGAGAAGCTGGGAGCACAGGGGGGTAGATGCCTTAAGCCAGAGCTCTGGCAAGTGTTCTCATTCCGTCGCTGAGGCAAAGAACCTGACAAAAGCAACTTAAGGGGGAAAGAGGTTTAGTTTAGCTCACAGTTCCAGGATACAGTGCATCACTGCGGGGAAGTTAAGGCAGGGACTTACAAACAGTCCCATCCCACCCATAGACGGTTGCTTGCCTGCGCTCAGCTTGACTTCTCCACTGTTAGACGGTTCAGGAGCCCCTGCCTAGGGAATGGTGCCGCCCACAGTGGGCTGGTAGCTTAATTAAGACATGCCCGCAGTCCAACCCAGTGCAGTCTCTCATTGAGACTCCCTTCTCAGGTGGTTCTAGGTTGTGTCATTGACAATGAAAGCTATTCAACACAGTGGGTGAGGGGTGGTTCCACTTGGAGAGTTCATGAGCATTTTTTCCCATAAGTTGTGAGTCCAAGGTACCTGTGTAATAAAGTATTTGTATAATACTTATACGAACCCACACTTACTGTTATTAATATTGTAACTATTATTATTTTGGTTTTTTTAGAGACAGGGTTTCTGTAGCCCTGGCTGTCCTAGGACTCACTTTGTAGATCAGGCTGGCCTCGAACTCAGAGATCCACCTGCCTTTGCCTCCCAAATGCTGGGATCACACCTGGCTTTAGAAAACCCATGATTATTTGACTACTTGCTTACAGCCATCCCCGCCCACCTTTAGAAGGGGCCTCTTGTTGACCCATACTTAGCCTAAGGAGCAAACATCTAAGTTCTGTAGAAAACACTAGACTGCTGTTTCCTTTTGGGACCTGATGATGGGTTCTGACTTCTTCCAGCTACCGCCAGTGTGACCCTTCTGTGAAGAGTTTGTACCAGACGGCCCCACTTTTTGGGATGTATTTCTCAGTGGAAAGAATTGGAAACCTGAGAGTCGGCGACCCTGTGTATCAGATGGTGGATTAGTGGACCCAGTCGGGTGACATGGTAAGAGTTTCATTTTGCTTCTAGAACCACATTTGACAATACAACCACATTTTCTTGTTTTCTGATACCTTAAAAATTTTTAAAAATATTTTTCTGGTTGGCGGTGGCACATGCCTTTAATCGCAGCATTTGGGAGACAGAGGCAGGTGGATCTCTTTGAGTTCAAGGCCAGCCTGGTCTACCAAGTGAGTTCCAGGACAGCCAGGGCTACACAGAAAAATTCTGTCTTGTAAAAACAAAGATTCGCTGCCGGGCGGTGGTGGCGCACGCCTTTAATCCCAGCACTCGGGAGGCAGAGCCAGGTGGATCTCTGTGAGTTCGAGGCCAGCCTGGACTACCAAGTGAGTTCCAGGAAAGGCGCAAAACTACACAGAGAAACCCTGTCTCGAAAAACCAAAAAAAAAAAAAAAAAAAAAAAAAAAAAAAAAAAAAAAAAAAAAACAAAGATTCTTTGACAACAAAAAAGGACTAAGGAATGAAGGGACATGATCCTCTGGGGTTAGGTGTCTTATTATTGTTGTTGTTTTCTGCCTGAGAAAAGGGAGAAATATTGAAAGCTAGTGTTTTATAAGACATTTCTTAAATGTAACTTAAAGAAAAAAGTCAGCCAGGTGGTGGTGGCAAACACCTTTAATTCCAGCACTCGGGAGGCAGAGCCAGGTGGATCTCTGTGAGTTCGAGGCTGAGATAGAAAATGATATTCTCACACTGATTGCATTAGGTCAGCTTGAGCTCTGAATCCTACAGACACAAGTTGAACCCTTAGTTACAGGAATGAGGAGTCATTGGAAGACCTCCCCTTGAAGGTTCTAAATGGCTCCCCTTGCAAAACCTGTTACCCAACCTCCCCAAAGCACTGTTCTTCTTTTTCTTTTAAGATTTACTGATTTTTAGCCGGGCAGTGGTGGTGCACGCCTTTAATCCCAGCATTCAGGAGACAGAGCCAGGCGGATCTGTGAGTTCGAGGTCAGCCTGGTCTACAAAGCGAGATCCAGGACAGGCACCAAAGCTACACAGAGAAACCCTGTCTCAAAAAACCAAAAAAAAAGCCGGGCGGTGGTGGCTCACGCCTTTAATCCCAGCACTCGGGAGGCAGAGCCAGGCGGATCTCTGTGAGTTCGAGGCCAGCCTGGACTACCAAGTGAGTTCCAGGAAAGGCGCAAAGCTACACAGAGAAACCCTGTCTCGAAAAACCAAAAAAAAAAAAAAAAAAAAAAAAAACCAAAAAAAAAAAAAATTTACTGATTTTCAGTTTATGTGTTAGAGTGCTTTGCCTGCAGGCCTGTATGTTTTGTGCACTGTATACACGTAGTACCTCAGAGGCCAGAAGAGGGTGCTGGATTCTGTGGAACTGGAGTTACAGGTGGCTCTAAGCTGCCATGTGGACTCTGGGAGCCATACCTAGGTCCTTTGTAAGAGCAGCCAGTGCTCTTAAACCCTCAGCCCCTATTTTCTAGTCCTTAAAGTCACCTCATGGCCAAAACCTTTGACTGAGACTTTTCTCTAATTCTTCCCTGGGATTCTCACATATGGTCACCCCTCTGCAGCCTTGCCACCTGCCCATGTGACTGACCATCTGTCTTAGGGTTTTCATTGCTGTGAAGAGACACCATGACCACCACAACTCTTATTAAGGAAACCATTTAATTGGAGCTGGCTTACAGTTTCAGAGGTTCAGTCCATTATCATCTGGCAGGACATGGCAGTGTCCAGGCAGACGTGGTGTTGGAGAAGGAATTGAGAGTTCTATATCTTGATCCTCAGGCAGCAGAAGGAGCTTGTATTCCATACTGGGCATAGCTTGAGCTTAGGAGACCTTAAAGACCCATCCCACTCCACAGTGACACACCTCCTCCAACAAGGCCATACCTGTTCCAACAAAGCCATACCTCCAAATAGTGCCTCTCCCTATGGGGGGCATTTTCTTTCACACCAGCACACCATCCTAAGGACAAAGTGCCCGAGTGGTTCATGTAGACTAAGTGTAACAACAGCTGCATTGGGGTTTATCTTTAGTTCTGATTCTCAATGGACTGCAAATAGAAGATAAGGGTTGTCCCCACCAAAACATTTAATAAAAGTTTTTTTGGTATTAATTCATTATATCAGAATATAATATAAACGTAAAGGTACTCAATGCATATTAGGTGTGATTTTTCCCCCCTTTTGAACTGTGGCACAGCTTTAAGGGACACTGTGGTAGAAATGTGAAAAAGGAAATGAAAAAAGGAAATCAATGTCTTTTGACTACTATTATGGGGTAAAAACCCAGAGACCACGTGGCATTACCAAAGATGGAATCAGAGTCTCTATTAAGCCAGCCTGCGATTGCCTGGAGAGACACCCTTCTCACAGAGCAGCCCCGAATGCATATTACAAGGAGTTTTTCGAGACAAAGAACAGAGAAAAGCTACATCCGGGTTGGCAGTTGCAAGGGGAGCAAGCAAGTGATCTAACAAGAGCCAGGAATATGCAGTTAGCTGGGGCGTTTTGACCCTGAGTTTCTAGAACAGGGTTGGGAGCTTTCCCACAGGACTTTTCAGGGCAGGAGGTAGAAACCAAAGATGGCTTAGCTGAGACAAGATGGAGAAAGCTTTACCAGGCTGGCCTCGAACTCAGAGATCCACCTGCCTCTGCCTCCTGAGTGCTGGGATTAAAGGCCACTATGTCTGACCCCATGCATTTTGTAAAAATCCCTGTGAGAGCGTCAGAGGTGGCTCAGTGGGGAAATGTGCTTGCCACCAGGTCTGAAATCCTTAGTTCAGTTCCCTAGACCCACATGGTGGAAGGAGAGAACCGGTTCTCCCAAGTTGCCCTTTGACCTCCACATGCATGTCATGCCCCCCCCCCCCCCCCCCCCCCCCGCAAATCAATAAATGCAATATAAAACATTTTAAAATAGCCAGATGTGATAGCTCATGCTTTTAGTCCTAGAACTTGGGAGGCAGAGACAGGTGGATCTTTGTTTGAGGCCAGCCTGGTCTATATAGTGAGTTCTAGGACAGCCGGTGCTACATAATAAGACCATGTTTCCAAAAAAGGGGGAAAAAAAGTTAAATAAAATCCTTGTGATTCGAAATTGGTGTATCTTATAATTGATCTGTCTTGGATTTGATGGAATATAGAAGATACTAGAGAGGAAATGGCAGATCTGATAGGACCTGGTCCTGCTGTTCCAGCTGTGGGTGACTGCGCCTGGGGTCAGTGCCTGAGCTCTGTGACTTCTGAGGATCTTTAGAAGTCCCCCGGGTCGCTTGGTGACAGACCTACCTATTCAGATGCTGCAGCAGACAAACCTAACAGCCCTCTGGCAACTTCTGTTTGCTCAGCTGTCCAGGAGGCCTGGAGTTTTAAAGACCCTAAGACAGTCTCTCGCCACCCCGATAGGGCCTGTGAGGGGGAAATGATAGTAGACACTTAAAAGATAAGCAGGCCGGGCTCCTGTGGGCCGACTGACCTGGCATCATGGAGCTGAGAAGACACAGCCAAGAGGCACGGTCCTCACCCAGCGTCCTGTTGTATTTTATGTGTGAAGAAGTAACTCTGCCCAGGCATTGTGTGGCCTTCAGGGGCTCAGGGAAACAGACAGCTTTTCTAGTGGGGTGATGGAGCAAAGTCTGAGAACAAAGTGCAGCCTGACCTTGCTGAGGAAGGTGTGGTGGTATTGTGTTCCCCAAAATATTGTGCACCCTAATAAATTTATCTGGAGTCAGAGAACAGACAGCCACTAGATACAGAGGCTAGAAAATGGTGGCACTCACACCTTTAATCCTAGCATTCCAGAGACAGAAATCCCTCTGGATCTCTGTGAGTTCAAGGCCACACTGGAAACAGCCAGGCATGGTGACACATGCCTTTAATCCCAAGAAGTGAGTCTTTAATCCCAGGGAGTGATGGCAAAAACAGAAAGATATATAAGGCGTGAGGACCAGAAACTAGAAGCTTTTGGCTGGTTAAGCTTTCAGGCTTTGGAGCAGCAGTTCAGCTGAGATTCATTCTGGATGAGGACTCAGAGGCTTCCAGTCTGAGGAAACAGGATCAGCTGAGGAACTGGCGAGGTGAGGAAGCTGTGGCTTGTTCTGCTTCTCTGATCTTCCAGCATTCATCCTAATAACTGGCTTCAGGTTTGATTTTATTAATAAGAACTTTTTAAGATTTCTGCTACAGGGAGGTAAGAAGGATCAGGGGGTTCTCCAGGGGCCCACGGTATGGAAGCTGGAAGGTCCGCTTTGGAGGGACAGACACCAAAGTTAGTTCCTATTTATTTACTTAAAAACTGAGGGGAGGGGGCTGCACACAGGGTTTTTTGTGTTGCCCAGGCAGGCCTCAAACTTACAATCCCCACCCCTGCCTCAGCCTCCTGATTGCTGAGGTGACTGGCATGTGCTACCATGTGTTGCTTACTTAAAATTTAAACACACAAAAGTTTGTATTCTGTTATAATGGCAATACATGTTAACCATGGCGAGTTCAGGAAAGGCTAGAGAATTAGAAAGATAGAAATCACCTACTTACACATTTTATGCAGGTAGAAGTTTTGTTTGTTCTATTTATTTGTGATATATGTATTTCATAGGCCACCACTATATGCAAATTTAATTTTGATAGCTTAATAATATACTATTTAAATGAATGATACTCTTTAAACATTTTTACAGTATTTGCTGCTTGTATTATATCCAACTATGTTATAAATAACAATATAATGGATCACTCTGTATGCCAGAGCATTTCAGAACTAGAGGATTTTCTACAACTTATATTTATAAAAGTAGAATTATTGACCATGGCATATATTTTTTTAGCATCTTGACAAATTATTTGTAAAAGAGTTGTTTTCGCTTTGTACTCGCTACATGTCATGCTGCATTAGTCATTTCCTGTTGCTCTAACAAAATACTTAAGGCTGAACACGCCATCGTGAAGAGAGGTTTAATTAGCTCATTGGTTCACAAGGCCGAAAGTCCAAGGTTAGGCGGTCCCCTCGGTTTGGTCTCTGGTAAGGCTCCCTTGACTGTGTCACAGTGTGGTTGATGGTATCATGGTGCAGAGAGCTCACATGGTGAGACAGGAAGACAGGCGGAGAGGGCCAAACTTCTCTTTTGAGACAAATATCTCTTCAGGGAGCAGGCATGGTGTCAATGTCACGGTCCTACTGCTGTGAAGAGACAGCGTGACCAAGGCAACTCTTATAAAAGAAAGCCTTTGGTTTGGGGCTGGCTTACAGTCTCAGAGGCTTAGTCCATTGTTATCATGGCCGCGGGCATGGTGCCAGGCAGATACGGCGCTAGAGAAGTAGCTGAGACCTACATTCTGACCTACCAGCAGAGAAAGGGCCTGGTGTGGTCTTTGGAAACCCCAAAGCCCACCCTACTGACACTTCCTCCAACAAGGCCACACCTCTAACCCTTTTAAACAGTTCCACTCCCTAGTGACTAATCTATGAACCCTATGGGGACATTCTTATTCAGACCACCAGACTGGGTATCTTAGTTGGGTTTCTATTGTTGTGATAAACACCATGATCAAAAACAACTTAGGCAAGGATTTATTTTGCTTACACTTGAAAGTAACAAACAGGGTGTGAGAAGAGATGGCTCAGAGGTTAAAAGCACTGATTGTTCTTCCAGAGATCCTGAGTTCAATTCCCGGCAACCACATGGTGGCTCACAACCATCTGTAATGAGATCTGGTGCCCTCTTCTGGCGGGCAGAGGTACATGCAGACAGAACACTGTATACATAATAAGTAAATAAACAAATAGATCTTAAAAAAATAAAAGTAACAAACAGTCCATCACTGAAGGAAGTCAGGACAGAAACTCAAGCAGGGCAGGAACATGGAAGTAGTAACTGAGGGAGAGTCCATGGAGGAAAACATCTTACTGGTTTGCTCCTCATGGTTTGCTCAGCCCGTCCCCCCCACCACCCATCTCTCTCCCCCCTCCCCTTCCTTCCTTTTTGAGTTATTTATGACCAATAGTCTGAGTAACACAATAATAGAGATCTTATCATTTATTTAGCTTCCAGGTCCTAGGAGATACTCCTGCGAGTCCTAACTGCCAGCCACGACCGTCTTCCTGAAAACGAACCTCCACTTTTCCTTCAGAGCTTCAGATGCCCTGAGTTAATTTGAGAAAGTACCAGAGGTGGTTTGAGAATGTGAGGGTGAATAAATTTTAGATAGTGCTGCTTTTAAAAATAAATAAAATTGTGTGTATGATGATTCTGAATGTTATTCCCAGTATCACCTTTTCTAATTACTGCCTTTAATATTGCTGAGTAAAGAAAGTTTGGAGTCAACTTAAAAGCTGCCACATTTTTTAAGGTTTATACTTTTTAATGGGGATATTGTGTGCGAGAAATGGGAAAACTAGTCCTCATGATCTTATGTGCTCACAGATGCCTGTTCTTGACCTGGCTGTTGAGTTCTGCTGAGTTTTCATTTATGGCTATCTTTGCCTTACAGAGTCAGGGTTCTGCTTAAATGTAGAAATGATTTTATAGATCATGGGGTTATTTTGTTTATAGATAGTGTCTTTATATTTTCCTTCTGATTCTATTAACATATATAAAATTTATCTCTAATTGTCAACTTCTCTAATTCTACAAGAAAATAGAATTTAAAAGCATAGAATCTTCGGAAGTAGGAATGAGCGAGAGAAACCATGAACACATTTTTTAATGTTCATATCTATTTTTCATAACAAAGATGAACTAGCTTGCTGTAAAAAGTAATGTAACATATAAATGAGTTAGCCCACTTAAAATTGTGTGGTTTCTTTGTCACTGGTAAGTGTGACTCTCTTCCTACTGCATCTGTGACATTTGCTTCTGGGTTTCTTTTCATCTTACAGAATCATTGTCACACATCTTCCCTGGTTCCAAACATTACCTCTTGCCACTGGTGTGTACAGGGCACCTTGAACTACATGATCATGCTGTCTAAGCCAGTGGTTCTCAACCTGTGAGTTGTAACCCTTTGAGAGGTCAAACGACCCTTTCACAGGGGTCGCATATCAGATATCCTGAATATCAGATATTTACATTATGATTCATAACAGGAGCAAAATTACAGTTATGAAGTGGCAATGAAAATAGTTTTATGGTTGGGGGTCACCACAACATGAGGATCTGTATTAAAGGCTACAGCATTAGGAAGGTTGTAGGCTCTAAGGCATTATGGCTGATGACTTCAAGAGACATCTAATAGTCAACAGGGGACAGCTGTTGCTTCTTTCTGTGCATGAGGCTGTGGGAGCACATAGAAGGTTACAATTAGTATTTAACAGGTCAACACACCAGACTAATAACTCTCTGATGGGGAGCCCCACTAGGCAAAGTCCGTGGGGTCACTGGCTGTGGAAACCAATTGTTTTCTGTCTGTAACTTTCTCATGTGCCACCACTTACCTCCCTAAAAAGAACAGTTGTGGGTTTCTTTCCACAGCCCATTAGTAGTGTGTTTTGTATCTTTTGGGCACACTTATAGCTGTGGATGGTCAGGAAGATGATTTCTGCTTAAGCTGTATAATTCTGATAATACTAGAATGTTTTTCATAACTGACACAGGACAGAAACAGTATTCTCAGTCACAAAGGTAGCTAATTTTGGACTTCAGAACAAATTCAAAGACTAGCTGAGAATAAACAAGGACAAATTCCCAAGTGTTTATTGCTAAATCAAGGTCAGACATGAAGCAACTTTGGTAGACATAACTCTGCGGTAATTCTCTTTCTGCACCTACCCCAACCACTCAAGTTTCAGCCAACTAACTGTTATTGTTGTCCTGAATGTCATTCTCTGTCTGGGAACACTAACCAACCTCTCAGGCTACATGCTTGGCCAAGCATTACTCACTGGCTGGTCAGCATGACCTTCCTAGCTCAAGAAAAACTATGTGACTTATCATGTGTTATGAGAATGGGTCGGACCCTAAAATGTAATGTATAGCTGTCCAGAGAGTATGCTGAAAGGGAGAAAGTGTGTGAGTGTGTGTAAGTGTATGTGTGGCTGTGCTGAAAGGGAGATGTAGCATCATGCAGAAGAGAGGTGTGTGTGGAGAATGTGTGGAGACATATAACTGTATATAGAAATATATGGCTGTGCAGGAGAAAGATGTGTGTAGGGCAGAAATGTGTGTGTAGAGGAGAGAGAATGAGTGAGGGAATGAGAAATGTAGAAGAGAAATGCAAGTTATGGATGAAGGAATGTAGCTGGGTAGAGAGAAGCATGTATAGAAGAGAGCTGTGTAGGAGAGAGCTGTGGGTAAGTGAAATGTATGTTACAAGAGATACAGCTGTAGGTATAGAGATGTAGCTATGTAGAGACAGAGATTGTCAGAAGATTTTTTTTTCAAGATGAAGTAAAAGAGAATTACCCTCAAATCGTATGTGAATTATTATAGAAAGGAAGTCTTTCTATCCCTGCTCTTGAGAAATTTTTCTCTGAGTAATCTTGGGTAGCAGTTCTGGGAGCTGGACTCCCAGGCTGTTAATACTGCCTTTGCCTTTGCTGGATTCTGGGCCTGAGTTCAACCCCTCCGGCTGTGAGGTAAAAGTGATAGGCAAGCTGTATCTTGGGTACATTTTGGAAATGGTAATTTTTTTTTTAAAGTCATACTCAGTTTAAAGTCAGCCATTAAATTTTAAGCCATTTCCCCCTTTACGTTTCCAAAGAGAAATAGAAAGGATGATAAATACACTCAGCTTTCGGGGCCTTCGAGATGCCTTTCCATAGAGAGTTCGAGCCTTGCCTGGTCCCCAGTGGCACCCGTCACTGCTCTGCCGGTTCTACTTCTCTGTGACAACAATCCCCAAGAGAACAACTTGGAGGAGGACTCATTTGTCCCGTGGTTCCAATGGTTCCATCTGTGGTGGGCGGAGTACCACCTGTGGGGACATGTGGCAGAGGGGGCATTCTTTACTTGATAAGCATAGGAAGAAGATGGGCAGGAAGGGTCCCGGTGCAGGAAACCCCCAAGAGACTTTCTCCTCAGCTAGGCTGCACCTCTTAAACATACGTCAGCCTCCCCAGATAGTGTCACCAGCTGGGGACATGAGAGCTAAAAGGTGACTTTCACGTCCAGCCGCAATAAACAGCCCAAACCCTGGGAAGCAAGATGACCAGCCAGCTGAGTGCAGTGACTTCAGAACTCTGATCATCTCTGGGTGTTGTGGGAGTGAGGAGTGGCAGAAGCTGGGCCATGGGCAAGAAAAAGCATTGGGTGTATGGCAGGGACACCTACTGTCATAGGACAGATACTGAGTACCAGAAGGCCCCCAAGTGAGCTGCCAGCTGAGGCAGGAGTGTCCATCATTGTTGAGAGATCATGAGGATTTCAAGTCAGGAGAAAGAGTGCTTGCTAGCATTCTGCTTTCTCCACTCCACACAACGGCCACTCACACAGTCTTCACAGGAACCCCAACTCGACCACACCCTGAGGTCCTCAGAACCCTGTGAAATCTCTTCCTGGGAGACAGACTCCCGTCTGGCTGGCATTAGGCTTCTAGCCTTTTCCTTCTCTCAGTCGGAGACTTGGGGTGGGGAAAGGAGGGGGGGGTGTTCCAGTTTCTTGGGGTCCACTGTTTCAATAGTCCGATAGCCAGAGTCAGGGCAAAAGCTTCTCTTCAGAGAAATCTTCATTCCTGCCTTGCGGCTGGCAGCCACTCACACGCTTCCCTGCCCACCACCGCTGTCAAATTCCTTGCTCCAGTACAAAGTCCAATCACCCTGCCCTGTGTAGTAGAGAAATAGCTTTCTCACCATTAGAATAGTCTTGAATAAAGACTTGACATTTTAACAACTTGACACTTCAAACAGGAGCCTGAGGTGCCTAAGGTACCTTGTTGGCTTTGGCTTTGTTGTTTAAGACAGTGACAAGTGTCAGAGCTCACCTTGCAGGACCTGCAGGGAAAGAGCCTGGGGGCTTGTCTAAGGGCGAGTTCTGGTCTCAGGCTGTGCAGATAGCTGAGGCACCAGGTGTGGAGAAGCAGACCTGGCCCGGCCCTGGAGAGCCTCAGGGCCTAGTCAGATCTTTCCACCTTCAGATCCCAGCTGGCTGGAAGCTCTTCTGCTGCCAAACTGCTTGCTTCCGGCAGTCCCCAGAGGGGCGGCTGCCCAGCAGCCTGATTTCTAATTTCAAAATCACACCGTGTTTAGGCAAACGTTGTGTGTTTTAGGTCAAATAAACAACCCTACAAACGCGTAAATAAGCTGTTTTCCTACATTGATTGATCATAGGGGGAGGGTCGGGGTGAGTGAATGGGGGGAGAAAGGAGGGAGGGAGAGAGGGCAGGAGGGAGGTGGGGACAAAGGGTGAGAACCTCCACAGCTGAGCCACCACCTCCCGCCCAGGCCGAGTGAAGATGCTCAGCTTGGATTGGCGGGGAAGGGTCAGGAGCTACGGGCCCTTGGGCTCAGGCCCAGGCCCAGGCCACCAGGGACAGTCGCATTTAGTCCAGCTGGTGTATCAGCGCCCGCCCGGCCCGCTCCGGCCATGGATGCCTCTGGCTCCTGGATTCTGACCCGGGTCCCCGCGCTAGGACTGGCTGCGGTGGCGGCGCTGGGGATCGTGGCCTGGTGTATCACGCGTCCCCGGGCGCGCCAGCGGCTGCGGCAGGTGGGGACCGTGTCCCAGCTCTGGATCTACCCGATCAAGTCCTGCAAGGGGGTGTCGGTGTGCGAGGCCGAGTGCACGGCCATGGGGCTGCGCTGTGGCCACCTGCGTGACAGGTACGCGGAGCCCGGCGCTTGCGCCACGCTGACTTAGGCTGTGTGGGTGCGGGGAGGTGGAGGAGTCTCCTCACAGGGTCCTTCCTTCCCAGACAAGGGACCAGGAGCTAGGGAAGGGTGCGGGGAAACGGGGGTGGGGTGGGGTGGCGGGGGAGTGACCCTCACCCTCCACCAGCCAACTCGGGGGACCTGGAACTCTGGAGTCTGCAGGTTTCTCACTTCCAGGAGAAAAATCTTGTGTTCCTTATGAGACGTGCCCCACGCCGGCCAATCCGCAAGCAGAAACTTCAAACTCCTTCCACCTACGCAGCCGGAAGGGACTGGCCCTCGGTCACTTTACTTTTAACTTTTTACGTTAAACTCGATAGAGAAACCAAGACAATTGATCTTAGAGCGCAGGGGGCACCTAGGCATGGATCATCGTTTTCGCGGCAGTTGAACACTTTCTTGCAGTTAAAAATAACAATAATCTGCAAGTGTTATTTCCCCCAGACTCTTGTCAGATAAAGAAAAGCTCCACGGGGCGGGGGGCGGGGCGGTGAGGGGGAACTGAACCTGAGATTTGTGCTGTCTTTAGCCACTGAGATTTTGTAAACAGCCATTAAAAGTCTGGCTGAGGAGTGACCGGTGTGGACTCCAAGGCTTCAGGGAAGGACACCTCTGCCCTCTTGGGTCTAGCCTCCCACCAGCTCTGGACCTCACTGGAAGGCCCCCTTTTAGGATCCTCAGAGCCTCACCTTCGGCAAAGGGCACAGACTGACAGGTGCTGTAACTTCTGCTCTCAGGTCTCTAAAGCTAACACCAGCCATTAGCTGACCAGGTCAGCCCAGTGGACATGCTGATAGACCGGCTCAGGGAGGGAAGAAAGGGAGATTCTTGTCCCAAACCCTTCTTGTCCCTTGGCTGATTTGAGGCGGCTTTTACAAAAGGTTGGTGGGTGGTTGTGGGCCGGTGGGTTCCTCCTCATGGTGTGGACCTTGTCTTGTGTGACCCTTATCACATTGTGCTTTGCAGTTCTCCGTGTCTCGGAAACAAAGATCACTGGAGGCTGGAGGCGGCTGCTCCAAGGCCATCTGGCTGGTTGCCACGCTCCCTGCCTTCCAACCCCCACTTGAAAACTAAACGCTCGTTCCCTCCTTTCACCCAGACACAGCCGTTCCCAACAAAGTTTAAAAGTGCGCCGCTCACCTCCGCTGCAGGCAGTCAAGAATCCTAAATATTCCCCGCTTTGTAGAGTGGGGTCTCACATACAGTAGCTTATTGACATTAGTTTCTGTCAGCCCCAGAGGCAAAGGGCATTGACATTTGACTATTTGACTACCGCATCGATTCAGAAAACATGTTTCGAACTTGGACCGCAGCTGTGGTGGCAAACTCGTCACTTTTGTCACAAGCTCCCAGGGAACTTAGGCAGAAAATAAAGAAACAACAACAAAAAAATCCAACCAATCAACCAAAATAATAATAATAATGATAATAATAATTATCATCATTATCAGCAGCAGCAGCTTCTTCACCGGGGGACTGTGACTAGTGCTGGGAAACAGGAAGGGTCCCGGAGGCTATCTGGGGGGCACTCAGGGAGACTTTCTTTAGCAAAGGAGGTCAGCAGCTTACACTGAAACAGTAGAAAATGGTTAGACACTTTCCAGGTAAGTCGGTGCAGCATTCTAGAGAGCTGGGCATAAATCCCGGGCTTACAGACTGGCACACTCTGGTATGTTCCCAGAAGGAGTGCAGAACAGGCTTGAGTATAAGGGAATGTGGGGTTTTTTTTGGCAACATTGAAACTTGACTGTGCAGAGCAGCAAGTAAGATGTGGACATGGCCCAAATGTCCACCAATGGATTCGGAGAGCAAGTCAAATGTGGCTCGTGCAGATGGTGGAATGTCACCCAGCTTTGGAAAGGAGTGGAGGTCGAGTGCCTGCCATAACCTGGATGAACAATGGAAACAGAACGCTAATTTAAATGAGCAGGGCAGAGGGACCAGCTGTGCAGGATTTCAGCTCCTATCGATTGACTCCAAATTCATAGACAGAAAGCGGAGTGGAGGCTCCGGGGCTGGAGGAGGCAGGTGTGGGGAGCCATTGCTCAGTGAGTGCAGTTTGGAAAGATGGAAGGTCTGGGAAACAGCGGTGAAGGTCACATGGGACTGAACGCACTGCTGCCATGACGCCCTACTTCACATGGGTGATGTTACTCATGGTCCACGTCTGGGCTGGGTCTGTCCCGGGTTCTTGGTCTCTTACCCAAAGAGCTGGAATCCAGGGCCCACACAGACTTGCCAGAGAGGGTGGTAACATTATTTGAAGTAAAGCAACAGTACAGCTTCTAGAAGAATCAAGAATGACAGAAGTCAGCAGGTGGTGGCACACACCTTTAATCCCAGCACTCAGGAGGCAGAGGCAGGTGGATCTCTGTGAGTTTGAGGCCAGCCTGGTCTACAGTGCAAGATCCAGGACAACCAGGGCTACACAAGGAAACCCTGTTGTCTTAGTCAGGGTTTCTGTTGCTGTGAAGAGACACCACAACCATGGCAACTCTTATAAAGGAAAGCATTTAATTGTGGTGGCTCTTAGTTCAGGGATTTAATCCACTATTGTCATGGTGGGGAGCATGGCAGCATGCAGGCAGATGTGGTGCTGGAGAGGGAGCTGAGAGCTCTCACATCCTGACTCTCAGGCAACTGGAAGTGATCTGAGATACTGTGTGTGGCTTGAGCATAAGTGAGTCCTCAAAGCCCGCCTCCACAGTGACACACTTCCTTCAGTGAGGCCACACCCACTCTAACAAGGCCACACCTCCTAATAGTGCCACTCCTTTTGGGGACCATTTTCTTTCAAACCACCATACCTATCTCAAAAAAAAAAAAAATGCCACGTGAGTGAGAGTACTAAAGGAGCCTGATTATTGTTCCAGGCTGGGGATCAAGAGAAGGAGGACCTGGTTAGCAAGGGGTTAAATGAGGGTGGCTCTCTACCTTGATTGATGATATAATAGGTCATATATTCGCTTTTTCTACTGCACATATCTCTTCCTATAATGCATTTAATTTCAATCATATGAATGCCCAATTATTCATAGACATAAAATGGTAAAATAGTGTTCTGTATCATTTTTTTTCTGTCAACTTGACACAAGTTAGAGATAGATCTCTGGGAAAAGGAACCTCAGTTGAGAACATTCCTTCATCAGATTGGCCTTATGGGCCAGTCCATGGGGCATTTTTCTTGATTAATGATTGATGTGGAATGGCCTAGCCCACTGCAGGCAGCACCACCCCTGGCCTGGTGGTCCTGGGTTGTTTAAGAAGGCAGAGAGAGTAAATGATGGGGAGCAAGCCAGTAAGTAGCTCTGCTCCGCGGCCTCTGCTTCAGTTTCTGCCCCCAAGTCTTCACTCCGCTGGCAGCCAGCGGAGAGGGGATGCACTGTTCTTCCTCTGGAAACAGTGACTGCTCTTCTGTCTCCAGTTATCACTTTCTCAGGAAGTATCTCCAAGCCCGGGGAATAGTGGGCTAGAAAAGTATGGTAAAGATGAACACTAGACCTTCTTAGCAAATTGCAGAATTCACAGCACCCAGTATTTAAACATGTGGTGGGCAGGGCTGGAGAGATGGCTCAGCAATTAAGATCACTTGCTGCTCTTGCAGGTGGGCCGGGTTTTGGTACCAGCCCTTATACAGAGGCTGGCAACCACTGGTAACTCCAGTTCCAGGTTTTCTTATGCCCCCTGCTGGCCTTTGCAGGCACTGCGTGCATGTGGTGCACATACATACATGCCCACAAACACCCATACCCATACATTAAAAATAAATAAAAGGGGTTGGTGTATGGGATTGGCATCACCTGTTGTTCAGCTGAGCTCTGTGGCTGCAAACTCCTTGAGGAACAACTCCATCTTTCTGTTCCTGGGAATTCACTGCTTCCGGCAAGTCTCTGGCCTTCTGTGAAGTGGATTCTTAACATCTTCTCGGGACATGTTTAATGAACGTGGTAAAGTCCTGGCAACTGGAGCAAAGTATAATTAACATCTTTGGTTCCAAGTGTCCCACCTGTTATGCATTAATTCTTGAGTGGTTATTCGACCCTTTAAAATTAACACACAGTGTCAGACTTGTTTGTTGCCAAGGCAATGCTCAGTAGAGACAGACAGACAGACAGGTAGACACACACACACACACACACACACACACACACACACACCCTCCAGGCTTCTTACAGGGAGGAACTATGAGGTGGGTAACTGTGACTCTGGTAGTGGCTGAGGCGGTCTGCGCTGGTTTTCCTTTGTCAGGTTCTGGCTTGTGGTCAATGAAGACGGGAACATGGTCACTGCCCGGCAGGAACCTCGCTTGGTCCTGATTTCCCTGACCTGCGACAATGACACCCTGACTCTCAGTGCAGCCTACACAAAGGACCTGCTGCTGCCCATCACACCCCCCACCACAAACCCACTACTCCAGTGCAGGTGAGTAGAGCAGGCCTCTGGCCCAGGGGACCAAATATGCACGCAATTTTTCTTTACTTTAGCGTTTCATTGTTTAAACCCACAGTTAGCTTACGAAATAATAGACGGGTTTCATTGTGACGTTTTTACGCATACACGTGGTATGTTGCTCATATTAACCCTGTATTCCCTTGTCCTGTACCCTCCATTGGTTCCTTCTTCCCTGCAAATAACTGTCTCAATATTTCATATCACATATGTATATGTAGGGTCGGGGATGCAGCTCAGGGGTAGGGTATTTGCCTACCACACACAAAGCCCTGGATTTACTCTTGATACTACATAGCTTTCTAGACATGGTGGTACATACCTGTAATCCCAGCAGGAGAGGTAGGGGCAGGAAGATCTGAAGTTCAGGTTATCCTTGGCTATGTGGTGGATTCAAGGCCAGCCTGGGCTACATGAAACCCTGTCTTTATATAGGTAGATGATGGATAGATAGATAGATAGATAGATAGATAGATAGATAGATAGATAGTTAAATCTAGATTCTACATATAACAGAAAACGTGAGATTTTTTTGTCCCCCCTTTCCTTTAGACCTCTTCCTCCCATGCATAGTCCCTCTTCACATTCATGTCCTATATATACATGTTTGAAGATATATATTTGTATTGAAATCCAGATTGTGCATATGCTCTTGGAATTTTTAGGAAGTGTGTGCAATGGAGGGTCTCCGGAAAGCACACGATCAACAGTGAGCCATTGATTGCACATGACCCCCTCCCCCCGCAGCACTCAGTCCTCTGCATCGCGAGAGGAGAAATGAGGAAATAGTTGGTGTAGGGACAAGGAGCACCACAGCCCAATGTGGCCGGCTGAGGACGTGACCCGGTAGTACAACACTGGCCTCGCATGCGCGAAGCTCTGGGTTTGAACCCCAACTCAAACATAAATTAGTTAATTAATAAGTCCAAGGTAGAAAGCAATGGGGGCAAAAAACCACATCGACAGGAAACTAAGAGAAAAATAGTTCCACCCAAGAATCCAGGACCAAGCACAGCGGCAGGTAGGAAGTGTGTCCCTGCACTGAAGAGGTGTCCTGCGTTCAGGTGGAGGTTGGAGGGAGGCGGACATTGCTGGGGAACTCATACAGAAGCCTACCTCCTCAGCACTGATGGGCTGTGGGAAGGCGGGTGCTCCAGGACCTGGCTTAGCGTCTAAGAAATCACAGCTAGAACTTCCTTTTTCCCACTGTGGGACAATGACTTGGCTTAATTATACTTTTGTTATTGTTTCTGCATTTTTTTTTTTTTTGAGACAGGGTTTCTCTGTGTAACAGCTCTAGCTGTCCTGGAACTCACTCTGCAGACCAGGCTGGCCTCAAACTCACAGAGATCCACCTGCCTCTGCCTCCTGAGTGTTGGGGTTAAAGGCGTGTGCCACTATACCTGACTGTTTCCGCATTTTTCTTTTTTCTCTCCGGAGCTGAGGACCGAACCCAGGGCCTTGTGCTTGCTAGGCAAGCACTCTACCACTGAGCTAAATCTCCAACCCCTGTTTCTGCATTTGTAATTAATATGTAATATGAGTTGGGCATGGTGGCATACACCTTTCATCCTTTCATCTCAGTACTTGGGAGGCAGAGGCAGGTGGATCTCTGAGCTTGAGGCCAGCCTGGACTACAGAGTGAGTTCCAAGATAGCCAAGGCTCTACACAGAGAAACCCTGTCTCAAAAAAAAAAAAAAAAAAAAAAAAAAAGAAAGAAAGAAAGAAAGAAAAGAAAAAGGAAAGAAATCCCCCAAAACCCAAATAACAAAAACAAACTACAACAATTTAAAACAACAACAACAAAAACATGAATGTCCAAGGAAACCCATAGTCTATTCATCTCAGTCAGGCCTGGTGGCATCAGCCTGTAATCCCAGCAGGAGGGAGGCTGGGCAGGAGGATCATAATTTCAACAGAAGCCTGGACAACTAACTCAGTGGGACCCTGCCTGAAAATATGAAGACAAGATAAAAAGAAGAACGGAGATGTGGCTCAGTGGTAGAGTGCTTGCTTAACATGCACAAAGTCCTAGGTTCAAATCCTACTACTGCAATAAATGACCCCCCCCACACACACACAATGGGCTGCGTCTTCCTACAATTAACAGTCGAGACAATCTCCTACATGCCAACTTGATTTAGGCAGTCCCTCACTGAAGGCTCTTCTCGGCTGATTTTAGGCTTGGTTCTGGGGGTTGAACTTGGGCCCTTCACCCTTGTACCAACTAAGCCTCCCCGGTCTGTTCATGTTCTTCTGAAAACTCAGTACAGTTCAAACCTATTATCTCCCTTCATCCTCCAAGCACACCCTTCAGGTAGGGAGACACGGGTATGCTTCAGCGGCTTTTGCAAATGGGAAAAGCAAGGCTGGAAACAGCACTTTCAATTCCACTTTGTGTCTACAGTGGTCCTGAGGCAGGCATGGACTAAAGCAAGGTCCGCCGATGAAGAAGGGATGTTGGCCATGTCCCAGGTGGACCATTGCAGCTTTTCTGATCCGTCCAGGAATACAGTATTACATTACTCGGAGCCTCTGAACTGTCCTTGCCCGTTTCCCTGTCCCCCACTGCAGAGTACACGGTCTGGAGGTGCAGGGCAGGGATTGTGGAGAGGCGGCTGCTCAGTGGATCACCAGCTTCCTGAAGACACGGCCCGTGCGCCTGGTGCACTTCGAGCCCCACATGAGCCCCAGAAGTTCTCACCAGATAAGGGCTCAGTTCCGGCCCAAGGACCAGGTCAGAGGCTTGTGAGAGGCTCGGTGTGGTCTGAGGGCAGAGGAAAGTTGTGTGAGTCTTCCCATGTGTGACAGACACATCGCTGATATGCTAAATGACGTGGTATTCGTGGCAACCTCCAGACTCCAGAGACTCCAAGCAGTAGGCAGAAAGAAAGCGCTTGCCATGCTCAAAGCCTGGGCCCTGACAGCCCTCATGAGTCAGGCTTCTAAATAGAGGGCCAGAGGTATGCAGAACTAATAAGTCCTGCCCGTCACCATTATCCAGGTTCTAGTCTCTCCTGAAAGTTGTCAGAAATGTGTGCAATCTCTTCCTGAGAGACAAGCCTCCGCCCCTGGCTGACACCATGGCCCCAGCCCTTTTCTTCTCTCCTTGGGAATATTCCAGTTTCTTGGACTCTTTCGTGTCTATAGTCTCATAGCCAAAGGGAGAGCCACAAGTGTCTCTTGGGAATATACTCATTCCTGCCAGGATGGGTACAGGGGTGGGGTTCCTTTTTTCTTGATTTGGGAGAGCCTCCACTCCCCCGAAGTATCTACTTTCCTATTTATGTAAGCATTCTGGGTCCAATAGAAATACAATACTATTTCGTAGGTGGAGTTTTCCATCCCAGCAGCCACTTCCAAATTACCACACTGAGGCTTATGTTACTTATAAATGCTCAGCTGATAGCTCAGGCTTATTACTAACTAGTTCTTACAACTTAAATTAACCTATTTCTATTCATCTACATTCTGCCACATGGCTTGTGGCTTTATTGGTCCTCCAACATGTCCTGCTCCCTCTGCGGCTGGCTGGCTGGCTTCTCACTGACTCCACCCTTCCTCCTCCCAGAGTCCTCTGTGTCTGGCTGTCCTGCCTGTACTTCCTGCCTGACTACTGGCCTGTCAGCTTTTTATTGACCAATGAGAGTAATACATATCCACAGTGTACAGAAGGATTATTCCACAGCACTATTTATTCTACAATGGTATCATTTTTGGTCATTTCTGTAACAGTGTGGTCCAAATTTTCTAGCTTTCTTACAACTACGTGTCAGATTACAAGTGCAAATTAGAGCAGGTGTGTGGAGCAGGTGTGTGAAGCAGATATGGGGAGCAGGTGCATGGAAGAGGTATGTGGAGCAGATGTGTGGAGTAGGTATGTGGAACAGGTGTGTGGAGCAGGTGTGGGGAGCAGGTGCATGGAGCAGATGTGTGGAGCAGGTATGTGAAGCAGCTATGTGAAACAGGTGTAGAGAGCCCCAGATGTCACATGGTCGGGTTGTTTCTTCAAGGTGTAAGGCTGCAGGAACTCACCATGATGTAGGTTGGTAGGGCTAGACAACTTTAGTGTTAAAAAACGAGAGCCAACATTCATACTTCACATCAATTTGACGGCTGCATAAAGATAGGCACCTAGAGAACTAGCAGGTATTTTCTCAAATGTAATGAAGCCATCAAACTTGACCACCTTATTAAACTAAGGAAATGGATGCTCAGGTGATGTCCTTAAGGAAACATGTCTAGTGACAGCTCTCGGACTCTGACGTCATGTTCTGTTCATGAAATAAAATAAGGTTTTATAGGTATGGGTGGTATACCTGAATGTATGTCTGTGTACCACATATGTGTAGTGCCTATGAAGGCCGGAAGATGGCATCAGATCCCCTAGGACTGGGGGTACAGATGGTTGTGAGCTGCCATGTGGGTGCTGGGAATTGAACCCTGTGAACCCTGGTTCTCTGCAAGAGCAGCCAGTGCTCTTAACTGTTGAGCCATCTCTCCAACCCCTTCTTAATGCCATGCAGTTCTGCAAGGCCAGTTAAGGCTTTGAATTGCTGTGACATTTCTATGTAAAGAACTAGAAAAAGAAAAATAATTATAAAGGTGTGTGTGTGTGTGTGTGTGTGTGTGTGTGTGTGTGTGTGTGTGTGTGTTGGGGGGCTGAATTTTCAGGGACTAGACCCATGGTGTCCCTTATGAGGCATTTCTGGGCCACATTGTATCCCAAAATCTGTTTCCTTGTCAGGTGGCCTACTCAGATGCAAGCCCATTCTTGGTCCTTTCTGAGGCATCCTTGGAAGATCTCAACTCCAGGATGGAGAAGATAGTGAAAGCGACTAACTTCAGGCCCAACATTGTCATTTCAGGATGTGGCGTTTACGCAGAGGTAACATTTGGCCTGCACAGCTTCTTTCTTTTTCTTTTGTGGAAGGTGTAACAGTTATTTCCAGGAGATCCATCACTGTAATCCAAGCACAGGAGAGAGAGTCGGGAAGACTGGGAGTTCAAAGCCAGCCTCAGTTACATAATGAGTTCAAGGTTGGGGCCGGGCGGTGGTGGTGCATGCCTTTAATCCCAGCACTCGGGAGGCAGAGCCAGAGCCAGGTGGGTCTTTGTGAGTTCAAGGGCCAGCCTGGTCTACAAAGCGAGATCTAGGAAATGCGCAAAACTACACAGAGAAACCCTGTCTCAAAAAAAAAAAAAAAAAAAAAAGAAAACCCTGTCTCAAAAAAAAAAAGAAAAAGAAAAAAAAAAAGATAAAAAGTGGTTGTGCCTGGGAAAAACTTTAAGAAGCCTTGGTGTGGAGGCTTGGTGATGGAGGCCAGCTGTGGGTACCCAGTGAAGATGTCAGCCCTCCAATAGGAATTTATATCTGGTCATGCCTTTTGTGTATAGAATGGGAGAGGCAGAGAAGACAAGAAAGAGGCCCTTACCTCTCCAGTGTCCTTGGATTCCAGGGAGAGACTTAGGCCAAGTGATTGAGTGACTGAATTCTAACCCCTTATTTTGGGGAACTAATTCTGTCTTTCAGCTTTTTTATGGAAGGTGGACAAGGAATGCTGGGAAAAGAGCAATCTAGGAATGCCATTCCCACACATCCAGCCCTGATAATTTTTTACATTGTATTTATTTATTTGTTTGCTTGTTTATTTTGTGTGTGTGTACATGCCACAGTGCACATGTGGAGGTCAGAGGACAACTGTGGAAGTTGGTTCTCTCCTTCAGCTGTGTGGGTCCCAGGAATTGAACTCAGGTCTTCAGACTTGGTGGCAAGTGTCTTTACCAGTGAGCCATCCAGCTAGCTCTCTTCTGGTATTTTATAGAAAACATTCCTTGCATAGTCTCAGATCCAAACATGTGCATTCCTATGAAGATGGTGAGTGTCTGGGCAGTGAGTGAACTGCATGCACCCTTATCCAGTGACTCTGCAGTGAGTGAACTGCATGCATCCTTATACAGTGACTGCAGTGAGTGAACTGCATGCATCCTTATACAGTGACTCTGCAGTGAGAGAAATGCATACATCCTTATACAGTGACTCTCTCTCTCTCCCTCCCTCCCCCCTTCTCAGTGATCTTCACCATCCCCCCCCCCCCCCCCCCAGCGTTGCCTAATCTGTCACTACCCCTGTCACTCCTTAGGTACATACAGCCCTGGGCTTCCTCTGAAGGGCTGAGTTCTGTTGCTAAAGAAGGTCCATTCTCTCTCCCAGGCTGCCCTCAGGCTCTTCTCCTACCCAGAGACCTTTTCATGTTCCAGCCTCTGCCTGGGGCTGAACGCTCTTTCACAGAGCTTAGCCCTGGACCTTTGCTCCTGACTCCTCCCTCTGCCCCACCCCTCCCAGGCCCAGTCACACGCACTGGCCTTGTGATTCTCAGTTCTTGGCCACCTGCTAGGTCAGACTCCGATACATCATCATGTCTGGACCACAAAGCGTTCCCTCTTGAACCCTAGAGAGGCAAGGGACAAGCTCCCAGGGGCCCCGTGGGAGCTCTTACACTCTTCCATGTGACTGCCTTGCTCAACAGCCTTCAGTGGCTCTCTGTCTCTCAAAAACACCCAGGCTAAGCCTCTGAGCTGGCTCAGCTCGCATTTACCACACAAACATGACAACGGGAGTTTGGTCCCAGAACTTGTGGAGAGGCAGGACACACATCCCTTCCCCCTCCTTCACACACACATTCGAAAATAAATAAACAATAAAATTTAAAGTCAACCACATATGTAATTAATTTTAAAAGGCCCTAACCCCGCCCCTCCCCCCCCCCCCAACACTCAAGTCAGTCAAAGCTCCTCTGCTATCGTGGCACAGCTGACTTCCTTGTTTCCCATAAAAGCTCTCCAAACAGCAAACTGGACCTGCAGCACTGTTACCCAAACCCAGGCCAGACTCGGCTCTGTCCAGACCTTTCTGCCTCTGAGCCCACCTCAGAGTCATTACCTCCAGCCAGTGTGTCCCAGTGGAAGACTCCCATGGACTCCGCTGGGTCAACACCTTTCCAGGCCCGGTGTGAGGTCAGTAGGAAGAGATTTTCTCCTCTTCCCTCCCTTTGCTAAACAGGCTCTTTCCAGATGGTGGAATTTTTTTTTTAACCTTAATTTTCCTTTTTATAAACCTCCCCCCCCCACTTTTTTGAGAGAGAGAGAAGCATCTCACTATGTCACTATGTAACCCTGGCTAGCCTGGAACTCACTATGTAGACCAGGATGGTCTCAAACTCAGAGCAATCCATCCTGAGTGCTGGGATTAAAGGGGTATACCGTTACACTTGGCAATCTTCTTTTAAATAGAAAGATTTATTTTTAATTATGTATATGTGGGGGTGTGTGGGTTGTATATGCACATAAATGCACGTGCCCCTGGAGGCCAGAAGAGAGTGTCAGATCCCCTACAGCTGGCATTATAGTGGTTGTGAGCTGCCTGAAGTGGGTGCCTGGTACTGAAGGCTGGCCCTCTGCAGGAGCAATACACACTCTTAACCGCTGAGCCATGTCTCCAGGCCCTGCCTTAGTTTTCTATGTCTTAATGTCCTCCTAGAAGAGGCTTTGGGAATAGTTCTCTAAGTCATGACTAATTAATTCCCTGATCAGGGTCCTCAGCTTCCTTTTATCCTTTTATGTGTTTTATTACCACAGTGGCCCCTGCTGGAGACGTGCTCACGGGACAGGCTGTGGTTACTAGAATCTTCTGTGCCCAGTTTCCTAACTTACTGTGACATAGAGACAGGACCCATGTTAACTTAAAACCAAGCCGAGGAGTCTGGGGAGCTGGCTCAGCCGTAAAAAAGCACTTGCTGAGGAGCGTGGCTCAGTTCCCAGCACCCACATGGTGGCTCACACCCATCCCTAACTCCAGTTCCAAGGCAAGGCATCCTAGGCCCTCTTCTGACCTCCGTGGGCATCAGGCACACACATGGCATACTTACACACGCCCAGGCAAAACACTCACGCACATAAATTAGAATGATTAAGTCTAAAAATATAAAAAATAAAAAACGAAACCGAGCCAAACAAAACCCATGCCGGAGCCATATGGAGAACAACGTGAACCATCAGGATTAAGGCTGCAACTTAGGACACTCTTTTGCCAGATGCTGACACCAACACCTTGCTCACCTCAGATACTTGCTTCCGGCCCCCACCAGCTCCGCTTCCTCCCTTGTGGGGGAAGGCCTGACCTCCTTCCATGTCCTTTTTTCCTTCTCAGTGGTGACTTCTTTCTTTTTCTTTTTGGAGTTGGGGATGAAGGACCTCAGGCACACTAAGGCCAGCCCTGCCTTCCTTTTGACTTCCTCCCTGGCTGGGGTCCCCTCCCCCTTTTGCCCACTTGGCTATTCTACAGGCTTTTCCTAAGCCAACCTCGCCTGGCGTGCTCCCCCTGATTCCTAGGATCCTCGTTTGCGCTTCAACCGACACAGAGCACGCTGGGTTAGAATGCGTTTCTTAAGTTTCCTGGAAGTCTATTGTGCTTTTATTTACAACATGATGGATTTCACTGTGACATTTTTATGTACACATTTAACACACCCCCCCCCCATCCTCACTTATTTCTGTGGCCTTTCACTTTTACAGTCAATGATCACATTGATTGACTGATGATTGATTGATTGATGTGTGTGTGTGTGTGTGTGTGTGTGTGTGTGTGTGTGTGTATACGCATGCGCACCACAGTGTATGTATGGCGGCCACAGGACGACTCACTAGAGTGGGTTCTCTCCCTCTCCCCGGGGACCCAACTCAGGGTGGCTAGCTGGCAACCAGCACTTTATCTCACTGCGCCACTCCATTTGCCCTGGGTTTTTAAAAAGAGAGTATCCTTTTATTTTTCAATGTTTCATGTATATACCCTGTTTCTCACTGAACTTGAGAGTCTGCAGGGGCTCAGTCCACTCACTTGCTTGACCTTGAGGCACAGTCTGCACTAGCCTTGCCCACAGGCCAACACCTGAGAGGTCGTCCCTGTGGGAGCTGGGACACTGGAGCTGCAGGGGAGATGGATGGGAAATCAGAACACCAGATCACACAGCGACTTGGCGTTTGTTTTCGAGACAGGGCCGGGTGTATCCCAGGCTGTCCTCAAACTTGCTATATAACAAGGCTGGCCTAGAACTTCTGGTTCTCCTGCCTCTACCTTCTAAGTGCTAGGATAGAAGGTGTGTGACATCATGCTCCGATTATACAGTTTTGTGGATCCAACCTAGGATGTCATGCCTGGGTAAGCTTTCAAAGAGGAGAGAGGCCTGACATTGCTTAGGAAGAATGGGAACTCAAAAGGTGTGGGGTGTCCCTTGGCCTCTCCAGACTGAGGTGAAGTCCACGCCCCCTGATGTAATGACATCATTAGGTGTGACTCCCCATGAGTCGTTGCACAGGTGAGGGCCCAGAGGTGCTCATGGGAACTTGTTCTTTACTCTCTAGGATTCTTGGAATGAGCTCCTCATTGGGGATGTGGAACTCAAACGGGTGATGGCTTGCACCAGGTGAGGCCCTTTCTTGTCCCCGTGGGGGGAGGGGCAAGGGCTGCCTCTCTGCTCTGTTCCCTGCATGATGCTTTATCTGTGTCCAGGTGCCTTTTGACAACGGTGGATCCGGACACCGGAGTCATGGACGGGAAGGAGCCTCTGGAAACGCTGAAGAGGTAGAACCAGGCGGACGGGGTCTCATCCTGAGGTTCAGGTGTCCGAGGGGCCATGTTTATTAATGTTTGTAAAAGGGACCTGTGGAAACACCACACCCATGCGGAGTGGGAGCTTTCGGGAGTCCTGGCCACTGAGTAGATGGTATGTACAGAAGAAAACCAGTATGTCCAGGGTGCCATACTGCTTATGGTTTGCTCTTCCCAGTGGAGGTCTTGGAAAGTATCTCCAGAGAGTAAAGGGGACTCCTGTAAGGTACTGTGGGGAATGTCTCTATGTTAGGCAGGTACTGCAGAGGAGCAGGCTTTGGGGCAGAGATGACAGTGACGCGCTGCAGCTCTCGTTCCCATCTAGTCAACATCCGAGCAATGGAAAGTCTAGTGTTTTCATTTTCCATGGAACCAAGGAGATAGAGCAAAGGGAAAGGACAGGCTGGGCGGCGGAAAGAGACCCGGCCATTGCAGCACTGTGACTATCAGCATGTCCCCTTCTGCCAGGCCCTGGCTGTTCCGTTCTGGGATTCTAGGGACTGGATCCAGGTCCTTGGGGATGCTAGGCCAGCCCTTCTACCATTGAGCTCTGTCTCCCGTCATCTTTTTTTACTTCTTATTAAATTTTGCTATTATTATTATTACTATTATTATGTGTGTGGGTATTTACCTACATGTATTTGTGTGCAGCGTGTGTGTGTGTGTGTGTGTGTGTGTGTGTGTGTGTGTGTGTGTGTGCGTATGATGTCCACATAGGCCAGAAGAGGATGTCAGATCCTCTGGAACTCTAGCTACAGACAGCTGTGAACCACCATGTGGGTGCCGGGAACTGAACCAGGGCCCCTCTGCAAGAGCAGCAAGTGCTCTTAAGCAGCTCTTACTTGCTAGTTTGAGGCAGGGTCTCATTAAGTCATCCAGGCTGGCTTTGAGCTCACTTTGTAGCCTTGGTAATCCTTGGACTTGTGGTTCTTCTGTCTTGGACTCCCGAGTAGCTTGGACTATAGGCTTGTACCACCAGGCATGGCTCTGGTCCTCATAAAATAAAAGAAATGGGGGTAAAACTGGGTAAGTCTCTGTGTGCATCAAACGACTCCAGAACTGGTTGTCACCCTGCATTTCTTCATCTCTCCCTCGCACACTCCCTGGTCTCAGATCTCCTTTCCCTCTGACTGTGAAAGGCTCTGGTGCTTGGAGAACAGACTCCTCAAAGCATTGGGGCGGCTTCTCTGTATTGTCAGAGCCCCTCTCTTGGGAGGCTATGTTTGTAGAAAGAGAATAATGGGCGCCAAACACAGGGTAAGGGCAGGAAGCAGGAAGCAGGAATCACAGGAGCCCATACTCACCGCCTGATCTTCTGCAGGCTTCCTACAGCCCAGCTATCCTGCCTTAATTGCTTTTAATACCCAGGGAGACAGTGCAGGCAGCCAAGGTGTCTTCTAGTTCTCCCTGAGATTTAAAATGCTGTGAGTATAGTGATTTATGTTCTTCCTGGGATAGGTGGTCATAAATCGGACAGGGAGAGGCCCCGCTGCAGGGTATAAATCACAGGCAGAGCACACAGCCCCTTTCTTCTGGGTATCACTGGTACCCAGGGGTTGCTGCTGCTTTGCATTGAAAGTGTGGGGCGGAGAGGCTGACCTCCCACCCACCTGCCTGGCCTTGCTTCTATGTGGTCAGAGCCCAGCTGGACAAAGCAAGACCCCTACCACAGGGAATTATTCCAGCATTGTCTGGTTAGGACAAGCACGGGGAGCCTTATTGTCTGCTCATGGGGAAGGAGGAGGATGGAATCACTCCGCTCTTTCTTTTTTTTATTTTATTTTATTTAATGTGCATTGGTGTTTTGCCATGGGTGTTGGGTCCCCTGGAACTGTAGCTACAGACAGTTGTAACCTGTCACGTGGGTGCTGGGAATTCCTCTAGAAGAGCAGTCAGTACTCTTAACCTCTGAGCCATCTCTCAGCCCCACTCTGCTCTTTCTTAAAGGACTGGCTGAAGTGGGCGCTTTGTTTCTTAGGGGAATGGAACACAGGATCTTGGGCATGATAGGCAAGCACTCTGTTATAAGAGTTCCATTTCAGCATGCTTAGGATCTTGAGGCCTCGGTTTCTATATTTGTAAGAACTAAATTTACAGGACTTCTCATAACTGAAATAAAGCAATTTGTATCATCTTCAATAGGTGATCAGGTCCTGACCACAGGCCCTAGCACACTCGGTCCTTGACAGCTTCCTGTATCAATTTGACGCTTTTGAGAGCAGGAGAAGCCAGAAGAACTTTCCATTCTTGAGGCTGACTTCTTTTGATGACACCTAATCTATCCCGTCGGTTGCCAGGGGTGGAGGCAGTGTCTATGTGTCACCCCTCAGGGAGCTGTCACGATGATGCTCACCTCAGAACCCAGCCATGGAGATAGACTAGGAGGTCTCGGAAGTGGGATGGACATAGGACTGCCCATGGCTTTGTGATCTCCACCTGGGGACTGAGCAGAGAGGGACCTTGCCTGTAGCCCTGCCTGGTCACTGATGTGAGGAAACAGGACAGTGTGACTCACCCCTGCTCCTCACTAGTGCACAGCACTTTATAGATGACAAAATGTTTCCATTCACACTGCCATGTAAGGATGGGGATGTCTAGTTGGAGGAGGAGGAGTTGTTTGAATTCTTTTTTTTGAGTGCTGGAATGGAGCTCAGAGCCTCAAGACAGAAGCTGCACCACTGAGCTACAATGTCCAGTCCTTTGAGACCTCTGTTTAGGTTAAAAAACATGTTTTAAGACCTCTTGCATATCAGAGTAATTGCATGTTCTATGTGCATTGAAATGAAATACATGGAGAAATGTTCTTTGAAATATAATTTATTGCTCAGTGTGGTCACTGACATTAGTAGTCTCAGTACTTTGGAGGTTGAGGCAGAAGAATTGCCATATTTGGAGGCTAACCATAGTCTACATAGTCCCAGGTCATTCTGAGCTATAAAGTAAGGTCTTATCTTACTTTAATTTGTTAATGCCAACAGAGGTTGCACATGTGTTTATATAGAGAGGGAGAGAGATATAGATATAAATACATAGGTAGAGTATATATATGTAGATTTAGATGTAGATATAGATATATAGATAAAGTCAGAGAAGATCCATTCATCAGTCAAGATCGAAGGAAAAGGCTTGGAATACACCTCTTGCAATGCCTAGTTATGTCCACCAGGGGCCGCTGTTGACTTCACTTTGTCTCCCTCACCTGGCAATCAGGAACTGGCCAGGCTAAAGTGATTGTTGAATCTCTGGATTCTTACCAGGCCTGGGGAGGAGGGTTGCTTAGGAAGATGTAAATATAGGAGTGGCAGCATCCTTGCTAGAGGATGAGATACCTTTGAAATCCTGATCCTCGGACTGGGCTTTGGTATCAGATTAGCATTTGGATACAGGATCCTGGGCACATAGGTTTGGGCTCTGAGACTCACCTGTATAGGTGAGTCACACACGCCTATCAAGGCTTTGTAGCAGGGGCTGAAGTCATGTGGGAAGTACTTGGTGCTTATGCAAGTATGCGAGAGGTACAGGACTTCCTTGAGATAGGTAGATCACACAGCCCCACAGTGTAGAGCCTAGGAACAAAATATGCCAAGCCACAAAAATGATTGCTATCTCCTCCCTCCCCCATCCCCAAAACCTCTTTCATCACATGGTGACCAAGGGAGAGGCAAGTAAAAAGAGATGCCTGGGTTCATGGTCCAAGGCTACTGCAAGCTATACCATGAGGAAGCACGCTAGGCAAGCTGAGATAGCCCAGAATAGCAGCTTTATCCATCCATCCGTCCATCCATCTGTCCATCCACCCAACCATCCATCTGTCCATCCGTCCGTCCACCCATCCACCCATCCGTCTGTCCATCCATCCGTCTGTTCATCCATCCATCCACTCCTCTCTTGAATGGCTGACGTGTGCCAGGCCCCATAGCAGGACTATAGATAGCAGCAAACGGGAGACACACTGTCACCCCACATGCTGGGGAGGGGTTGGGGGCTCCAGAGGAGACAGGTTCAGCTTTTGCTTCTTTATTAGTTATTGTTTTTAATTTATTCTCTGACAATTTCACACATTTATATATTCTGGTGCGGTAGCTCAGGGGCTGGGGTGCTAGCCTGGCACACCAAAGGACCCCCGTTTCCTTCCGCAGCACCTCCTAAGCCAGGACAGTGTCACACAGGCCCGTTATGGCAGCAGCAGAGCTCATGAGTGCCACGGTCTCCCAGCCTCAGTCAGCTCCTGGCCCATCTGGACCACAGGAGATCTTGCCTCAGGTCTACTTTCTCAGCAGAACATTTAGATCTCTGTTGGTTGTGGTAGCACACACCAGAAAGATACCCTGAAGAGGCGGATGTAGGAGGGCCATGAGATCAAGGCTATCCTAGGCTGTACCTTCTGCCTGTGGCCACACCACCCCACACATGTGGGGTCTTGTCTGGGCCTCTGTTCTCAGCGGCCATTTCTGTTTTGAAGAGTAGTTAGAACCATGTTTTTACAGTGTGTTGTTTTAAAGGTGAAGTAGAACAAAATCAATGCTTTCAATATTAATGTTTTAAATAGAAGAGTGTTGTAGAATTGGGGTTAGCTTAAGTGAGAAGCAGAATCAAGCTCCCCTGCTGGAGGCGGGCTCTTACCGTGATATTTCTGCATTGGCTCAGGGCTTCTTGAGTTTTCTGCCTGACAAAGGCGAATTTCCTATCCACCCACCCCCAAGGTCTCGCTTTGTAGTCAGGTTGACTTTGACCTTGCCTCCCTCCTCCTGCCTCAGTCTCCTGAGTGCTGGATGACCACATCTAGCTCATACTGTCTTTAAGAATGTCACTTACCAATACTCCTGTCCATTCAACAAGCAAGTGTGGGGCCAGGGGTGACTGATGAGGCCCAGAACTAGGTGTAAGTGGGACAAGGGAATTGGACACTTTCAGTTCCCCAGGGTCACTTTGTCCCATAGAACAGACAGATGTGTGACCTGAACCTGTAGGACAAAAAGTGGCAAGAGCAGAGAAATCAAGAAACAGGAAATTGCCCCTGGCTTGTGGGACTGTGGCCTTCTTCCCTGGGACAGGTTGGGCCTGGAGGAAAGGGTGGGATCCTGCTGCTTGGGGAAGGGGAGGAGGGATGGTTAGGGAGTCTCCAAGCCAGGTAAAGCACAGTGGGTTATCCTGCAGTGTTGTGTGGGTGCCGTAAGTAGCAGGAGAGAAAGGTTTGAGAAATCTGGCGGTGGCCAGGCAGGAGGCGTTGTACACCATGTGGGGAAGGCCAGTGTTATTCCTTACACACTGGGGAGCCAGAGACAGAGGGTTTCCTAGTTGAAGAATGATAAGATCAGTGTGAAGTTAAGACAGCATGGGGCTGGAGAGATTTCTCAGTGATGAAAAGCACTAGCTGCTCTTCCAGAGGACCTGGGTTCGGTTCCCGCGACACCCACATGGGGCACTCATAATCACTGGTAACTCCAGCTTCAGGAGAGTCAACACGCTTTTCTGGCCTCCTCAGCCACTGCACACATGTGACGCTCATATACACGTACAGAGAAACGCTTGTACACCTAAATAAAAATAAAGAAATCTCTTTTTAAAAAAAGACAGTCATGGGGCTGGAGAGATGGCTTAGGGGTTAAGAGCACTGGTTGCTCTTCCAGAGGACCCAGGTTCAATCCCCAGCATCCACACGGCAGCTCACAAGTGTCTGTAATTCCAGTTCCAGGGGACCTGACACCCTCACGTAGGCGTACATGAAGGCAAATCACCCGTGCGTGCGTATAAAAATAAACAAATCTTTGAAAAAAAAATGACGGTCATAGAATGTGTCCACACTAAGTTGGTGTGGGGGAATGAAAACTGGAGAGAGGTTGGCTAAGAAGTTGCTACATTCCACTTCTAAGGTAGCGTGGGCATGTCAGCAGCAACATTGGAACAGTCGGAGTGGAAATAAAGGGAGCAGAGTCAATGGTACTCTCCGAGGACCTCTGATCTGGGCAGCCAGGGATGAGGAAGGGAAAGACATAAAGGAGAGGGTGACAGTCTGTCCAGGACCTTGGATGAGGTGACGTATGTGGAAGAGCTGTGAGGCAAAAGAAAAATTATAGGCCATGTCCAGGCATATGGAATATCTAACTTTTTTTCTCTTTTAAAAATTCTAAATCTTTCTTAAATTTTAAACTTATTTATTTGTTTGTTTGTTTTTATGCGCATGAGTGCTTTGCCTGCTCGTGTGTCTGTGTGTCATGTGTGTGCAGTGCTGACAAAGTGTGATCCAGCTGTTACAGGCAGTTGTGAGCCTCCTGGTGTGGGTGCCGGGAACCCAACCTCAGTCCTCTGGAAGAGCAGCCAGTGCTCTTAACCACTGAGCCACCTCATTCCTTGATGCTGGAAAAGGAAAACATCACTAGAGTGAAAAGCCATCAGGATGTAACTTTTGGCCATGCCTTGGTGCTTCCAACTGGCCTGTGGCGCTCCGGTCCTCCCCAGGGGGTGCTGGGCTGTTAGGTCTGACTGGACCCTGGTTCTAGGCACAGCCTGCCTGAGTGGGTGGACACCTGCTTCAGCCCTGACAAAGCCGCGCGCGCGCGGGTTTCAAGCTCTTCCTGTTCGCTGTGACTCATCAAGGTCTTTTCCTGTTGCAGTTACCGCCTGTGTGACCCTTCAGAACAATCGTTGTATGGAAAGCTGCCCCTCTTTGGACAGTATTTTGCTCTGGAAAATCCAGGGACGATCAGAGTGGGAGACCCTGTGTACCTTCTGAGCCAGTGATGGGAACTCCATGTTCTGGGACAGCAGATGTCTCTCAGAAACATCTTCGAAACTGACATCACTTGAAATGATTCTTCAGCTTTTTCTTTGAGTCTGTGATTTCCAAGTTTTCCTCTTTCAGATCTTCTGTCTCAGTGTTTTCTGGGTCCAGCACACAAAGCAGAGAAATCCAGTCTTGCAAATTTAGAAGGACTTCATCGAGTTTCTTGAAGAATGAAGGGATTATCAAAATGCTCTGTTTATAATTATGGAGTAATTTTTCTACTTCTCATTCTCTCGCCAAGGCAGCAGATGTCCATCATCTCCCTACCCTTCTTTGGGGAGAGGAAAGAAGACAGGAGGAAGGCTGTATAAGCCAGAAGAATGTCCCAGAATGTTTTGCTACCCCTGGACATCATGCATACAATGGAAATTAAATACTTTCCCAAGTAAGGTTGGAATGATGACATTTTACTTTTTTCCTCAAGCCCAGGGCTGGCTTTCGAAGAGGCTTAATAAAGAGTAAGCACTGGAGAGATTAATTTTTCCATAGATCCTCCTGAATCCGTAGAAAGTGTCTGTAAAGACTTGATGGATCCTTTAACTCAATGAACGCCTCTAAAATGTCAGGGTACAAAACCAGCTCTCTAGAGCATTCAGGCTGGCCCCCAGCTTTGTGAAAAGCAAGGAGATTTTCTATCCTTGAAGCAAAGCGTTGCACATCCTACTAAGGAGTCAAGATCTTTCCTAGTGTGTGGGGGCAAACAGTGACATCAGAGAGGAACTCCCTGGGTGTCTAAGATGAGATTTGATCTTGCCCAGGGAAATGATGGCTCTCCATAGGAACAGAATGAAATGGCCCCAAGAGGGAATGGCACCGTCTAGCGGTGGTGAATGATAGCTCAGCCCACTTTGAGTAAAAAAAAAAAATAAAAATAAAGAAAAAAGGAAAAAGCAATCTTGTGCCTGCATCTAGTTTTCTGTAGTAGAAACATTTCTGTCTGAAGGAAGTGGAGGATCTCCTAGGTGCCCTGTGTTTCTCTGCTTCAGGAAGGTGACTTTCTTTTGTTTTTAAAATTTTACTTTATTTTTAAATATATATGTATGTATTAGTATATTAAATGTGTGTGTGTGTGTGTCTGTGTGTGTGTGTGTGTGTGTGTGTGTGTGTGTGTGTGCACGCGCGCGCGCAAGTGCCATGATACACAAGTGGAGGTCAGAGGACAACTTGAAGTCAGTTCTCTCCCTGGGATTCAAGTCTGGTGATCAGGCTCAGCAGTCACCCTTACCCCCAGGTCATCCTACTGGCCCCAGACCCATATTCCTAGCACCTTGTAAAAATGGCATCCATTCCCCCATGGCTCACCACTTCAGGTGAACCCCCTCATTGTCTCTGGACAGAACCTTGTGTGGGGTAGCTAGAACTAGCACTGCAGAGCAACCCCCAAATGGAAGAGGGTACCCAGACACCCTTCTCATGTAACACTTCCCTTCTGCCCATTGGATGAAGGGTTCTGCTTGAAGACAGAGAAGCCAATGACCTCAGGAAGCTCTGAGCATCTCTCAAGCCCACTGTCAGTAAGATTTAAAGGCCATTCACATGTGTTTATTTTATAATTAATGAGTGGGTTAGTACTAAGGGCAAAGCTGATGTCCCATTTACTTTGGATACTGATCACATTCACTTGAAATATAGGACCAGGACCATCACAAACCTTCAGAAAGAGCTCACAACCGCCAGTGATGGACATGTGAGGTCGGGCCCCAAGATCTGTCCTTTGCGGGTGTTCTATGCATGGCAACTTCATGGGGCAATCATGGCCGCGAGGTGAAACCCAGGGCTGCCAAGCAGGAGTGGGGCTGTGGAATGACTCTGGTGGGTAACCTTGAAGGCTTGCTGTCTTGGCACTCCACAGAAAGACCTAGAAACTTGCCAGCAGGAAGTAGCAACTCAGGCACACCAGAACAGAAAGAAAGCAGAATGGAGCAGGTGTGGTAGTATGAACCTATAATCCCAGCCCTTGAAGGACGGAGCCAGGGGCTCATCAAGAGTACAAGACTACCATGATTGGGCTGCGAATTGAGTCTGAGGCCTGTCCTCGTTTGGTTTATATTACTGTGATAATATGCCATGACCAAAATCACCTTAGAGGAGGAAAGGCTTATTAAGCCAACAGTTCCGGGTTACAGTCCATCATGTGGAGAAGTCAAGGCTTCAGGTACTTGAGGGAGCTGGTTGCACCCAAAATTAAGAGCAGGGAGAGAAATGAATGCATACATACTCCCTTGCTTGATTATGCTCAGTGAGATTTCTTCACACTCCAGTGTAGATGATGCCTCATTGAGACTCTCTTCCCAGATGGTTCTACATTGTGTCAAGTTCACAAAACTAACCATCACATGCCCAGTCTGGGTCATGTAACAAGCCCCTGACCTTCATTTTCATGTGTGTATGTTTGTGTGTAAAAATGCCAGAAGTCAATGTCAGATGTTTTCCTATAAACCCCTCCAGGGTTAATCTGAAGTTCACCATTTTTAATTTGCTGACAGGCCAGGGAGTCCCTGAGATCATCTGTGTCCATTTCCCCCTCCTCCCTGACTGGAGTTACAGATGCACCTGTCTTCTTAATGTGATGCTAAACATCTGGACTTAGATCCTTATATCCCAAACCTCAAATCTAAGGGCTTCTGTTGAATGCACACCACTTTCTCACCATCATCAAGTCCTAAGCTGGACTGTTCTAAGTCAGGAATCACTTGGATTTGAGTTCCTTGGAAGTGGTGGAGTGCCTTTCAGATACGACCTTGACCGGGCATCTAGAGGGAGTGTTGTTGGTCGCAAACCCCTCTGCTACATTTTCCAGAGTGGAAGCCTGAGTGCCAGGGTGTGTGTGTGTGGTGTACGCTCTTAAAAAAAAGGCCATGGAACAATAAGTTTGAGAAGGCCAGCATGCCTCAGTCTTCTTCAAAGACAGAACAGCCCATCTGAAGGCTTTGGAAAGGCCTGTGTCAACATGTGCTTGTATTTCATTTGGCCCTTTGAGAAATGTCATTCTGGTATCTAGAGAAACTTGTGGCAGAGCTCAGGAGTCCTTTTCAACAGGCATGGCACATTCATGGGAAACCTGCAGGAGATAAAGTGACCCCACCGCTAGACCCTCCACAGCCCTGGCCTCATGACAACACCCAGTGGTGGAAGTGCCCAAGGATGCCTAGTGTACTGAGGAGAGATGTCCTCTCTCCATCTGCTAGCTTCGTCTTTATACCACAGGCCTTCTTAACTCATCTATCTATCATCTGTCTGTCTATCATCTATCTATCTATCTATCTATCTATCTATCTATCTATCTATCTATCTATCTGCATATTTTTGAAACAAGGTCTAGCTGCATATCCCAGGATGGCCTTAAACTCATAATCCTCCTGCTTGAGACTCGACAGCGTTGGGCTGAGAGATGTCCACCACCACACCTGTCTAAATGCCTTTTTAACTGTGCTCGTGTTGACAAGAAGACAGTTTACTTCTGCTACCTTATTAGATATGGTGCAGTGAGTTGGGACAGCTCTATTGTGACAGATTCATTTACTTGTTTGTTCTTTTTGAAGTAGAGTCTGATGTAGCCCAGACTGGCCTCAAACTCGCCATATTGCCAAGGATGACTGAACTTCTGGCCCTCTTGGCACCATCTCCTGAGTGCTGGGGTTACAGGTGTGCACCACCACACCTAGTTGTAGGTAGTGTTGAGGATCAAACCCAGGGCTTCATGCATACTAGGCAAGCATTTTACCAACCACACTACATTCACCAGCCCCACGTTATGACAACATTGTAAATCACTTCATTTCAAACAAGAGGGAAAAAAATCTCTCAGTACCACCAAGTCCTTGGAATCTATCTAATAAAGAATGTGCCTGTTGTTCCCCCATTCCCCATCTGCTCTAACCATACCCTCCTAAGAAGTGAGGCCACAGCTTTGGCTACAACCCAGACACAACTCTGGCCAGACCAGTGGAGCTATCAGCTCCCACATTGCCCCAGCTCCAAGGCAGGAGTTACCCTTGGTCACAGCATTAGTCTTCTTGGACAGCCTGTGGGTCCTGTTTCCCATCCACCTTCTCCTGAGGCCATTTTGGATGGGTGGGTCAATTTGGCTATTGACCAATCTAAAGCATTCACCCTTGGTGGTCCTCAGTCATGTGCCTTAGCCTTCACACAGCATTCTGCACTGGAGCTCACAGCCTCCGAGTCTTCCCCTTCATTCTCTTCTCTTGCTCTCCATGCATCCCTGACCCGGGTCCTCAATAGTCCATCCCCATTGAGCCTAATGGGTTCTGGGTCAAGTCTACCTTCTCTCACCCTCTTTAGGATTTTTCTGAGAGTCCTGTATATAAAGTATTGTCATAATTATCCCTGATTAATATTTTTGCACCTAATAAAGTCTCAGGGCCTGGGCTGGGGAGGCTCACCTTCCAGATGGCTTCTCCAGCAATTAAAGTGACTTGTTAGTTGGAGGCCCGGGATGGCTGAGGACAGCTGGAGAGCTGTCCTTTGCAAGCAGCTCTGGTTAACATCAACCAGGAAAGCTCTCTGTAAACACATGAATAATTGATTGTGCTGCACTCACATAGCTACTGCGGATCTGAGCCCGGATGACTCACTTGTGAGCCATCCCTGTCGTCTGGATGCCATAACATTGGAGGAATGATGACGGTTTCTTGGAGGTTCTTCTGTGGCCGGCGTAGCCAAGACGAAGACTGTAATGGTTTGTTATGATGACCTTTGCTATTCCATTAGGCTCAATTGCTTTAAAAAATGATGTGCGCGTACTTTAGGAACATTTTTACCCTTTACGTTGACCTGACATCATAGTTTATATTAGCAAATGTATTAATGACAGAGGAGTGTTTTCATGTCCCGAGGACAAGTTTTAACAACCATAATCTGCCCTCAGTCATCATAAATATAAATGTATTGGTCAAACAGACCTCGTTAATGTGGCCAAGATAAATGCAAGTCTATATTTTAAGGCAGTGGGAGCCCTAGAGAATATGGGGAGCTTTTTGCGGGCCTGTGAGATTCTGTATGTGTGTTATCTGCAGGCTGAGAAAATTAACATGTTCCCCCTCTGGTTCTGTATCAGACAGATATAAATGTCTTAAGGATGTCGAGTGAGATTGTTCACATAGTTTCTGGACACCGTTAATGCCTGGTGGGGTGAATCTTAGTTCTTCAGGCTTTCTTCTCACTCTACTCACAGGGCTTTTAGAGAAAAAAGAAAAGATCCTAAGTCCTGGCAACGTGCTACCCAACTGACATATCTCTGAGTTATACAGTGTCCCAGCTTTTTAATTATATTATCCTCCTTACTCTCCAGGATCTTCTTTCCTGTGAGACAGGACCTCTGTTGTGGATGTGTGCCTGACGTCTTGCCTCACACTGGTTGGTAAGCCACATGTCAGCCGACAGTGTTCCGGGTGTCATCTTTAGGCAGGATGCGAGGGACTCTGCTTTTCTCTGTGTCACACCACATTCTCAAGTGCTGGACTTCATTAGCAGTGTCTGTGTTCCGAGCTGCTTAGGTAGAAAATAAACAGCTTTTTAATGGTATTTTGTTTTGAACTGTGAAAAAAAAAATGCTCAAAGCAGGAACATCTCAGGGCCTCTCACAGAGAAGACTGTTTTTAGAGTGAGTCTGTCTCCCCCTGATGTGATCAACTTGGTGCCATCTGTAACTTCTTTGTGGGTTGTGGTCACCTAATGATGAGTGCTGGATGGACTCTTCAGTGAAAGACGTTAG
The DNA here is from genome assembly GCF_007827085.1 of Peromyscus californicus insignis. Classification (NCBI taxonomy): domain Eukaryota; kingdom Metazoa; phylum Chordata; class Mammalia; order Rodentia; family Cricetidae; genus Peromyscus; species Peromyscus californicus. Next base: position 69,506,898 of record NW_026294436.1, on the reverse strand, counting down.
CTCTTGAATCTCCCCAACTGAATCCTCTTTTTTTTTTTTTTTTTTTAAATAGCCCCAAACATTGGACTGTAGGATGTAATCTTGTCTGGATAAGTTCTCTGGGACAAGGGGCTGGATTATTTTCTACACTTGTCCTAAAATAATCTCTTTTAACCTTTTGATGGTTTAGAAATTGAGGCATACACAGTATTTTCATGGCATAGTTTTTCACAATACATGAGAGACAGATAACTCAAGTGTCCTCGCACACATAGGCACTCAGTGGGATGTTATTCAGCCTTAAAATTTAGCAAGCCTCTGGCATGTGTTCAACGTAGATGAACCGAAACCAGCCACACAGCATAAATACCACACACTCCACTTATGTGGGTACCTAGTAGTCAAACTTAGAAATGCAGAGAGAAGGGACTCTTTGAGGGTGGAGAGAGCAGGGGTTGGTGACTGGGGTGCTGCTATCTAATGGGTTCAGAGCTTCAGTCCTACAAGCTGAAAGGAGGTCCAGGGAGCCATTGTACAGCAGTGAGGATGGTTCCCTAGGCAAACTGTATGGTCTGTATACTTTGCTAAGATTTAAACATGATATGAAGAAGAAAAGGAGGAGGAGGAGGAGGAGGGAAGGAGGAAGAGGAAAAGGGTCAAGCCCTGAGGGGCTTGCAGGTGAATTTAAACGTCAAGGCTCTCCTGGAAAGACACTGTAGGCACCAGTCCTGGGAAGAATCCCACTCTCTCCAGGCCCATGAAGGAGCCTTCTCCCAGAGACTAAAGCAAATGAAGTTGAGACTTAATGTCTTTGAGCCATGCCTCCATTGAGAGTGAGGTAGTTGCCCAAAGTCCTTCAGCTCTCTCCTCGGAACTGTGGTTCATAAGGACACAGGACTCCTTGGCATTGATGTTGGTAGGGTTTACACTAGATCTAGAGTGCCGTTATTTTCTCTTTTTTTGGCATCTTATTGTTGGGCCATGTTTACGATACCACTTGATTTTCTTGTTCAACCCTGGTAGATTGTGCTGGTCAATGCGGATGGAGATAGTGTGAGATGGGAGACAGAAAAGGGAGTCGGTTCTCCGTGAAAGGAGGGCCTTTGGGCCATGCTGTGTAGTACTGATTCATCTGAGGGCCTCATGGGGCAGGAACCCTACCTAGAGGAGCTAGCTGTATTGGAGACAGGTTTGGGGCTGGTTCTCTGGGAGGATCTCTCCTGTGTTCAGTTAATCATATGCATCATGGATTCAAAGAATACAAAATCGAGCATGTTTTTTTTTTGTAGAAACTTCTATTTTGTTAGTTAGTGTTATGTGTGTGTGAGGGTGCATATGTCAGAGGTCAGAGGGCAATTTTGCGGAGTTCTTTCTCCCCTCTTCCACTTCTACACAGGCTCTGAAGATGGAACTCCGGTCACGAGGCTCACCCAGTGTGTTAGTTTGCATCTCTGTTGCCGTCAGCTCGGGGAGGGAAGGGTTGGTTTGGCTCACAGGTTACAGTCCATCATCAAGGGAAGGCAGGACCTTCTTCCTTACACAGTGCAGGGCCACCTGCCTAGGGGCTGGGACTGCCCACGGTGGGCCGGGCTCTCCCACATTCACCATCAATTAAGAAAATACTGGACAGACTGCCTACAGACCCGTTTAGAGGAGGCAATTCTTCAGCTGAGGCTCCCTCTTCCTAGACAGCTCTAACGTGTCAAACTGACCACAAGCGAACAAGAAACTAGCCCCTTTACCCACAGAGCCATCTTGCTGGCCCCTCAAGTTGAGGGGTTAGGAGCAGAGGTGGTACCCTGGCCACCTGCCTATAAGCAGCTTCAGTATTATCGTCGTATTTACCCCACTGGACCGGAGTGGAGAGAGACACGGTTTAGTCTTGGTCCCTCCTGGCGACCTCACACATTCTGTAGCTGTGTAAAGTGATTGGTAAAGTGTCGCGTGGCTGCGCCACACGCTGCTCTCTCTCCTCGCTGCTCCTCTGGGCTCTGCTCACCCAGAAGGTAACGGAGGGCTCTGGTGACCTTGGCTGAGAGGACCCTATCCCAGCTGGAGGGGGTCCGAAGTTCTCGAGCGCTGCCTGAGGCTGGCAGGATGAAATCCACGCCGGGATTTGGTACCAGAAATTCTGTTGTTGTTTTCAAGTTTCTCAACCACATCTTCAGCTTCCCGCTTATCATGTGCCATTGTTTCCTCCCTCTCTCTCTCCCTCCTTCCCTTTTCCGTTTCCCCCTTTTCTCCCTCCCTCCTTACAGTGCTGGGAATTGAGCCTGGGGCCGCCAATCTGCTACGTAAGCGCTGTCACTGAGTTGCACCCCCACCCCCAAGCCAGGCCTTTATTAGTGAGAAGCAGGCAGTTTTATCTCCATGAAACAAAATGATAACGGCAGACAAAATGTGAGCTCTCCGCTTCCGGCTCCAGCGGCCATACCTGCCACTTGCTGCCTTATCTCCCCACCGCGATGGGCTCTCTTCCCTCTGGAACCATAAGCCCAAATAAATTCCTCTTTCTAGAACTTGCCTTGGTCATGGCGTTTCATCACAGTAACAGACAAGTAACTGACATAAATATGATCTTTTTTTTTTTTTTTTAAATTGAGCTTAGTATTATTGTGTGTGTATAAAACATACGTGTGTGGCCCCACGTGTCACAGCGTGAGTGTGGAGATCAGAGAACAACTATATGGAGTTAACTCTCTCCTTCTACCCTCATGTGGGTTCCAGAGATCAAAGTGAGGTCGCCAGGCTTGCCTCCCCCAACCCCCACCCCAGCCCAGGACATTCCAGTTGTATCTTGTGTTTGTTGGGGGACCTGAGTCTGAAGAGTGACTCTCTAGTGAGTGATGGAGGAAGGATGCAGGTCTCTGAGAAGCTACGAGTCCCATCCCTGCCTCCCCCCCCCACCCCCCTGCCTTCCCGGCATCTCCTGAGGCATGCCTGAGGCAGTAGATTTGAGAAGGTTAAATAATCTGCCCACATTATATATGGGAAGCTAGAATCAGAACTCAAGGCTTTGGCTTCTGGAAACACATGGCTATCCCCTCAAAGAATGGAAGAGTGCTGTCCATTGGAAACTCCCCCCGCCCCCCGCATTCTTGTTTTTAAATATTTGCTTGCAATTTAATGATAGACACCAGAGCTTGGGGTAGTAAGTGACACATGTGTTTGGATCACCCGGAACTCTTGTTTAAAGTGGTTATTCATGTGTATGACTCTAAGCTGGTCCCAGCTGGTGGGGCTGCAGTGGGTCTTAGGAATCCCCGGACCCCAAACTTGTTAAACTCTCACCCCTATTCTGTATACCAAGTTCCAACCTAACTCTGCTCAAGTGACATTAATGTCAACATCCTCCATAAAAAAAGAAATCAGCCAGGATGAGACATTCTCGCTCTCTGTGAAAAACGGAACCCACTAGAACGCATCGTGGCTTAGGAGGGACACGCTCATTTTGGGTGATGAGTTCACAGGGATTCAAACACCTCCCACAGCCCTCACTCTGAGATGCCCCAGAGCCCCATCTGTGCCCTCAGAGATGGGAAGCAGAACTCTAGAGGCAGCAGGCCTCCCACAGAGTTTCCACCCCAAGTAGGGACTAGCCTATTATGAATTAACCCTCATCGTTAAGGCGCGGGGCTTAACTAGCATGTACAATTGTGTAACATGTGCCTGTATGTGTGAACGTTTGTGTGGGAGAATAAACAGGACAGGGCACTTTCACAAGAACATCAGCTTAAGAAAATCAGCGGCTGCTTTTTTTGATGAGTCAGTAAATAGAAGCCGTTCAGAATCCATCACGGCCAGTTTCACAAGCATGGCCTTGCTTTTTTTTCTTTTCTTTTCTTCTTCTTCTTCTTTTTTTCTTCTGTTGCCTTCTTTAAGACAAAGCTAGGATCGGGAAAGCTGCTTGAGGCTGGCACATTCCCTGCAAGGAAGAGAGAGGGAGGGAGAGAGGAAGGGAGTGAGCCCTGGCTTTCCTCCTCCTGCCTCCGCCATTCTTCACGGAAACTGGGAAAGATGAATTTCAGGCTTTGTCCAGAGCTCTGAAACCTTAAATCCTTCTAGAAAATAACCCGTCTCTCAGGAATGTTAGGTCCTAGAGAATAATAAGCACCTCTCCATCCCCCTCCCGGGCAGTGGACCTCCCCCCCACCCCCCGCCCCTCCCTGGTCGTGCTTTTGACTGTGATTACTTAAGTCTGAATAATAGAAGGATGTAATAAATCTGCAGGTATCTGCCCTGTTTGTGGTGGGGCAGAACTACATGACAAGATCAGTTGCAGCGAGAGACACAAAGCAGCACTTTTTCCTCCCACTGGGGCATTGTGGCACTGAGCTTCTAAAAAATCGTTCTGCGTTCTTGATACCCTGATACCTGCTAGATTTTCTTCTTTCTGAACACAAATGCTGAATAACATAGCTTCTGTTCAGATCAGTGACAGCCAGGCTGAGTGTGAGTGTGTGTGTGTTTACGAATGAACACATGCGTGTGTGCACAGTGAGTGTGGAGGTCAACCCCCAGTATCATCCTTAGCTCTTCTCCATATTGTTTTGATCACGTGTCTGTGCATGTGAGTGCCTGTAAAGGCCAGAGCGCTCTCTCTCTCTCTCTCTCTCTCTCTCTCTCTCTCTCTCTCTCTCTCTCTCTCACACACACACACACACACACACACACACTCCCCAGCCACAGCTGGACTTTCAGGTGGTTGTGAGCTGCTCCATAAGGTGGGGCTGGGAATTGAACTGAGATCCCCTGCAAGAGCAGCATGTGCTCTTAACTACTGAACTACCTCTCCTTGTTTTCCCAGACAAGATCTCTCACTGGCCTGGGGCACACCAGTTCTGCTAGTCTGGCTAGCCAGCGAGCCCCCAGAATCCACCTGTCTTTATCTCCTCAGCGCTGTGCTTTTTTTAATGTGAATACTGAGACTCCACACCCTGTCAGGTAGGCAAGGTCTTTATCTGCTGAGCCACACCCCCACTCACTGGGCTCTGCATTCGGAATTCAAACCTAGGCTCAAATGTTCCTGAGAGAAACTCTTGCTGTAGTCTACATCTCGAGCATCCTCGAAAGGGTGCCGAAGACTTGGTCCTCAGCTTTATGTTAGAATTAGAACCCTTTTATTTAGACAAAAAAGGGGAAGTGTTGTGGGAATTCGTTCAGTTCAGCCAATGACCCTTGGGCTAGCTGGCCCGATGGGCATGGTCTTTTCTGGGTACTTGACCGGTTAAAATTGAGGAGGGGACGCCTGTTGGTTCTCTTGGGTGGTTGAGGCCCGGGCACGTGGTCAAGTGGCGTAAAGCAGCTTGTGGTTGGTCCCCTTCCAGGACAGGACAGAAGGACAGGACAGCGGCAGTGATGTCTTCCTTGTTCTATATTAATGAGTCTGTTTCCCCATTGCACCTTAATAAATTTACACACACACACACACACACACACACACACACACACACACACCCCTCTATGAGCTCTCGCTTCAGTGGAGTCTTTAGGAGATGGGTCCTAATGGGAGCAGGTTGGGTTGTTGGGGGTACGTGTTGCAGGGGATACGGGGGCCTTACTGTTCTTCACTCTCTGTTTCTTGGCTGTCAAGAGGGGGAGCAGCTTCCTTCACTATCGACCCACCATCCTCTGTTCCTTTGTCATCGGGCCCCAGACCATGGGATGACTCACATGGATTGAAACTGCTAAAACTTTGAGACCAAATAAATGTCTCCTCCTTTTCAAGCTCAGCTAGTCCAGGAATTCTGTTCCAGGGACCAAACCAACAACTGCAGAGCTCCTGGTCAGAACGACGTTCAAAGACTGAGTTCATCCAATGCCCTCACCTTCTTTCTACACGAGTCTTTAAGACAATGATATTTTTCTCCTTTTCAAGGCTTCAAGAGAAAGTGTTTGCAGCCACCTGGAGGAGCAGCAGGGAGCAGAAAGCGAGACGCACAAGTCAAACCAGAGGCACGACTGTGCAGAGGAGTGAGTGTTGGAACATTCTGGGTTCATCTTCTCTGTGGTTCCCCAAACTGTCAGAACAGACAGCTCTTGGTGACATCAGGCTGGGAGTCTTGCTCCTGCGTTTGGCGGGACCACCCCCAGCTTTGCTTGATTAAAAAAAAAAAGGTGACAGGCAGGCAGGAGACCTTTGGACCACTGGATGACCTGCAACTGTCCTGAGAGTCACCTGCATGGCCTTGCTTTACTTTCGGCGTCTGGGTGAGCAGCTGTGCTGCGCTTCAGGTTCGTAACACAAAGTGGATGCTCACAAGGATGAGAGCAATGGAGTTCACACATGAGTGCCGAATATGGTTATAGTTCTCCGTGTTGCTGTTCATGCATCATTTTTATTGCCTTGGATGCTTGCTTTTTGAAATGGGTTCTCGTGTAGCCCAGGCTGGTCTTGAACTCACTACACAGCTAAGGATGACTTTCCACTCCTGATCTTCCTCCCTCTACCTCCTGAGCACTGGGATTACAAGAATGTGCCACCAAACCCTACTTATATGGTGTCTAGACTCGAACCCAGGGCTTTGTGCATGCTAAATGTGCTAGTGTGTGTGTGTGTGTGTGTGTGTGTGTGTGTGTGTGTGTGTGTGAACTCAACCCAACCTAGACTCATCTGGAAGGAGGGAACCTCAATTGGGGAATTGTCTCCATCAGATTGTCTGTGACTATGTCTGTGGGGGGATTTTCTTGATTAATGGTTGAATGTGGGAAGGTCCATCCTATTGTGGTGGTGCCGCCACTGGGCAGATGGTCCTGAGCTGTATGTATAAGACAAGGCACAAGCCAGTAAGTAGCATCCTGCCTTGAGCTCATGCTCTGATGTCCCTCAGTGACGGAGTGTGACCTGGGATGTGTAAGCCAAATGAACCCTTTCCTCCTCAGCTAGCTCTGGCCACAGTATCTAGCACAGCAATGGGAAGCAACGAGGGTACTAGGCAACTGCTACCAATGGAACGTTCTCCTCAGCACCAAGTATGTTGTTTCTTAGGATTAAGAAGATAGACTACGCCGGGCGGTGGTGGCGCATGCCTTTAATCCCAGCACTCGGGAGGCAGAGCCAGGCGGATCTCTGTGAGTTCGAGGCCAGCCTGGGCTACCAAGTGAGTTCCAGGAAAAGGCACAAAGCTACACAGAGAAACCCTGTCTCGAAAAACAAAAACAAAACAAAACAAAAAAAAAAAAAAAGAAGATAGACTACAAATGAATATATAACCGTAAGGCATTTGTGTACTCAATTTTTAAAAATATTTTAAGTAAAATGTTATTATGGCATTTGTGTATGGTGTGTGTGTGTGTGTGTGTGTGTGTCCATGCACGTGCGTGTGCAGTCAGTCACACACATGCATGCAGGCACATGCCATGGTGTGAGTGTAGAGATCCAAGGCCAGCTTTCGGGAGCTGATTCTCTCCTACTGTGGTTCCGGGGTTTGAATACGTGCTGTTAGCTTACACGATAAACAATTTTACTGGCTAAGCTGTCTCCCCAACAATCCTTTTCTAAGCAATGATTCAGAATACTGACAGCATTCCACACACTGTTCGGAGCCACAAAGCCCAGCTCCCTAGTCACTGTCCACTGGAAATGTGGCTCGTTCAAGTTGAGATGTGCTGTAGATATAAATTACACAGAGTTCAAACCTGGCGGGGGCAATGGGTATATGTCGGGCTGAAGAAGACAGGTTTGAACTCTTTCCCCTCCCTGGTGAGAAATGCTAACCCGCGTTTGAGTCTCGCCTGTGCAGTGGCTGGAGGCCCAGCCTCTCAGGCTCCAAGCTCCTCCAAGCGCCTTCCTTTCTTCATTTCGTTTCACCTGCACACTCGGCATTCTGCCCACAGTCGTGTTTCTCACTCAGACGATCCTTTCCCTAAGAGTCCTCGCAGTTTCTGTGGTGCTAAGGAGTCAGTGATCTTGACAATTAAGACCAAGTAAAACGCCAGAGTCGGCCTTAAGGCGCTTGACCTCCTCGCACTGTCAGGCAAGTTGGTCTTTTATCCCCTAGGTCTCTGGAATTCTGCTTCTTAAGGTAACTCACAGAGGGCAAAACTTCTGTGTGGGTTAGGGCAGTTACCCCGGGTGGTGGGGTTAGGGTGCGCGGGTGGGAGGCGAGGGGTGGGGGTGGCTGTCGGAGGACGGGAAAGGCTTCAGACTAGGGAAATACTCTAGGCTTTGGCTTATTTGAGTGTGTCCATTTGGCGGAGTTTTTTGAGCGTGTGAAGCTGTACATTTTTTTGAATGCATGTTACACAGCAACTAGAAGTTGAACACCTTGCTTGTGAGTACATTCTTTTTTTTAAGTCAAAAGCCCTGGTGTTAATGAGATGAGAGAAATGACCACAAGGGGGCGCTATATCCCTTTCCTGTGCGCAAGAGGCCCTCCCTAGGGTTGCTGGAGATGCGGACCCGCCACCCTTAGAGGAGAGATTTGTGGGTGAGTGACCCACCTTGGACAAGCCTCCTGAGTAACTTATGTCTGCACTTGAGGCATCCACACACAGAGAGACACAGACGGAGCCGACTTTTTCTTTTTAAGTCTTGATTCAGAGCGTTGGCTGTGGAGGGATGGGGGCGAGGTGTTGCAAGCTCGCTTGGTGGTCCCGTGTAGGTTAAACACCTACGGAATGTCACATTCTTCGGAGAAATTAAGATTCCTGCCTTGCTGTAAATAGACACCCACGAGGAGATGGGGCAGTTCTGGAACGGCCAGGCCCTGCCGTTATCGACGGAAATCCTGTGTGGTGGTAAATATGGCCCTCAGAAGAGCCTGGAAAAGAGATTATGGGAGCAGAGAGGGGCTGAGAATGCAAATGTGGGAGGTTATTGGCTAGATAGTGGCCAGGAAACCAGAGACTGGGGGCGGGGGCGGGCTGGGGGTGGGGGAGGTGGGCTGAAGAGCATCAGAGGAAATAGGGAGGAAGAGTAAATACAGGAGATAAGCGGCTTCCTCAGCTTCCTCCCTTGTTGGCCTTTTGTTTTGCATCCAGGACTCTGGTCCTTCTGGGTCCTCTTCTGGGGACAATAGCCTGGAGTCTTGAGAAGCAGGCCTGGCTCCCACCTCTCTAATCTATCCCAAACCTACCGGGCCTGCTTCCCTAAGCAGCCAGTGGGCAAGGTCTCTCCAGGCTCAGGCCTGTGCCGGCCCGCCCCCCCCCCTCCCCCTCCAGGGACTAGAGCACGGGGCTGTGTGCCTGGCTGCTCTTTCCAAACATGCACACATGGCCAGGACCCAGTGTTGGGTCTCAGATGTTGGGGGCTCAATAGAGCTTAATAACAGTGTTGGGGACTAGGGATGTGACTCAGGGTAGAACTTGGCAGGATCAAGGCTCTGAGTTCCACGTCCAGCACCTAAACTACAGAATACGTGGGCAATAAACACCAATGTGGCCATGAGGGGAGCATCCCCTGTCTTGGAAGGGAACAGAAAATGATGGGGTGGCTCCACACTGATGTGCTAGTCGGGCCCAACTGCCCGCTGGGAAAAGTCCCGAGTTCCCCCAGCAACATCCCAGATTCAGCTGGAAAACCTGTGGCTCTCTGAGGCAACTGAGAGAGACCCGAAGGTGACAAGAAGGGCCTCCTGGCCGCGCCCCAACTCCACTCTCTGTGTGTCCTAATCTTTGCGGATCCCTGTGGGCACCCGTAGAACAGGTGAGAGGCTCAAAGCTCCCTGCAATGTTGCAAGAATCTAACAGCCAAATACATGTGAAACACTCTTCAGTGTGCAGAGCACTGAAGTGTTAGTTAGTTGTCAGGACCACTAGCCTACATAAAGCAGGATGTATAGGAATGAGTTCCAACCCCAAACTGAAAGAACTCAAGTTTGTGAAGACTTTGACTTTGGAGAATCACAGAAAATTATTCCTCTGATAAACATCAATCATCTTAGTGCCACCAAGGGCCCAGTGCTGCAGGCTCCCCCAGGCACCAGAAAGCCAAGCCACCCAATGCTGGGCACTTGTCCTTGAACTGTGACTCCGGGACTCCAATCTGAGAACTCTTTATTCCATCTATGGGACATTTCCATACTTCTCAGCCTTATGTCCCCAGGAATCATGGGATAATACAGCAGACTCACTTTTTCAGTCAGCTTCCAGAGAAGATGGTTTGTTTCAACCCACGCCAGTGAATCCTCTGTCTGCTGGGGCTGCCTCTTAACATGTACAACTCAGTTTGTAATGGGAGATTCAAGATAGCGCCTATGGGATGAGGGAGCCAAGAGGTGAACGCTTTTGACTGTTCATCTGCCTTATGACTGGTCTCCATAAGGACTGTGTCATGTTGGAGGCAGGGGATAGCATCTTAGGGGCTTTGGTTAAATTTTCATTTATCACCAATGTTCCAGCACTGTGGTAGTTGTGGGCAAAACAGACATAGACAAATGGAGCTTATGAGAGGTCAAGAGCAGGGGTTAAGCAACGAAATACATATGTTGTTAAACACCAGTTAACTGCCTGAAGCACAGGGTACCAGGAAGACATTTCAGCTGAGCCCCAAAGAGAACCACCTCAGCCTGGTGGAAGTTTGGTGGTGTTGGGGTTGGAAGTGGAGCAGAGTGTTCCAAACAGTGAACAGTCTGTGTGTTTGCCCTCTACAGAAAGGGTCAGAGGGCCATGGGGAGTCTGCTTATACCCACCTCAATCTGACTCCCGCATCCCAACACCTTCTTCCTCTGGAATTCTGTAGAAAATTTCTTGACTGGACATCCAGATGGGGCGAGATCATGTCTAATGATGAGGCGAGACCATGTCTAATGATGAGGCCGTCCCAATGGGCACACTTAGTACATTTGTAAGCCCCGCCTTCCCACCCAAAGAGAGAAATGTTAAGAAAATACACATTCTGAATTTATTATAGTTACTATGACTCAGACAGCTGAAGGCTAAAATCTAATGGAGTTTTCCTAAGATTCCTTGGGGGATTTGAAGGATTCTTTTCCCACCAGCCGTAGAAGGAGGATTATAAAAACACATTTCCTCTGGACAGAAGAACTCCCCTGAATCCCAAGTCCTGGAGATTTCAGTGGTGGAGGCTACCCCACAGACTCCCCTGTCTCCACATTGGCTTCCCTTTTATTTTATTTTCTGTGTCTTCCTCTTGTGTAGTGGTGGCCGAGTGGACAAGGAGTTGGTGCTGTGGGATGGTCTGTATGTCAAATGTGTTGCTGATTGGTCAATGAATAAATCACTGATTGGCCCGTGGCCAGGCAGGAAGTATAGGCGGGACAAGGAGGAGAATAGAGCTGGGAAGTGGAAGGCTGAGTGAAGAGACACTGCCAGCCGCCATCAGGACAAGGAAGATGTAAAGTACCGGTAAGCCACAAGCCACGTGGCAAGGTATAGATTTATAGAAATGGATTAATTTAAGCTGTAAGAACAGTTAGCAATAAGCCTGCCACGGCCATACAGTTTGTAACCAATATAAGTCTCTGTGTTTACTTGATCGGGTTTGAGCGGCTTGGGACTGGCGGGTGAGAGAGATTTGCCCTGACTGTGGGCCAGGCAGGAAAACTCTAGCTACAAATGGCGCCCAACGTGTTGGCAAGAGTTTCCACCTAAAACATGAGTAAAAAGATTCTAAAATGGAGCTAAAAACAGCTCCTAGTTGTCTCTTTCAAGCTAGCGGCAGCCTGCGTGTTTGAGCTACTATGGCGGGTTCCTGGCGTGCATGCTCGACCTGCAGTATGGCGGGAATGAGGCCTCTGCAAGTGGCACATTAAGCTGTGTGGTGGATTTAGCCTTTGCTAGTACAAAACAAAAAAAAAAAAAGAGGTTTCTGGGCTACACGCTGCTTTGATAGAAGCATAGACCCACTATTTCTGAGAGTTGATGGCTCCCAGAGCTGGCGGAAAATGTATCACTGCCATTTTGGGAAGCTGAAGTGGGCGGAGCCAGCAGCCACAGCACCAGCGCCGTTTCAGGCTTAGAAGGCTGCAGTTTAAAGCAATAGGCTCAAGCTAATATAAAAAATAAGCCACATAAAGATGGCTACCACACAAAGAATCTGGATTATGTTCTCTTTGATATTCGTAACTAAAGAAAAACATTTGATTACAAAAGCTGTTGAGTTATGCCAAAATGTATATTTTAAAGGTATCTTGACTTCAAAATTTGGATATAAGGATATGTTGCTTTGGAAAGGAGATTCTGCTTTTGTTTCCACAGAAAGCCAGAGGCTATGGATTTGTTCCAGATTAAGACACATCAGGTTTGACCAGCCAAGACCCCCTGAAAGGTCTCCGATGACACCATGGCCCAGATGATCCAACATCCAGAATGGTTTCAAGGCAACTGGCTCAGACGATACACCCTCATGGACTACTCCATAATCCTAAAATATTCTTTGTGTCCCCATAAGATACAGCGCCCCCCTCCAGCAGGAAGTAGTAAGAGAAGCTACGCCCAAATTCCCAAATATACCAAGCTGACTTTGGAGATGTGTAAAGGTTAAAACCTTCCTTTTTAAGAAAAGAAAAGGGGAAGTGCTGTGGGATGGTCTGTATGTCAAATGTGTTGCTGATTGGTCAATGAATAAATCACTGATTGGCCCGTGGCCAGGCAGGAAGTATAGGCGGGACAAGGAGGAGAATAGAGCTGGGAAGTGGAAGGCTGAGTGAAGAGACACTGCCAGCCGCCATCAGGACAAGGAAGATGTAAAGTACCGGTAAGCCACAAGCCACGTGGCAAGGTATAGATTTATAGAAATGGATTAATTTAAGCTGTAAGAACAGTTAGCAATAAGCCTGCCACGGCCATACAGTTTGTAACCAATATAAGTCTCTGTGTTTACTTGATCGGGTTTGAGCGGCTTGGGACTGGCGGGTGAGAGAGATTTGCCCTGACTGTGGGCCAGGCAGGAAAACTCTAGCTACAAGTTGGCTGTCATTTGGGGTCTTGACCTTGTCCCTTCACCAAGATGCTGTCCCCTTTTATTTTTTATTAAAATTTTGATGTTTTTGAGAATTTCATATGAGTTCTAGATCTACATTATTTTCACTTACCACTCTCCCCTTCCAACATCTCTTTTCCCCCACTCCCTCTCAAATTCACAACCTCTTCTTCTTTCATTATTATTACATATAAGCACACACATATATTACACATACACACACACACACACACACACACACACACACACACACACATATATATATATATATGTGTGTGTGTGTGTGTGTGTGTGTATATCTACTACTGAGTCCATATAGTGTTGCTCATATGTACATGTGTTTAGAGCTGACCACTTGGCTTGGATACTCCAGACGAAGAGCTCCTGGTAATCACTGTCTTCTCCCTCTTTAGATTCAGCTTCTTCAAATGTGGAGACTAGATCACAGCTTCCTTATAGCTTTAACATCCCTGGTCCTCATGATGACACTCAACCAAGAGGCAAAGGAGGTGAGTCCCATGTGAGAAGCCAGGATTGGTTGAAAAATCTCAGGATAAAGTTGGAACAAAGCCTTCCTTCTCCTCAGATAACTTAGGCAGACACAAAGCAGACACCAGAAAAGGGTCTTCTGTTTCTCTCCTGCTCAGCCCCTTTTCCAGAATGGCTCCACATTACTCACATTGTATTTCTTTCCATAAGCTCTTAGAGCTCCAGGGTCTCCCTAGTTTCCCAGCTGAGCCGCTCTTCCCTACAAGGATTTCTATGACTGTCCAGACCAAGAATGCAGTCTCTAAGATCTATAACATTAACCAGACAAGAGGTCTTGGGAAGACCCTGAGAGACAGTGAGGACCATGGCCAGCACAAGGCTTGTGTATGACCTAAGGGGACTGAATTGAGTTGGTCTCTCTTGAGAAAGAGAACTGATCGGGTGTGCCAAGAAGACTTAAGATGGGAATTGACTCAAGCAGATATGAAAGCCTGGGAGGTCCACCATGTGGTACCTGCAAACTAAAGAATTAAGAAGGCCAGCATTTTCGTAAGCCTGGGTCTGAAGGTCTAAGAACCAAGTCAACTTCTGAGGAAGAAGATAGAGAAGATGGGGAGATGGATGTTCCAGCTAAAAAAAAAAAAAAAAAAAACCAGAATTTCCCCCATCCTCTCTATTCCACGCAAACTCTGGGTAGATGAGATGGTGTTGCCTGCCATGGTGGAGGATGGGTCTTTGTCATCCACTAACTCAAGTGACAATCTCTTCCAGAAACTCCCTCCTAGACACACCTAGAAATAATGTTCTCATCAGTTTCTTGGGCATCCTTGAGCCTAGTCAGGTCAACACAAAAAATTAATAATCGCAGAGTTTGATTTCCACTAAACCCAAGTCAGAGTCACTCTGGAATAAATGGGCGGTGTTGCCATTTACTCTGCTTCCACAGATGCTGAACACTGACATTTTAAAGTCAGATAGAGAGAGCTCAATTTAAAAAAGAAAAACACAACACGGGCTGGTGAGATGGCTTGGTGGGTACGGTGCTTGCAACGCAAGCCTGGCCACCTGCGTTCAATTCCCTGGATCCCGTGGAAGGGTGGAAGGAGAAAACCTGCTCCACAAAGTTATCCTCTGACCTCCACATGTGCGCTGTGGTGTGTGTGTACATGCACATGTAATCCGTAAAAAAATTAAATAAATTTAGAATCAACTTGTCTCCAACAAACAAGAACAAGCATGAGCTAGGACATAAGCAAAAGTCTGTGGATCAGATTTAGCCAGTAGCTGCTGTCTGTCGTCTTTGAGGTCTATCTTTACAAGTTTTACAGGACTCTGTCTGTCTCTTGTGCTGTGTTTACAAGGCCTATCATGCTTGGCTCTGCAGCCATTCATGAACTTTTTTACTTGTCACCACCTACAAGTGGACGTTGTGGGATGCTGGGGAGAAAACAGGACCCGGCACACTTGTATAGAAGGGACAGCAGTGTGTTCAGATCCCTGTCTGCTGGGTAGGTGTCCGTCCTTGGCTCATCCACAGAGCCCAGACATAACTCCATCATGCAGGTAGCACACAGGGCAGATAGTCGTGATTTATTATACATTTTTTGAGACAAGGTCTCACTGTGGAGCCCTGGCTGGTCTGGAACTCACTGTGTAGATCAAGGTCACCTTGAACTCACAGGGATCCACCTTCCTCTGCTTCCCTAGTGCTGAGATTAAAGATGTGTGCAACCTCACCTGGCTTACTCATGACTTCTCGGGTTGTGACTTGTCACCTACCAGGCAACTAAAACCATTTCGTTCAGTTCTCTGCATCCAGCATCCCACAGAGCTGACACAACACGGTGGTTTAGGAGAAGAACAGAGACAGCTAAGTAAACAGCCCAGAGACTGCTCACCCTTTAAGGCTGTGGAGGCAAAGTAGGGTCCCCTGTGGTCCTGAGAGCTGTCTATCAATTCTGGTTCTGTAAGCCCTTTTGTCAAAATGCAGGCCTGTGACTTCAGCATTCAGAGGAGACTGGGGCAGGAGTTAGAGATCAGCCTGAACAATGTAGAAAAGCTGTCAAAAATGAAAAGCAGGGATGGCTGTAGAAATGACTGTGTGTTGTGAGAACCCAAGCTCAAATCCTTTGCACCCACATAAAAAGTCAAGTGTGGTTGTGTGTGCACATCTGTAATCCCATTGCTGTATAGGGAAAAGAGAGGACTGCCTGGGCTTGCTGGCTGCCAGCCTAACTCCGGGGTCACTGAGAGACCCTGTCTCAAAGGAATAAAACAGAGAGTAACAGCATAGGGCACATGACATGACCCTCTAGTCTCTGTTCACAAATGTGTACCCCCCCCCCAGATGTGCTCAAACACAGCAGAAAACAAAATAAAAATTCTAAAAAGAAGATGTAGGCCGGGTGGTGGTGGCGCACGCCTTTAATCCCAGCACTCGGGAGGCAGAGGCAGGCGGATCTCTGTGAGTTCGAGGCCAGCCTGGGCTACCAAGTGAGTCCCAGGAAAGGCGCAAAACTACACAGAGAAACCCTGTCTCGAAAACTCCCCCCCCCAAAAAAAAAGAAGATGTAGAACAAAAGGGAATAAAACCTATCTCTAGAAGCCAAGGATGTGAGTTCATTAAGAAGACATCAAAATGGGTGACCTCTAGCGGGCTATAAAGGGCTATAAAGAATGGGCTTTAGAAATGGGCATTGATGGAAATCTTGGTGGTGGAGAAACCATGAGTTTAAGAATTAGATTGGCACTGGGCTGTGGTGGGGCATGCCTTTAATCTCAGCACTCAGGAGGCAGAGCCAGGCAGATCTCTGTGAATTTGAGGCCAGCCTGGTCTACAGAGTGAGTTCCAGGAAAGGTGCAAAGCTACACAGAGAAACCCTGTCTCAAAAAAAAAAAAAAAAAGTCAGATTGGCTGGTTGCTGGCCTATGGTTGGCCCACTGAGATCTTGAACAAACTACCCCCTCCACCCAGACCTCAGTTTCCCTACTGTAAAATGAGAGGTGGGTAGACTCTTTCCACAGTTACTTCTGGCTTTCACAGGCTCTGCCTCCCAGCCACAAAGTGGTTCTTTGGAAATGGCATTCCCTGTCAGGAAATAAAACATGTGAGTGGACATGAGCATGCCTCTCTTACAAGGGTAGCCAGAGCTCTGCCCACTGCATAAAGGGAGTAGATAACTGTACCCTTGGAAGATTCCTTCCTTCAGAACTCAGACCACACCAGAACCAGCCAGGTTTCCACAACACTGACTATTGGTGTATTTTTCTGCATTTCAGTCCTTTTAGGCCCAATTGGGTGCCTGTCTGTTCACACTGCAACATGCTCTAGCTGGAACTCCAGGCAAGAGCACAGGCATGGGCAGGGTAAGGGAAGGCTTGGAAGAAGGCTGGGAAACTCCCTCAGGGACCAGAAATCTGGCACCATCGATACCATTAAGTCTATAAAATCAATTCCCTCTGGGATTAAGTGCTTGCTTCATATACTGTTTTTATCACTCAGTGAGTCTCATTAATTGACTTATTCAAAATTTTCACTTGTTACAGTTGACTTCTCTGGGCTCATGACTTGTTATATTTCTTCCTTGGATGGTATATCAAATTTCAGCTCTAACAACTCATTTATTTAAAGGGAACACATCCCAACCAAAGTCAACCAGCAAAGCTTGCCTTTTCCTCCTTACGCTTCTTTCGTATGAGTAGACAGCTGTCCACTGCATGTATTTTATAGAACAGGGAATTAGACGTGCATTCAGAGTCAGCAGAGTAAAATCCTCCACCCTCGCTGGGGTGGAAAGCAGAAGCTAGCTGGACAGTCTCCTCTCACAGTTCCTTCCCCGAAACACTCCGCAGTGTTTGGGCCTTGGCAGTCATCACAGGGAAAGGTCACCTCTGGAACTGAGTTGTGCTGAGGTAGAGGTTCTGGACAATGCCCAGAGGAACAAGTTTGTATAGGTGTGTTTAAAGCAGAATGACATCACCTTGTCGTACCTTGAAACACGCCCGCTTTCCCAACTCACTTGGAGGCCATAAAATCGAGAATAGAGGTTCTTGACCCTCTGCCAAGGTATGCGCCACCAGTGAAGGAGCTAACCGTCTCCAGCGGACATGAGCTCAGAAGAAATGGAACGGGAACACAAGGAACCCAAGAATCATGAAAGAAATGTCAAAAACCAGAGGAAGCAGAATTAATGGACCAAAGAGAGCAGGGATGTAAATTAAACTTAATAAAGAGCTTCAAAGCCTGAATAAAGGATATTGGAAACATGACACAGGGAATAACTTCTGACCTTCGGCCAAATGGAAATTCTGGATGTGAAAAAATATATAAGAGAAGAAATAAAGAACTCCCCGCTGGGTTAGAAAGGCCTTTTATGCCCTTCTTAATTTCTTTAAAATTTATGACTGTTCAAAGCAAACTATCTACTGTCTACAAGATGGATGCTTTAAGAATAAGACACGGATTGAAAGTAAACAATCGACAATGATGGGCTAGAGGCACAGGAAAGCTTTATTAATTATAGGTGATTAATATGCTAATGTCAGACAAAGCATACCTCAAGAGTAGACATCATGCCAGAGAAAGGAAGTTTCATAATAATAAAACATGAATTCATCAGGAAAGCGTAATAACTTTCTAAGCGTGTATGCATGTAATGATAGCTACAAAAGACCTGAAAGAAGTTGGCAGAATCAGTTGGAACAAAAACCAATTCCACAATCAGAATTGGATACATTTTTTTTAATGTCTTAGAAATTCAAATGACTAGACAAAACTCAAAACAGTGAAATTACAGAAGATCTAGACAATAAATTAGCCTATCTTGATCTAAAAGACATTCATAGCCTTATAGCCAACCCCTAAAGATTACACATTCTCTTCCAAGTGCATGTGCAGAGCTGGGGGTGTAGCTGAGCTGGTAGAGTGCCTGCCGAGCATGCATAACATCCTGAGTTTAATACCCAGTACTACATAAATCAGTGTGGTGGTATATACTTGTAATCCCTGGACTTTTGGAGGTAGAGACAAGAGGATCAGTTCATGTACATCCACACAGGCAGATAGGCCAGTCTACCCTTTAGGCTTAGTACACCTTAGTTTGTACCCCCCCCCACACACACACAGTGGGACCATACAGACCAAGATGTGGAAGTGACAGGGTTGGGCTTGTTTTGCTTGTCATGCTCACCAGACCATGACGAGCAGAGTTAGTTATGGAGGTGGACCACCAATCTGAAGGTGTTGAGGCCTTGGGTAGGACCCATCTTTCTGAGGCAATGGAGAAGGGATTAGGCTGAGGGGAAACTGAGGTAGGATGCAGCTTGTGCTCTCCTCTCTGTCCAACCCTATTAAAGAGAGGCCCATGACAGATCTTGGGGTGCTAGACCCACAGTTGGGTCTTCCAGGTGGGGCTAACTAAGGGGCAGAGGAGTAGACAGGGTTGAAAATAGAAGAGAGTAGAGGGGGAGGGGAAAGACTGCTCCAAGCTCATCCAGGAGATCTGGAATCCGAGTGGGGAATATTCCAGGCAGGGGAGAGCCTCCCCACTTGTGCCTTCTCTGTCCACTGTCTACTAACTATTTCTTCCCAGGATTTGGGGGTTGGACCCCAGATACCCTGCCCTAACCTTATACATGTGAATCTAGCAATAAAATTCTCTAGCAGCAGCAACAGTGGCAGCAGCAGCAGAAAGTAGGAGGAGGAGGAGGAGAAGGAGGAGGGAGAGGAAGAAGAAGAAGAAGGAGAAGGAGAAGGAGAAGGAGGAGGAGGAGGAGGAGGAGGAGGAGGAGGAGGAGGAGGAGAAGAAGAAGAAGAAGAAGAAGAAGAAGAAGAAGAAGAAGAAGAAGAAGAAGAAGAAGAAGAAGAAGAAGAAGAAAGGGGGTATCCTCAACTACATAGCATGTTTGAGGCCAGCCTGGGCTATATGAAACATATCTCAAAACAAAAACAACCAAACCAAACAAAAAAAACCTCACGGTGCATCTGGAGCATTTGCTGGGATGGTATGTGGGATTATGTGATAAGTCTGAATGCATTTCAAAAGATTGAAACCTTTTTGCTGTAACAGAATTGGATTAGAAATCATTATCAATAAACTATAAAGATAGATATGAGTCCATATAACTATATAGGTATTTATAGTTACAATGTGCATGTGGAGGACGGCCCTTTATTAAGTTTAAGTTTCTAAACCCGTAGTAAATACTAGCTAAGAAATTGCAGAGATAAGAAAAGAAATCGCCGACATGGGAAAGACAATAGAGGCCATTAAGAAAACAAAAGAAACGGTTCTAAGAGATTAATGAGAGGAAGCATGCCCACAGAAAGAGTTTTACAAGCGTGTTTGTGAGAACCTTATTCATAAGACCCAGCAACTGAAAACAACACAGCTGTTTATAGATAAGCCAAACGTGGTGTGCCGTACAATAGTATCTGATACAATATGAGGAGAAGAATGGTCAACAAATGCAAGATCCTGGACCAGCTTCTCCATCTTGTTGAAGGACAGAAGCCAAACAGAAAGAGCAGGCCCTGGATGATTCATTTATATGTTCTCAAGAGCAAGCAAAGAGACAAGAATCAGCAGTGAATAGTATTAAAAATGGCTGCCGTAGGCGGGAAGGTGGTTGTCCAGGGAATTCTTTGGGGTGGTGGGAATGCTGCCCATCCTGAGGGTTCTGTGAGAGAGATGAGTGCGTGAGTTTATCACTGCCTGTGGAATTGTACATGTAAGATTTATGCATTCACTTCTAGAAAGTTTATAGAGAAAATTAGAAATGAATGTTAATTAAATTTGCTGATTGGGAGAGGTATGGGTTAACATATGAACAACTTTAATAAAAGGTAGATTTCCCATCATTGGAATTACAATTACCATAAAAAAGAAAATATAGGGTGTACTCTGTGTTACTAAGTTGATACTAGAGATATCAGTATGAACATCAATATGGTAGCTATAACTATATAGATGTATAAAAATATCCCTTATATGTGTTATGATCATGACAGCCTGAAATGTATATATAATATATATCTACACACAGCATCAGTATCAGAAAGGACATACACCCATTTGTTTATGTAATCTCAGTTCCCAGAAGACCTAGAAATCATGACATATACTGGATCACCTTCCATTAAGCAAATCAGAGCTCCTTGGAGCAAAGGCTGATTTCAGGGTGAGGAAAGAAATCTAAATGAGTGTAGGATATCCTGGTGTAACAGAGGGCCAGGCAAGGTTCCACCCACAATGGGGATAGCTATTTCAGCTTCAATATAGTTTTCACTTTTATAATCAAATTAGTAATAAGAATAAAGTGATAATGAGGCTGCAGAGAGGGCTCAGTGGTTAAGAGCACTGGCTGCCTTTCCAGAGGACCCAAGTTCGATTCCCAACACCTATGCTGGGTGACTCACAACAATCTGTAACTCCAGCTCCAGGGAACCTGACACCTTTGGTCTCCATGGATATGAGCACATACATGCACATACCCACACTCACACTCAACACACATGCTATGATTAAAATTAAGACAAATCTTTAAAAAACTGGATAAATCCAAATTGAAGAACAGTCTACAAATAACCAGTCTATAGTCTTCAAAAGTGTTGAAAATCAAAGAAATGACTGAGGAACCATTCTAAATTAAAGGAGAAAATAGATAGGGCATAAAATGGAAGCATCACCTGGTACCTCAATACTAGAGTTAATTTTTATATTCTATGTGCCAGTTAAAATGCAATTGAAATTAAAAATAAAATTATTTTTATTTTTAAATTTTATAAAAATTAAAATTTTATAAAAATTTTCCATAAACATAATTTTATAAAAAATTAAAAAAGAGATATGTCAACACAAAACAAAACGTGATCTGAACTAGCTATTGGTTTGGGAGGGCAAATCACTGGGACCCAGGATGCAATTTGAATGTGCACTTTTAGCTAGCAGTATGTTATCAATGTTACACATTCTTAACTTTGTAATGAAACTTATTATGAAACTTAATTTTATAATGAATGTGATGCGTAAGAGAATGGTTTTTGTTTTGTTTTGTTTGAGACAGAGTCTCACTACATAACCTTGACTGGCCTAGAACTCACTATGTAGACGAGGCTGGCTTTAAACTCATAGAGATCCTCCTGCCTCTGCCTCCTGAGTGCTGGGATTAAAGGGATACATCACCACATCTGGCTTTTTTTTTATTTGTTTTTTTAGATTTATTTATTTTATGCATACACGTGTTTTACCTGTGTGTATGTATGTGCACCACATGTGTGCCTGGTGTCCTCGGAGGGCATCGGATTCCCTGGAACTGGAATTATGGATGGTTGTGAGCCATGACGTGGGTGTTAGCAGTCAGTCCAGGATCCTCTGCAAGAACAGTAAGTACTCTTAACCACTGACCCATCTCTCCAGAACTGTTTTGTTTGTTCTTAAGGGAATAAATCACTGAGATACTTAGGGACAGAGTAGTTGATATCTACGACGGACTCTCAAATGCTTAAAATGAATTCATATAATTAGAAATGAGTAGACAGTGATAAAGCTCATGGAGAAAAATCTAAGTGATTGGTAAATCTGGGTTAAGTGTGCCATAGGCTATTATCATCTAGGTTTGTGTAAGTATAATCTACGATGTTCTGACATCCACAAAGTCACCTAATGATCCATTCTTCAGAGCATCTCTGTTGTTGAACAATACCGTGTGTGTGTGTGTGTGTGTGTGTGTGTGTGTGTGTGTGTGTGTGTGTGTAGCAACATGATCTAGGTCTTCAAAGCATACTACCTTATGAACAAAGTAAAAAGTAGGATGAGTCCGAGTTGCACACTCTGGAGTGGGTGCTGATGAGGGGATGCAATGACAGCTGATCTGGAAGAGTTAAAGGAAGGAGGAGGACAGTAACATAGGACAGGAAAGAGCCTTACAAGGATTCAAAATGATTATGTAATGTGGATTAGTGTATGGGCAAAATGATTCGTGTAACTGGCTGCCACCGGTATCCAAGGAGGGGATCTTTAATTTTTTCTTTATTTCTCAATTTATTCATAAAATGCAGAGTAGAAACCCTGTCTCGAAAAACCAAAAAAAAAAAAAAAATGCAGAGTAACTGTCCACTGGCCATCTTGTTAGATGTGGGGTAAGCAGGATGAGTAACCTGGGAACGTTTCCTGTACTTGCTGGATTGTCTAGGAAGCTGACCTGGATGAGTGTGCACATGCTCACTCCTGGAGACGTCGGCGCACTGTGATGGAGCTGAAGAAAGCTCAGAAGAACCACATTTGCTAGAACCACTATTTTGCTCATGTGATCGGATTACAGGAAGCCACGTGACCATTTCCCCTAAACTTATAGTTCTTTACCATTTGCAGGATTCCTTCTAATTCCTGGTGTCTGTAATATGTTATCTTTTGGTGTGTGTGTGGGGGGACCTTGTTTTGATAAAGTGACCCTACATACTGTGAAGAATAATCCTTAGAATTGTGAAGCCCCAGTCTTAAATCTACCTTCATTTCATATTCCTTGTCCATATTGTCCTTTGCTGTGGTGTCTGGTGGACCCACCAAGCTTTACCTATGACAATGTAGGTGTTTTTTAATGCCTGGTTTATCATAACATTTTCCATATATCAAGTTTTATTTATACCTAATTAATAATGGTATGAAGATATGCCAAGATGAAGACTAATAATCTAGTTGAAACCTCTTGACTCTTGGTACTGATGCTTGCAGTGAGATCTCCATCAGCTGCTGCTGTATTCTATTTAGAAGAGAAAAGAATTTAAAGCATTTTTACAAAACTTAGCATAAATTACTGTATCGTTTTGTCAGTGGTCAGCAGCTCAGGATCCAAGCAACTGGAAGTACATTTTCCCACAGATAGTCTAGGATGCAAACCACATTGTTCAGACTGTTGAAAAAAAAAAGAAACGAAAAAGAAAAGAAACAATAAAAATAAGATACTGGGTGAGCTTTGAAGTGTTTGGGCACAATGGTAGGTTCCTTTGTTGAATAGCGGATTTTCCTAATGCCACGAAGCTAGATCTTTATCTTACGTTTCTGAGCAGGGGACAATGAAAATGACCCAGCATGAATAAAAGAACAGATGAGAAATGTGCTGTGATAAAGGCTGGGAGGAGGCCAGCAAGTGCCCAGGCCCTCATTGAAAACAAACAGCTCGAGTGGGGAGAGAGAGGCATGCTTTATCCTACAACGTTCTTTTTATAGCTCTGATCGGAATTGTTTTCCCTTGAAAATGAATGGAGTGCCAGGGAACGCTGCATGGCCTTGTCTCCTGGCCTTTTCATTGCTCTGTGCCACCATGTGAATGAATGATTGCTCACAGTCACCCTACCAGTCCCATTACCATCCATATCCCTGCTTTGGAGACGGAGCTTAAGTGAGACAAGGGCTGGGGTGGGGGGTGACACTAATGGGCCTTCAATATGTGAGGGTCGTGTGGCTAAGGATGGCAGGCAGCTGTCCTGGGGAGTTTTCTGAGTCCCTGAGGGCAGAAGAGGAGGTGTGAGTAGAGCTGAACCAGGAGGAGGATGACACTAGTCCCATCCAGGAAGAGTGCCCCCCTATGGTGTGAAGCGGAAGAGTGCCCCCCTATGGTGTGAAGCGCTGCAAAGGCAGCGATCCAGCCTCTCCTCCTGCTGTAACACCAGAGCTGTATGTGTTTCTCGCATATAAATGCCCAGTTGGCTGATTGATGGGCAGATCCTAACACAGGGGTATTTCAAACACAGCCGGAGACACGGGTGTGGGCTGAGTTGATCCGTCCAAGAGAAAGACTCAAACACTCCCACAGAGTCACTGCCGTCTCTTGGGTTGCACAAGTCGTGTCTATGGGATATGGATTCTTCAATTCAGATTTCAGACAGTTCAGTTCTTGGCCATTTATGATGACAGGGAAGGGGGTGGGTGAGGCGCTGGGAGGATGGCAGAACCTAACCAGTCATGGCACCCGCCCTCTTAACGCAAAACATGGACCCAGACAGAAAGGAAGGCGTGTGAACCTTACACCACACGAGTCTGAGCCTATGAGCAGTGCAGACTTAGGGATCCAGTCCAAATCTGTGTGATGCAGAAAAGAATGCGTCCAAAGTCCAGTTTGAGAAACGGGACTGGAGGCACAACAGCACTCCAAGCTGTCATGGCAGCACACCAGACAGACAACACTGCTTTCCTTGATTTTGACTTTTTTTTTTTTATTCAATTCTTACAAAACTTGCTGTACTGATCAAAAGATCATAGGCTCTTTCATGGACCCTACTATTGTTATTTTGGTAATGGCCATGTTGTCGAAATTCCTTAAATATCTTAGATCCTGTCTTAATTACTTTTCTATTGCTATGATAAAACACTATGACCAGGGCAACACCTATAAAAGGAATCATTTAATTTGAGGCTCGGGTTTCTAGAGAGTTAAAGTCCGTAGCCACCATGGTGGGGAGCTTGGCGGCAAGCAGGCAGGCAGGCATGGTGCTAGAGCAGCAGCTGAGAGCTCACATCTTGATCCACAAGCATGAGGCAGAGAGAGCTAACTGGGAATAGCTTGGGCTTTTGAAACCTCAACGCTCACCACCGCACCCTGCTCAGTGACATACTTCCTCCCACAAGGTCACATCTCCTAACCCTTCCCAAATAGTTCCACCAACTGGGGACCAAGCATTCAAATCTGAGCCTCTGGGGACCATTCTCATCCTGACTGCCACAGACCACCACAGATCTGGGCTGCTCTTAACCTTCATCAGTGAAGCTTCTTAATGTAGTGGGGAGCAGTCAGGGCAGGGACCAAGAACTGGTCAATGTGCTAATAATAAGCAACTGTGAGTACTTAGCCCCAAATGGGACATTTTTATCAATCCCTTCCCCACCAAGGCTCAAGGAATGTCCTAGAAGAGGAAGCAGAATGGATGTAAAGCTGGAGAATGGGGCTGGGGAGGGGGGAGTGCAGTAGAATGCTGTCCTCTGGACACAACCCGGCTATTGCATTCATGAGCTCACAGCAGCTGTGCCTATCTGCACAAGACCTGAACAAGATCAAGCCACCCAAAATTCTAGCATGGATGGGGAAGAGCTCACAAGACCTCACTTTTATGTGGGGGAGCTACTGGTGGTTGATAGCTGCTAGGGGAAGGAGCATCATTTTCTTTTGGGGGTGTGGCTGCTGACAAGTTGCCTATGCTTCAGTGGCTGGACCTATACCCATACGGTCAACAATCACCTACTAATCAGAAGACATAAAATTGTGTGTTACAAGGGGGCTGAGAGGGAGCTAGAGAGGGAAAATAGGTAGTGGATATGATCATATTTTATTGTATACATGTTTGAAATTCTCAAATAATAAAAAATTTAAAACTCTGCACAGTAAGTGTCAATGCTATTTTAATCCTATTCATGATAATTCAGAAGCAAAAATAAGCAAAACAGGCTGGAGAGATGGCTCAGAGGTTAAGAGAACTTGACTGCTCTTCCAGAGGACCCAGGTTCAAATCCCAGCACTCACATGGCAGCTCACAATTGTCTATATCTCTGATTCCAGGGGATCTGACACCCCCACACAGACATACATGTAGGCAAAACACCAATGCACATAAAATAAAAATAAATCATGGGGCTGGAGAGATGGCTCAGAGGTTAAGAACACTGACTGTTCTTCCAGAGGTCCTGAGTTCAATTCCCAGCACCCATGTGGTGGCTCACAACCATCTGTAAAGAGATCTGGCTCCCTCTTCTGGCCTGCAGGGATACATGCAAACAGAACACTGTATACATAATAAATAAATAAATCTTTAAAAAAAAAATAAATCATTGAAAAGAATAAGTGAAATAACTCATCAGTAAGCACTCGAGGCAGAACCAGTCTAGCAGAGTTTATGCCATCTCAAAAAAAAATGCGTGTATTTAGCAATGCTACGTACTGGTCTCTGAGACAGGAGCTTCATATAGATGAATTTATTTTTCCCATTTGGTTTTGGTTTTTGAGACAGGGCCGTCTTGTGTAGTCCAAGACTAATCCCAAATTCATGATCCTCCTGCCTCTGCCTTACAAGTTTGGGGATCACAAGAGTACATTACCCTTCCAGGTCCTTATTTTTCCCATGAGTCTCAGAAATATTAAATAATTTGATCAAGTAACACCATTTACAAATTTCAAATAGGGTATTCAAGCCTAGGAATGTATGTTCTCAAATGTGTAATTCCCATTATCAAAAGAAAGTCAGGCCAGGTGTGGTGGCTTGCGCCTTTAATCCCAGAACTCAGGAGGTAGAAGCAGGTGAATCTCTGTGAGTTTAAGGCCATCCTGGTCTACATAGTGAGTTCCAGAACAGCCAGGACTACATAGAGGGACCCAGTCTCAAAAAACAAAAATAAATAAATAAATAAATACATAAATAAAAAATAAAAAAATAAGAAAGTCATCAACAATATTACCCAGCAGTGACTCCCAATACTGACCTGCCTTGCAAGATGTATCACTGATGTAAGAATGGTAAGAAGGCTATGGAGTATCCAACTGCTCTCTGACTGGAGCTGAGAGCTGCCGACAGGAGATAATTCAGGCTTGGTACCATAAACCTGATTTAAATGCCATGGTTCAGAAGATCATAGTCTCTAAGGGGTAACCTACTGTCTTAGAGTCTCTATCACTGTGAAAAGACACCATGACGTCAGCAACTCTTATAAAGGAAAGCATTTAATTGGGGGTAACATGGTTTCAGAGATTTAGTCCATTACTCATTTAGTCCATGCAGGATATAGCAGCCAGCATGCAGGCAGACATGGTGCTGGAGAAGGAGCTGACAGAGCTACATCTTGATCCATGGGCAACAGGAAGCGAACTGTGACACTGGGCGTAGCTTGTGTATAGGAGACCCCCAAAGCCCACCCCCACAGAGACACACTTCTACCAACAAGGCCACACCTCCTAATAGTGCCACTCCCTTTGGGAGCCATTTCCTTTCAGACCACCACACCTCCTACTGTTTGGACAAATGAACGTGTTGTCAAATTACCTTCTACGTATTTACGTTCATACCCACAGATTAGTGCTGCTCTCAACCTTGAACAGAGATGCTTCATGTTGCCAGGGGCAACAGTTGATGCATAGACTCATAACTAATCAGATGGCTGAGAAGGGTGACTATTGAGTTCTAAACAGGACATCAATATCCCCCCCCCCCATTGAACACAGTGAACACAGCTGGAGGGGGAGCAGAAGGGAGGGAAGAGCTGGAGGTGGGGAGCAAAGCTGTGAGGTGCTGTCCTCTGGAGGAGACAAGGCTGCACTCAGGAACTCACTGCAGCTGCCATTAGCTGCACACAGTCAAGCCGAGATCGGTTAACTTTCCAACAGGCAGCACTGACTGGTCCTGAGGTTACAAAAGAAAGAGAGGACGTTAGGGTGAGAAGGAGTCTGCATCAGCGCCCGCCTCCAGGCTCCTGCCCTGACTCCCTTTGAGGATGGACAGTGATGTGGAAGTGTAAACCCAAGAAACCCTTTCCTCCTCAAGTTGTTTGTGGTCATGGCGTTTCATTATAGCAATACTAACCCTAAGATAGAAGAGGACATGTAGGAGAATGTCGTGGGAGAGTGGGAAGGAGGAGTTGGGAGTGGGTATAATCCAGATATACTGCACACAAGTATGAAATTGTAAAAGAATAAATAAAAGATATTGAAAATGAATCCTAACCTCCTTTGGGGGGTAATAAGGTCGTGAGGGTGGGGGCCTGGTGATGGAATTAATGCTCCTATACAACAGACCCTATATCAGCACCGTGGCACACACCTGTCATCCCAGCATGCAGTGTGCTGAGGCAGAGGACCCTCGGGGTCCTCAAGACCAGTATCAGTGACACAGAGAGACCTCGCCTCAAGAACCATACAGGACTCCGGCGGGTACTAGCTAATGTTTACCATGTAAGCAAGAAGGCAGCTGTCCACACACCAGGAAGAGAGTCCTCACTGGTGCCCGGCTGGGCTGACACATGACACGTGACTTCCAGTCTCCAGAGCTATGAGGAATAAAGCCTCCAGGTTTATAAGCCTCCACCTCCGTTCGGCACTTTGCTCTGGCAGCTCAAACTCACTAAGACGAGGTATTAGTTCGTTGTTCTCATTGATGTGGCAAAATGACCTGACGAAAGTGACTGGACAAAGTGACAAAGGCTGATTTTTGACTCATAGTTTGAGGGTACTGTTCATCATAGAGGGGAGGGGAACGGTAGCAGGGGCCTGAGACAGCTAGTCTCAGGGTATTAGCAGTCAGGAAGTGCAGAGAGACTGATTTTGGTGCCCAGCTCACTTTCTTTTAAAATTTTATGTATTCTCAGGTAGGTGTGTGTGTATGTGTGTGTGTGTGTGTGTGTGTGTATGTGTGTGAGTGTGTGTATGTGTGTGCGTATGTGTGTGTGTGTGTGCTTACACACTTGGAAGTCAGAGGTCAGTTGATTCTCTCTCTACTGCAGGGACCGAACTCAGGTTGTTAGGTTTGCATGGTAAGTACTTTTTCCTGCTGAGCCATCTCACCGGCCCTTTTCATTCTGTCCAGGACCCTGGCTCATGGAATGATGCTACCCACAT
The DNA here is from genome assembly GCF_007827085.1 of Peromyscus californicus insignis. Lineage (NCBI taxonomy): Eukaryota > Metazoa > Chordata > Mammalia > Rodentia > Cricetidae > Peromyscus > Peromyscus californicus. Next base: position 69,477,956 of record NW_026294436.1, on the reverse strand, counting down.
TAGTGTGGATCGCTTCACCTCTGTTAACCTATTGTTGAAACTCCCTCTCGGGTATGCCCAGAGTTTTGTGTTCTAGGCCATTCTAGAGCCTGTCAAGTTGACTATCAAGATTAACCAGTACAGTGTCTCTCTCCTGAAGAGGTTCCAGGTTCCCTTATAGATGTCCGCTTGATGAGGTGAGACCCACACGTGATGATCTCCCTCTGACTCACTAAGTACCTGAGTCAGGGCCTCAAGTACAGCTGAGAAATCTCTTCTTCTTTGCTACATGCTATAACCTAGTCAGAGGAGTAATACAGCTTCCCATACAAAGGACTCAGCTGCACTCACAGAGAATTGTGTGTGGCATGTACGTGGGAGTCTGCCATTTGGGGGATCATCTTTATAATTCTCTATACTATGTCAAAGTTGTTCCTAGGACTGAGCATGCCTTGGTCTTCTTCAGGTGAGAGCATGGCTCCATTATGTAGGCATGGCTAAAGCAGGCTCCACCAGCTGCCTGGACTCTGGGCTTCGGTGTTTGCTTCCTCTTGTTCATGGCTCACACACCACCCGTCAGTCTGCTTTGGCCATGGATCAGCAATTGCAATGAAAGATTTCATGGGAAAGGGGTGACATTTATGTCTAAAATTGACTTGGTGGCTGACCTGGGGTGTTATCTTTTTAATTATCTCTGTTTTCCCTCCTCCACATTGTTGTTGACAGTCAAGATTTAATTGTAGGTATTATTTATTGAAAGAACTAAAGAGGAAAAGGCCAAGGTAACGCCTTCTAAGTGAAAGGAAGCAGCAAGTCTGAAGACATCAGAATGTCAATTGATGGAACTGGCTTCTAGACTTAAAGATGTTATCGTTAAGCATCGTGGGAAAACAGCATCTTAATTCAACCAATTCAATTTAATCTTGTAATAGAATCCGATGGCTGCTTCAGTTGCTCGTCTATTCAGACTCTGCCTTAGGGTTTTGTTTTGCTTTGTTTTAGTCGGCTTCCATTTTCTCACATACACACTTTAGACTCAAAGGGGCTGAACAAAAAAAGAAGGCCAGCTGGGACACCAAGAGGGTTTGTAAGAAAACTATTTCAGGCTTTCAGTCTCATCCAAGAATGTCTGGCACTTCAGTATCCTAAGAAAAGGATTTTATAATAGCTGTGCCTAAATAGACAACTTCTGCTCCAAAATCAAACTTCGATGGTGATCACGCTTTCATTAGCGCTGCCATCAAAGGACGGCCCTTCATCCAACCTGAAGACCGAAGGGCCTCAGAGTTCAGTTCTGCCATTTCCCAACACGTCAGTCAGTAACTCTGCTGGACTCGCTAAGGTTCTGCTGCTGAGGATGGGTGAGGCAACATTTTATTTATTTATTTATTTATTTGGAGACACAATCTCATGTAGTCTAGCCTTGCTCCCAGTGTGCTGTTACCTTGAACTTGTGATCCTCCTGCCTCTACCTCCTGAATGCTGGGATTATGGGCATGGCTACTATGCTGTGTTTACATGGTGCTGGAGAATAAACCCCAGGGCTTTCCACATGCTAGGCAAGCATGCTACCAACTGAGCTACATCCCCAGACGTGTGAGGAGCATTTTGACAGAACGAGAGGCAGGGGAAATGTTGTGAACTTCGTATCTGTGGTCCCAGTGGGGATCAGCATGAGTCTGGAATATTCTTTCAGTGTTTCCCTGTCCACTCACCCTTTCCAAACAGCTTCAACCCTGAAGGCCTCCACGAGTTTAAACATCTTCCTGGATCTGTAATGAATCTGTGTAATGAAGATGCTTATAAATATTACAAGAGATTTATTGCTTTGGTGTGAATTTCTCTGATACCAGCAGGGAGTTTTTAAACACAACTGGCAACGAGAAGCATACGGTCAGAGAGTCAGGTTACTGTTTTCTTTCTTTCTTTTCTTTTTTTAATTGTTGTCTGCCAAGGACAATATATTTTTTTCCCCTTCTTCAAAATAAACTCTGTGCAGGAATGTGCCTCAGCAAATGGCTGGGGCTCTATTATATTTCATGCAGCTTTCTAAACAATTTCCAAGCTTCATCTGGCCTGGTGTCAAACAGAAGGCAACCAACAATAGCAAAATCCCATTAAAGCCAAGAAGGTTCCTTCCTGAGGTGAGCCTGGCCAGAAATAGTCATCTTGGCTCATTCTCCAGTTTGGCACCAGGGACTAATAACGCACGGTCTCCTAATGGAAATTGTCTAATTTCATCCAAGAGCTGCTCCAGAGAGAGCCGGGCTGACGCACTAACAGTCCATATAACAACATTCTTCTTGGAGTGCTGAACAATGGGCCTTTGGGAGAGACTGTGATAAACCACGTCAGACTCCGACAAACACGAGTGTAAAAATAGGCTTCAGAGGCATTGACACAGCCACCCAATTTCTCAGGAGGAAGGCCCTTGGAGGCGGGTCATTCAGAAGGCTTGTTGGGAATACTTCATCAGATGCAGTGGGAGAGAGGGCCGGGGGAAGAAGAGACAGAGCAAGAGTGAGAATGGGGGGGAAAGTGAAGATGATAAGAAATGAAAGAGTGGAGAGTGGTCCCGGACAGGGTTAGTCAACATAGATTTCACACGTGTGACATTCCCATTAACATCCCAAGGCGGCTATCTGCAAGGAGCAGACAGGAGGCATTATGCCCCACCTAAGATATACATGTATGTGTCCTTGTTTTCATGTTCCCTTGTGATAATATGAGGAATATTACAATGGGTGAGGCAATGCACGCCTATAATTCCCTGCACTCAGGAGGCTAGGGCAGAAAGATTGAAGGTTCTGTGCCAGCCTAGGCTTCGTAGGCCAGCTTCGACTCTATAGCAAGAGGTCTCAAGAAAACACCAGTGAACCAGGCGGATGGGGCGATGATTCAGCGGGTAAAGGTTTGCTTGTGCAGGAATGAGGGTCTGAATCCAGGTTCTCAGCACCCTCATCAAATCTGGGTGTGGCAGTGTGCTTCCGTAGCCCTGGAGTGGGAGTTGGAGGCAGAGACCCGTGTGTTCCTCGGGTCGCTAGCTGAAACAAGCCCCACGGTCAGGGAGAGACGTGGTCTCAAAAAATAGAAGTGGAGAGTGAGAGAGAAAGACTTTGGCCTCTAGCACCTACGCGCACACACACATACATACACACACTCACTCACATACATACACACACTCACTCACATACACACTCATACACAAACCTCCACATGGGAAGTTTAAAGCATTTTTTTTCACATTCTCAGATGTAAAAACAAAGCAAATCTAATTTAAAATAAATAATAAAATGTCTTATCAAAACATATGGGATACAACTGAAGCAACATACAGGAAATTCTGTAGTTATAAAACATATGTTCCTTAGAAAATGACAGGTCAAAAATAATCAGAGCCTTTACGTCAAGAATAACACTAACGAACAAAATTAATAAAGATAAAAAATAGAATGGAGAATATTAACACACATTCATTTTCTGCCCCCTTAGAAGAAAAACACTGGGTTTTTCTTCTGTAGAATACATTAAACTGAATGTTGCCAAGTATCTATTTAGAGAAAGTATCAATAAAGATGATTTCTGGTGTGTTCTGCACAAAACATCCCTACGATTAAGTGATAATATGTAATAAAGTCTTTGCTGTAGTAATTGGCATCAGAATAAGTCTTAGCTATTGGCTGTTATTGTTATTAGGTATTTTTGTGCGTGAGGAAGAATCCTAAAGCTCCCTTTAACGGTTTTAATTTTTAAAAATGTGTCAGCCTGGTATTTCCTTTGGACCCCCCTTTTCTCATTAGTTCTGCTGATGTTTAGCTCAGTTCCCTGTGTGCACGCCTCCAGTCTGGAAACCTGGATCAGCGAATTGACTGCCTTTTACAGAAGATACCATTTAAAATATGTGGTCAAACAGGGTGTCCATCCTGCCTGGGCAGCCTGACTTGTCTGGAGGGCAAACACATGCCCAGCTGTTTATCTTTTCTTTGCAAGCGATGGAATCCAGGTCCTTCACATTCTGTTCTCTGCCCCGAGGCTTCGTTACCTCCTGCCATACTTCTCCTTTTCTGGGAGTCATTCTGATGACTTTTTCTTTGTAAGGTCCATGGAATCCTTTCTTCATTTGGCATTTGTAATGCAATCAATATTTTTGTTTTGTTTTTGTGCCAATTTTGTTGTCTATGATTTTGGTCAGACTAGTGTCTCTGTAAATCACAGACAAATCATTTGCTGGTCACTTCCTGTCTGTCATTCCACATGCTGGGTATGGGAGACTCAGAATAAGTCAGTCTGTCCAGGGATGATGACTCTTAGCCAGGAGCGTGTGTCTGTCTATGTGAGATTGCAACATAACATGCTAAAGGCCATCACCAAGGTCAGCACAGATGCTCTGGGATCCCGGGGAAGGAGAAATCCCAAAGAAATTAAATGAAAAGCGGGAATGAAGTCAGGGGAAGTTTCCAGGAAGAAGACAGCTCTGAATGACAAACAGGAGTAAGCCAGAAGAGTGAGGGGAGAGACTGCTTCGGAGGGGATGCTGTGCACAAGAAAAAGAGGGTGATAGTATACTCGAGGGGCGGTGTCTAGGAGTTGGAGTACTGTGGTTTTGCTTTTCATTTCCCTAGTGACTGATGTTGACATCTGTTTACACAACTCTAGCTGTAGTTTGTTTTCGAGAAATGCCCAATAGAATCCGTCGTCCATTTTAAAATTGGATTCTCTTACTGCCTTGATGTAACTGTTCATTATTAAAGGGAACTTCGTTTTAGTTTCTCAATTGCATTTATTTAGTGTGTGTGTGTGTGTGTGTGTGTGTGTGTGTGTGTGTGTGTGTTGCACATGTTCCTCTGTGTTCATGTGTGAATGTCAGAGGACAATCCATGGGAATCGGTTCTCTCTTTCCACCTTGTGGGTCCCAGGGATCAGACTTAGGACATTGGCCTTGGCAGCAAGCACCTACATCCACTAAGCCGTCTCACCGGCCTACTTCACATAATCTCTGTACAAATCCTTTATGTACGGAAGTTTCATAATTTCAATGTATCTCTCCCATTCCATGGATTTTCTTTTACTCTATTGATTGTTTCCTTGGAAATATAGAAGGTTTTAATTTTATTTTTGGTTTGGTTTTTGAGACAGGGTTTCTCTATGTGACTCTGGGTGTCCTGGAACCCACTCTGTAGACCAGGCTGGTCTCAAACTTAGAGATCTACTCACCTCTGCCTCCCAAGTGCTGGGATTAAAGGAGTGTGACACCACTACCCAGCTTAAGAACTTTTCTTTCTTTTTTTTTTTTTTTGAAGTCCAGTTTATTTTTTTATTGTATTTTGGTACCATGTGTAAGAAATCATTGCTTAGCATAATATCTCAAAGATATTCTTATGATATCTTCTACAGTTTTTTTTCTTGTTTAGGTCCACGATCTACTTTGAGCTACTTTGTGTCTGTGGTGTGAGGTTAGAACACAGCTTCAGAATTTTGTGTGCTGATGTCCAGTTACCATAAATCACGTGCTAAAAAGAATGATCTTTTTTCATTATGTTGATTAGCATTATTCAGCCACATTCTATTGCCTTTATGTCTAGCCTGTGCCAATTCAACACCTGGAACTCACTAGCCAGGATGGTTTTAAACTCACAGAGATCCGCCTATCTCTGCCTCCTGAGTGCCAGGGTTAAAGGCGTTCACAACCATGCCCAGCCAGTATCTACCGATTTTACACCATTGCTGTTAGTCAGTCTTTGGGGGAGGTAGCCTGAGGTTAGGGATATCTTCCCTAGAGCTTCTTGCTAGACAAAAGCCTAAGGAGAGCAGAGGAGAGGCCAAGCGAGCTTTGGATGAGCCTAGAGTGCAGAGGACAGTGTGTTTGTCAGGAAGGGCAGAGGCAGGAGACAGAAGTCTTTGTCCACTGAGACTTTTATTGGGGTGGGCACAAAAACTGTTTTCTTCCCAGTTGATGTGACCTACTGGCTGAAAATACTTTACCACATCCCCTTACTGTTGGCTTTTAACTTTAAGCTAATTAAAGGCTGTTTTGTGTGGCCCAAACTCAGTATGGGTGTTTGAGATAGGAGATAGCCAACCAAATTTATTATCCTGAAAGTTTACCTTTTAGCTTTTGTTTGTTTGGGGCCAGGAAGGAACAAAGGACAGCATCTGCTGCCGTCAGTTTCCCCCTGGGATTGGGGGACAGTTGGAAACCCTTAGGCTGCTGTTTTGGTTCATTTCAAACTTAGCAGTGACAGGGAGTTTGAGAACTCCTTGTTGAAATGTTAACATTGGAAGGGTTTGAGCTGCTGTAGTTGTTGTTGTTGGTGGTGGTGGTAGTGGTGGTGTGTGTGTGTGTGTGTTCATGTGTGTGTGTGTGTGAATGTGGAGGTCAGGTGTCTTCCAATATTGCTCTCCATTTTAGCATTCTTTTTTTTTTTTTTCACTTGAGAGAGTGTCTCACTATGCACTCCTGGCTGGCCTCAACTTACCAGTCTATCAGGGAGTTCCTAGAGATCTGCCTGTTCCTGCCTCCCCAGCGTGGGGTTAAAGGCTTGTGCCCCCACACGCGGTCTGCCACCTCACTTTCTGAGACAAGATCTCTCACTGGACCCAGAACACAGTGATTTGGCTTCAGCAGCCGACCAGTGAGCTCTGGCTAGACCTGTCTGTCTCTGCAGCCTGGGATTACAGGTACACGCGGCCACACCCAGCTTTCATGTGGTGCTGGGGACCCAGACTCAGGACCTTCTGCTTGAGCAGCAAACCTGGTCTCCTAGGTGCCCTTCTGAGAGCCTGCCTCCTCTGTCAGTGTCACTCATTCCTTACCTACACCACCTTACCCTCCCTGTTTGCTGCCCTGCATGTTTGGTTTAGCATCTGGGCAGCTCCATCTAACCCTAACGACTAGTGTTAATCAAACCTGGACCAGAACCAATATGATCTATGATCTTGAACGAACCCAGTCAGTTACTGAGTGTCAGGCTGAAGGATTCAATCAGCGGACATCCCACAAGCACGTCCACGGCCTTGTGCTACATTTGCAGCGTGCAGCCACCGCCCCGTGGGTTGCATATAGAAAAATGCAGCTTTTCCATCTCCCACCTCTCAGCGTCTGTCCTCTGGCCCAGCTTTGTTTTTATTCCCAGCATTTGTCACTATTAGCAATGACACATCTGGCCACTTTTCTTCCTGTTTTGCTACAAGAGCTTGTGCTTCTTGAAGGCAAGAGGTTTCCGCTTTTCGCCGAGGTTGCCAGTATTTAGAGGAGTTCTTGGCAGATAGGACCCAGCTCAACATATATATATATATATATGTGTGTGTATATATATATATATATATATATATATATATATATATATGTTAACCTTAACCCTTAACCAACTTACTAACCTTTTTTAAAAATAAGAATGTTATTGGTTTGACATTATTTGAAAAAATAATCTCTCTGCTTCAATGGGCCCTATAAGCTTTTCAGGATGCAGATAAATGATACTTAATACTCTAGGCTGGAATTTCCAGGAAATAGTATCACATTTACTAGCTTGGGACTTAAAACTCTTTTAAAATTTGGAGGATTTTTTTTTTTTATTTTTGGTTTCTGGGTTTTGGCCATTTTCCCATCCTTCATAAATTCCCCCAAATGCAGTCAACAATGACTCTAAGATTACATTCTTCATAAATCCCCCAAAATGCAGTCAACAGTGACTCTAAGATTACATCAGAATTCTTTTAAGTGTTTCGGAAAAGGTTGTAAATCCAAGCTCAGGGACCAAACCAATTTAAAATAATTGCTTTTATTTTCAAGGTGTGTACTAGATTAGAACTCCAAATCCACATTAATTGTTTAAAAATCCATCTGCAATTTGAAAATCCTTCTTCCTGAAGGACAAGACTTCCTGAAGTACAACCGTCATGGGTGGTTCTGATCTATGTGCTGTTAGCTGGACTCCACCACTTCTAGTGAGAATGGTGGGATGAGACTCTTCCACTCTTCTCTCAGGTAGATTTAGAAGTCCTGTTTGCTTTATTTTTTTATTGAAAATAGATTTCTTTTCACAAAATATATTCTGGTTAGTTTTCTCTCCCTCATCTCTCAGATCCCATCTTTCCACCTCCCCAAATCTACACCCTTTCTTGCTCTCTCTCATTAGAAAACAGTCATCTAAAATAAAACAAAATAAAACAATATACCATAAAAACAAACCAAAATAGGGCAAAACAAACAAACAGAAGAAAGAACCAAAATGCACAAGAAACTCATGTAGACACAGAGACACCCACGTTCACACACAGAGAAATCCTGTAAAACCACAGAACCAGAAACAATGATATATGATCAAAAGATCGGTAAGATCAAAAACAAGAAAACACCCGGACAAAGCATTATGAGACAAATCCCTCCAAAATTACCAGAGTTCATTTTGTGTTTGCAGCTACTCTTGGGCAAGGGACCTGCCCTTAAGTGTGGTTTGTCTACCCAGTGAGACTCCACTGGAGAAAACTAAGTTTTCCATTGTTAGCCGTTCTTGATTGGAGATAACTTCTGGGTTAAGGATGGGAACTTATTACCATTTCTCTCTCTCAGCTCTGGGACCTCATCTTTCGACCTGTGGAGTCCCTGTACATGCTGCCTCAGTCTCTGTGAATTCTTATGTGTGGTGATATATTGTGTATCAAATAAAGCTTGCCTGAGGATCGGAGGACAGAGGCAGCCACTAGGTTAAACATAGAGGTCAGGCAGTGGTGGCACACACCTTTAATCCTAGCACCCAGGAGGCGGAGATCTGTCTGGATCTCTGTGAGTTCAAAGTCACCCTGGACTACATGAGATTGATTCAAGTTAGGAGAGAAACAGAGCCAGGCAGTGGTGGCACACACCTTTAATCCCAGCACTTGGGAGTCACATACCTTTAATCCCAGCACTAGGAAGGAACTGAAATGGCTGGGTGGAGAAAGGTATATAAGGTGTGAGGAGACAGGAACTAGAGCTTTTCAGCTAAGCACTTTTTGACTGAGGACTCAGAGGCTTGCAGTCTTAGGATTTGTGGAGACATCACCTCCTTTTCAGCCTGAGGATTTTGTAGTGATGAGAAGTTTCTCTAGTGGCTTGTTCCGTTGTCTCTCTGATCTTTCAACATTTACCCCAATATCTGGCTCCAGGTTCTTATTAAGACCATTTAGGATTCGTGGACACTTATGTACATCAGTCATGTTGTATCTAGAAGGCACTGTTTCCATAGCATCCTCCATCCGCAATAGCTCTCATGATCTTTGCACTTTCTCTTCCACGGAGTTCCTTGAACCCTGGGGAGAGATTTGATGAAGACATCCCATTTGGGACTGAATGTTCCAAGTTTTTGTCACCTCAGACACTTATTTTTGAAGGTCTGGCCCTTCCCTAGGTTCTAGCCATTCTGAAACCTTTTTTTTTTTTTAAATACGTGTTTATTTACATCTAAGTGTTTTGCCTGCATACTTGTATGTGAATCGTGTGCATGCAGTACCTAGAGAAGCCAGAAGAGGGCATCAGGTTCTCTGCCACTGGAGTTATGATGGTTATGAGCTATTATGTGGGTCTCTGCAAAAGCAGCGAATCTCTTAACTTCCCATGTTGAGCCACTTTTAGGAGTCTTGTCGTTTTCTCGGACTTCATCTTTGTGACTTCCAGCTGTAGTATAAAGCTTATCTGTGCAGTGCCAATGAGACCGCTCAGCAGGAAAAGGCGCTTGTTGATCTGGCTGAGCCTGTAACCTGAGTCCAATTACTAGAAGTCACGTGGTGGAAGGAGAAAACTGATTCCCACAAGTTATCCTCTGCCTACACACACACACACACACACACACACACACACACACACACACACACACACATACACTAAATGCAATTAAAAAGTTTAAATCTGTCATTTGAAGGGAAAAGAATAAGTTCTTGTGCAGTGAAAGCCTAGTTACAAGTCCTCTGTCCATTTTGGCTTTTTGTTGTTGTTGTTGGGGGAGGGGGAAGTGTGGGGGGCGAGGGACACAGAGTCTCATGTAAATCAGGCTGGCATGAAACATTTTTTGTAGCTGGGGATAACCTTGAACCTTCTCTCTCAACCTTCCACATACTAGAGTTACAGGTGTATGTCACCACAGCCAACCAGGTGGGATTGAACCCAGAGCTTTATGCGCAGTAGACAAGCACTCCAGTAATTGGGCTCCATCCCCAGTCCACCCTGGCTTTCTAGGGTATCTTCCCTGTTCCATGGTGATCAGGCACAAGGAGTTTACTAGTTCTGGCATTGGTTTGAGAACCTGATACCCCCTCTAACACATAGTCTCCAGTCATAGGACTAAAATGACAATAAGAAACCTTACAAGTAGTCACATTTTCTCTAGTTCTTAGAAAATGTCCAAATTAACAAAAACCCTGAGAGATTTCTACACCGAGTAAGCACATAGCTGAGGTAGATCAAAGAATCTACTCTGAGAAAAAAAGATGAAGAAATAATAGGATAAATGGGTAGATGATTGAATCTACTCTAAAAAGAAAAAGAGGAAGATATAAAAATGACAAAAGGTAGATTACTGAATCTATTATGAAAAGAAAAAATACTTTAAAACAGAAACTACTTGTTTTAAATAGGATAAGTAATGAAATTTTTGTCTGAGTTTATCAAATGTTAATGGATTAGACATTGTTAATGTAATTTTTGACTGTATATATTGTATATACTTATTGGATAGTTTTTGTTGTATTAGTTATAAGCTTTTTTTAAATTTTAGACAAAATAAGGGGAAATGTGGTGGTATTGTGTTCCCAAAATATTGTGCACCCTAATAAACTTATCTGGGGTCAGAGACAGAACAGTCACTAGATACAAAGGCTAGAAAATGGTGGCACTCACACCTTTAATCCTAGCATTCCAGAGACAGAAATCCCTCTGGATCTCTGTGAGTTCAAGGCCACATTGGAAACAACCAGGCATGGTGACACACACCTTTCATCCCAAGAAGTGAGCCTTTAATCCCAGGGAGTGATGGCAAAACCAGAAAGATATATAAGGCATGAGGACCAGAAACTAGCTTTTAGCTGGTTAAGGTTTCAGGCTTTGGAGCAGCAGTTCAGCTGAGATTCATTCTGGATGAGGACTCAGAGGCTTCCAGTCTGAGGAAACAGGATCAGCTAGGGAACTGGCGAGGTGAGGTTGGCTGTGGCCTGTTCTGTCTCTCTGATCTTCCAGCGTTCACCCCAATAACTAGCCTCGGGTTTGATTTAATCAATAAGACCATTTAAGATTCATGCTACACATAGCCCTCACAACGGGAACGTTAAAAGGGAACTAGAAATGAGGACAATATGTGTGGAGACGGCTCAGTGAAGGACACTTGCTGGGCTTGAGTGAGGACTTGGGTTTAGATCCTCAGTGCCCACATAAAGACCTGGGCTTGGCCCTGTGCACCTGGAATCAGAGCATTCAGGGGCAGAAGCAGAGGCAGAAGGACCCCTGGGGCTTGCTGGCCACCAGTCTAGTTCCAGGTTCAGTGAGAGACCCCATCCCAAGGGAATGAGGTGGGGAGTAACAGAGCAGGACACCCAAAGTCTCCCTCTCTCTGAGGACTTGCAGGAGCATGCATCCATGTACACATGTTTTCATATATCACCCCCACCCGCATAATATTGCAACTGAGCTTATTAAACAGTTGTATTTTAAACATATATTTCAGAGTTATATTTATGAGTTATAACCACTACTGCCTGTTTGTTATAGAATTAACTGTAGATTTTTGGTTGGAGAGAAGTTAAATTTCACTGCCCCCTTCTTTCTCATTTCTTCTTCTTCTTCTTCTTCTTCTTCTTCTTCTTCTTCTTCTTCTTCTTCTTCTTCTTCTTCTTCTTCTTCTTCTTCCTCTTCTTCTTCTTCCTCTCTCTCTCTCTCTCTCTCTCTCTCTCTCTCTCTCTCTCTCTCTCTCCTTTCTTATTTTTTTAATTTTGGACATGTTCAGCCCTGGTATCGTTAAATGAGACTAGAAGAGCTGAGAACAAGAACCAAGCAAAGTCAGGGAAGTTAGCTGGCTCACAGCAGGCTCTCGATGCAGACACTGTGATATCCAGAGATCCAAGGCAGCCCAGAAAATCTGAGCCCCAGAGAGCCCTAAGGAGTGAAGGGCCGTCTTGGGAAGGGTAGGGAACATTATGACAGCTATTAGGAGGGTGCGGACATTTCTACTTCCAGGCCTGTATATCAAAAGCAGGCTATGAATTGGGAATGGGTAAGTCACACACACACACACACACACACACACACACACACACACACACACACAGAGTCACAAAACACCTTTAATAAAACTGTCCGTAGTGGCTATGTTAGTTTCATGTTACTGTAACAAAATACAGGAGGTAATTAATCTAAACAGAAAGGTTTATTTTGGCCCACTTTCAGAGGTCCAGTCCACGACTGGCACAGCCTGTGCTTCGGGCCCGTGATAAGGCACGTAAGATGTCAGCAGCACACATCAGCACAACTGCTCACTTCAGCAGCCAGGACGTGTGTGGTCTGTCTTTCAGGACCTTTCTGTGCTATGTTCATCCTCCTTGTGAAGATGGGAGACACAGCACCCACGTGATGAGATAAAGTGAGGGAACAACACCATGTGAGGCTAACAGGGGAGAATTAGCTCATCATAGACACTTGGTACGCAAAGAGATGATCCGATAACCCAGGGGACTGCTAAATGACCGACAGATGACCAACAAGCAGGTGATCCATACAGTGTGGATGATGTGTGTTCTAGGCAAGATGGTGCTGGCTGGTGTGAGACTTCACCACGACACTTAGAAGTGCACACAATTTTAATCTTATAAACAAATAGTTTGTTTCCCAGAATTTTCTACTTAATGTTTTTTTTGGACTGCAAATGGTGGTGGGTTACTGAAACCTCAGAAAGCAGAACAGTGAAGAAGGGAATGTTGTACACACTCATTCAACAAAACATGTCCACAGCAGGGTCTGTTTAAGGATGGAGTCACCCAGGATCCTCTCAGCCCCCCACCTGCACACTTCACTCTGCCTCATCTCACACATTCAATGCCATTCCCATCTTCGTGAGGACAGTTTAAAGCAAGGCAGAGCCAGCGGGACAACGCTTAGCAGGAAGACCTGTTTTGTGATTCCAGGCCTGTCTTTCTACTTCTGTCTCAAATTCTCTTTCAATAGACCAGTGTTACTTAACACTCAGACTGTGCACATAGGCTATGATATGCATTGTGTGTGTGTGTGTGTGTGTGTGTGTGTGTGTGTGTGTGTGTGTGTGTGTGTGTATTTTGGGCCTCAGAAGTGAAAGGTTATTCACATTATGGAGTTGAAAGGCACTGAAATCCTACACAACCACTTAGTGCTGGATGGTGTGGATGGAGCGCTTCAGAATGCAAGCCCCCATTCCTTGAAACACCATTTCCTAACAACTGTAACCTTGGACAAGCCACTTAACCTCTAGGAGTATCAGTTTCCTAAGCCCAAAAACTCTCTCTCCCATGCCCTAGCGGTCCATTATTTTAAAGAGTAGGTGAGATGCAGCACAGTGTTATTGCTGGTACCCGCTGGTTCCCTCACCCTGTCTGGTGACTTTTAACTCATGACCCTTAAGGGCTTCCCATGCAGTCGGCAACAGGGAAGGAAACGGCTGTAGGTCAGAGCCAATTTTAGAAACCCACATTTTTGTAAAAATCCAAGAGTCAACTTGCATCCCAATAGTGTTGCTGGTGTAGGGATGGTCCAGCAGGTGTCAGCAGAGGGAAGGGAAAAGATGCCTGGTGCTGAGACAGGGCTGGTGGGTTCTGCTAGAATTTCACAGCTGCTCCAACTCGGGGGCGGGGTGGTGGCGCAGATTCAGAGCTCTGAGAGGGAGATACACCATCGGCTCAGTCTACAGAGTCCCTCTCCAGGATCCTTACCCCTCACCTGGTTTCTTCCCGTTCTTGCCTTTGTCCACGGAACCTAGAAGCAGCCCTCGGTGACTTACTTTCTGCACCTAGACTCCACCTCCCAAAGTTTCCACTACCTCTCAAAATAATGCCACCAGGTGGGGACCATGTGTGCGACACACGAACTTTTGGGGAACATTTCATGTTCATACCATAACAAGGTCATGAGGGCTCCGTCCCCACATATGAATTAACCCCACCAGGCAGGAATGAACTTATTATTGAAGAGTGAGTTTGGGGCCCCTTTCTGCCCTAGGATGAAGCAGTTTGGAAAATCCATGTCAATTCTCTTTGCGTTGTGTGTTTCCTTAAAGAAGCACTGCTCTGGAATGACTGCCCTTTCTCCTGGGTGTAAACATGGAGTTATTTGTTTATTGTACCCAGACTTTCTTCTTTCCCCCTCAGCAGCAAACCATTCAGATTCAATAAGCCAATGGCTAATTCCCTGGGAGCTGGAGAGCACACCTGACCATGAGCAAATGGTACCCGGTGTACCAGATGTCCTCTCAGTTTCACTCCAATGCACATCCACGGCGGGGTGGGTTCTACCCCAGCTCCTCTGAGGCCTGAGGCATTACTGCATGTAAAGATGAGTTGGCTAGAGAAGCTGCATTTTTACATCAGGAGCAGGTTTTAAACTGCTTACCTTGATTATCACTCCCCCATCTCTAAGGGGAGTGGGAAGGGAGAGAGAGGGGAGGGTGTGACATGAGGGGGTAGGAAGAGAGCCAAGTGTCTCCACATCTGCGAAGTGACGCATCCTAGAAACAGGAAAAAGGGAACAGGAGACACATGCCCCCACCCCAATGCCCTCCAGAAAAGGGCAAATGGGACCAGACCCAAAGGGCCTCAGAGATTTGGGTGCCAGACCTGTGGGATAAATAAAGTTTAAAGGGGGAAGATTATGGTCCTAGGAGAGGGTGGGTCACCAGAGAGCCTGGCACACCTGGGAAGTGGGGAGGAGTGTGTGTGTGTGTGTGTGTGTGTGTGTGTGTGTAAATCAAATGGTCACAGGTGCCTAGAATCCTGTTGCTCTTCTCACCTCATAGAAAGTCTAGTTTCCCCCAACCCAAGTAACCCTAAGGAGATCAGGAAAGGGAGGTGAGCCTTCTTAGAATACCTCCCCACTTTACTAAACTGTGCTCTCTAGAACCCACAAGGAAAGAAAAGTCCAGCATTCACCACTAAACATGAGCTGGGCGTGCAGTCTATAAATCAAACCTCAGCTGGCGGAGCGATGGGCACACTCCACACAGGTCCCCACCGAGCTGTGCAGAGAGTCTCTCAAATGCTTAAATACCGGGGTATGCTGTATTCCCTTCCCCTTTTGACTGCGGGTATTTATTTCTCTGTCCTTATAAAAATAACACAAAAACTCCTGAGAAGGTGGTATGTTTGAAAGACCCTTTAAAGTGAACTGGAGAGGGAATCCTCAGGTGGAGATAGGAGTAACTTTACATATTATATTCCCCAAAGTCTTAAGACAAAACCAAAAGTGCTTTGAAGGTCTGGCTGATTTAAGCCCACCTGGAGTTATCTTCTGGCAATAAAGAATGCCTAGCATGTTCTCTAAAGGACCTTGTGTGTCCCTGGGTTTAATGCAAGAATTTGCCCCTTTAAGCACAAGAGAGAACCAAAGAGAGAACCAAACTCTTTTCTTGTGAGAGTATTTGCATCCATCGCTTTCCCAATCTTAAATCCTCATAAACCACATTGTCAAGTATAAAAGGGACCCACCTAGACCTTGACTATTCCTGGGATTGTGAAATAATATTTGGCTGTGTCTTCTTCTGGAAAAGAAAAAGGGGGTTGGCTGCAGGAATCACAAATGACCTGACGCCCCAGGCACGATAGTGTTTTTAAGGACGCGTGTGTGTGAACTAAGTTCAAGTAATTTGATTTAATCGGGCCCATATCTATCCCTGGTGGTTACAAGGTCTCTCGGGAGCCCACGCCTCTGCCCCTAGGGCCTCCCTCCTCAGGCAACAACAGCTCTGAGCTAGTTCATTTCGCCACAGCCCCGAACCGCTCGGAAAGCAAAGATTAAAGGCGAAAGTCACAGCTGTGTATTTATATTTTCATTGCTAGAAGGGAATTGATTTCCGTGCATTTATTTTGGAAGTTGTAATACAGAAGAGCGGATTTGCGTCACCACAGCAACTTGCCGGTGGAGATAAAGTTGCACAAATATTGAAAGGGGAAGTGCTAGGAGTCATTATAGAGTTTTTCTCCGGAAGAAATAAGGATTTCTGCAGTATCCTAAAATACTAGGACCGCTTCTATTTTGAGACCAATCTCGCAGGCATATCCGCTCATTTAGTCCAAGTTTGAGCCCATCAAAAAAACAGGAGATGACCTGAACTCCGGCGAGCCCTGGGTTTCCTGTGGCGTTCTTGGTTCTGAAGGGTTGGGGGTAAAGAGGAGGACAGTGCATAGGCAAGTAAGTGGCCTGCAGGGGTGAGGCTTGGAACTGGGGCAAGAAAGAATCCCACACCCAAAGGCTTCATTTCGTCTTTTCTTTTTCTTCTGCGTTCGCTCCCCCCATCCCACCCGCCCCAACCCCCGGCCCCCGAGCTCCGATTAGGCCTTGGGTAGTGAGTGGGTGAGCCTGCGGCTGGGCTGCAACGATTGCAATGACGCCGCCGGCCTGGGAGAATAGAGGATCCCCCCCCTCCGCACCCCCACCCTCCCGAGCCTGTAAAGCAGCCGCGGAGCTGTGGAGAAAGAAGCCCTTGCAGTCTATCCAGGTTTTGAGCCGCCGGCCACTCCTGGTTTCTATGCGCGGCAGATACGACGATGAACACTGCCAGATAACCTGGAGCGTTCGTGTTCTGCACCCCACACCTCTGCACAGCGGGTCTCAAACAGCGCAAAGAGGAGGAGAAAGGGGTGGGAGCCTTATTTCTAGGGGAGGAAGTGAAGGTGCAGGCCTCTGGGTGAAGCGTTAAGTCCTTTTGAACTGGGACTTTGGTCTAGGCCGCTCACTGTCTGGACGTCTGCGGTCAAGCTGGGATCGCAAGCCAGTGACAAGGCTCCTAGAAAAGAGGCGAGTGAGCAGGGGAGCCTAGACTTGCTGTCCCTAGCACCCGATGAAGTCAGTGAAACTGTTCACTCTCACCTCGTCACACCAGAACCTTTAGCCCAAGCCTCACCTCCGGTGGCCCTGTACTTGTCACAAGTCCACCCCCTGCTAGCTAGACATGATTTCCGGCCTCTCTCGCCCCAGGCACCGCTGCCGTCAACTGTCTATACCCCTCTGCCTCTGGATATAGCTACTACCTCTGTCCCTGACGCCAGGATTTAGGGCCAGGGAGCCTTTCTGTGCGAGAAGGGAAGGGGACTGGGTGGAAAGCGAGGAAAGAACAGGGCGGTGGGGAGGGAAGAGAGAGGAAGAATCTCAGTGGCTGCAGATCCTGTGATCGATTAGCCATTGACTGTAGTTAAGGCAACCGCTGAGGATGACAACGTCGCTGAGGAAGGCCACGGAGCTGCTAGACATTAATTAACTCAGGAGCCCACTCCAATCCTGAACTGATAACAGCCTGGCACAACGTCCCCTTGCGTTTTCGGGTTTAACTGGTATCTTAGAGCTGAGGAGAAATAAAACATGCCTTGGAATCTCATTTAGGAGATACTTATTTGGACAATCGAAAACAAAAAAGAAATTTGATGGTTTCGTTATTGTCGTTATTTTATTTTCTTCCTGAAAATGTGCAAGAACAGCTCATCCGGGTGGCCTGTGGTCTGTTTGGGAGAGGGGCGGGGAAATCCATTCTGACTATAATTTAAAAGAGAACGAATTCTTAAAATAGAGATGTTGATGCGACAGAAAATCCCCGCTACACCTACCCTGAGTTCTAAGGACCCGGCTAGAATGGAAGGCGCTGACTATGGCGGCTGGGACAGCGCCTCCCGCCAACAGGCCAAAGCGGATCCTGGAAAAACTGCCACCAATTGAAAGTAGGTATTTAATCTCAAAGGCAACCGCTCCCTGGCACTTGCAAAACATCAGATCCACGTGACCCGGGGAAGTGGTGGCCAGCGAAGGGTGGCACTTCCTACAAGGTGCAGGGAGGGGACGCGCGCGCTGCTCTCCTGGGCCTGGCGAGCGAGAAAGCCCCCGTTTTGTTGTTTCCGAGGCTCCGGGCAAAAGTTTGGATGTGTCTCAGGGAGACGTTTGGAGCCATCGATCTTATTTTGTTTGAAAAGTCACTCTTTCAAGTTGTCACTGGAATGACAGCTCGGAATAAAACTATTTTGCGGCCGGCCCTCCTTCTGGCTTCTCTGAGGAGCTCCTGTGAGCTGAGAGGCAGACCGAGTGCAGACTTGGACCCGGATTCTAGGTTGCAGGGGCCCGGGAAAGATGGGGCCTTTGCCTAGCGCACTAGCACTTGGGATAAAAGCAGAGAGGAGAAGAATCGTATGAAAGCAGACTATAGAAGGACAGCCTATGGGTCGCCCGCCTGCTCTGCTCTGGGGCGGGAGCCTGGGAGCTCCCCCGCTCCCCTCCTTCCCGGCAGCTCCAGGAAAACTCCTGAGACCGGCTCCTCTCTCCCGGTGGCGGGTCCCCGAGCTGCAGCAGGGGATAGAGGACAGCCAGAGGCCGGAGGAGCCGACTCTCCGCCCCTAAGCGGCTCCCGGGGACTCACAGTCCTCAGCTCAGCCCACGCGGCCGCAGAAAACACTTTGGTGTGGCCGGGGCGTGGCTGAGGGCCGGCCACGCCCCCTCTTTCCCAATTCCCCTCCACTCCTGAGTCCCATTGGTCACACAGACGTCCAATGAGCGCCCGGATCAAGGTCCTACCCCGGGTCTGACTCGAAAGCTCCTGCCAAAACTTTGGGAGTTTTTAGAGAGAAGTTTTTTTTTTTTCTTTTTTTTTTTCCTCCTTAATTTTTTTTTAAACTAACGGATCATTATTGTTGTTTTAAATTTAGCTCTTAGGGCTTAGCTGTTTGGGTTTTTCTTTCGGTGTCGGGCTCCTGTCTTCCCCCGCTTCTCCGGAGTAGCGGAGCGAGGCCGCACCCGCCTCGCCGCTCCAGCACCGGGCGATCGCTTCCATCCCGCGGGGAGCGCGCTCGCCGCGCCGCCTTTCAAGCCAGGCCAGGGGCCCAGGCCGTGGCGGGAGGCGACCCGGCTGTCGCCTCCTCTCTCGGTGGCGCTCGGGCTCCCGGCTGGCCCTGTGCTTCAGTGCGGGCGGAGAACCGAAAGCAGATTGAGCTTGGCTGGGCACCGCTTCTCCCCGAGCACCCACCCACTTACCCACTCACCCGGGACCCCGCCAGGACCCTGCGAGGATGTTCGCCGCCGGCCTGGCTCCCTTCTACGCTTCCAACTTCAGTCTCTGGTCGGCCGCTTACTGTTCCTCGGCCGGCGGCCCGGGCGGCTGCTCCTTCCCCTTGGACCCGGCCGCTGTCAAGAAGCCCTCTTTCTGCATCGCGGACATCCTGCACGCCGGCGGCGTCGGGGAGCCGGGGCCGGCGGCGGAGGGACTGGTGGGGGCTTCGGCCGCCCTCACCGCGCACTTGGGCTCCGTGCACCCGCACGCCTCCTTCCAAGCTGCCGCCAGATCCCCGCTACGCCCCACCCCGGTGGTGGCGCCCTCAGAAGTCCCGGCTGGCTTCCCCCAGCGGCTGTCCCCGCTCTCCGCTGCCTACCACCAGCATCTCCCGCAGCAACAACCGACGCAGCAGCAGCAACAGTCGCAGCAACAGCCTCCGCCTCCACCGCGGGCAGGCTCCCTGCAGCCACCACCGGCTTCAGGGACGCGGGTGGTCCCCCACCATAGCGGCTCCGCCCCTGCCCCCTCCAGCAAAGACCTCAAATTTGGAATCGACCGAATTCTGTCTGCAGAATTTGACCCAAAAGTCAAGGAAGGCAACACGCTAAGAGGTACGTCCTGGCTAGGAGGCTTCAGGCCTCAACCACTCACGAGGGCCCCGATCCCGTGCGCGTTTGGGGTGCTTTTACACTTAAGGGCTAATCAGTAGACTGAGGGAGAAGAAGACGAACCGTAAGAAAACTATGAGGCATTTAAAACTCAACTACTCCACGTAAAAAGTGACTCTCGGATATTTAAACAGCGCAGAACGGGTGTCAACACTGATTGCTGTAAACTTTTGCAAAAGTGGGTGGGTATAATCTATCTTTTGAATGACGTATCTACAGAAAGACTTAGGCCTTTGTCACAGGGAAATCTCAGCGTGAGGACATTTTGCGTTTATGTGGTTTCCAGTACAATTCTTCCCAAGAATTGTGGGGAAGCAAAACTGCTAGTCTAAGCTTCTGAGGGAGAGGGCAGAGTGAGGGGCCTACCATCTTAGGACCGGTTTAAGAAAAGCCTTTTCTTGCTGTGGGGTGGACTGGACGTGGTTGACCCACGCAGGGGAGGTTCAGGCCCCATCCTTGGCAGCTGTGGGGGAAAGTGCTTCCAGTGGATATGGGGGTCTTTTGACTTCCGCTTGGATAAAACTGATTCAAGGGAGAAGGGAAGGGAGGAAGAAATCTTCCCAGAAGGTATGAGTTTGTCCAAGGTGTAACTGACTCTTCTTTCCCGCTCCCCAGATCTCACGTCGCTGCTAACCGGTGGGCGGCCTGCAGGGGTGCACCTAGCGGGCCTACAGCCTTCTGCCGGACAGTTCTTCGCATCTCTAGATCCCATTAACGAGGCGACAGCTATCCTCAGCCCCTTAAGCTCCAACCCAAGAAATTCTGTTCAGCATCAATTCCAGGACACATTTCCAGGTAGAAAACTTCCCGAGTTCAGTCCGTGAGCCTCTGAGTCTTGACTCTCAGTCTGATGCCGCAAAGGCCAGCATTGAAACCCCACAGCTGGGGTAGGAGCCTCCTAAGTCCTAGGAGAGAAACTGACGGTTCTTTTTAGCAGGACAGTTGGAGAAGAGAGGGGAGCCAAGGGAGTGTGTATATGGGTGTGAGTCGCTGTCCCTATTCTTTTCGCTCAGAGAGGGTGGTTTGAAAATGAAGCATTCAAAGCATTCACACACACACACACACACACACACACACACACACACACACACACACACAGTTTTGCTTGGCTGGTTATATCGTCTCTGAAAGACAAATGCGGGGGAGTATAAGGCTGTCACTGGCAGGTCATTCAGGCCCCAGGGACAGTTCCAACTATTTCATCAGGTCTGGTGATTGTCCGTTAAGTTTGTGCATTTCTCTTGAACGAATTCACGGAGTAGCGGATTCTTCCCGGTCTTAGGCCTAAAGTGGTCCTGCAAAGATCTGTTAAAAAAAAAAAAATCTTCCTTAGGCCATTCCGGCACAAGGGAAAGGAACTGAGAGGCGACTGTAAACTCAAAACACCTTTAAATATCCAATGAGAACCAGAGGCTCGCAGGCTGCGGCCCTAACACTAAACGTGGCCCTGAACCTCTCTTCCTGACGCTTGGCAGGTCCCTATGCTGTGCTCACCAAGGACACCATGCCGCAGACGTACAAGCGGAAGCGCTCGTGGTCCCGCGCGGTCTTTTCCAATCTGCAAAGGAAAGGCCTGGAGAAGAGGTTTGAGATCCAGAAGTATGTGACGAAGCCGGACCGAAAGCAGCTGGCAGCCATGCTGGGACTCACAGACGCACAGGTAAGCCCACCGCCGCGTGTTCTCCCGCACACGCAGTAAACAGCACACGGGTGGGACCCGCAGGCCTCCTCCACGTCTGCTCTCACCTTCAGCAGTCAAAACACAAGGTCTTGAATTTCACGAGGCTTTGCGGTGTAGCAACTCCAAGCCAGAGGAGAGACGGGTAGGGGTGGAGATGGAGGAGAGGGACGGAGAGAATAGTCCATTCCTGAAGATGTATGTCAACAAGCACTGAATGTTTATTTTGGCCAAGAGGCCAAAGAACCGCGGAGAAAGCGAACAGGCCACGGGAGATGATAATTATGCACCAGACTGGAGCGCGCCTCGCTGTAGGAGGCAGTTTATTTCAGAAGAGATAAAAAACCAGTGTCAATAGTTTATTGTTGGTCCCTGCCTTCCTTCACTGGATTGTGAAATCCCACTTGTGAGGAACTGAAAATATAATTTCAAACGGAATGACTTTGAGTCGCTTTAAGACAGGGAGTGAGTGGGCTTGGAGCAGCCACAATCCCACTTTCTAACAGCCGGGCCTCTGAAGACAGTTGGTGTTGGAGTTGAGTGAGAGAAAGAAAAAAAAGATTTTCTTAGAACGTACAAGAACGTTTTTTTTAGTAGGTCCTGAAGACTTGATTTTTTTAAAAAAAAAAAAAGACAATAGGAAATCTATTGTCCTGGAACCTTTTTTTTTTTTTCTTCTCAATTTCAAGAGTTAGAGTTTCTCTTTGCTTTCTCGACTACAGCACACTTTCTTGTTCTGCACTCCTGACTCCCACAGAGCCAAGGCCAAAGCTTGCTGGCCTCTCTCTTTCTAGCTGCCTGGTTCGGACTTCTGTCCTCCTGTCTTTCTGTTCTCCATTACACAACGCGCTTCCTCAGCACTCAGAGACGTACTGGAAAGCCCAGCCGCTTTCTACCAGCTGTGCGTGTTATTTTTAAAGGGGAAGCTGGAACTTGTGTGAATGCGTTGGGTCCCCCAGGGGATCGTATATTTATATAGATTCTCCACTCCATCTCTTCCCTATTCCTGCATGCTGCACATTTAATTCCAGCATTTTCTGAGCCCCAGGAGAATAAGTTTGTCTCACACAAAAACAGGGTCTCTATCAACTTTTAGGTGAAAATATGCCAAGGTGATTCTCCTTTACTTAAAGCCCAGCAGGTACCCATTCTGGTGGGATTGACTCTTTGATTTCCCTGTCCTTTTGCCTGCTTCCACCCTTAAAACAAACAGTGGTGGCCCAGGGCTGTAATCTGAGCACTCAGGAGGCAGAGGCAGGAGGATCTCAAGTTCAAAGCCAGCCTGGTTCAAAAGAGTCCCTGTCTCAAAAATCCTAAGGGGATGGAGGTGGTACAGTGATTTTTTTTTTTTTTTTGCAGTGAATTGCTTTGGATTGTACTGAATGCCTGGAGATGAGGGCCCTCAGAAGTTCTTAATATTGGCTCACCAAAACCTTGACATGGTGTACACAATAGGGGTATATGTGCAATTTGGGGGCCAGGACTCCTTAATTTTAATCAGTCCTGCGGGAGCCCTGAATTTGGTGAGATTAGGAAGCAATTTACAAGAAATCTGTCCTTCCCTTGAGCCCCAGGTCATTTCAGGCTTGAGGTTCGAGGGCCACATTTAAAGAATGGTCCCTAGTGGGTTGGGCCGGTTTCACCTCTTGATAGCTCCTGGATCTTTATGCTTAGTTACAGTGTCTGGGTTCCAGAGGAGGTGTAGCAAGTGTCCGCCGTGCTAT
This sequence comes from Peromyscus californicus insignis, assembly GCF_007827085.1. Lineage (NCBI taxonomy): Eukaryota > Metazoa > Chordata > Mammalia > Rodentia > Cricetidae > Peromyscus > Peromyscus californicus. Next base: position 69,454,675 of record NW_026294436.1, on the reverse strand, counting down.
CCTGTCTTAGGGGGCTAACGGTAGGTGTAGTGAGCTCGTTGTTTATCTCGCGTCTCTTGTGATGTTGCACACAGGTGAAGGTGTGGTTCCAGAACCGGAGGATGAAGTGGCGACACTCTAAGGAGGCTCAGGCGCAGAAGGACAAGGACAAGGAAGCCGTCGAAAAGCCTTCAGGCGGAGCCCCCGCCGAGGGCGAACTGGAAGAGAGAAGCCCCAGCCGTTCCGAGGGCGAGGCCGAGAGCGAGAGTAGTGACTCGGAGTCCCTGGACATGGCCCCCAGCGACACGGAACGGACTGAGGGTACTGAGCGGTCCCTGCACCAAACTACGGTCATCAAGGCCTCCGCCCCGGGCGCCCTCATCACAGCTAGCAGCAGCGCGAGCGGGGGCAGCTTCAGCTTCGGCAGCGCCGGCAGCCTGGGTAGCAGCCACAGCGGCGCGGGGAGTGCCAACAGCCTTGGCGGCGGCAGCTGCTCGGAGCTGCTCCCGGCTCACCAGCCTTCAGTCACCAGCAATCCCCAGAGCCCGGAGCCTGCCCAAGCCCCGCTTGCAGGCTTATAGACTGGACCGAGGGCACCTACGGCATGGCATGGCATGCAGCTTCCCCAACACTGGCCGGAGTTTGTGCCTACTTTAGTTGGTGGCCAGGGTCGCCAAGACGGGAGACGCCGCCGAGGGCAGTTTCTTGGGGGGTTCACACCCTTTCTCTTGCTGCCTAGGCTGCCTGAGGCCTACAGCTCCCAAATGAGAGGAGAGTTGTGAGGTTCCCCCTGCCAAAGAATTTAACTGTTCTCCCTACCCAAGCAGCTCACACTGTGAAGTGTTGGACGGAACTGTTCCTCTGAGCACCAGGGGTCTTGACATAAGGACACGCTGCACTTAGGAGGCCTTTAACTTGTAAATAAAATGTTTACTACGGTTTGTAAAAGGCCCGCTTGGCTTGCTGGCTTGTTCGGGTAGTGAGGTTGTTAAGTACTAAAGATCCGGGGACCTGAACCTTAGCCCTGACACACAGTACATGGTAGCAGCTGCAGGAGGGGGGAAAAAGCAGCCCCGGAGCCACCTCACTGCAGAGACCCCTGTGGGGTGGTAGCGATTTCACTCAGCGTTGAAGTCCTTGGCAACCCCCACCTACGACTGCTTGGGTGCGAGGCCTGCGAGGCCTGCAAAGGAACAAATTGTAGAATCTTAGGCCTGTTCTGCAGATGGCTTCCCTAAGCAGGGTCGGGATGCAGGGAGCACACGTGCTTGTGCCTGCGTTCTCTGTGACTGCGGAGAGCTCGGAGTTAGCATGGAATCCGCTCTGCTGCTGGAATTCAACCAGGCACAGCCATTGCTCACTAGACCTTTGCTGAGCTCCCAGCCTGGAGTTTGGGGGCTGGACCAGTGCAGCTGCGCAGTGGCGAGGTAGGGAAACCCGAAGCAACGTCTCAAGAAAAGACAGAGAGGTCACAATAGTTAGGGACCGGAGGAGACCAGGTCTTCCAAGTGCCAAGGCCCTGGTGTTAAAGAGGCTGATGTAATTGGGCAGTAATGAGGCGACTTTGAATGTTAGACCGAGGTGAAGCCCGATGTGGACCTCCTGGCCCACGTTTGCCCAGTGAATCTAGGCAATATACTTACCACTCCTCCCTCCCCTGAACCCAGATAAAAATCTCCCTTTGCAATTCTTCCGCTGGAGGGACCCACTACGAGCCTCAGGGAGGCAGGAGACAGTGTCCATTACAGGGGGACACTTTAACGCAGTCACGAGGATGAATCCTAGAAGGCTTTTTTCTTTTAGAATGTGAAGAAGCCCTTTTCTACCACCTCCTTCGCTTGAAATGATGTGAAAAGCGTTAAGATAGTAACCATCTTTTGGGGGAAAATATTGAAACAGCAGCAGCAGCAGCAACAAAAAGATGTCCTCAACAATTTTTTGGCACAGAGTAATGCCAGGGCACAAGTCCTCTTAGCATCTAATCCCTGGAACTCATCCTGCCCAAGGAAGGGAGGAAAAGTGCTGAGTCCAGAGATCCTAGGAGGCACTCTCCTCCTGGAAGGAACTGCAAGATTTGGGTCTGCTCAGCCTTTTGAGTCTTGCTTATCTTCTGTTCCCTTTGATTCATCGTTCCCTGGAGCTAGTTCCTGGATTCTCGCTCCGGACCTGTGGCCCAGGGCTGGAGTGAAGAAGTGGGATACTTTTTAGAAAGATCGTAGAGAAGGTTGTTGGAGAAAAGCAAGAAGAGATCAAGATTGAACATCCCCACTAGGGACCCCATTTAAAGAGGAGTGCAAACTAGCTATTATCCCTAGTTACTCACAAGAGTTGGGGGCCACATCGACGACGGGCAGCCTCTAAGACAGACAGCCCCGGGCTTCAGGTGGGGGTGTGACAGTGCCCCCAAGTCTCCCATTGGTCTTTCCTTCTCAAACTTTAGTATTTCCCCTTGTACCTCAAGTTTGTAGTCATTGTCTAGATTTCTCTTCAACTCCAGACATATTTAAAACTTGGAATCCGAACATTCAAAAGACACGGAATCAGGACACAGTGAAACCCAATTCTGACATTAAAGAGAGCAGAGCCAGGGTATAGCGAGGAGGAGCGGGGCCTGTCTGGGGAGAGACTGGGAGGAGCCGGTGCTTTATGCAAACTTCCCAGCGTCTCCCGCTCGCGGCGCCTCTCCCCTGCTCTCTTCTCAACCGGACCGACCGCAGCCGCTTTCCTTCCTGGCTTCTAGACTTAGTAAAGGATGGAAAGAAACCCTTGCTGGGGTAAGGGGATGGTGTGCTTTTCCGGGTAGACCCTCGGCCTTTTTTCAGCCAGGCTGGGCAAGGCCCTGAACTCGCGGGAGCTGGGACGGAAATTACCCCGGCGCCGGTCACCTGGAGGAGGTAGCATGGAAAGCATCGAATGCGTCCCACCCGGAGGAGTGGGTAGTCTGAAAGTCGGGGGGTGCTCGAGAGCACTTTGGCGCCTCTTCCTATAGTTTCTGACCATTTATTTATTTCGTGAAACTCTCTCTTCCACCAGCAGCCATAATGTCACAAGCCCTGTGAAGTTTCGTTTACGTGGAAAAAGGGCAGCTGCAGGGAGAAGACACCCCCCGCCCCCGCCCCCTCCCCCGCCCCCACCCCGGTAGGCCGCTGGACTTTGAAGGCTGCTTTTCGGGGCTGGTGGTTTTGTGCTGGAGCGTGCTTGCTGGACTCTAGGGGTCTTTCTGGAAGCGCTTGATCCTAGCCTGGGTAGCTTAGGGTGGAGGTTTCTGAGGGGAAGAGGAGAAGGCTAAGCGTGGAAGATTAGCTGACGCCAGACCTCGGGGCTGGTTGGAGCCTGGAGGAGGTGGGCGTGCGAAGGTCCAGGTCCGGAGCCGCGCAGAGCAAAATGCAGCCAAGGTCCTGGTCCTCCTTCGGACACGTCTTCTAAGGCTTGCGGTGCGGGACTCGGAGCCTTCCTCCAAGGAGTAGTTACTCTGGACAGAGTTGGGCTTTTCCTTATCCCTTGCAGGAGCACCCCTCCATGAGGAGCCCACAGCACTAATATACCAAGGCCTCCGAAAAACATAGGCAGGGGTGAATTTCCCTAGGCAGAAGGAGTAGAGGTCTGACAGACAACCTCCACCCCTGCACTCACTGACACACACACACACACACACATCAGGGACAGAAACATAGCCGCTCACAGAAACGTGTGTGTGTGTGTGTGTGTGTTCCATTCTCCTCTGTGTGGCAAAAGAAGGCGAGGAGAGGATCCTCGCACCACCTTATTCTGCCTTTGTGGGTGGGACGCTTGTCTTGGTGGCATTTGTCTGGCGCCACAGACCAAAACCACTGAAAACCAGATCCACCTTCTGCATATGCCGTCCTCTGCAGAAAGTGGGGAGGAACCTGGATTCGTCCAGTGTGCCACCCCGCTTTCCAGTCCCACTGGGGCCAAAGATGTCAGGTTCTGAGAGACATCAAGGCCAAGTATTTAAGGAAGAGTCTAGCAGACTCAGCCAAGGAAATCACTCCCTAGTTTCATCCACTCCTCACCCCTCCAAGGATTGGCGGAAGCCTCACAAATCCCAGATCCCCTCCAAACCTCAGAGGGACCAAAAGAAAACCCAGGCATTCGGGAGTCTTTTCTCTGGCTGTTGTCCCTCTCCAGCCCCTGGCAGGGATGGTGGCTGGGTCAGACTGCACCAATGAAAACAGGAATGTAATATTGCTAGTCGCAGGCAGGCTTTCTTCTTCAAGGTACCAGAGATCCAAGAACCCTGAAACTGGGCCCAGGTTCCTCTGCACAGACTGGCAGTTGCCTATTGAGGCTGGGGGGGTCCTCAGAGGCAAGGTAGGAGCCTCAGTCTTTAGCAGGGCATTTGAATCGAACATTACTTTTTGGTATTTTAACCAGTTCAGGAATATGATCTTCTTTCCAAGCTATGACAGCCCTAAGCAGACTGGTGGGATAGGCTTGGGACAAGCAACAAAAGAGGCCAAAAGTTTAGGTAGACCGTCTTATGCCCTCCTTCCACTGGTTCCTTTCTAGCTCCCCCCTTTTTTGAAGAACAGGTGGAGATATTGTGAACTCAGTCTTTTTCCTACCATATAGTGGCACTGCATCGGAGAAGGCCAAGGGACCTCTAAACATATAAGACAACACCTTCCCTCTTCTTTAGCCTCTGGGAGGTAGAGTAAACACACCTGGTGCCCGATGGTCTTCGTGGAGAACGGGAGCTGGGTTCTAAGAACTTTACCTGAAGGTGCTATGTTAGGAAGGGGAGATAAAAACCTGGATTTGATAGATCTTGAACACCATGTCATTTTAAATGTCTTGATATTGTCCAGGGTCCCCAAGGCAAATGGAGGCTCTTCTATAAGGCATGCCCTCATCCTGTGGAGAGTCCAGCCTGCTTTCCCAGAGTGGGATGCACTTGGCAAGGTACCCTCCCACCTTGACTCTGTGGGGACTCCTGCTCTCCCCATACAGGCAAGCTCAGGACTGTTGGACCCTGGAACGCTTTGTTTCCCCCCACCCTCCTACCCCCCCATGCCCCCCCACCTCCATCATTTTAGAAAACAAAGATAGATGCTCCCATACTATGATTACTTCTGATGCCCCCATTCTAGGGATGAGTCAGGCAACAGGAAGAAAAGTAAAGACATTTGTTCAAGATCACCCAGTGAATGAATGCCAGGACCAATGTGGACCTTGGGATCCACATCTTCTGAAGAATGCAAGAATATGAGAGCTTCCTCCTGATGGGCCTGCCTAATGGATTCTGATCATGATCAAAGCTCTTTGGGTTTTCACAGAGGAGAATGAAAGTCTCAGAACCATGGGCTAGGAACTCTGCCCTCCCCACCACATTGGGTTAAGCAGGGGTGGAGATGGTGGTGGACTGTGTGTCCCTGAGAGGTTGTCTCTCCAGAGGTGGCCGGCTGGTTGTCTGCTGGTTGACACCCTTCTCTCCAACTTGCTATGTCCCTGGCTGTGCAGCAGCTGGGCTCCGAGGGTTCTGACACTATCTGTGGTAGCTTTCAGCTGTCCTTGGTCACTTCTGTTATTCTGGGCAGGAAGCAGACTGCACTAGCACTTGGGGGTACTGAGGTACCAGCACCCCCTCCCTCCCTTTCCCTATCTCTCTCCCTCCCTCCGTCCTTAACCTTAGACTTAACTTCAGCAGTGACAGTTAACAGGCTAAAACCCTTGGTTTGTGGAAGAGGCATCACCTGACTTAGACCTCGGGATAGTTCTACTGATTTTCTCATTTTCTTTTTCAGTGTGGTGGTGGGTATGGCCAATGGTTAGTGCATATAGCTGGGAACCAGGGCTCTTGATCCTAGGCCAGTAGAGGAGGATCCAAATTAGCTCCAGAAGCACTCATTCACTTACAGGCACAACAATTAGTTGCACTAACCTTGAGAAATTCATCTAACCCTTTGGCTTTGGTCTGCCCCAACTCTATGTACAATACAAGTGAATGAACCTAAATCATAAATTGCCACGAAGATCAGTTGCATTAAAAAAAAAAACCTTCAAAGAGGGAAGTAGCCAGTGTACAATTAGACATGATATATTCTTTTACTTGTTTATTTGTTACACTATTTGTTGAGATCTCTGTTAGTGTTCACACTGTAGGGGAAAAAAAAAGAAATCGAGGTAATTCTCACCTACCAAGAAAATAAATCATCTGAAGCCAATGAAGCTTATGAATATGAGACCATTTTGTCCAATGTTCCCTGGAAATCTTTGAAGGCCTTGAGTGAAGGTGTCAGGGTCACCTGTTGCCACCAACAGTATCAGATCCCCCAGGCACTTCTCCTGCTCCAGGAACTGCATCCAGTGCTGCACAGACAACAGACATTTGCTACAACCCTTGTAGGTGTGATTGGGAGTTTGAAGGGGAAGATGCTAGAGTTTTCTGATACAGGATTTGGTGGAAGTTGAAGCTGCTATGGCGTCCCCGGGGGAGTTATGCGCCTGCTGTTGAAATGTGTCAGGACAAATGGCGCGTTGGGAGCTTTAAGATCTTAACTAATAGTAAGGAGGGGGCTCAACACAGAAAACAGGAAATTAATTATATGTCTTTCACGGGCGAAAATACCCTTAGATGGTTATGATAATGACAGTGATGATTTGTGGCGCTGGGATTTGAACCTAGTACCTCATGCTTGTTACACAAACGCTCTACCCCAGATACTCTCATGGGGTCTCTGCTAAGTGGTTGAAGAGTCTAGCACTTAACACAGTACTTGGTGTCCTCAAAGTATTTACTGGAGAAATGAATATTATTATTGTGGCTCTTGTGTTTAGTGTGAACGAGTTGCATACACAAGGAGCTATCATCGAGACACTGGAAGGGTGTTGGGGCAGCTTGAGACCATCACAGTGCAGCCATGGGAGAGTACACAGGTAGGGCTCCGGGTACTCCGGGCTGGCTCACCAGGAGTTGGGTGCCCACAGGCGTCCTTGGCCTCACCTTGTAGGTAGATGCGACTATGGAGGTGTTAAATGATGCCTGAGGTCAACCTTCCTCTCGGTTACCAAAATAAGAGCCAGGACAGAAACCTGAAAGTCTCGGTTCTTCCTCTGGTCAGAGAGCGCTGGCCCTCGAGGGAGAACTCTGTCTTCGAACGGGGAGTACAGCATAGACCCGGACCTGAGAGCTGGGACTGCCTGCGCCCTAGACTTGTTAGTCACGTCAACTACATAAACCCAGAGTGCTGGCCCAAGCCTGTAAGGACAGCACTCAGGTGGGGAGGAGTTCAAGGTCGGGCTGGGGCTAAATGCAGGCGATTCGGTCACACTCGCCCCCTCCACCCCGACCCCCCCCCCCCCTTTTTCTGGTCTGGACGTTTCAGCCTCACTTTGATTTGACAGGGCTGTTTATTTTTATTTCTCCGAATCTGGGAGAGGTGCTAGGCTCCCAGCCAGAACAGCGAGTGATGGAAGCGGGAGAAACCGAGCGCGTGAACTAACTGGGAACTGGGCTCTTCATCTGTACTTCGGGCCATTTCCTAAGCTACCTCCGGGAGAGCCGCGTGTGGACGCGGTAGCCCCAAGCGGTCTCCAAAGAAGTGCGGGAGGCTCCGAGCAGACGTGCCTTTGCAGAAGATTTTATTATCACACAAGGTTCTCTGTGTTTGCCTGGATTGTCACTAGTGGGTAGCCCCAGATCCTGGATCCTCAACCCCGAAGCAAGGCTTCTCCTAATCCTTAGCAAGCTCCCAGTCCGAGGCTCCTCCCCACGGTGGAGAAGACTTCATTCTTGTGCATCCCACCTTGGACGCGCTCAGTAATCTAAATCCATCCCCTCTCGCTCCTCTTCTGTCCGTACGGTAGTTTGTCCTCTTTGAGGCAGTCAAGATGGTTGGTACTCGACAACTCAAACCCCGCTTTCCTTCCCTCCCCTGCAGCTTCACCCACAACTCTCCTAAGCCTAGATTCTCCTCTAAGGCTGGGGCAGGGGCACCTTGACAAGCAATAAAAGCAGCAGGCCGACAAAGGCTCACTTTGTGCGATCTTGAAATCACATGCAGCACACCTCAGACACCCCTCTCGTCACTCATCCTTGTGTTCCTCGATGTTCGCGTCCTCAGCTCTTCCTCCCTCTTCCATGATCTATTCCCAGCGTTCGGGCCTTCCTCCTCTTCTGAAGTGGTTCAAAGCTCCTATTGAGATTTTAGGAGGCATCCTTACCCCCTTCTGCTGTGTTCTGGAATGACCATAGAGAAGGTGTGTGAGTGACGGAGCATCCAGGCATCGGGATACTCCTGGGGTGGTACAGGGTAGCCTGCGACCAACAGGCAGTGAAAGGCAGCAGTTTCAGAAAGCTTATTTAAAAACTAATGGGTGTGCACAACTTCCAAGGAAGTGAGACACCTCCCCAGCATTCCGTTCTCTCCAGAGGCATTGCTCATAAGCCTGTGGCCAAGTCTGGACACCTGAGCAACCTACACCCTGGGCACCATCTGTCAACATACCAGCTGTGGTGTGTGTTTCTACTTCCCACTCTATTGCACACCGATCCCTTTTGGGTCAGGAGCAATCGGTGTCTGGGAATGGACAGATGTGTGAATGTTCTGAGGTCTCTTCCCTCAGCCCAAGCTTTTACCAGTTGGAAACTGGACGTTTCTTACCCATTTCCCTGCACCTTGCTCTCCTACCTTTCCCCTGTGAAAGAAAGGTCACAAGAAAAGCAATCTCACCTTTCCCCGACCCATGCTCTCCCATTAAATGCCCTGCCCCATCTCTATCCCCCTCACCCCCAACCGACTCTGCAACCTGAAGGCAGATGGATGAGAGTTTCCAACCAGATACTGAGCAGGATCATAAACCACACACAGCTCTCATGGCAACTGGAGGGGATGGAATCTGGGAGTCTGTAAACTCTTTAATTAAACTATTATCCATAGTACACCATTATACTGAGTGTTTGAAATCACCAATGGGGTGTGTAGGTAAAGAACAGAGGAGGAGTCGGGAGTCGCTGGCCAGACACAGAGGAAGCAAGATGACAAGGCAGAACTGAGAAAAGATGCTGTCAACTGAACCCAGGGCCTTACACATGCTACACAAGAGTTTTACCATTGAACTAATAAACTCATATCTAGTTACAAACGCATAAGAACAGAGGAAAGAGGTTGTCACAGGCAAGTCCAAAATTCCAGCAATCACTGGTGATGAGGCTGGGAGATTTGGAAATGGAGGCTAGCCTGGGCAACATTGTAAGACCCTCCAGTGTCAATGACAACCAAACCAAAACAAAGACATTCCCCGTTTCTTAATGTTTTGTCTTGTCCCAATCCCAGAACTAGGGGACTTGATGATGCTTCCCTCAGAGGAGGGGAAGAAAACTCCACAGTCAAGCTTTGTTTTCTCTTTTTGAAATATTTTGGTCATCATTTCAAACACCATATAGACCCGAGTGTAGACTCAAAGCAACTATGGGAAAAACTTTTCTTTTAGGTTGCAGTGGTGTGTGTGTGTGTGTGTGTGTGTGTGTGTGTGTGTGTGTGTGTGTGTGTAAAACCCAGAGCCACTTATGTTTGCTCCCCATCACTAAGCAACATTCCGACGCTCTGAGAAACCCTTAATAAGTGATGATCTGTGGCATCCCCTGGGAAAGCGGCTTCTTGATGTGTCAGTACAACGGAGCGAGGAAAGAGCTCACAGCGAGGACATCTTTGAGCAAAGGGCCGTTTAGTAGAAGCCACAGACCTTCCAGGATTCTTTCCTCTCTCTTGCCGCCCTCATCTGGTCTCCAGCCCCTCCCTTCCACCTCCTTCCCATTCGATTGAACTCTCCAGATCTTCCCTCCTAGGTAGGTAGTGTCTGGGCGCTTCCTGCAGGTTATGACCGGAGTCTTCACGCTGCTACTGCGTTCTTGCTGTGGAGAGGCAGCTGCACAGCCCTGCCCAGGGTTGCTGAGGACCTGCAGCGCTGCGGTTTCTTGTGCCAGAGAAGGCGGCTGGAGCTGAGAGACCGCTGAGCGCCAAGCTGGGTGGGGCGGGGAAATTTATGGTGTGTATACACTTTCTGGCTCCAGAGCCCTGAGCACCAGAAAGCCGAGGCCCTGGGAGATCCAGACCTTGAGTTGGGGCGGCGGGCGCCACCGCCACCTACTGTGTCCGACCAGAGCTCTCCATTCTGTCGCTTTGCAGTCACCCTCTTGGCGGGAGCGGCTGAAAACTTTCATTCCAGGCGCGAAGTGGTCGCAGACTCCACAGCCCTGTTACTGCAGGACAAGCCTAGGGAGACAGAAGAGTGGTCCTCCCCGGGAGCGGGGCTTGTCTATACTGGCTGCAGCTGGGCGCAGCGCTGTCAGGATGGAACTCTAGGCCCAGCGACTGTCCGCGTGGTCCAAAGTGAAGACAGCTTACCAGGCCTGGAGTATAAGGCCCTCGACTTCAGAGGCTGCCTGGACCACACAGATGTGATACTCATTCGTGACTTCAGTAAAGAATAACCCCAAAAGTCAGGGAGGGTGCGAAAACTCTGTGGGCCTTCGGTGACAGTGGCTGGAGCATCAGGTCTGGGACAGAAGCCCCCTTGAGAGCAGAGAGGTCCCATTTCATTATTTCATTTGGCCAGACTGACATTGTAAAGCCAGCCCAGTGTGGTTCCCACTCGCGGGTGCCAGGACACACCCGAGCACAGGAACAGCATTAAATTGAACTGCCGGCTCCCCATAGACTTCTTTATCCTTACTGCTGTAAAGATGTAACGGGAGTAAAGCCCCATACGGTTGAATTTACAGTGACAGCCACGGCTTTCAATTTGTACACAGTGAATTGTCGTGTGCCTATGTGCCGGGCACTGTTCTAAACTTATTTGCTCACTTGCTTTGTTAAACCAAATTTCAATCATGTTATTCCTTCTATTGTCCTCGTTTAATGGATAGGTAAATTAGGCTAAGACAGTTAAATGACTTGCCGACAGACGCGAAGTGGAACTGGGAAGAGTCTCTCTCTCTCTCTCTCTCTCTCTCTCCACAGCCCAGGTTACCTAAGTCTTTCACAGTAATAACGAAACAGCTACTTCTGCCAAGTCTTACGAAGAACTCCTGCTGGCGACAAAAAGCTGAATTACTGGAGCGCTAGGGTCGCTTTAACTATTCAAGTCCCTCAGCTTAGGGAGCTCCTTGGCCCTGGCGCTGGGAGATCCGAGCTTAGGTCAGCCAACGCAGGTGGTCCTGGAGATAAAGCGGAGCTGTTTAGCAATTACCCCCGGGGCGTGCTAATTGAGTCTGCCTGACACCAGCTTTTCGCTCTCCTCTGGATTTGATTTACTGTTGGGGTCAGGTCTTTGAGCCCAATTGCACTGCAGGAACCCGGCTTGTTTGAAGCGAGCGCTCAGGATGCCCACGTCCACACAACTCCCAAACCATATCCGAGTTTTCCATTTTTTCTCGGATATAATTTAATTTTTCTCAGGTTGCCCAGGCTGGCCTCGGGGCTTCCTATGCACCCAAGGATTGGCTTAGGATTTTTGAACCTCCTGTTTGCACCACTCCAGTTGTGGGATTTTTTTTTCAGGGCTGGAACCCAAGGCTTTGCTGCGAAGAACACTGTCTCTGCTTAATTTCTTAATGTCTTTACATTGTATGAGGCAGGTGGGGAGTCCCCTTCCTGTTTGGCTGCTCCCGGAAATTTTTCCTAGGGTGATGGGGTGCAACTGGGAGAGTTGGCGATTTATTTGGAGCAAGTGCTGGGGACTAGGGTAAAGCAGAGAAGGAATGGTGGGGAAAAAGAGAAAGGGGAATTAGGGAGGAGGAAATCACAAAAGAGGTGGCATTTTGAAGTGTTTCTCACAGAGCGGGCAGAGTTGACACAACTGATCGGATGGGCCATAAATTAATAGATTTATCCCTCAATCAGGGAGAAGCCATTAAGATATTCTTGGCCTCGTCTGTGGGAAAATAATTTCCTTGATTAAGTTGCCCCAGAGGACCCCGTGAAGCCCTCACTCCAGCCTTCAGAGGCCTCCCTTTTCCTCCCTGCTGGAAGGAGGGCAAAGACGGACTCCAGGGAGACCGCCTTTCCTATTGGCCATATTGCAGTTTGAATCTGACTCGAGGCGCTTCTTTCTCTTTCTCAGTTTGATCTCCCTCGAGGATTTGGGAACTCGGTGGGCTGAGTCTCCCCAGGCAGCCCAGCCTCGATCACTGCCCTCTTTCCCTTCAGCAGACTGCAAGGACCCAGAGTGAGCATTCAGCCTCTCTGTGTCCCCGCATGCCCAGCACCTGGCCCTAGTGAACCAGGCGAGCGGGGCAAAAGGGAGAAAAAGTGTAAAGAGGAATCTTCGGCAGGTAGGATGACAGACTCCTCCAGAGACTGGGGGAGAAAAGCTCTGTCAGGCCCCCAAGACTCACAGTGTGGTCCCCGGTCCCCGAAGGGTTCTTTCAGAAGATCCCTGAGGTCAAAACTATTTTCACAATAAAAGGTTATTGCCTTTCCCACAAGTCTCCCCGGGGCCACGTTTGTAGTGGTGACATCATCCTGTGTGCATTTAAAATGTTTTACAAACCTTTCAGTTTTTTTTTTTTTTACTTTAGTAAAATGCTTTTCAAAACTATGTTTCCATGTTGCAATATACCTGTCGTAGGACTGTTCACATTTACTTTAGCACGAAATGAAAAATAGATTTTGTGGACTGCAGCGGCTGTATTTGAATTGCTCCATAGCGCCATGCGGTTAGATGGGGGTGGGGGTGGGGGTGGGAGAGAAGACACAGACTTTGCTATCATAGATTTCCACTGCTCACAGGTAATGTATGAACGTAGATACAATCACACGGACCAACACCAGGTACAATCTCATATTGGGAGGCAGAGGCAGTTGGATGAGGAATTTGAGATCTGGGATACATTGCTAGTCTGAGGCTAGCCTGGGCTACCTGAGACTGTTTCAAACAAGCGTATCATGATAACAATGCCAAAAACAAACACCTCTTAGTCTCCACTGTAACTTTTTCAGATGTTCTGAGGCCAGTGAAGCCTGAGACCCTCCCTTGAGAGCCTCCTCCCACGGAGGACGTGTATGCGCTTGCTGTCTTTGTAATCTTGGACTGTTGTGTTACCTTGAAATCTAAGCGTCAGTCCGGTTTCGTTTAAAAAAAAATTAAACTGAAAGTAAATCTTTTTCATACAGTATATCCTGATCACAATTTCTCTTTCCTCTTCTCCTCCCAGGTCCTCCCCACCTCCCCACTAATCCAACCCCGCCCACCCCCCCTCTCACTTTTTAGAAAACAAAAAATACAAACAAATCAGAATGGAACAAAACAAACAGAGAAACAAAACAAACAAAAATGAAAAAAAGTCTGAGAAGCACATACACACGCAGAGACACATGCCCACACAGAAAATCCAGACAAACATAATATATATATTATATATATATATAATATATATATGCAAAAGACCAGTAAGGTTAAAAAAATCTCCCCAAATACCATTGGGTTCTTTTGGGGGGGGTTGGCCATCTATTGCTGGGCATGGGGCCTGCCCTTGAGTGTGGTTTATGTACCCAGTGAGACGCCATGGGAGAAAACTAATTTTTCCTTTTCGAGAGGTTGTCGGTTGGGGATAACCAAACTTCTGTAAATATGAGCAAAATCGGGGCTGGAGAGATGGCTCAGTGGTTAAAAGCACTCAGTGGTTAAAAGCACTCAGTGGTTAAAAGCACTTTTCTTCCCAAGGACCCAAGTTTCATTCCCAGAAGCCCTGTCAGACAATTTACAGCTCTGGGGGATCTAATACTCTTTTCTGGCCCCTGAGGGCACTGCACTCAAACCTACCCATAGTTAAAAATCTGTAAAAAAAAAATCAAGAAAATAGCAACAGTATTAATAACACTACTACCTTCTTTAGGGCTGTTGTGAGGGACACGTTATGTAATAAGGTTAACAGTAACCATCCTTGTGTTCAAACAGTAGCCAGTTCTTTGAAACTGTTCCTCTGTTCATATTAGCTGCTACTCCACACATAAAGAGTGACAATAAGGTGTAAGCATATTGTTTAGTATTGTCAAGGGGGTCACATTAGAGTAACAATATTCAGAACATTTTTATTTGGCAAAGCTGGGACTCTCTACATTAAATCCCCATAAACCAGGGGTGGTGATGTGGTGGCACACAGAGGCAGGTGGATGTCTGTGACTTTGAGGCCAATCTGGTCTATAAAGTGAGTTCCAGGACAGCCAGGACTACACAGAGAAACCCTATCTCAAAAATCAAAAACCCAAACCAACCAACCAAACAAAACTACCCACATGGGAGGCTCATGTGGCCTCTTTCCTCACAGAGGGACTGTAGATGGTTAATGGGTGCAGGGGAAGGGGAAGCAATTTTCTTGAGTAGTGTAGCCACTGATAAGTTGCCAGTAAATATCCCCCCCCCATTCATATCCATGTCAGCAGCCACAATTAAACTCAGTGGGGGGCATCAAAATGGGGGTCTTGTTGAGGAGAAGGGCTTGGGGGGGGGAAGAGGGAGGGAGGGTAATGAAGGCAAAGATGCCTCCAATTCAGAATACAGGTGAATAAAATTGTCAAATGAAAACATAAAACTGAAACCTCCCCACAAATAATATTTTTTATATCAATGGCAATCAAACCTCAGGCTTTGGATCAGAAAGATTTTCTTAAGAACTGACCACCCCAGTTAAGAATCAAAGCCAGTCAGTCTCTCAAAGTAGCTGGAGTAGTTGGGAAAGGACAGCCAGACGCTGATGATGTAATCAGTTCTCATCCCTCCCCTGAAGTGCTGGGCATACCCTTGGGTGGCTCCTGGTGAGTGCTAATCCTGGGTCTAGGGAGGAGGTGATGGTTGATGGGTCACTGTGTGGTCCATGAGTGCCTGTAACTCCTGCTCAAGGGGCTCCAACACCCTCTTCTGGCTTCTAAGGCACCCACGGGCCTGTGCACATACTTCCCTCCCCCACAAAATTTAAAATTAAATAAAAATATTGGAAACATACAATGGCGGTAGCGCCTTTAGATGTAATTTAAGATGGTGTAGCCAGTAAAGGAGAGTCAGTAGTTCACATGACGGGAGATTCATGGTGGTGAAGGAAGTTTCACTCATGGGTCTGTGTGAGAGCATCTTACCCCAGGCTTCTCCTTGTGCCTTTCAACATTCAGTCTGGCCTCTGTCCCACTACCAAGCCTCCATTTCTGTGTGTGCTGCACCAGCTGCTACACACTGGCTGTCACTGGGATCCCTGGGAAGAGGTTTGATTATACTGATGAAGGCCACTGCTCGCTTCACCGTTAGCTGAGTTGGCTTCTTCATTCCTGTCCACGGAGACCCCCCAAATGACACTGAAGGAATTTGGAAAGAGGAAAAGGGGATGGAAACAGAAGACGAAATTCAGGAGCCCACTACTGTACAGATCGTCAGTTAGGGCACAGGTATGTTATTTTATTTCCCCTGATGCACACCCTTGCCAATCTACCAAAAAGCTGTAAGCTGGTTGCCCTGGATCCCATCTGTTGTTGCACCAATCCTAAATGGTCTTGTAATAAAAACCCAGAGCCAGATATTGGGGTAAATGCTGGAAGATCAGAGGAAACAAGTCGCAGTCACTTCTCACCTCGCCAACTCCTCAGCTGATCCTGTCTCCACAAACCCTCAGACTGAATGCCCCTGAGTCCTCAGTCCAAAGGGGCCTAAAATTCCTGTCTCCTCCGCCTTATGTTCCTTTCTCTGCTCAGCCATATCACTTCCTGTCTCAACCTTCCTAGTGCTGGAATTAAAGGTGTGTGACTCCCAAGTGCTGGAATTAAAGGTATGTGCCACCACTGCCTGGCTGTTTCTCTTTTAAACTGGACTAATCTCGTGTAGTTCAGGGTGGCTTTGAACTACACAGACTGATCTCTGCCTCCCGAGTGCTAGGATTAAAGGTGTGTGCCACCACTGCCTGACCTCTGTGGCTAACTCTGTGGCTGGCTCTGTCCTCTGATCTGCAGGCAAGTTAATTAGAGTACAGCAAACTATTACCACATGCGGTTGATGACATCCTTCCAGTCTTGAGATGGTGCCTTAATTTTACACCATGAACTCCATTTCTCTTGTGAGTCACACTCACCTTGGTTATTTGTTAGAATCCAGGTCTTATTATTTCCCTACTAGATTCTGATTTTACGACCTTAGAGGAGGTGGGGACTGGGTATCTGGATGGCTAACAAGTATCCAAGTCAGCAGCCAGAATTAAACTCAATGGGTGGGGTGAGGGGCTTCTTGTTGAGAAGAAGAAGGGCGAGAGGGGGGGGGGGACTAGTTTAGGAGATAGTAAATTAGCTGTGGTGGTGAATGAGAAGTGTCCCCACAGGCTCAGGTATTTGAATGTGTTTCCTGGTAGGTGGTGCTGTTTGGGGAGGTTATGGAGCCTTCAGGTGGTGCAGCCTGGCTGGAGGAAGCATGTCACCGAGGATGGGCTTTGAGGGTTCATAGTTTCTCTCCACTGTCTGTTTACAGTGCTTTGTGTTCATAGTTCAAGATCTGATTTCTCTCAGGTTTCCACTTCCTGCTCACCGTGTTTTATCACAACAGAAAAGTAACTCATACACTAGCTCCTTCCCTGTGGCTGCTGGAGAGATTGAGGATCCTATCTGCTGGGTAATTGGCTGCACATGTCCAGGGTAAGGTGTGGATTTGGGGTGCTAAGATCAATTTTGATTTTGCATTCTCTCTCTCTCCCTTCTTTCCTCCCGCCATTCTTCTTTTCTTCCTCCTTTGCTCCCACCTCTCTTTTGTTTTAAGTCAGGTGTCTTTGTGTCCTTGTGTGGGTCCCGCTGAGGCCAGAAGAGGGCATCCAGTCATCTGGAACTTGAGTTACAGGTGGTTGTAAGCTCTCAGATGTGGGTGCTGAGAACTGAACTTAGGTCCTCTGCAGGAGCAGTACTTGCTTTTTAACCACAGAGCTAACTCTCTAGTCCCAGCTCTCTCCTGCTTCCTCCTTCTTCTCCCTCCCTCTTTCTCTCTCTATTTCTGTGGTACAGGATCTCATATAGCTCAGGCTGGCCTGGAACTCATTTTGTAGCCAAAGCTGGCCTTGAGCTCCACATCCCAAAGGCTGGGATTACTGGCATGCACCAACTTGCTCGGTTTCTCATTTTCTTTTTCTCACTGGGCACATTTTATTGTACCATTTAAGTAGCACATCACAAGTTCTGTCTGCAGACAAAGTAGAATATAGTAGATGCAATTCTGGCAGGAAGTAGAAGATGCATTCTGTGGGTCATTCTGAAGAAACTTTGATGGACTGTTTCTGGAAGTGCAAAAGCCATCAAGAGATGTTTCCATTAGCAACAGTGGGCTGGGGAAGGGTATTAGTTTCTTTCTTAGGCTACTGCCCCAAATTAGCATCAACCTAGTGACTTAAAACTTCATAACTTTATTTGCTCAGCATTCTGGAGAAAGAAGTCTGAAAGGAGTTTCTCAGGGTGCAGACACAATGTTGACAGGGACGGATCCTTCTGGATGTCCCAAGGGGAGAAAGGTGTTGTGTAGCTTCAGGTTTGCTGCTGACATTCCTTGGTTTATGTCCTTAACACTCCAAATTTGGTTTCTCTGGTGACGTAGACTTCTGCTCTGCATCACATTTCCTTTTGCCTTCCTCGTGTGTGTGTGCACGCGCGCGCGTGTGTACAAACATGTACATACAGGTATACATATGTACATGGAGGCCAGAAGTGAATCTTGGGTGTTAGCTTTAGGAACTATTTATCTTATATTACTATTATTTGTTATTAATTTTTGGTATATATGTGGTATATGTGTACATGGTGCGTGCTTGTGTATGATTTTGTGTGTGTGTGTGTGTGTGTGTGTGTGTGTGTGTGTGTGAGAGAGAGAGAGAGAGAGAGAGAGAGAGAGAGAGAGAGAGAGAGAGAGCACTTGTAGATGTCTGAGGAAGTCTTTGGTGTGCTGAGATAGGGAACTTCACTGAACCCAGAGCTACACCAGCAGCCAGTAAGTGGCAGTGACCCTCCTGTCTCCATGCCTCGCAGGGCTGTGGTTACAGCCACATCTGGATTTCTTTTTTAAAGCCTCATTTTATTTTATTTAAATCTATTTTAACTTTATTTTATATGCATTGGTGTGAAGGTGTCAGATCCTGGAGATCTGAACTTACAGACAGTTGTGAGCTGCCATGTGGGTGCTAGGAATTGAACCCGGGTCCTCTGGAAGAGCAGCTCTTAACCTCTGAGCCATCTCTCCAGCCCCCACATCTGGATTTTTAATTTTTATTTTTTTAATGTGGATACTTGGGATCTAAATTCAGGTGCTCATGTTCGCATAGCAAGTGTTCTTACTGACTGAGCCATATTTCCAGCCTTCTTGTTATTGAGACAAGGACTCTCATTGGCCTGGAGTTCACCAATTAGGACAGGCTGACTGGCCAGCAAGCCTCAAAGATGCTCCCGCCTCTGCCTCCCCAGTGCTGGGGTTACAGGTGTGTGCCAGCACACTTGGTTTTCAACATGGCTTCTGAGACCCAGACTTGGGCCCTCAGGCTGGCACAGCAGACATTTTGCCCACTGTCTTATCTCCCTAGTCCCAGGGCTTCTTTCTACAAGTAGATTTGTGGTTTCGTTTGGCACCCACACACTACTCCAGCATCAGCTCCCGTCTCAGGATCTTAAGTTATCTTAATTAGCTTAATCATGTCTGCACTCTTCCTTTGCCACATGAGATTACTGAGATTAGGAACGTGCTAATCAGTCTTGTCAACTTGACTCAAAGTAGAGACACCTCAGAAGAGGGAATCTCAGTTGAGAAATTGCCCGAGTCAGATCAGCCTGTGGAGCTTTTTCTTGATTGCTGATTGACGTGGGCGGGCCCAGCCTGTTGTGGGCGGGCCTAGCCTATTGTGGGCGTTGCCATCCCTGTGCAGGTGGGCTTGAATTGGATAAAGAAGGTAGTTGAACAGGCCACAGGGAAGAGCAGGGAACAACATTTCTCCATGGTCTGTGCTTCAGTTCCTGCCTCCAGGTTCCTGCTTGAGTTTCTGACCTGGATTTCCTTGGAGATGGACTGTAACTCCGTAAGTCAAGCAAACTTTCCTCCTCAAGTCATTTTTGGTCAGTGTTTATCACCGCAATAGAGGGCAAACTAGGACAACGAGCTGCTTATCTTCAGAGACTGTTACCCGACTTGCTGTTCAAAGTGGGGCTGTAGTAGCCCACAATTGAGGGTAGAGGGCACATGTCAGAATGCAGAGGGAAGAGGGGGAACACCCTGATCTCTTGCTCTAGTCTCCGATCAGTGAATCTCGACAACTACGGATGAAGACGAGGTCCATTGAAGTCATTCTTCTGGGTACCAAGCAATGTAGAAAAGAGTAGAGAATGGATGTGGGAGAAATTAGTGAGCAGGTGGGCATCAGTACCAGCTACTGCTAAGCACCGGGCGTGATTGCAGCCCTTGAGGTGAACAGTGTTGCTCAGAGTAGGTCCTGTGTTACAGTTGCACAGTGTTGTCATGCATCCTTAGGTCTCATGCATCCTCAGGAGATGGGATGAGAGATGGAGACTTATTTCAGTCCAGGCTTTGGATTTCTCTTTATTATTCTTTGTGGCGTAGCCTAAAGTGGAGAAGAGCTGTTTGGCTGACTTGAAAGGGACTAAAGAGTCAATCTGTACTCTGAAATCAGCACCAGCCCCGGGCCTCCTTGAGAAGGTTACAGCTCCAGGCAATTTCATCCCCCACCCACCTTGTCTTCAGCTGCCCCACGCTGTTCTTGAGACTTGCATTGGAATTTTGATACCTTGCACAGCATAGCTGTCGTTTCTACAGTGACAGCGAAAACCACACTTGGATCAACAAGAGAGAGGAACGTGGCTTGGTAGGTGAGTGAGCCCACTGGGCCTGCTGCAGCCCCAGCAGCCCACAACGTCTCAGCCTTTCTTCCTTTCTGTCATTTCCTACCAGGTATCCTTCTTTCTCCATCCCCAGGGCCACCTACCAGCCAGGACCACAGCTCTCCACCCCTCCTCCCCCTTCCCCCAGCTTCTCTCTTTAGTAGAGTCTTGAATGTCTTTTCCTAGCAAAATGGCTGAGATTGACCTCAGGTGTTTTGGGAAATACCCATGTCCAAATTCTTACCTTCTAATGATGGCTCTGACATATTATTTTATTGACATTTGAAACTAAAGACAAAACCAGCTGCTTCTTGAGGGAGGTGGGAAGCGAAACATGAAAAGAATCTTCCGTATAACCACTGCTCCCACCCCGCCCAAACCCAAACCAATAAAACAAGTCTAGCCGATAATTCAACCTCCATGCCTCCTGCTCCCTGTGACTAAAGACTGTAGAGGCAGCGCAGCGGGGACTCCTCATTGCTGAAGAATTTATCATCAGGAGTTTTATTAGTTTTAATGTAGCCAACAGGGGCTTCTGACAGTATTCTTTCTTCCTGAGGGACATTTTCTCTCTAAGGACAAATGTTCTTCAGAACCAACACCTTAACTGCCTTTATAATTCAGTGTGGCTTGGTTGAACAGCATACCTTTCACAAATGCCATCACAGGAGAAGGATCCCACAGTTTGGAGGAATTTGTCACTTGTACCTTTCTTTTAGAAATGCCTTAGGGCTTAAAGCATAGCAACTCTAATTATTGTAATAATCCTCCAAAGGGAGAGAGTCATCTGTCATGGTTGAAAGTGATTTCTTTTTTAGTGGGAAAGCTTTAAAAACGTCTTGTTTGGACCTGGATTGTCATCCATGAATTGGTAATTTAAGCAAGTTACTTAAAGCCAGGCAATTAGGTTAATGAGATCGCTGGCCGTTTGAAGTTGAGCAGGCATGGAGATGAGCTCAGAGCTCTTTAGAAAGACATTAAATCAATTTGGTGTGAAAGGCAGAGGGGCATAGCCCTCTCCTACAGTTTCAGGGAAAGATCATGCACATGCAGATTTCTCTTGAAGCATGGAAATTACAATGGTGGGCCCCTCAGGCATCCTGGCAGCCACCCTACCATCTAGGAAGAAGCAACAGCTGTCTCAACTCCATCACTGGGAAAGATGACAGGCCTGGATTAGGCCTTGCACAGAGGCCAGGGACTCTTGAAGAAGCCAGGCAGACATAACAGACCCATAGACACACAGAACACCTTGAACTGGGACAGATGGGATTGCTGATGAATGGGTTGAAATGGTAGAGGTCCCAACAGTGGGAGCCAGCTGGATTTACCTGGAGCTTCTCCATGGAGGGACAATTTCAGAGTAGCCAGGCTGCCTTTAGATGTTAGTCAGAGGTATTCATAGTGCTGCCAGTCACCCTTCAAAGGACAGTGTCGAATGTCTTCATGAAATATTTCCCTGCTTACCCAGACACCAAGAATCAGCCATCTTGTTGATAAATGACTTGGGCTGGTTGAATTGATAGAGTGGGGATCTGGCTTGGCTAGACCGGTGTTCATAGGGCGGGAGTAATTATATCTTAAGTGGACTATGCCGCTGAGCCTATATGCGCAGACTCTCATGGTCATGGTCTGTTTTGGAAGGCGGTTATCTGGAAAAGGCGTCTGGAGGGGGCAAAGGATGGAGGCAAGTGATGAGGGACTCCAGAGGACTGAGCTCTGTCATGTAGACCAGCCTTAACCAAATTCACTTACGGAAGTCATGAATCCACTACTTATGAATATACACATATCAGAAACCATAGATCTGACAGTGATATCAAGGGATAAATGATCTAACAGTCTGGGATATCTCCTAGCAGAAACAGGCCGCTTTGGTCAAGTTGGGTTGGAGGTAAAGGTACGTCCCACTGAGCAAAGCAGAGTGAGTGAGTTCACATCATTGAATTTAAGGAAACTATTATTGCTATTCAAAATGAGCTTGATTTTGAAGTCCACTGCTGGGCTGCTGTTGAGTTTGTGCTCCTGTTGGTGACACCTCTCACGCATTCCAGAACAGATGTCTTCTCTGGAAGGCATCATCACACACCCTCTAGATTTGGGGACATAGAATTCTCTTTCATAAGGCAGATAGAAGCTGGGGGGGAGGGCAGAGGGAAACCTGGATTTTTAGCATGTCTGCAGAGCTCCATCAAAAGAGAATCATGCTGGGCTTCTGCTTTGGGGAAATCTTATGCTGCTTTATAGATTGTTCTAGAAGTGCTGTACTGACCAGCCCTACATTGCTGGGTATTCTCTCCTCCCTCCTCAAGCTGCCCGTGTTTTTTCTTTTGTATTCCTGGGTTTTGTTGGGTGTCCCAATGGGCACCTGCATTATGATCTGATGAGGAGGGTTAGTCACGCCTGCCTTTTGTTGTTGTTAGAAAATCAGTGAGTTGAGCCTTTTATTTCAAGTTATTGAGCTTATGATAAAATCATGTGCTGTCTTGGTCTGTCCTGGGCAGCTTGCTGATTAAAGGACACAGTGGAGTTGTGGAGGCTGTCCATCACACAGTAGCATACTCCGAGTGGGGTGTGGTGTATGCCCATCTAGGAGCTTGGTAGTTGCAGAGGAGGCACAGATGTAAGGGCCAAGGTTAGCCTTGAGCTACACTCTACCAGGTAGCATTGTATTCAACAATTGTCCTGCCAGGGGCAAAGACATGTTAAAGCCAAGACAGA
The DNA here is from genome assembly GCF_007827085.1 of Peromyscus californicus insignis. Lineage (NCBI taxonomy): Eukaryota > Metazoa > Chordata > Mammalia > Rodentia > Cricetidae > Peromyscus > Peromyscus californicus. The sequence goes on along the minus strand of NW_026294436.1, from coordinate 69,432,122 downwards.
CACCTCCTCTTTCAAGTTCCTTCATTTCTAGGCCATTTGGACTAGGATTTGAGGTATTCCACTATGTTTATATTATGGACCATTCATATATATTGATTACATGTGGTATACAGGAAATAAAAATTGATAAAATAATTTATGTGACCTCAGGGAACCTGACCAGACCCTGAGGCAGGTAAGGGCCAGGAAATCATGGTATAATGTACCAGCACATGCTAGGAGCTTGAGGAAGTCGTCAGGTGTTGTGGTGGGTGACAGAGAAGGCCTATTGCAGGATGTCATGACCTACTTAGGATCTGTGCAGTGCTTTCCAGGCAGGAGAAGCATCTTCAAAGGTCTGGAAGAAGTCGTGGTACATCCTACAATGTGGAGTAAGAAGTGGGTGTAGACAGAGACTCAAGTTAGAAACCATCACATCAGATCTTTCCCAGATGGGGAAGTGGAAAGCTGACTTAACAGTGATGCACAGTTCTGATTTAGGTATCATGTGGGCCATCAAGATGGACCACACAAAACTTTTGTCTTCAGGGATCCTCCTCCTATGACTCATGTGCCTAAGGAGACATATTTCTACCCTTTCTGAGGCTGGACAATGAGGGAGTGATCATTGTTAGAATGACCCCCACGCCTCCAAGTTTTCTCTTCTAGTCCTTCTGTGAATACAAGACCCAAAAGCTCAACAGGCTGTGCTGTGCTAAAGCTTGCAGTTGACGTTACGATTGAGATTTCCAAGACCTTCCTTCTTTGGTATCCTGACTTCTCCCAGTTCTTCCTCCTCTCCAGGAAGCTCACACCCTTTTCTCTTTGTATCTTGCACACTGAGGCGCACATCTCACAGGAAGTTTGTCTTGATTCACTGTACCCACCGTCTTGGACTCTTCACCATCCCTGCCCCTGCCCCTGGATGCGGTTTATGTCAGGTGTTTTCAGTCTACGGACTTTGTTTTTATGCTTTTCACAGCAGAAGCTGTCTGTTTACCTTGCCTTCCACTTATGCAGCTGTGAGACCCATACACCAGGCAGTAATTGTTTCCCCATACTCTGATTGTACATTCTGAGTAGGCCACGGAGGAGGGAAAATAAGGAGAAGAGTTGGTCTTTCTTTAGGTATCTTGGAGACAGATGCCATAATGTCCGTTGTCAACTTGACACACCTGGGAAGAAGGACCCCTCTGCCTACTAAGCAATTGTCTCCTTCAGATTGGCTTGTGGACGTGTCTGTGGGGCATTTTCTTGATTGCTAATTAATGTAGGAGGGCCCAGCTCACTGTGAGCAGGTAAATCCCCGAGCAGGTGGGTATGGAAAAGCTAAGAAGTCAGAGGGAGCAAGCCAGTCTAGAGCTTTCCTCCATGGTCTGTGCTCCAGTTCTCGCCTCCAGGTTCCTGCTTCAGCGCCATCGAGGTCTTTGAGGATGGACTGTAACCTGCAAGCTAAATAAACCCTTTCTTTCTGAAGTAGCTTTTGGTCACAGTGCTTTATCACAGCAGCAGAGAAGCAAATGAATACACAAATGTCGCTGCTGTCATTTTATAGTTGAGAAAGCTGAATGTGGAGTGTGGTAATGTGACTCCCAAACTCACTGACTGTCACGACCAAGCTGGAGTTGGAATCAGGCCTAAGCCCTTTGGAGGTGTGTTGGAGATGAAGGCAATATGCACTATTCTGTGTGACTAAAGACAATAGTGAACTCAGCCGTCACTTCAGGGCCACTGCTCTAGCCCCATCTCAGCCACGATTTAGTATCCCCCTCACTAACTATTGGATTGTAATAATTAAGAGATTTGCATAATTGAAAATCCATACCAGAAAGCTCTTGGAAAAAAAAATTGACATTTTAAGTGTCATGCATTTGACAATGTATGTTTTCCTTTTCACAAGTTCTCCATAATTTCTAGCTTGGGCTAATTTTCCAAACTGATTTACTTTGAGGGAGAGGTTAATTTTTTTCTTCCAATGGCTTGGGATCTGGGATCTGGGTTATAGAGCTAGTCTAGTATCTCAATATTTCTTAAAGCGTGTCTTTTCTCTCCTCTCATGTCCTGTATGGGACACTGGTATACAGGTTGTTTGTGTTCTCTTCTGTAATCTGTCTGGTTCCTTGGCAACTGAGTGGATACCATTCAGCTCCTTCAACAGACATGGAGGTGGGGCACCATGGAGCACTGCCCTGTTGGGGGTTTGCTTACGCCATGCTTCTTCTATCGGAAGACTCGAGCGCAGTCTAGTGGAACTCATTTCTTCTTTATAGATAGTTGTGTGGCTATTTGAGATGGGCCCCCCTCACCCCGTTTGCCTGACTGACTTTGTTTCCAGGACACATTATTTCTCTTGTGAAGACCTCCCTCAAATCTGTGGTCCTTCTTAAAACAGGGAGGCAAGGTGCCCATGCTGCATCCTTTGTGGCTGCGTCCTTCATCTTCCAGTGGAGCCTGCCATCCCGACTTCCCCTCTGTCTTGTGGTGAGTGGCAATTCTCTGGCTTTTTCATAGGGACTTCTGAGAGGATCAAGGAGGACAACCGTCACATGGAAGCACTGTCCTGACTATGTTCCAGGAACCTGACCATTGTTCTTGAGGATCTTCGCACAGTGGAGCGGAGGCAGAAGCAGAAAGCAGATCTTGACACTGTTGGGGAGTGCCATGAGATGGGGGCCATGGCTTCTGCTTGGGCTGTGGGGAAGCAGGCAGGACAAGGGTAGCCTGAGGGAGGCAACATCAATGCTAGGCCTCAGAGGATGGGGAACATTATCGACAAGGGGCATAAAATGGGGGACGGGTTTTGGATTGCTTGGGAAGTCTGAATGAAGCCTGGGGGTTGGCCTGGGTCTTTTTGTCATGAGGGAGGGTGGGGCAAAAGTAGATGTAGATTATAAATTTGTTTTATTTTCTCTCACAAGGAGTTAGACCATTCTGCAGTAAGACATCAATCAGAGAGGAAATATTGAGCATGAAATAGCTGGGGTTTCAGGTCCCCCTGGCTGGTTCTTGGCACAGTGTGAAGGGGAATGATTTTAGTCGATGAAACACTGGAGACTAATTTGGCAGTTCTGGCTGAGCTACAACTTCCTTCTTGACCAAACTTCTCCCCAAGACTCGTGTCTAACCTCCCTCAGCCCTGATAGGTTCCTGCTGCTCTCTTAGGAAAGATGTGGAAGGTGCCAGCGAGAGTACCAGCCTGTAGTTGAAGGGACAGCCGAGAGCGTCACTGTCCTTCAGCAAGAACACGGAACTTCAGAGACAATAAGACTAGGGCTTGGGGCTGTGTGGGTCCCCAGAAGCAGGCCACAGAAAGGGGACATGCCAGGGGGCTGTGTGGGTCCCCAGAAGCAGGCCACAGAAAGGGGACATGCCAGGGGGCTGTGTGGGCCCCCCAGAAGCAGGCCACAGAAAGGGGACATGCCAGGGGGCTGTGTGGGTCCCCAGAAGCAGGCCACAGAAAGGGGACATGCCAGGGGGCTGTGTGGGCCCCCCAGAAGCTGGCCACAGAAAGGGGACATGCCAGGGGGCTGTGTGGGTACCCGAGAAGCAGGCCACCGAAAGGGGACATGCCAGGGGGCTGTGTGGGTCCCCGAGAAGCAGGCCACCGAAAGGGGACATGCCAGGGGGCTGGGTGGGTCCCCGAGAAGCTGGCCACAGAAAGGGGACATGCCAGGGGGCTGTGTGGGTCCCCAGAAGCAGGCCACAGAAAGGGGACATGCCAGGGAAGCAGGTGATCCTCCCTCCCTCCCGCTCCCTTTCTTCCATTCTTTCTTTTGAGAGAAGGTGGTTTTGCTGTGTAGCCCAGGCTGGCCTTGAAACTGCATTCCTCCTGTCTCGGCTCCCAGTACTCAGATTACAGACTTGTTACACTACACCGTCTCCCTCTGCGGGGTTTTGTAAGGCTATGGCCAGAGTATTTGCGCAGGGCATTGAAGGTATAAAATTTTTTTTATTGGTTTTATGAACAAGATTTGTCCAGAAAGGTTGTTGATGATGTACTGACAGTATGACTTTAAATTAAAAAATTTATTACTATTATTATTGAATACACACACACACATATATGTGTATATATATACACATATATATGATGTTATAATGTGTGTGAGTGGCATGTACACGTGCCATGGACCGTGGGCAGAAGTCAGAGGACAACTTTAGGAGTTATCTCCTTCCACCTCGGTGAAGCAGGGTCCCTCCTGTTTCTCTTCTCATGTGTTTCCCCCGCTAGCTAGCCCATGTGTTTCTGCTAACGCTGCCATCTCCCATCTTGAAGTAAGACGGCAGGGATTGCAGATGTGTGCTACCATATCTGGCGTTATGAAACCATTTATTTATTTGTGGGTCGAGCAGTATCATCATGTACATGTGGAGGTCGGATGACAGCTTGTGGGAATTATCTATCGCCTTCCAACACTCCCGGGGATCAATTCAGGCCATCAACCTTGGCAGTGAGTATTTTACTGTTCACCGAGCCTCTCTCCCTTGGCCACATCTGGCTTTTTTTTTACGTGAGGTTTGGCTCTTGAACCCAGGTTTGTGAGATTTCAAGGCAAGCACTTTTACTGACGGGGCCATCTTGTCAGCCGAAGAGTATTGTTGAACACGGTTCTCTGAGGCATATCTGAGCGTGTGCCAAAGCTGGAACGTGACTGGAGGTCCTCTCACGTCACCGGGCTTATGACACTCAGACAAGAGAGAGTCTGATTGTTTTTTTTTTTTCTGACACAAAATAGTTGGTTTTGGTTATAAAAGCAATGCATGCTCAGATGGGAACATTTAGAAACTGTGGAGTGGAGTTTATAGTAACACGTGTAAGTTACTTCCTGCTTGTCTGTGTTGCTTCTTCAAATCCACCACAGGGGGGCGTCTGCTGCAAGATTTGCCCTGCAAGAGCATTAGGCAGATAAGCTGTCACTGACAAGGTTAAGTTAATTTCTCTATTTTTTTTTTTCCATTGAAGTGTTGGGAACAAACCCGGGCCGTGGGTATGGCACACAGATAACTTATCACTGGGCTGTATCACTCCGCGTAAGCCAGGCGGGCCTGGACCTCACAATCCTCCCGCTCCTGCGCCTGTGAAATTCCTAAATGCTGAGATAATAACTGTGAGCCACCATGCCGGGCTGGGTTAATTTGTTCTTCAATTCTCCTACATAACGTTGCAATAGACACATTTACAGATAGATCTTTGTATTCCTCTTTAGAAGTGTGGCCCTAGGGTGGGTTCCCCAGAATAAGATGATGTGATGGGTCAAAGGTTTCTTTGGGTTTCTGTGGACTTTTCTTCTCTGCCTGGAGCTTGTGTTGATTGTCAACTTGCCGAGGGGCCGAGAAGTACCCAGGAGATGTGAAGCTGGTTTCTGGGTCTATCTATGAGAACCTCCTGGAGAGGACCCCTGAAGGGGAGAAGACCCATGGACCGTGGTGGCCCCTCTGGTGGGCTGGAGACCTGGAACTCGCAGTGGAGGGCAGAGGGACAAAGCCACCGGGCCAGGCATCTGTTTGCTCCTTCCATCCTGGATGCCAGGGTGTGAGGTGCTCTGCTCCATCTGGAGCTCCCACCTCCAGGGACTGTGAAAAGGGGTGCCTAGGACTCCCCTCTCCTTCAGATGGTTTCTCCCAGGTGTCTGCGGTCAGGTGAGGGGAGAGCTAGTAAGCACAAGGGAAACCTCATTTAACTCTCCCTGTGCCTGGTGCTGAGAACTGACTTCAGAGACTCACCAGCACCCTCACTGCCACTGGGCTACCGTCCCAAACGTCTTCTTTTTAGTTCGAATGTCTTTGTCATCAGTAGGGTTTCTGCATTTCTGTGCTGACTGATTGCTCAGTAGTTTTTTTCTTGGGTCAATTAAAAAGTTTTAAATGTACTTCTCTGTCTGTCTCTGTCTCTGTCTCTGTCTCTGTCTCTGTCTCTGTCTCTCTCTCTCTCTCTCTCTCTCTGTGTGTGTGTGTGTGTGTGTGTGTGTGTGTGTGTGTGTGTATCTGCATGTTTGCCAGTGTGTGGAGGTCAAAGGACAACTTGTGAGAATTGGTTCTCTCTGTCCACTATGTGGTTAAGCCATATTGCTGGCCCCCTTTAGTCAGTTTTGAGCTAAAATGTTCTCCTCATTCTAGAAAAAGTTTTATTAATTTTTATTCTATGAGTACGAGTTTTTGCCAACATGTATGTATGTGCGCTGTATGGATACCTGGTGCCCACGGAGGCCCCATCTCCTGAAACTGGAGCCCAGGGTGGTTGTAAGCCTCCATATCGATGGCTGGGGGCTGAACCCAGGTCCTCTGTCACAGCAGCAAGCGCTCCTAACCACTGAGCCACTTCTGTAAGTGCCCCCTCTTGTTATTTTTTTAATTTGATTTTTTTAAGCATCCCCCCCACCCCCCGCATTTTTCTGAGGTTCCTATACAGAGGCTGTAGCAGGGCCAGCAGTGTCACGGCTTGCTGTCATTTCTTGTTCCTCCCTGAGAGCCTCATAATGCCAGGTCCACTTGTTTCACCAATAAAACCCAATGTGATGGCTGGAGGTGTCGTTCAGTGGCAGAGCTCTTGGCACATGCAAGGCTCTGGGTTCCATCTCCAGCACTATAAAGCACCCCCACATAGTCATGGCTTAGCTCACAGTATGGTCCAGGCACTTGGAGAAACTTGGCGTCAGCAGGACGAGCAGGAAGAGATGCCCAACCTGCAGGTGCTGAACTTGATGATGTGGCTGCAATAAACCCAGGGTGCTTGTAGCTCCTTCCCCGATCCCTGACCTACAATCTGCAATGAAACAGAACAGTCTGGAAAGGAAACCAGAGCTCAAAAGCTTTAGTAGAATGAGGGTCTAGAGTTGTGAGCATGAGTGGGTGGTCTGGCTCCATCTTTCATGGGTCGTCTCGTACACCATTGTTGGCTAGAGACCAGTGTCTGTTCAGTCTTGCAGACACTTGGCTGTCACCATTGCCTGGAGGGAGCACCTTCTCCTCACTGTGTGGATGGGTGGGATATTACGATCCATTGTTCCGTTTGTCTCTTTCTCCCCAGACCATACCGTTTTACTCACCATGGGTTTGTAATGTGTTTTGAAACCAGGGTGTGTGATGGCTCCAGCTTTGCTCCTTCCTGAGATTATTTGGATTGTTTGAGCTCATTTGTGGTTCCTCATGAATTGCAGGATACATTGTTTCCCCAATCTTGTTAAAAACAAATTTTGATAGAAATACATTTTGTCTGTGGATTGCTTTGGCTGCAGTGACTGTTTTTATTATTATTAAGTCCTTCAATGTATGAATAGATTTATCTTTTAAAATGAATCTCAGTGATGTTTTGTAGATTTCAGTTTATATCTTCTTTTGCTTTATGGGTTGTTTATTCCTGGGGACTTTTTTCTTTTTCTTTTCTTTTTGTTCAGTGCTGGGGATTGAATCCAGAGTATCACATGTTAAATAAGCACTCTATCGCTGAACTACATCTCCAGCCCCTTTGTACCTTTAAAAATTTGAGACAGGGTCTCTCTAGGTTGCCTGGCCTTGAACCTTTCAATCTTCCTGCTCCAGTCTTCCTGGTAGCTGTGATCACAGATGTGCACACCAAGGCCCTGTTTATCCCTGGGCGCTTTTCATGCTGTGTTTTTTTTTTTTCCTGAACAATAGTTTGAATTTTATTTTTTATTTTATGTGTATGGTGTTTTGTCTGCGTACCATGTGCATGCCTGGTGCCCATGGAGGCCAGAGGAGGGCACCAGATCCTATGGAACTGTTTATAGGCAGTTGTGAGCTGCCATGTGGGTACTGGGAACCACATCCTAATTCTCTGCAAGAGTAGAAAGTGCTCTTAACCTTTAGCCACTTCTCCAGCCCATCTTTACATTGTAAAAGAATTCGATAATCATTTACTTCATTATATAGTTGCATGCCATTCATCTGGGACTTAAGTAACCAGAACTCTTAATTAATTGTTTCAAATAATTATCTGAATATTCCATCATTTACGGAGGAATTGTCTCCCTGTCATTTATTACAGATGCCACTCTTAAGTGACTTGTTTTTTTTGTAAGCAGGAAGATACCTTCATTGTGAGCATGCATTACTGACTCATTTAATTTTATGAAAAATATCATTGTTGTCGAGGTTTATAACACATAATGAGATAGAAATCAGACAACAGGAATGTAGAACTGAGCGGTAGATCAAATATTAACAAGCACAAACTCTTGGTTGCTTTCCTTCTTCTGAGACATTCACACTGAGCTATGTCTGTTAGGAGTATATTCTTTTTTTTCTTCGTTTACTCTAGAAATTATTCATTTATTTTTGGTACAGGGGCTGAACCCAGGCCCTGTGTGCGCTACGCCAGTTCTCTGCTATGGAGGAATATCCTCAGCTCCTGGCAAATATTTATTCAGGGGCCTTTTCTGGACCAAACCCCAGAAGGGACTCACGCATAAATAAGGTATGGTGTCCGCCGTTGAGTTTCTCAATATACGGGGAAGCATATTAGCTGGGAATGATTGAGCTTCTGCAACACACTGAGGAGCTGGGCTTATCTGTAAGTACGCTGATTGTCAGTTCCAGGCACTGATTCAGAAGCGTAGATTACAGGCTCTCTGCTGTTGCTGTTCTCATCTCTCTCTTCCATTGCTGCAGAAAAGCTGCATTCGCTACAGTCTTTGCATCTTTAGATACACACACATGCAGATATTCATACACACAGATACACACACATGCAGATATTCATACACACAGGTACACACACATGCAGATATTCATACACACAGGTACACACACATGCAGATATTCATACACACAGATACACACACATGCAGATATTCATACATACAGGTACACACATGCAGATATTCATACACACAGGTACACACACATGCAGATATTCATACACACAGGTACACACACATGCAGATATTCATACACACAGGTACACACACATGCAGATATTCATACACATAGATACACACACATGCAGATATTCATACATACAGATAGACACACATGCAGATATTCATACATACAGATACACACACATGCAGATATTCATACACACAGATACACACACATGCAGATATTCATACATACAGATACACACACATGCAGATATTCATACATACAGATACACACACATGCAGATATTCATACATACAGATACACACACATGCAGATATTCATACATACAGATACGCACACATACAGATATTCATACACACAGATACACACACATGATAGTAAAAATAAGGGGTAGTGGGCAATGCAGGGCAAGAGAGTTTTCTCTCATGGTGCCTTCCTTTTATCATGGAGGAAAATCTTCCCGGAAACTATTTAGCAGACATCCTCTTTCCTCTCACAGGTCACATACCCATCTTTAGATCAGATATTTGGTAGTTTCCAGAGACCGAGGCAACTTTGATTGACACCGAGCAAAATAATTGTTTTGTGAATAAAAAAAGGGATCTGTAACTTTTAATTTTAGTTAATTTATGTGCATGTATCTGTATGTATGTGTAATCTGTGTATCTGTATGTGTGTATCTCTGCATGTGTATCTCTCTGTGTCTGTTTGTATATCTGTTTCAGTGTGTGTATATCTGTGTTTGTGTGTGTTTATCTCTGTGTGTGATGTGTATCTGTGTGATGTGTATCTGTGTGTATCTGTGTTTGTTTATGTTTATCTGTGTGTATCTGTGTTTATGTTTATCTGTGTGTATATCTCTCTATGTGTGTATCTATCTGTGTGTGTATCTCTGTATGTATCTCTCTCTCTGTGTTTCTGTTCTGTGTGTGTGTCTGTATGTGTATGTGTTTGTGTGGAGGTCAGGTGTCATTCTTCAGACTGCTCATTATCTACTCGGGGTGAGATTGTGTCTCTCACTAACCTGGAAATTGTGAGTTTGATTAGTCCGCTGGCCAGTGTGCCCTAGGGATCCACCTCTCTCTGCCTCCTGGTGCTTGGATTGTAACCATGAGCTACCATGCTCAGCCTTTTTAAGGTGAATTCTGAGGATTAAACTCAGATCTTCAACTTGCATGACAAGCATTTTGTTGGCTGCACTGTCTCCCTGGGTTGGTCAGGGACTTTTGAGCAGGTATGTTGTAGATCTATTATCAAGAGACACTGGCTCACACAGATACCTATGAGAGTGAATCAAGGGATTCTAATGTCTGTCCTGCTTCCCATGACCTTAGCAAGAACCAGCCCTTGTTAGTCTCTGGGTTCTCTACTGTAAATTGGAGATCTTAATACTTGCCCTGTCCCTACTGACAGTCAAAAAAATGCCTTTCAAAACTCGAGGCATCAAACATGGATACCTTTCAGTTTTATTATGTTTGGGGTACTATATGAGATTCCCCAGCTAAAAAGTTTGCCCTGTTCAGTGTGGGTATGGGAATGAGCCACAGGGATGGAATCAGAACCCTTCTGGCATGAAGCAGGCCACTGAAGGCACGTGGAGGATCCTTATTCCATTTCTGTGCACACGTCTTGAACTAGACCAGGAACTGGAACAGCAGTTGCTTCCTTTTTGTAGCTGGAGAATTTTTCTCCAGCTCCCACCACCAAGTCCCGCCAGTCCTGGAGCCCACTTATGAAATAAACACACAGACTCTTACATTATTTAAACTGGTTGGCCATTAGCTCAGGCCTACCATTGTCTAGCTCTCACTCTTATATTCAGCCCATTTCTATTAATCTTTACTTTGCCACGTGGCTCGTGGCTTACCGGTACTTTACATCTTCCTTGTCTTGGCGGTGGCTCCAGCCGGTCTCCCTTTCCTTCCTCCTTCCTCAATTCTCCTGTACTTCCTGCCTGGTCACTGGCCAATCAGTGCTTTATTTATATAAAGCAATATCCACAGCACCTTTTCTTATTGTAGTTTGTGCTTGGGAGCATGACTTCTCACTGTTGGATTTGTCAAATCAATTTTATTTTGTTTTTTATTAGCTTGTGTGTGTGTGTGTGTGTGTGTGTGTGTGTGTGTGTGTGCGTGTGCGTGTGCGCGTGTGTGTGTGCGTGTGCGCGTGTGTGTGTGCGCGCGTGTGCGCGTGTGTGCATGTCCACGCCATGGCTTCCCCATGGGGGTCAGAGGACAACTCTAGGGAGTTGGTTTTTCTCCTTCTACCTTGTTTGAGGCAGGATCTCTGACTTCTGTTGGTCTCTGTGCTGCATAGTTTCATCTGTGTGGCCAGGGGAGCTTCCAGATGATTCTTGGGTCTTTCCCCACTCTCAAAGAGCTAGACTCACATATGTTTGCTTCCAAAGCTGACTCTCACGTGGATTCCAGGGATTGAACTCAGGCCATCAGCCTTGCAAAGCAAGCGTTTTTCCTGCTGAGCCATCTCACTGACACCACTGTTGCAATTTCTCACACAGGTACCTAGGTCCCACCAAGAGTAACTGTGGAGGATGCTGGCAACCAGGAGTGATTAATTCTCATCTTTTTACCTAATGACATTACGTTTCCTGGGGGAGAGGGTGGGTATACCAGAAGTTCCCATGGAGCATGAGGTGGGTATTCAGTTCTTCCTCAGATTCGTGAGGTGGAAGTGGAAGACTTTCATCCTTTCAAAGCAAAGAGCTGTAGCTCACTCAGCACTTGCAAACAAGTTGGACAGAAGGAAAAACTGACTTTGTTGGAACCGGAGGGAGGTTGGTAAGTGCAGGACTCAAAGGGAGACCTCAGTGATTAAGTTCAACCGTTTCCTTTCTGCGGGCATAGAAGAGAAGTATTTCTGACTTTGCCCTGACCTTTTCAACTTTAGCCTGCTTGCTTAGCTGGTCACAGTGCTAGTTCCTCTTCTACCCACAGAGGTTCCTTTGCTTTCTCCCTGGAAATGTAAAGCCCCGCCACCCCCCACTTCTGGCAGAAAACCCTCCGTAAACCTTGCTTGAACCTATGTCCACATTGACCCATCTTGCTTCCATGCATGAGGCACCTTGGTAAGCAGCCGGCCCTGGGGGCAGTTACTAATCTTGTCATTTGTACCTTGTGGTCTTTTCTTACCTACCTCACCCATCCATTTAAATTAAATTGCCATCAGTCTCTTCCCCACTGGGGGAAGATTAATGAGCCTTCATCTGTCCCCTTCGCACATGCAATCGTCACGTCCTGAAGAGAGGTGGTGGCAAATAAATTATGAGCTGTCATCATAGAGGATGATGGGGCAGCTCTTGAGTTCTTCTCTATTCACAGGCTCTGAGCTGGGCAGGTGTGGGGTCAGCACTCATGGGTGTGATGCTTCTGAGAGGGGACTGGGAGGCTGGGACCATGGGAAGTGTAGGATTAGCAAGTCTCAAGGGAGTCTGCTCGCAAAATGGATAGCCTCTGACTCAGTTCAATTATTTTGTTTCTCACTCGTAAATCCATAAATAGCACCCTAAAGCCATGGACGTTAAGATAGAATGTGCATAGCACTATGTTCTGAGGAGTTTGGGACTTTAACAAGTCATTTTTATTTGTTTTGACCTCTACTTTGTTTTCATATCCAAAATAAAGATATGAAGGAATCACCAGATTCCTTCATAGGAGTCTGGCCACTCATGACCCTCATCGCCTCAGTTCTGGGGAACCATTACAGGTGTGCCAAAGACTTGAGTTCTGATTCCCTGAAGGCCTATCCCCTCTATCCACAACATGGAGATGTCTAGACCATATTAATTAAGTGGGTCTTAGGGGCCAGTGAGATGGCTCAGTGGGTAAGGGTGCTTGCCGCTAAGCCCAGTGACCTGAATTCAATCCCTGGGACCCATGTGGAATGAGAGAACTGACTCCTGAAAACTGTACTCTGACCTCCACATATGTGCTGTGGCACATGTTCCCATGTACACATACACAAATACATAAGACATATAAAGAAAAAAATGCATCTTGGGTTTGTAACATCTCTGGGCTTCTAAGACTTTGCAAAGTAGCACCATGTCATATGCTCCGCCCAAGCTCACAAAATGTAAGGGGTCCCCATATCCATGTCTCGACAATGCTCACATACCTCACTTCTGGCTCATGTTGGGAGAGCATGGAAAGCCATCAGGGGAAATAACCTAGTTCTGTTTTCACAGGATGGATTCTCTTTGTAGTGGTTCATTTTTCTGTGGATGGATTGAGTTTTGAAACAATGTAAGATGTTTTAAAATAGAAATTTTATTGATATCAATAAAATCAAAATTTCCTCTGATGTCTCCAGGCAGTAAAACCAAGAGCATAGTTGGTAATGTGATTCTCCAAGTCCAGCCTCTGCCCTCAAGCGCTTTTCCTTGCCTCTGTCCTTGGTAGCCAAATCTCAGGGATTTGCTGCCATGAGCTGGCCTGGGAACCGTTTCTCTGCCGGCTGATTCCGCTGAAGGGAAACTCTTCCTGTGGGGAAGCAGCCTGCACAAATTGTGAGAACCACTGGCCAGTCTTATCTCTTACTCATCAATCCACAAAAAAAAAATCCCAAGGCTATAGAATTTTAGTTAGAAAGACCATCACACTCTATGAGGTGTTTGGGACTGTGAAGGTGTCATTTCCTTTCTTGACCTTCAGTTTTGTGCATGAGAACGTGTGTGTGTGTGTGTGTGTGTGTGTGTGTGTGTGTGTGTGTGTGTGTGTAGAGGGCACGGAAAACACCAAAGAAACAAGGCCACAATAGACACAATAGGGCTGGTGCACATAAGAACTCACAAGACTGTAGCAGCATCTGCAAGGCCTGCACAGGTACAACATGATGAGGTTCTAGCACTGAGATGGGGAAGTGGACCCAGGCTCCCAACCCTAACAGAGATGCTGTCTCCAGTGGACAACTACTTGCAAAGGAAAAATTGGTTTCTCCAAGGGAGTCTTACTGGGTCTACAAACCACACTGCAGGGCAAGCCCCATGCCCAGCAGTAGATGGTAAACACAAAGCACACTCCATGGTATTTTTGGAGGGTCCCTCCCCTACATTGCTTTGTTTGGGGGCATTTCTTTTTATCGTACTCATCTCTTGTTTGCATATTATGGTTTCTGATTTTGTGGATTTGTGTGTGTGTGTGTTTCTCATGTTTTTTCTTTTTTTCTAATAAAAAAATTTAAATTTGCCTGTTTGTTTTCTAAGAAAGGAAGAAGGTGTGGGGTCAGATAGGTGTGCAGGTGAGGATCTGGGAGGAGATGAGGCAGGAAAAACCGTAATCAGAATATATTGCATGAAAAATTTATTGAAACATTATGAAAAGCTTCTGAGTCATAGAGCTCAGTTTTAATGATATACATGGAGAGCTTGGGAAGCTGTGTTTATCTCAGTGGCCGATTAGCAAGGGGATGGCATGCCACACTAGATCAGAGATTTCTATGCATTGTTTAATGTTAATTACTGAACTATCCAGTTTTTGAAGATATAATAATTGTTTCTACCCCTTTACAGAGAGAGGGTAAGGATATTTTTTTCTGTGTGCTAAGCTTTAGCTTTATGTTTTAGTTTACTGACTGATCACATCAACATTACAAAATACCATTATGGTGCCAGTTACACAGGCATAGTACCAAGGCCCAGAGGGCTTAAGTGTTTTATCCAAAATGAAACAGCAAGTAAGCAGAGCAGCTAGCCACCCCAGGGAGGTTGTTTGGTCCCTGAATTCTCAGCCATAAGTTGCTAAATTGTAGAATTATGCTAACCCAACCAGTGAGTGTAGAGCTCAGATCTTATCCCCCATCCCAAGCCTTCCCTCTCTACCTGCACCCCCTTGTTTACCCACTATCCAGGCCTTTATAAATAGTTTTAGAAATCGTTATGGAAACTATACGTTCCCTTGGTATATAAACACACACTTATCTCTGGTTATTTAGACAATGTCCCTCAAATATGTTTGTAGTGAGCGCCCAGCAGACACTCCCCATTCTGATCCGGAGAACAGTGATAAAGGACTGTCAACTGGAGACCTCACCCTCCTGACAGTTACATTTATGCCGAAGGGTACGCTGTTTTCTGCAAGAAGTATGGCTGCCATTTTCAAAGGTCAAATAAATCACCTTTAAAGTCGTGAAAAGGTAAACAGACTGATGCCTGGGCAGCTTTCCTGGGTTTATGAGGTCTTCTGGCAGCAGAGAAACACAGGCCTCATCCATCACCCCACCCTGAGCTCCCAGGCACTTATTCCGTGGAGCGATCACTCTGTCACCCAGGGTCATTTCCCCTCAAACCGTTATTAGGCGATATGCAGGCACATGCAATGGAGCCCTTCCCATCATCCTCCCTTCCCCAAGGTGTGCTTTCTCTCTAGGGAAAATGGAAAGTTGTTGCAAAGACACAGGCTTGGAGGATGATCCAGGTGCTGGAAGAGAGGAGGAGGAGGCAAATAGGAGACCACAGCAGGAGAAGTGACAGGGAGAAAGTAGGGCAGGCCAGCGTGACAGGACATAAACAAAATCGTTGTCACTGATGAAAAATAATTCTACAGTGCATGGCGAGTGTGACTGCCTGCCAGTCGTGGCCTGCTTGGCTCAGATCACTTTTTGAAGCTCTCTGAAGGGGCTCTACACACCTCCTTTCAGCACATTCTTAAGTTGTATGTCTATAGTGAAAGTACCCTGTAAATCTCTAAGTCATCCTGGAAATGAATATTCTATACAAGAAGATAGATGTCTTCTAAAGACTGTTTCTTCAGAGCACTTCAAATCTGTGCTGTCATTTCATTGTCCCATACAGAGAGCCAGACTGGTAAGCGAAGACCCTTAAATTTAAAGAGTTGCAAGCAGGACAATGGCTCCTCAACCTTGTAGTTGCCCTGAAGTTGGGGTCATAGGCTCACAGTGACGTGGTCTTGCCTCTGGCTTTCCTTCTGCATGTCACAATAGCACAGGTTAGACCCTTCCTACTAGGAGAAGCTCCTCCAAATGGTAATATTTGTACCATTGTGGATTTCATGAGGGTGAGTGTAGACCCAGGAGGCATTCCAAATGCTTTTGTGTTTTGAAAGCATCTGACTGTAGACTCTTGTTTTCTTACCCTTTTTGAGATAGAAGAAGGGGAAGGAAGGCGGGAACAGAGATGAAACCGTTTACCTCTTCATTTGAAAGCAGTGGTATTCTATTGAACCAATCTCTTGTAAATTTGATTTTTGTTCCTTTAAATTTTTTTTTTTTCAGCCCAAGCTAGCCTGGGATTCGTCTCCGCTTGAAGGCAGAGACCACCGGCTGTCCTCATCGACCAGAGACCTAATTGCGGTCATTTATTATAGTTACTTATCTGATAGTGGCTTCATTATCTGTGATAGTTTTACAGGGACAAGCTCCACCAGGCATTCGGTGGAGTATATAAACATGTTAGCCTCGACAGGGTGTCTGTTACTTACTGTCAACACGAACTGGCCCTTGCCACATAGCTACAGCTCATATGAAGTAACGATGAGTTTAATAAGCCCCAGTGAAAGCTACAGTGTAAACAGCATATCAGGAGTGTCACCCTCTTAAACAAACAGAGGTGATGGAGAAGTACAAACAGAGCTGGATAGGAGCCTAAGGAGGTGAACATCAGGTGGGGAGAGAAATTCCACCGGCCACCTCCTGACGGGATGATGATCACAGAAGGGGCTTTTATACCGAAGGGTAACACCCACACAATCCTTTCTATCGAGACTCCATAAATTCTGATTTTTTTTTTTTTTTGCTAACCATTGGGGAGGAAAAATAGGTGGAAAATAAGTACCAGTCTCTTATGATGACTATCTTCAGAAAATGTCTAGTAAATAAATTAGTTTTGAGAGACATTATGCTGGGCATTCCACAGCTAACGTCACATGGATATATGTCTTGTGCATGGTGTACTGAGTTTTTTTTTTCTCAGTCTCAATGGAATAAAACCACAAACCAAGCTTCTAACACACAGTAAAGTATGTGAACTACACAAACCAGAGTACTGCAATATATATGCAGGTAGTTGGTACTTACATTAAATAGGGAACCATTTGCATATCATGGAGGATGCTGGGAACTTCCTTTGCCCAAGCAGGAAGAGTTCTTCTTGCATCCTCAGGGAGGCTCAACTGAGATCTGGGATATAGAAAGGCAGAGCAATCTCCCTACACACTCTCTCCCCTGGCTTCTTCCACATCCCCCAGGATTCCTGCTGGTAGTGGTTCATTTCGTCCTTCTGGGATTAAGGTTTTCTTTTTCCTCTTTGACTTTGAAATGTAAACTACTCTGGAAGGGGAAGCATATGAAGCCTTTATTGACAGAGTGGTTAGCATCAAAGAAGCCATTGAAGACCTGGGCTCAATCCCCAATGGACACCTATGGGGAAAGTCTCTTTGACTATGAAGTGAGGATGCTGTGGTCCCTCCTCCGGTATTTTAGAGAGTGAAAACTAACAGGAAGCAGACAACCCAAAACTCACGGTGGTCAATGCCTCAGCATGTCATGCATCAGCTTAGCTCAGTTATACCTGTAGCCTGAGTCACAGAATGGGGAAGACCGGAGAAGAAGGAACAAGAGGGAAGGTCTGTTGTGAAGGTTTTCAACATCAGAAGTAATAATCCTGTCCGCCTTTGCCAGATGTTGTTTTGCAAGAAGGCTCTGGTCAAATGCATTTATGAAAGTAAGGGTTAAAAAAAAAAAAGGGTTGGCAAGTTTCTCTAACACAGGATTTCTCAAAAACCTTTCCCAAAGCAGTGTGTGTTGCGACTATCTAAGGACAGCTGGGTGTGGTGGTACACATCCAAGGCAGGAGGATCATGAGTTCCAGGTCAGTCTGTCTATAAGCAAATAAACTGAAAAAGAACCCCTTCAAATGGAAACAAACAATAAAACAAATCGGAAAACCTCCCGAAAAGGATCAAATCCGGATTGTGAAAACGCATCTACCTCTGAACTTTTTGGCTTTCTTATTTTTGCTCTCCCTTTGAGCTATCGCTGTCTCTTTAACACAGGTATGAAGTCAAGGGTTTCTGAGAGTTCACGGTTTGAAACTCACACTTGGATGGATTTGATTTGTTTGGCAAGCAGAGGGCCTGGTGGTCTGCTGTGTACTCATGGGTTGTGGAGGAGACCCTGAACCAAAGGGAGGACGGGGTGGCCGAGGATAGAGTTGATGAATAGTGGGTGCTAAAATCGAGAAAAGTACCTAGAGAGGTTAGATAAGAGACTCTTGGGGGCAAACACTGTCTTCCTTAGAGTAATAATGAGGGCATTCTGTGATCTGGCTTGAATCTTTGGAAAAGATCAGCTGCCCCTAGAAACTACCCACCTTGCTACAGACCACTTCAGAAGAGAGCTGCCTTTGGGACAAAATGGGGTTAGATGTGTTTCTTGGTTGCTGGATTTCTTGCCACTGTGGATGGTGGCTCTCCAAACCAGGCTTGTGAACCTGTTACGGCACAAGGAGATGAGAGAGGGAGGTGAGAGACAACACAGGAGGAAACAGGAAGAGTCAGAAGGAAGCATGACGCATGTGACTTGGAAGTGATGGAGAACATGGTAGGCTTCAGAGGCACCATCCCCACCACGTCCCCTGAGTGGACTCTGCTACTGGTATGTGAGCTCTGTTTTGCTGTTCTAAATAGCTGGCCTCAGTGGGGCTCTGTGGATGTATTATGTCCTCTGTTCACTGTGAAAAACTTTTTGACAAAGGCTGTGTGAGTAAGGAAGGGTTGTTTGGGCCCACGGTTTGTGGGTCAGTGTCTCTTGGTTGGGAAGGCATGGTGGTACATTGAGGCAGCAGAGAGAGATGGATGCTGGTACTGGTTGACTTGCTTCTTTTTATGTGGTCTGGGACCCCAGCCCATTAAGATGAAGCTACCCACATGAAAACCCAATCTGAAAACTCCCTTGTGCATGTGCCAAGAGGACTGTCCTAGGCGATTCCAGATCTTGTCAAACTGACAATAAATGTTAGGGACCAGAGGAGCAACAGGACATAAAAATAAATTTAAACAGCAACAATAACAAAGGCAGAGCATGTCTGTGACCACAGGGAAGGGGAGAGGCGGAAAAATTTGATTACAGACTTTTTTGGCCTGGAGTCTGGGTCACTGTGTCTTGGGGCACATAATTGGCAATAAGGATGGCTACAGCAGGTTCGTCCAACTCACTGACTGCAGGCTGCATGTGTCCAAGGATAGTCCTGAAGGCAGCCCAACAGGAAATTGTAAACTTACTTAAAACATTGTAACATCTCTTTGTGATATTTTTGGTGACTCTATTGTGAGGATATTTTTTCTTAGATTTTTGGGTGTGAGCCTGGCCTTTAACGGCTGAGCCATCTCTCCAGCCTGAGGGTCTCTTTTCTTAAGATTTATTTATTTATGTATTTATTTATTATGTGTGTGCACATGCACGCTCCACACATATAAACTTGAATGTCTGCCATGTGTGTTTGAGTGCCCTTGGACCAGAAGAAGGTATTTGATCCCCCGGAGCTGGAGTTAAAGGAAGTTGTGAGCTGCCTGATGTGGGTGCTGGTCACCCGACTTGGTTCCTCTGCAAGAGAAACAAGTGCCCTTAACCACTGAGCCCTCCATTGAGCCTCTGATCGTGAGGTTTCAGAGAGTGGACTTTGTACACAAGAACATTGTGTTACAACGTCAGCAGGTTGGACACACCAGGTGGGTTGTGGGAAGGGCTTTCAGATGAGGCAACTATGTCCCCTTCAAAGTCACATGACAGAGTATCGATTCCTGTAAAGAAGCCCTTAGGGTTGAAGAAGGTTGAAAGGTTCGGGACTCCATATGATCAGAGGAGTGTCCTTAGAAGAGAGGACATTGGAGAGGGAGCTGTGCAACCCTCCTTCCTGCTCACCATGGGAGGACGTGGAGAGGCAGAGGAAGGCGCGCAACAGGTGCTCCTATCTTGGACGTCCCTGTCTCCAGAAGTCTGTGGCTCTTTACTATGGCAGCCTACACTGGGTGAGATAATGCAAACCTGGAGCTGGATTCTGGACTTTAACACAAAACCATTGTTTTTGGAGAAATTCTACCCACCTATACTGGTCCTGAGTGACAATGGGCAGCACCAGGCCACTCTCTACTCAAAAGTTCTAATGGATTGCTTTTTCTTTCCCCATTTAAGAAGACATCTCACTTGCTGGGGAGATGGTACAGTCGATAAAGAGCTTGCTAGGCAAGCATGAGCATCCACGATCAATCCCCCAGAACCCATGTTAAAAGCTGGGTGGGGCAGTGCACATCTGTAACCACAGCATTGGGACGGCAGAGACTAGAGGGTATCTGGACCTTGCTGGTCTACTTGAATCCATGGGCCCCAGGTCTAGTGAGAAGCAATGTCTCAAAGAACGAGGTAGAGTATGATCAAGGACACCTGACATCAACCTCTGGCTGCCACAGCTGTGCATGCGTGTGTGTGCAGCTCCCCTTCCCCCCTCTGCCCCCCTCCCCCACCGAGGTTAGCACACTCAGACACACACAGAAGACCCAAGACACAGCTCCATGGACAATGTGCTCTTTTTGAGCTGTGAAGGGAATGTTTTTCTCTCCCTTCGTTTCTCTCCATTTAAGTCTGTTTCTTTTCCACGTCTCTAGTCCCCGTCCATTAGACTCACAGGTGAGTACTTGCTCACAGCCATATCTGTGTTTTGTTTGTTGTGGGGCTGACATGCTCTGGCTTTAGATTGGAAAAATTAAAATAGATGTGCTGTGGCTCTTCTGAGACAAGCGTCAAACTAGCCACACTTCCTAGCAGGAAGCCCAGGCCAGGCTGTGGTTTAATTCAGGAAGGACATCTGTGATGACAGAACTTGGGAAGGCAGATGGCTTTCGTGAGTTGCTGCAAGATGGAGCTTCTTATTTAGAAAAAAAAAAAAACATAGTGTATATTTATGTGTGCAGGAAAGCTCAGTTATTCAAAATCTCTATTTTCTAAAATATTTATTTTAATTTACCTGTGTATATGTCTATGTGCACATGACTGTAAGCACTGTTGGAGGCCAGAAGAGGGCATCAGATCCCCTGGAGCTGGAATTACAGGCTGTCATGAATCACCTGATGTGGGTGCTGGGAGCAGAACTAAGGTCCTCCCAAGACAGCAAGTGCTCTTTACCACTGACCATCTCTTCAGCCCCTAAAACATCCACCGATTCGTAGCAGCAAGTCTTGGCTTTACTGTGTCACATGAAGTAGTCATCAAGCTTTATAATTAATTAATTAGAATTCATTTTATAATGGACTCTTGATTCTCCTGCCTCCACCACTCAACTGCTGGGATTACAGGTGTATCACCACGTTCAGTTTTATGTGGTACTGGGCATTGAACCCAGGACTTCATAAATACTGGGTAGATACTCTAGCTGTATCTCTAGCCTTTTATTTATAAGAAAAATTTTAAATACTTTGAGACAGAGTCTTGCCATGTATCCCAGGCTGGCCTCAAACTTGCGATTCTCCCGTCTCAGCCTCCTGACTATTGGGATTAAAGGCATGAATCACCACACCTGGTCGAAATGTGACTTTAAAAAAATTTTTCTGAGGTTCATTATGTTTTCTCAGGCCCTCTGATCACCTTCTGACTGATCAAGGAGTTGTCTGGGAGAAAAATCAAACATTGAAAAGACGGGAAAACTGTTAAAATTGTTGTACATTTTGAAAATTATTATTTTAATGTTTGGCTAGCAAAAGGAAGTGAAAGATGGTACTAGGAACCTTCTTTTTCCACACAAGTGTCAGATTAGGGTCTAAATGAATTTTTTTTTCCCGAGACAGGGTTTCTCTGTATAGTTTTGGTGCCTGTCCTGGATCTCGCTCTGTAGACCAGGCTGGCCTTGAACTCACAGAGATCTGCCTGGCTCTGCCTCCCGAGTGCTGTGATTAAAGGCATGTGCCACCACTGCCCATCCCAAATGAAGTATTTTTAACAGCACAAACTGCTGATCTGCCTCCAGAGAAGCAGTGTTCTCCTTGGAAATTCTCAGGAGCGGGGCTCCGTCAGGCAGAGAAGGGTGGCAGGCTAGTGCCCTTGGCAGCCGGCCTCCCACACCAATTTAGATCTGGAAGGCTCCGGCAATTAGCGGATCACATGGCATCTACCACATTAATTGGCCTTCCAGCCACCTGCTGCTGAGGTCTTGCTTTATTTGACAAATGGCTGATGGGAGCTGAAGGTTAAAGCAGGGGAGGCTATGGGGAGCTTCTGTTTAGAGTGTTTACCACAGGAGAGTCTGGGTCTGCCCCACTTAAGCTTCTACCTCTCTACTGTAGTGTTACAGGACATAATGTCATTGTCCTCGTGCCCATTTTTAGATGCAAACACTGAGGCTCCAGAAATGACTGGCCCAAGACTACATGACTAGTTGGTAACAAAGCCTGGGTGAGTTCATGATGAGATCTTTTCTTTCATTTTTAAAAATTAAAATGAAAACTATTTTGGGGAGTGTGTGTGTGTGTGTGTGTGTGTGTGTGTGTGTGTGTGTGTGTTTGTGTGTGCGCCGGTGTGAACAATCTGTGAGTGTATTTGTGCATCCAGAGGAGGAGATTAGGTATTTCTCATATTGCTCTCTGTCTCATTTGATTAAGAAAGTGTCAATTACTGATGTTGAAGCTCACCGTTTTGGTGAAGTCTGATTGGCCAGTGAAATCCCAAGACCCACCTGTCTCTGCCAGACAGTTCCAGAGTTGCAGGAACACGCCACTCAGCTTGCTTTCATGTGGGAACTGGGGATTCTGACTCGGGTCTCTATGCTTGCACGGCACTCTTACCCATGGGGCTCTCTCTGCAGCTTCTCTCTTTTTTAGTAGCATATATGCATGGTGCAAAACAATGGGTTCCATCAGCACACTTCCGTACAAGTATACCCCGTATGTTAACTACATTCACCACCCCCTCAGTACCCTCTCTTATCCTCCCTGACATGTGGCATCCTCAAGTGGCAGAGTGACCTCCATGTTGTTAGGTATTTTAAGAGAGGATAAAATACCAGGGAGTCCCATTAATCTTGTGCTCCAAAAATTTCAGACGCGACAGAGATCAGACACGAAAGTATCAAGTTTTCTTATAGTAATGGGCACAATCTCCCACAGTGGTAAGCGTTTAAATAGTTATGAGGGGCTGAGAAGACAGTTCAGCCAGGAAAGTGTGGTCGGAGAGGAAGCTCACGTCCAGTCCCCCAGAACCCGTGTGAAAATCCAGGAGCAGTGGTGTGAGCTTCAGTCTCGGCATGAGGGAGGCGGAGAAAGGAGGGGCCTCGGGGCTCCTGGCCAGCTGGCCTAGCCTACTTGGTGAGTTCCAGGCCGTGAGAGACTTTGTCTCAAGGGAAAGGTCGACAGTACCTTAGGAACAGCCCCTGGGCAATGACAATGAGGCCAAGATTGTCTTCTGGCCTTCACACACACATGCACGGTGTGCACGTACCTGCCCACATGTACACCTGCACGTACACGCACACCACACACAAATAACTAAAGAAGTGTAAGCCTATAGGTGTGATTTCTGAGTAGAAGGACAGGAGACTCTGGCGGAAGAGGATTAGGGAAACCGGAGACTGTGAAAGCAGGATCTTTGGGTGTTGGGAATTAAAGGTGTGTCTGGTGCATACACACACACACACACACACACACACTTTAAGCTGTATGTGACCAGGGGTCTTGAATTGGTCATGACTGTAAATGGTGTGGGAAGTAAATGTATGTGTGAATATACCTGCTGGCTGATTCTCCTGTCCTCTACAGCATCTCCTTTGCATGATCAGCAATTATTACAGCAGAGTGAACTCAGGTGCAGCATTTCTGTGTTTGTGATCCATTTTGAAATATCACCCCATTCGATTGCCTAGAATCAAACACCTTTAAAACACATTTGATGAGTTAATAATAATCAGTACACATTTACTGCTACAATCCAACACAACTTATTGTTTAGCTGAAAAACATCCCATTTCTAGATATTTCATTTATTCACTCAGCAGACCACAGTTACACATTTTTTTGTATGTGTATGTGCAGCTTATCTCCCATCACAGAGTATAAAATACCACATACTTGCTTATCCCAGAGTCTTTTGCAGCTAGGGCATGACCATATGGTTCCATATTGACAATTAGTCTTTGTGGAGAATTGCCTGTAAAGAGAGACCCGTGGAAAATTCTTTGCTGAGAATTATCATGTTTACCTGGGAAGACTGTAATCATAACAACCATTCTACATCTGTTTGCAACTACGTTGTAGATGCTTTGAAACTACAAGCTTGGATTTGAGGACTGGAAAGATGGGACGAACCTGGGTTTTAATAATATGCTCAGCCTCCCCCATGGACCTGCCTTCCTCCAGACTTTGTTATGCAAGATGATAAGTCTCCCATTTTATTCATTTCAGATGGTCTTTCTGTTAACAACAGACAAAAAGTACGCCCAGTCACTCTTCCTGTTTGCAGGAAGTGCAGTGTGCTCACCGTGCAGAGTGCTCCCCGTGCAGAGTGCTCACAGTGCAGAGTGCTCACCATGCAGCGTGCTCACAGTGCAGCGTGCTCACAGTGCAGAGTGCTCACAGTGCAGAGTGCTCACAGTGCAGAGTGCTCACAGTGCAGAGTGCTCACAGTGCAGAGTGTTCACAGTGCAGCTTCATCCATCTGCAATGAAACGATGAACCTGGGAAGAGCTGTGGGTGTATAGGGCTGACAAGGCAGAGGTCACTGCTGTGTTAAAAGTCCTCTCTCCTTTTTAATATATTAGCATATATTGACTATAGACAACAATAGGTTACATTGTGACATTTTCATTCTTACTGATCATATTCACCCTCATTCTTCTCTGTTATCTTCTTCCTACACCCATTCATCACCCTCCTTTCCTGTCTTTTTTGTACTGTGAACCATTGAGTTTCCTTAGGGTTGTAAACAGGTATGGGCGTAAAGAGATGTTTACAGGAACACAGACAACTCACCAGTGGCCACACCACCGAAAAAGGCATTCTCCCTTCCCCCAGCTATCATTAACTGCCTACGAACGTGGTGTCTCCTCTTTCCTAGAGGGTTGAAATAACTTACTGATCACTAGATCCAGCCAAGAGTCCACCCTGTGATCACAAAAATGAGTAATATCTGTTCAGTGATTCATTGTGCGTCTGACATAGTTTTGAGTTATATTGGGTATGTTAGCTCATTAACTTTGCAACATCCACAGTTGACGGTGACCCAGGCTATGAGCCATGCAGTAGCTCAGGGCTCATCGTGAACCCATGTGCCCCACCTATCACTAATTAAAGCTCCCCGAGAAGCCTTTGGTGAGTTGGACAGAGCCGAAATGGTTCCGTGATATCATGCTCTCCGTGTAATAGGCACTCGGTAAATATTTGTTGAGCCGAGTCCAGCGCCTGCTCAGTTACACAAGATAAGCAGGGACGGCGTCTCAGAGAGACTCTGGGCTGGGCTCGAAGGAGACAGCTGCTTCTGGGACACTGCAGCTTAGATCCTCCAGGGTCACCAGCTCAGGTTCAGCCTGGGTCCTGACTCAGCAGACAAAGATACTTGTGGCAGGCCAAGGGAATAAGTGGTGACCTTAGCCTAGCGCCTAGTAGAAAAAAAAATGCCTCTGGCAAGTCTCATGTCTTTGCTGTCCTCTTGAGGTCACTTTCTCTGATTGTGTCAAGAGTCTGTGAGGCAGGCAGCATGCCCGTGTGCCCTGCTCATGAAATACATGATGGTCTAGTAAGGGAAAGGGGAATGCAGGTTTCACTCATTTAGTAGGAAGTGGTATATATAATTATAATATATATATATATATATATATTCTTTGACAATTTTATACATGTATACAATATTTCATGAGCATCTACTCTCTCTGGGCCTCCTCAACCAGTCCCCCCTTCATGTCTCTCGTTCATTCATTCACTCATTCATTCATTCACTCACTCACTCACTCATCCATCCATTCATTCATTCATTTATTCATTCATTCACTTTTTGGGATTAGATGGCCTAGGACTCACTGTATAGACTAAGCTAGCCTCAAACTCACAGAAGTCCATTTGTCTCTGCCTCCCAAGTCCTGAGATTATAATCATGTGCCACCACAGTTAGCATTTTTTTTTTGTATAACTCACTGAGTCTAGTTAGTGCTGCCTACATACTCACGGTGTGGGCACGTCCACTAGAGTATGTGCACCCTACCAGTGTCCATGCCCCTGAAGACTCTTCCTCTGCCTGCAGCCACCCACTGCCACTAGCCCCTCAGCTGGTGGCTGAGCCTCCGGAGCTCCTCCAGGGGTAGCACATGTTTTATATAATATTTACCAATGTCATATGTAGCTGTTGATTTTTATGACTTTGTAACTCAGGGCACGTAATGGTACGAGGGGATATATATTGTTTGTTTACAGGAAAGAATACTACCTATTTTGTTGGGGAGTACTATGAACTGAATGTGTCCCCGAAAATAATTGTTTTGGCAACTAAATTCCCAACACAGCAGTGAGGGGAGGCTAGACACGTAAGAGAGAATTGTTGGCAGGGACTCTGTCCTCAGACATGGATGCCATTCTCCTGGGAATGCAGATATCAAGAGAGCGGAGTCCTTACAAAGCAAAGCAAGAACCTCTTACCTCTGTCGCCCGTGCTGTGTCTTCTTTCTCTGTCTTCTGTGTAATGACAGAGAAAGAAGACCTCCCCAGAGTGGCCAGATGCGGCCCCTCCATTGCGGACTTACGAGGGAACTGTGAGTCAAATAATGTTTGTTTGTCGTTTTTTTCTTTTTGGTTTTCTTGAGACAAGTCCAGTCCGGCCTGGCCTCAAACTAGCCACGTAACTGAGGATGATTTTGACCTTCTGACCCTTCTGCCTCCCCACCTCCTGTATGCTAAGATTATAGGTCCTGAAGGTGAGGCTTGATTGGTTACTATTACCCAGAAGACATAAAGCAAATGTTTTGACCAGCAAATTTTTATTATATTTATATATTACTATATATTATATGTAGTATGAGAGAATGTGTACGTTCACTGTGCATGTGTGTGTACGCATATGTGTGTGTGTGAGAGAGAGAGTGAGTGTGTGTGTGTGTGTGTGTGTGTGTGTGTGAGTGTGTGTGTGTGTGTGTGAGTGAGTGTGTGTGTGTGTGTGTGTGTGTGTGTGTGTGTGTGTGTGTGTGTGAAGCCATAGGACAACTTGTGGGAGGCAGTTCTCCCTTTCTACTGTATACATCCTGGGCATCCAACTCAAGTTGTCAAGCTGGCAACAAGGGCCTTTACTCACTGAGTCATCTTGCGGACCTATTGGCTAACACAGTTTTAATCATTGTAAATCACTCACTGTGGACCAAGAAGAGAGTCTTTGCTAGAAATGAGGGTGGTTGGGCTTACGACATGGTAGGCAAGAGACTGAGTTGGAGGAACTCATGGTAGTTATCATAGTGAGACTTGTTACACTCTTCCCATGAGTGACAAATAGAAATTGTCTTATAATATCTCATTTTTGTCCTTAGTGGGTGGACACCTAGCATCTGTCACATGGTCAGACATGCTCCCTTTGTGGTTTGAACATAAGCATAAGTAAGCTCTGAGGGGACCCTATTTGTCCCTATCTCTTTATCATGACCTCTTTAGTTCCCAACAGCTGTGCTGGGTCTTCCATACATCACTGTAGTGATTTAGTGCCTCTGATATATGTGGTAGAGAGTGAATTTAGCCTAGAGTGACAGCTCTGTGTCAGTAAGTGATGGGATTCAAGGCAATCAGAATGGATAGTACTGATTTTCCAGGACACTACTCTGTCCACCCAAGGAGGGGGGTCTCTGGGGGCACAGGTGGCTCCAGGTGCTGGGCTTCAGCTCTGCTGGTCCTCCTTGTTGGGCTATTATTTCCTCCCTGCTCTGTAACCACAGCCTCTGGCTGTCTGGGGTTGATAACAGAACCATAAATCTCCCTTCTGGCTGCCCTGTGGCACCTGAAACCTCAGCTCAGGCTTGATTCGAGAAAACAAGATAAGACATCATGGCTGGTATTTTGAAGTTATCCAAGGAGACACTGGGAAGTCTCAGTGGGTCCTGGGCTGCTGGAGGCCCAGGCAGCAGGAGCAGCAGCAGCTGCAGCAGCAGCATCCCTCCAGGCACTGTTCATCCTGCCAAGTGAGATGAATGGTATTACCTGTAGATAGCATCTACAGGGCTCTGCACAGGGCTTCTAAACTTGTCAACAGCACCGTGGCTGTGTATCCCTGAAATAAAATGGTGTTAGGCAGAACCTCAGAGCAGGACCGGGTTATTGCTGGCCCTGAAGGTGGGTGGTCAGGGGCTGGGAGCTAGACAGCTCCCCGATAGGCAGAAAGCAAGAAAGAGGGGCCACAGATAGATAATAAAGATGGGAGAATCTGGCTTCGTCCATATACTCTTGACCCAAGACAAAGGCCTAAGGGCTTGCTGGTCTTTTTCTCCCACATCCCCAACCTGTGGTGAGCTGCTCTGACAAGTAAAAGGCCAGGACCAGGACGTGTTTCTCCCTAAGTTGTGGGCCTACTGGCCTCCCCATCTTTGTTCAAATTGACTGATCCTAAATTAGGGAGGATGACACCTCAAAGACCCTTAAAACCCCCAACCCTCAAGGAGAGACTGGGTTTTGGCCTCTGGAGGGCCTTCTGTTTTGCAGGGGGTATTTCTCCGTGTGCCTTGTTGTGTGTGTCTGTTTCCTCTCCTTTAATAAAAGCCTTTCTCCACTGGCTCATTCTGTCTGCCATGTCTGAGTTTTCCCCTGCAGCTGCCTGCTGCACCTGAGATTTTTTCCTGCCTTTTCATTCTTTAACAGGTAGAGAAAGCCAACTCAATCAAAACTCCCAGACGCTAACAGTGGGACTCAGTGGGTTCCAGTTCTCTAGAAGATGTAAAGCACGTGTCTTGATAAAGCTCTTTGGGATCCCACAACCCAGTCCTTTCCTACCGTTTTCAGAGCAAGAACTTGTAACACTGAGGGCTTATTGTATAGCATTTGCTGCATCTGATGGCCGACTTATTCAAGCATGCACTGGATAGCTGCCTTAAAGAGCATCTCTGGGAATTTACACTTAGGAAGGCGATGTGGAACCAAACAGATTGCAAGGGATTTTGTATTATGAGATTTTAGGTTTAATTCTATAGCTACATCTATATGCCTAAATGGACCCTTCTCATATGGCTGCAGGGACAATGAAACCCTCATGTGAAAGATATCAGTCACATCTACACATCTGCCTCAGTACTTATTATGCCCCATCTTTGGGAGAGAGAAAAGGCCACTCAAAACATTTTCTGTGATCTAGAAGAGGGTCATAATTGGAAATGGCATGCTCTTTAAGGAAAAGGCAACACTTCTTTCAGAGGAGGAGTTGCTGCCCAGGGCAGAGCTGCTATACATTACCTGTAGATAGTCCTGGCTGCTTGGGGAGGAGGATCACTCTCTGAAACACAAACCTACATGGAGTTTCGAGCATGGTAGAATTGGTGATCTTGTTCAGAAACAAAGCGGGGCTCCCTGTGGCTGCTGCTGAAGTCGGTGGCTTCAGACGTGACCAGCACAGCAGATTCGGGAGACTCCAGATCATGCTGTTTTCTCATGTTAACACTATTGACGTCTTCTTTCCCTATGGTGAGCAGGTCTAGTTCACCACAGCAGATGGTGTTATGACCTTGAGAGAATCCAGACCCCAGTAAGCTGCACCTTGTGTTGATTTTGATGTCTTCATCTTAACCAGGTAAAACCTACAAACACTGTGAGGGAGAGCATACCCAGAATGCTTCGGGAAATCATGATAACCACTCCCAATGCTTTGCAGGGGGCACCATTATCTATGCATTTCACAACAAAATTTTAAGATGCACCCAGCTGCTTATGTTTTTGAGGACAGCATTTCCTCTGCTGCACCATTTAGATCTGCTCCACCTGGGGCTTATTTTGTTTTCCCACCAACTTTTCATAAATGGCAATGAGATCTCATTGTCACAGCTGCGAGGAGAGAAATGGAGGGGTGTCATAGCTAGGAAAGTGTCCTAGAGGGGCAACTTAGTTTAATCAGACACAGAGAGGCTGTCCCGTGGCACTTGACAAATGGCAGGGCTAATTGCAACTTTCAGAAGTATTTTGCAAAGAACCACCAGTCTCTTTGGTAAGCATGAAGCACCCAAGCCATTCCCAGTGGACAGAGTCCCCTGTTTCTCTTACAGTACAGTACTGTGGGTAAGAGTGACTTTGACAGGAGACAGGCATAGCTTCAGGTTTCAGCTCACTACTAATTCTGAACTTGGTTTCTTCCCTTGTAGAATAGAAATAACTCTGAGTGTCTTAAGAGTCCTAATTGGTGGAGGAGGCTGCCTATCTTTCACTCAGTGCAACTCTGGGCACATGGCAGATGTTTGGCAGATTATGACCATTGTTACTACATATTTGGCTGATTAAACCGTATTTAATAATTGCCCACTTGGGGCTGGAGAGATGGCTCAGTGGCTCAGAGCACTGGCTGCTCTTCCAGAGGACCCAAGGCTTGATTCCAGTACCCGTATGGCAGCTCACAAGCATGTGTGACTCCAGTTCATGGCACTTGATGCCCTCTTCTGACCCCTGCTGCTACCAGGCATGCACGTGGTGCACAGACGTACGTGCAGGCAAAATACCCATGTACGTTAAAAAGAAGGAATTGCACGCTAAGGTTATAGAGCCTCACTTTATCTCATGCGGGACATCGATGCCCAGAGAAGAATCCTCGCAGTGGCGCTCTTATGTTTTTGCAATGGGACAGTGTATAGTGGCCTTATTAATCCCTGCTAACTTTGCCCATATAAAGGAACAATTCTGCCTCAGATCATTTCCCATTTCACCAATTCCAACATCTAGTAGTTTACCTTCCCCTGAGGAAGCAGAGACAAAATTTGTTCTTTCTTTTTCTTTTAAATTAATTCATTTGTGTGTGTGTGTGTGTGTGTGTGTGTGTGTGTGTGTGTGTGTGTGTGTGTGTGTTTAGAAGAGTCTGGTTTCATGGCCCATCCACTCTCCATCCTCCTGCCTTAGCATCCATACTGCTTAGAGTACAAGTGTATACCACCACCAGACCCAGCTAATTATTTTGTCCTTTTAAAAAACTGTAATGATATAAAATACACATTGTCACATGCCCAGTATGTGCTTGGTGATGGCCTGATATGAGCTGATTTCACCTTTCCAACAACCATGCAAGAAGGAACTATTACTTAACAGTTTTGTGGATGCAGAAACGGAGAGTCAGTGGCTGAGTGGCAGTTCCCATGCTGTGATCGTAAGAGTTCAGTGAGGCGATGCATATGAAGGGCTCGTGAACTGTGGTTAACCTAGAGATGTGAAATGTGTGATTCCATCTGTGTGCTCCATGCTGGGCAATCAAGGGAGAGGAAAAGAGAGTGCTGACCACAGGCACACTTACTTTCTCAACCAACTGGCAAACCAGGAGGAAGACCCTGTTTGGCACTCTGTTTCTGCTTATGTATTTTTTTTCCATAGAGTTACAAAGTTATTCTGCATTTTATGTGTATGTATGTGTGCCTGAGTATTTGTGCACCACCTGTGTGCTTGGTATCTGTGGAGGTCAGAAGAGGGCTTTGAATCCCCACACGGGTGCTGGGAACCAAACTCAGGTCCTCTGCAAGAGAAGTTGATTCTCTTCTGAGCCATCTCTCCATGTCTTACATTTTAATTGTTCTGGAGCACACAAACTTTCTGATTTTGCTGTCCCATCTCCTGTTTGGCCCAACACAGGATGGTTCTAATGGATGCTTACCTGTTCTCTAGATAAGCCTGAGTTTTGGTTGCCAGTAAGAAACAATAGCAATTGAGCCCTTGCGAGACAGATCTGTTCACCCTTGAGATACCTGAAAAAGTGTTCTTAAGATAGGGATAGGGGAAGAGAGTCACCATCATCACTAGAAAGAGTATATAGCTTCATTAAAAAAAAATCACAATGGTGCTGGAGCGTTTGCTCGGTGGTTATGAGTGCTTACTCCTCTTCCAGAGGACTGGAGTTCAATTCCCAGTACCCTATCAAGTGGCTCATAACTGCCTGTAACTCTAGCTCCTGGCATCCAAGGGCACCTTCATTCATGTATACACAGACATACACATACATGTAAAAAAAATTCAAGTGTGTGCACACATGCATATATGCACATCTACTTACATGTGTATATTTAAATAGTCTTAAGAAATCACACTAAAGGAACAGGACTCATTTGTGTGCTTGGGTTCAAGCATGTTAGAAAGATGGTCAAATTAACTTTATTTCACAATTGATACTTAGTGGTGTGTACTTAGTTATTGACAGTCTGATTTTCTATATTTGGGGATTCCACGTTAAGAAGTGATAACTTTGGGTTCCCCGCTGGTAATTTGAGTTCCTTGCTCTACATGCTGGACCCTCCAATCCAAGGATTGCGGATCTGGGCTAAGTGGTGACTGAAGGAGGCTTTGCAGCCCCTCCCCCATTTTCTCCCACCTCTCAAGGGGCCTTTGAGCTGCTGTTCCCCTCAACAAGCCCTCTCAGTGGTAACGCCCCTCAGGTCCCCCCTCATCTCTCAAGTGGCCTTACTCCTTCAGTCTTCCGATAATGAAGACTGCTCTTCCCTCTTCAGCCAGGATGAGTTTTGCAAGGAAAAAATTTTAGGAAGTTGCTTTCTTGCTTAAAGCCTCTTTGGGAGTCTCAGAGTTAGCCTGCTCCAAAGCTCAGCACCTGTTTACCTGTGCTAGCGGCATGCTGATTTTGTTCAGGATGGAAGCGGAATCGTTTAGGGAAACGAACCTCTGCTCCAGACCCATTAGCCATGCCAGAGCTCCACTAAGAAGTGACAGGGTGTCACTTCTGGTCAAAGCAAGCAGTGTGATGAGGGGGCAGAGAAAGGGGGAGGGTAACGGAGGCAGGGCATGGACAAAATACAATGATACATACACATGGAAGAAGTCACACTACACTAGCAAAAATTTAATAAAGTATAAGACGCGTTCTCTGTTGTGACTGTGGTAGTGTTGCTGTTTGGGGACACTTGTTGCATTGAAGCTGAATCATACACTAGGCTGTTGGTATCCTTACAATTTGAATTCTTTGAGGGTGATCCTTTATTTTTCACTTGTAGTCAAATAGGAATTTTCTGTAACCTTTAGGAAAAATATTACATTTACTTGCAAGAAAACTTAAGACCCTTCAAGGTCAAATATCTGCCCATTTTCCCCCTGTCTTCAGACTCTTATCAGCTACTCCCATGCACTCTGTATTCTGGTAATACTGAATTATTATTGGTAATTGCTCCCAAATACTAGGTTCTTTTATGTTCCTGTAGCTGTGTGTGAATCAGACCCCATGTCCTGAACGCCACTTTCCCCTTGTTGGCATGCGTAATTCCCTTTTGTGTTTCAGAACTAACACGGGTCACCTCCTTGGGTCAGGTTGTCCTTTCTAGGTAGATGCCTGTTCCAGAACTCATGCATCTAGTCATATGCACAACCGGTCAAGGACTTGTCTAGTCTCACATTTGCTGACCACAGCAGCCACTCCCTACTTCCTGTCTGCCATCTTTGTATGGGGATTGGATAAGACCTGCGTACGTCAACAGGGATCAACAGATTGCTGCTTTTGTAGAAAACTCAGCTTGGCTTCCTCTGTGCCGTCTGACTTTTTGTAGCCGTAGAAGGGGCTGACAAAGACGCCACAAGGTAATTGAGTTCAATGGCAAAATTCCAGTTTGTGACCTGGCTGAACGGAGGGGTTCTAGAAGTTGGGAAGTGGAGGGTTCTGAAAGGACCTTGGCCAGTCCCTGTCACAGGCCCCCTGGCCTGGTGCTTCTGCCTCCTAAGTCATTCTCTCTTGATCAGACCACTGGGTCCTGAGCCCTCAAATCACCTTCCTGCACTGTTCTCCTTAGCTCGTGTTTGAGAGGCTCTGAAACACGATCAGCCCCACCCCTTGCGCTCTGATAGTTTCTCTGAAGATAAAAACAGATCTCAGACACACAGTTTTGTTTCTCCTTTTTGATTTCATTACATTTAGAGCGTGATTGCTTGGGGGACTGTGGATGCTGCTATACCACACGTTTGCATCATTTAATTTCTTGCCAAACATGTGTATGTGAACACGGTTCTAATGGGCAGAGTTGGAGCCGTGGTAACCTCTCACTCAAGGTGGCTCGGCTTCACGCAGCCACTTTGCACTGCCCCCTCTGCATGTCCCTGTCATTCAAGCCTCACCCAAGACCTTATTCTTGAAGTCTGCAGGGAAAACTGTTTTCAGATTTTTTTAAACTAGAAAGCTGGGACTAAAGGAGAACCAATGGACTCAGAGTCCAGGCTTGATTTTCTTCTCGAACTTGCTTATTTTGAAGTTTTTGTCAGAGCCAGTTTCAAAATTCTGGGCATCTAAAACCATCTTTAAGCTCCCTTCTCTCTTCTTTACACTACCTGAAATTACTAGGATGTTAAGAGGATAGAAGGGACATCCATCAGGATGCTCATATCAGAGCACAAAGAGATTTGTCATCCTCATCTGGTCCCCACCAACCTCCCAAGGTTTCATCTTCTACAGCAGCACCTCCAGGGTCTGTAAAGTGCCCACAGATCCTGGGAAGCCCTGCTGGTTTGTCAGTATCTATGGTAAAACAGAATCCAATGGAAAGGCCAGCTACTCAGCCAAGCATTCTTTAAAAAATAATTCCATCAGCAGTTGCTGGTTGTCAGCCATGTTTCCAGGGATGGGGAAGCTGTACCTCTTTCAGGGGCCTGTCCATGGGGACCCTTCACCTTACTTAGTCCCCTACAACCTGGTTGAGTGAATACAGACTCAGATGTGCTAAGTTCTCAACTTGAGGAGCTGGCATGAAGACAGGAGCCTTGAGCTGGAGAACTGGTCTACCTGAAGACGTTGAGTTCATCAAGAACAAGAGGAGGGCCAAACCCAACATCCAACGGGATGTCAGGTGCAGGATGATTTTTGTCCATAGTTGGTTGAGTGGGTCACACAACTCCAGGCATGTTAGTGCTGTGGTCTTGCCTGGATCAAAGGATGCTGGAGAGGCTGGAGAGATGGCTCAGTGCTTGCCACACAAGCATGAAGACTTAACTTCAACCCACAACATCCAAAGAAAAGCTGAAGGTGGAGGCACTGTAATCCTAGCACTGGGAAGGTGAAATCAATGAATTGGTGAGCTCCAGGTTCAATGAGAGCTCATGTCTCAAAAGATAATGTGGAGCATGATTGAGGAAGACATCCAGTTTTGATCTCTAGCCTCTACACTTAGCCACACAAGCGTGTGCACACATGCACTCATTCACACATACACACACACACACACACACACACACACACACACACACACACACACGTACAGACACAGGGTGCTGGGGACTGGAAGACTGAATCTTGGGTCTTCTGAGTGACTGGCCCTTCACACCAGGAATTCATCCAGCCTGTCTGTGCACACACATTTTGGAAGAAAATTCCCAGGGGCAGGGAACTGGTATGGGGCATGAGTTTGGTGGCCATGGCAGTGGAGATGGGATGGGTCCATTTACTTCAGGAACTGGAAAACTGGTCACAGTGAAATTCTTCAGCGTGGATGTTCTAAAAGCAGAAATGAAGAAACACTGAAGAATACTTGGTGTACTTTGCATAATCATTTTCCTGATTGCAAAACTAAAATCAGAATGCAAGTGGTGGATGCAACTTGGAAAAAGCCCACAGGAGAGTACAAAGAGGAAGGCCCGCTAACCAAGGTTAACTACTGCCCACAGAGCTAAGCGCCGCCCACAGATGAAGCATGTCTGTGGAGCATCACTGTCCCTGTGATTTGAAGATTATTGTGTAAGCATATCTACAGTTTTGAGGTCTCTTTTTTTTTAAAGATTTATTTATATATTATGTATACAGAAGAGGGCACCAGATCTCATTACAGATGGTTGTGAGCCACCATGTGGGTGCTGGGAATTGAACTCAGGACCTCTGGAAGAGCAGTCGGTGCTCTTAACCTCTGAGCCATCTCTCCAGCCCCATTGAGGTCTCTTTTTGCTTCATATTATTTCATATTCAACCACCTATTTATTTGTTTTCAAGTTTTTTGAGGCAAGCTTTCTCTGGCTGTCCTGGAACTAGTTATGTAGACCAGACTTGCCTCAAACTCAGAGATCTGCCTGCTTCTGCCTGGAATTAAAGACGTGTGCCACCACTGTCGCCACACAATCACTTATTTATATATAAATTATTTATAGATTTAATTATTTTCCTCTTTATATATTTAATTATTCATATATTAAATTATTTACTTATATATTTAATTTTATAAATAAATTAAATATATAAGTCTCACACTATAATCCAGGCTATCCTGTAATTTCCTATATAACCCAGCTGGCCTCGAACTCCTGCCTCAGTCTCCTAAGTGCTGAGACTACAGGACTGATCCACCATGCCCTGTAAGAGGAGTGAAACCAGTACAGAAGCCAACTACACACAGTGTTAGCAGGGTGCATGTTATCTTTGGAAGACCCCTGGCCTCATAGATGGAGGAAAGATAGCCTTTGTGGCCTAGAAAGCACAACCCCTGTTGCCTGCCTCTACCCTTGGACACCAAGAAAGGGCCCCACCAGTGGCTACACTTCCAAGGACAAATTACAGAATGGCCACTTCCTTTTTGACCATGGTACAGATGAGGTAGTGAATATTTACTCAGTGGAACTAATTTATAAGGTCTTCTTATGTTTTCCTCTTATGTGGCTGTCTCATATAAACAGATGGGGAAAATACAAAAACAGCTGGCAGAGAGTAAAGGAAGAATCATAAATGTAAAAATACGAAGGTGGACTTTCACAGATAAATCCAGGCAGCTAGACGGTGGGCTATGCGTGAGTGTGGGGAATCAGTGAGCTGTTGCAGGCTCCCAAAGTACCGGAGATGGCCTTGTGTCCGACTCTTTCTCAGGCCTGGCCTCTGGCTCTCATTCTGATGCTAAGGTTGTCCCTTGGTGTTTTAGTCTGCTTTCTGCAGAAAGGGGCTCTTTATGCAGTGCGGTAATTGAATCAAGTGCTCCTGCCTGATGGAGCCAGCGGATCAACACTGACCGGCTGGTTTTCTCCCGGTGCAATTGAGTTGCTGGTCAAATCTGCACAGAAACACGTTGAACAAAACAGAACGCTTTAAAAACCAGCAGGAGCCTGGTGGGAAGGCATTCATACACATGGCTCATTTATTTCAAATCACACCCAGGAAATCCAGTTTGTCTAAACAAATAGCCTAGTCCAGGAGGGAGGGCTGAGGAAGAGCAACTGGGGGTAGCTATAAAATGTTAAGTATTGCATGCCTGGATAAAGGGGGATCAGGAGATCTGATGACTGTTTAAATTATGGTAGAATGTAAACTCATGGGTGACATCTAATCCGGCCATATTTCCCGCAATTATTCCACCCCGGCAGGGTTTACTTTCCCATCAGTACTGGATCGCAGAGCTGTCAGCTGGCGTTTTTGAAGGGTGATTTGTTGCCCTAATGATGATACTGAAATCTGTTTATGGTTGTTTATCTAAGGGTCATCTTTCTTCCGAAGCAGGCTTCTTCTCTGGGGATTCTATTTGGGCAGCTTTCTTCAATTCCCCAAACAGAACAACTGTCAGTATTACATGGAGGGCAAGGATCCTGTCCATGTTAATTTTATGACTGATGACTACATCACGGTCACCAAGCCAACTATGCTAAGAATCATGCCTTATGCATTCAAGATGCTTTAAGTATCCTGAGACCATAAGCAAGCATCATTTCCTACG
Organism: Peromyscus californicus insignis; assembly: GCF_007827085.1. Taxonomy (NCBI): domain Eukaryota; kingdom Metazoa; phylum Chordata; class Mammalia; order Rodentia; family Cricetidae; genus Peromyscus; species Peromyscus californicus. The sequence goes on along the minus strand of NW_026294436.1, from coordinate 69,394,483 downwards.
CTAGTTCTGGGTAACAGAACAATTACACATATCAATTACATGAATGACATAAACAGTAATTGTGTATTGTTGGGCACTTTACAATATGCCAGCCGCTGTTGTCAGTGACAATCCCAGGATATTGCTGCTGTTATTGTCCTATTCTATGAATGAGGAAATCAGGGCATAGGAAGCTTAAGCAACTTGTTCAAAGTCATTTAGTTGGCACTCTTTGTACTTCTTACTGAGAGTCGGAGGAGAGCAGCATGATGTGGTACCGTGCTTCACGGTATCTAACCGAAGTCTCAATTAGGGCAGATGGGAATGAATACAAACTGCTTGAGCTACAGTCAGCAGTGGATCCTACAGGGCTCTGCATTTCCTTTAAGCTATGTGGGTTTTTGGAAATAGTTTCGTGCAAAGCCTGCATTCTAGTCTGTGAGAGAGTTGGTTTTATTCCAAATCTGAACCAATTTTCTAGAACTAATGATACCCCCCACATGCCTTGTTTATCTTGGAATCTCTGGTGGCCCTCACATCCTCTTACTCTTGCAGTTAGTGTATGTCTTCCTGTTGGAGAATTCCAGGTGTCACAGGGAGACGATGGGGCCTAGCGAGCACCAAGGGAAGACCCCAGCATTGCTGCTGGGTAGCTCAGGGACATGGATGAGTCACCTGCAGTGTAGGACTTGGAATCTATCATTTGCAAAATAGGATCTTGGGTCTCTTGCCACTCTTCAGGGCTCTAGAAGGCTGGGGGAAAAAGCAGAAGGTGAAGGTCGCCTAGTTGCCTCAGTTGCACGCTTGACATTTTGGACTATAGGACCCATGAGGTCTACTCATTTCAAATGCATAATGTCTGAGAAAAGCTAATGATGGAGGGAGATATCCTCCAAAGGCAGTCCAGGCTATGAGCTGAAATAGCAGGCCTCCCTCCTCAGAACTCTGCCTGCCTCGGCCTGGTGTGGGCTTATTTGAGAAATGGCTTCAGTGCACAGTCTCCCACTTGGTTATTTTGTTACATCTAGTGTTAAGCAGTTTCTCCTGGGATTTTTTTTTTAGTATAGTCATCAGGAGGCTATGTATTTCTGCTTTTTGAATTGGGACAGGGTTTAGTCAGAAGCATCAAGAAACTGTCATTCTATGTTTATTCTTGTGTTTAATATTGCGTAGGAAACCTGTTCTGTTCTCTCTCTCTCTCTCTCTCTCTCTCTCTCTCTCTCTCTCTCTCTCTCTCTCTCTCTCATCCATCTATCTATCTATCTATCTATCTATCTATCTATCTATCTATCTATCGTCTGTCTTCAATTTATGTATCTATCATATATTATCTAATGTATCATCTCTTCTATCTATCAACATTATCAATCTACCACCCTATTATCTATTTTGTGTCATTCCCATCATTTTTCATTTGAAATAGCTCCATCCAGCAGAAATGTTATTGGGAAGTGGAGTGAGTTTACCTGAGGAGGCATGGGTGTCAGGATTAAGTTGTTTGCCCACTGCAGGCATGTACATTTCTTCTAAGGACTATGTAAAGGACTATGACATTCAGTGCTTTAATCTGGCCCAGGATCAGGAAAATTAGGGGAGGGCGGGTTCAGACTTTAGACTGACTGTTGCTCGAGTTTTCCTGCCTGGCTCACAGTCAGGACAAATCTCTCTTACCTGCCAGTCCCACAGCCACTCAGACCCGACCAAGTAAACACAGAGACTTGTATTGGTTTCAAACTGTATGGCCGTGGCAGGCTTCTTGCTAACTGTTCTTACAGCTTAAATTAATCCATTTCTATTAATCTATACCTTGCCACATGGCTCGTGGCTTACCGGCATCTTCACATGCTGTTTGTCATCGTGGCGGCTGGCAGTGTCTCTCTGACTCAGCCTTCCACTTCCCAGCTCTATTCTCCTCCTTGTCCCGCCTATACTTCCTGCCTAGCCAATGGCCAATCAGTGATTTATTTATTGACCAATCAGCAACACATTTGACATACAGACCATCCCACAGCAACTGACTTCTTCCAGTAGCCTTTGTGGAGAGACTTTTCAGTGTTTGCTGTGCACCAACTTCTGCTGAGTGGGGAATGCATCTGTTCTCCCAGGGACAGTCCTGGCTAGTCGTATTATTCAGAATGGATATTAGCATTGCCATCTTTATTTCAATATGGCTGCCCCAAACAAGACCTGAACAAGAACAACACTAATAAACACACGTGGAAAGAGGAAATCTCACAGGGGCCCCACTGTAGTTGGAAGGTTTCTCAGGTTCCTCCTGGCCAGCAGTCCCACAGCCACTTATAAAATAATTGCTCAGAGGCTTATATTAATTACCAATTGCATGGCATATGGCAGGCTTCTCACTAGCTAGCTTTTATAACTTCTATTAATGTATGTTTTGCCACATGTTCTGTGGCTTACCGATCTGCTGACATGCTGTTCCTTGGGCGGAAGACTGGTGTCTCTCTGCCTCTCCTTTCTCCTCCTGTCTATCTGCTTGGATTTCTGCCTGCCTCTAAGCTGTCTTGCCATAGGTCAATGCAGCTTTATTTATCAACCAATCAGAGCAACACATATTCACAGCATACAGAAAGACATTCCACAGCATCTTACACCTAAACAAAAACCCCAGACAACTAAGGAAGGCTGAGATCAGGAGAAATAGTCTTCCCTAGGGATGGGCTCTCTGAGAATCCAGGATCAATTGGCCAGCCATGAAATCATATACATAAAAGTAACACTAAATGGACTGAGCAATTTGTATTTATATGTTTATGCATATATGTGTGCTGATGTGTGTGTATATAACAAAAACAAAGAAAGAGAGGCCATAGATTTAAGGGGGGAGATGAATAACTTGTGAGGAATTGGAGGGAAGAAATTCCCAAAGGGGGGAATGATATAATTATATTTTATTTTACATTTCTTAAAATTGAAAAGCATTGCCATTGGAATGCAAAGAGCAAATAGCAGGAGACTATCAGAACTGCCCATTGGTATCAAAGACTTCCAACTCTACAGCTGTCTCAGCTGCGGACAGACAACATAAATTATTCACCAGTCTCAAGTGAGCTTTTTGTGCCATAAATCTTTTGATAAAGTACTGAAAACTATAGATATCTCCAGAAACTGTGCAATATAATTATAACAGGTATATAACAAAATTTTGTACAATTTCCATGGTTTGTATAAGCCCTGATGCAGATACTTGGTCATAATACACAGACCTTCAGTCAATTGAAAACCAAATGGTCCAATCAGTACTCAACTCCCCTTTCTGCAATGTTCCCTGAGCCTTGGAGGGGATGATGTAGATGTCCCATTTAGTGCCAAGCATACAGCAGTTATACATACTATACTATAAATCAGCACTTAAACCAGTTAGAAATCTCTGCATTAACCATCACTCACTTCAAGCAGAAGACTCTGAGAAAGGCTGAAAGGAGAACGAATCCACAGGTATAAACAAATATTTATCATATCCATATATTAAAACGAGGGTTGTAGGTTTTCCTGTTGGGCCTATGATGTCCCCAGCCACGGGTTTTTGATAGGGTTTATGGTAGTAGGCATGAATTCCCTCCTGTGGAGTGGATCTCAAATCCAATCAGAGAACAGTTAATTACCCTCATATCAGCTGTGCATCATTGGGCACATCTTGCTGGGCAGGTTGGTGTGTAGTTTACATGATTCACAGCTGGATAAGACTGTTGGGCTGGATGTATCAGTTTTCACTGCTGGATGTGTGATAATGCTGGCGAAAATGATTCAGTGATGCCTCATACTCCTGTAAATCTACCTGCCCGAATTACTTTTGCATAGCCGTGACTGGTATACTTGACAAAAACAACAAGGGAGGAATAGCTTTTTCTGGCTCACATTTCAGCCTGTCTTGGTGGGGAAGGCAAGGCAGAGCAGCTTAGCTCGCAGAGGTGAGGGTATCATGGCCAGTAGAAGGCAAATGAGGAACCAGGACCAGCCATAGGCTTTAAAACCCTCCTCCTAGTGACCTACTTCCACCTTTCAAAGGTTTCACAGTGTCCCAAAATAGTATAACCAGCTGAGAAGCAAGCCTCCAAAACCAGAGGCTGTGGGGGTTATTCCAGATTCAAACCATAACACCACTCTTTCGTTATGAGATTTGCCAATTATCCCATCAGAAGGATTTTTATTTCTTTACTATTTGAATCTGGGCTTGGGAATGGGTCATTAGTAAATGTGATGCGGGCAGAGTATTGATAGCTGGCATGTTGGGGTTTGTGCCACCTGTTGCTAGAGCCAGCCTGCTGCCATCTGAACAAGTCTGGGCTTGCCTGCTCCTGGATGAGGAATCAGTAGTACAGAAGTCTCAAAAGTCTTAGGAAAATCCACAGACATGCAGATGAAGCTAGCTTAGATTTTTCAGTCTTAGACCCACAGAGTTTTTTCAGTATAACTGGAGAATCATGGAAATAATGGGGCTTGAGGCCTCTGCTTTTGAGAGATGAGTTGGACAGCAGAGGTTAATTAATGTTGAGTGTTGTCTGGACTCAACTCTGTCTCACAGAACGTGAACTGAGACTCCAGAACTCCTTTATCCATTTCTTCTTCTGGTATTCAGGGAGTGTCCAAGTGACACACTTTTTAGCAATGCAGAAAACAAATACGTAAATCTAAAACCAAAAGTAGCCACAAAATATTGGTAAGGAGTAGATTACTATTCTTTGAAAGCTCTGTATTGAGTTGACTGGAAAAGATAAGGAGGCGCTGTGTTGAGATGCCTGACCCCAGCAGAGGCCCAAGCAGGCCACACTAAGGCCAACGTAACAGGTTGCTAAGATGGAGGTGAGGGTCACGGAAAGCTGATGGTTTTAGCCGCAGAAGTCTTCGATGTTACGGACTTGCTTATGGTGCCTTAGGAGTCAGCAAATGGGATTCTGGGAAAGTCTCACTGGAAGACATGAATGAAAATGCCCTAGGTCCTGATTGTGGGTCATCACAAGAACAAATACAACCTGTGACCCAACTTTCATTCTTGGATGTGTTTATAGCCCTGAATGGAGTCCCTGGCCCTAAATGAAGAGAGGGGTCCCTGGGAGGGCTCACTGGTCTTGTCATGAATTTTGTGTTGTAGATATTTTCTTAGCCTTTGTCCTGGGGAATTTTAACCATTTAACAGAAGCCTCCACAGAAGGAGAAAGAGTCTGATTCTTAGATGCCGTTGAACTCTTGATTTTGAGATGAGTGGACATTAGTTGCTGCATAACTTGTTGTGTGTAAATGGAGATTTGGCTAAGTCTGTCTCACAATGGTATCAGCATTATTTCTTCAGTTCTTTTTAAAAATTATGAATGTTCATACCTGTGTGTACACACACACATAATCTTACCTTGTTTAGATCTGACCTTGTTTAGATCTCTCCTTGACCCTTCAGTCCTCTCACTGGTTCCTTTTCTCCCTTCAAATAGTCCTCTTTTTACTTTCATCACACACACACACACACACACACACACACACACACACACACACACACACCCCTTAAATTTAGATTCTGCATAGAAATTTCATAGAAATTTAAATTTCTATGAAAGAAAATATGTGCTATTTGGTATTCTGAGTTTGGCTTATTTTGCCTAACATGATATTCTTCAGGTCTTGAAAACATAATTAGAAGAGATGTAGTTTGTGTAACCCCCATAGCTCTTGGTCTAATGGAGTCAGGGCTGAAACATTAGAAAAGGACTGAATGGGAGCCTGATGCAGTAGTTGGCGCTCAACAAGATGACTAGTGTTGCCACATTAGAATAATAGGTATTGGTGCCATGCTCAGATACTTTAATAATTTTGAGTGGATGTGTCTATGGCATTCTTTTAACTTTTTTGTTTCATTTATGGAGAAGATAAATAGATTTTAAAAAGAAAAGGTGGATAACCAAGTTTGATAATATGTTGATCAGTTTTCAAGTGTTATTAAGATTTTTTTCTCTACATTAAATCATTTCGCATCCCACTAGGTGCCACACGTGTCCACTATGTTAATGGCATCCTCTGGCTTGGGTATGTTTGGTGTATACACCATGTATACATGTATGCTTTTCTTTGGTAGAATATAAATCAGTGACTGTCCTGGAGCTTGATGCTTGGTAAAGCTTCCAAGTCAGCTGATCTGAGAACTCTGAAGAAATCCCTTGAGGAATCAAAAAAGAAAAAAAAAACCTATCCATATCTTCTATTCCTTTTTGCTAAAAAGAAAAAAAGAAGAACTCATAATTTTTGGTGGCTTTGTGTGGACTTTAGAGAGAACGCATGCCATGTTTGAATGCACCCCTGTGACTTAGTGAGTAACAGAAATGCTATCTGTTTGAGACTGCTTGAGGAAGTAAAAGGCGTATAGGTTAGTCAGCAGGTCACGTGCTGGCTGAAGTGTCAGGAGGGTGGTGCTGTGTGTGTGTGGTCTCTGGGAAGCCACGGCAGAAGCAACTGCAGGAAGGAAATGTCAGGAAAGCGCTGTTTTGGAGTGGCGTCATGGGTCTTGAAGCATATTCAGGTCTCCTTCTGACAAATACGTATTTCTTGCTACTGGGCCCTGACAGGGATTTAAGACCTGAGCATGACTCTAAATAGCTGTGTAACCTGAGCTGCTCTATGTGACTTTGGAATTTTCTCATTGCCAAAGTCATATGCACTAGGATTAGTGTCAACTTAAGGTGTTTGGGGGAAGTTTAAGAAGTGTGTGTTCTGAGGCAGGGTCTCATCAGGTAGCCTTGGGTAGCCTGGAACTTGCTATCTAGACCAGGCTGGCCTCAAACTCCACCTGCTTCTTGCCTTCCAAGTCTTAGGATTAAAGGAGTGTGCTATTACTCCTGGCTGGTTCATGAATTTCTAAGTCGATCACTGCCCCAGTTGCAGGCCAGCAAGGAAGACCCCTGCGAGCAGGTCTCTGCACCAATACCCCCCCCAACGAACCTTGCAATCTACAGGACCCACTCCCTACCCCAAACCCACCCATTCCCCTGCAACCTCAGTGGCTCTCTGAGACACAGAATCTGCCAGCTCTGATTGGACTAAGAGGTGAGTGACTTTTCTCCCACCCAAAGAGTCCTACATCTAGGACCTAGGCCCCAAGGTACAACCCATGCCCCCCAACTCCAATTCATTGCTGCCCCAGTTGCAGGCCAGCATGGAAGATTCCTGTGGGCAGGCTTCCCCACCAACACTCCCCATTGGACCCTGCAGTCTACAAGACCTACTCCCTACCCCAAATCACCCATCCCCCTGTGACCTCAGTGGCTTCCTAAGACACAGAATCTGCCAGCTCCTATTAGACCAAGAGCTACGATTGGACCAAGAACAGCTTCCTCAGACATAGACCTCTTGCACCTATTGGGGGAAGAGATGGGTAGATGCCAGTGCAAAAATACACACAGCAACATAAAGAGCAATATGGCATCACCAGAATGTAGTGGTTCTATAACAGCAAGACCTGAACATCACAACTTATAAGAAGCAGAAGAAGGCAACATTAAAAATAACTTTATGAAGATGATAGAGGTCTTTAAAGAGGAAATGAAAAATTCTCTTAAAGAAATGGAGGAAAAGACAAACAAAAAATGGAAGAAATCAATAAATCCCTTAAATAAAGCCAAGAAAACCAAGAAAAAGCAATCAAACAGGTGGAAAAAACAGTTCAAGACCTGAAAAGTGAAAGAGAAACAATGAAGAAGACACAAACCGAGGGAATGCTGGAAACAGAAAATCCAAGTAAACGAACAGGAAACACAGAAGCAAGCATGACCAACAGAATGCAAGAGATGGAAGAGAGGATCTCTGGTGTAGAGGATACAGTAGAGGAAATAGATTCGTCAGTCAAAGAAAACACCAAAGCCAAAAAAGTCATAACACAAAATGTCCAGGAAATCTGGGACACCATGAAAAGGGCAAAGCTAAGAATAATAGGGGTAGAGGAAGGAGAAGAGTACAAATTCAAAGGCACAGAGACTATATTCAGCAAAATCATGGAAGAAAACTTTCCCAGCTTAAAGAAGGAAATACCTAGGAAGATACAAGAAACCTATAGAACACCAAACAGACTAGACCCCCCAAAACCTCCCCTCACCACACAGAAATCAAACCACTAAACATACAGAACAAAGAAAGAATATTAAGAGCAGCAAAGAAAAAAAATGAAGTGACTTATATGGGCAGACCCATCAGAGTAGCACCCAGCTTCTCAACGGAGACTCTGAAAGCCACAAGGACCTGCTGCAGTGTCTCCTCCTCCTCCTGCTGCAGCGTCTCCTCCTCCTGCTGCTGCAGTGTCTCCTCCTCCTCCTGCTGCAGTGTCTCCTCCTCCTGCTGCTGCAGTGTCTCCTCCTCCTGCTGCAGTGTCTCCTCCTCCTGCTGTTGCAGTGTCTCCTCCTGCTGCAGTGTCTCCTCCTCCTGCTGCAGTGTCTCCTCCTCCTGCTGCTGCAGTGTCTCCTCCTCCTGCTGCTGCAGTGTCTCCTCCTCCTCCTGCTGCAGTGTCTCCTCCTCCTGCTGCTGCAGTGTCTCCTCCTGCTGCTGCAGTGTCTCCTCCTCCTCCTGCTGCAGTGTCTCCTCCTCCTCCTGCTGCAGTGTCTCCTCCTCCTGCTGCAGTGCCTCCTCCTGCTGCTGCTGCAGTGTCTCCTCCTCCTGCTGCAGTGTCTCCTCCTCCTGCTGCTGCAGTGTCTCCTCCTCCTCCTGCTGCAGTGTCTCCTCCTCCTGCTGCTGCAGTGTCTCCTCCTCCTGCTGCAGTGTCTCCTCCTCCTCCTGCTGCAGTGTCTCCTCCTCCTCCTGCTGCACTGTCTCCTCCTCCTCCTGCTGCTGCAGTGTCTCCTCCTCCTGCTGCTGCAGTGTCTCCTCCTCCTGCTGCTGCAGTGTCTCCTCCTCCTGCTGCAGTGTCTCCTCCTGCTGCTCCTGCTGCTGCTGCTGCAGTGTCTCCTCCTCCTGCTGCTGCAGTGTCTCCTCCTCCTCCTGCTGCAGTGTCTCCTCCTCCTGCTGCTGCAGTGTCTCCTCCTCCTGCTGCAGTGTCTCCTCCTCCTGCTGCTGCAGTGTCTCCTCCTGCTGCAGTGTCTCCTCCTCCTGCTGCAGTGTCTCCTCCTCCTGCTGCTGCAGTGTCTCCTACTCCTGCTGCTGCAGTGTCTCCTCCTCCTCCTGCTGCAGTGTCTCCTCCTCCTGCTGCTGCAGTGTCTCCTCCTGCTGCTGCAGTGTCTCCTCCTCCTCCTGCTGCAGTGTCTCCTCCTCCTCCTGCTGCAGTGTCTCCTCCTCCTGCTGCAGTGCCTCCTCCTGCTGCTGCTGCAGTGTCTCCTCCTCCTCCTGCTGCTGCAGTATCTCCTCCTCCTCCTGCTGCAGTGTCTCCTCCTGCTGCTGCAGTGTCTCCTCCTCCTCCTGCTGCAGTGTCTCCTCCTCCTCCTGCTGCAGTGTCTCCTCCTCCTGCTGCAGTGTCTCCTCCTCCTCCTGCTGCAGTGTCTCCTCCTCCTGCTGCTGCAGTGTCTCCTCCTCCTCCTGCTGCAGTGTCTCCTCCTCCTGCTGCTGCAGTGTCTCCTCCTCCTGCTGCAGTGTCTCCTCCTCCTCCTGCTGCAGTGTCTCCTCCTCCTGCTGCTGCAGTGTCTCCTCCTCCTCCTGCTGCAGTGTCTCCTCCTCCTCCTGCTGCTGCAGTGTCTCCTCCTCCTGCTGCTGCAGTGTCTCCTCCTGCTGCAGTGTCTCCTCCTCCTGCTGCTGCAGTGTCTCCTCCTCCTCTTGCTGCAGTGTCTCCTCCTCCTGCTGCTGCAGTGCCTCCTCCTCCTCCTGCTGCAGTGTCTCCTCCTCCTCCTGCTGCAGTGTCTCCTCCTCCTGCTGCAGTGTCTCCTCCTCCTCCTGCTGCTGCTGCAGTGTCTCCTCCTCCTCCTGCTGCAGTGTCTCCTCCTCCTCCTGCTGCTGCAGTGTCTCCTCCTCCTGCTGCTGCTGCAGTGTCTCCTCCTCCTCCTGCTGCAGTGCCTCCTCCTCCTGCTGCAGTGTCTCCTCCTGCTGCTGCAGTGTCTCCTCCTCCTGCTGCAGTGTCTCCTCCTCCTCCTGCTGCTGCAGTGTCTCCTCCTCCTCCTGCTGCAGTGTCTCCTCCTCCTGCTGCTGCAGTGTCTCCTCCTCCTGCTGCAGTGTCTCCTCCTCCTGCTGCTGCAGTGTCTCCTCCTCCTCCTGCTGCAGTGTCTCCTCCTCCTCCTGCTGCTGCAGTGTTTCCTCCTCCTCCTCCTGCAGTGTCTCCTCCTCCTGCTGCTGCAGTGTTTCCTCCTCCTCCTGCTGCAGTGTCTCCTCCTCCTGCTGCTGCAGTGTCTCCTCCTCCTGCTGCTGCAGTGTCTCCTCCTCCTGCTGCTGCAGTGTCTCCTCCTGCTGCTGCTGCAGTGTCTCCTCCTGCTGCTGCTGCTGCAGTGTCTCCTCCTCCTGCTGCACTGTCTCCTCCTCTTGCTGCAGTGTCTCCTCCTCCTGCTGCTGCACTTTTGTAGTGTAGTTACACTCTCTGTTGGCAATGGTGGAGTGAGTACATAGGATAGGATCAGTGAGGGTAACTATACCCAGTATCTCCTTCCGCCATGGGGAAGGATGTCTGCAGGTATGAACCAGGTCATTCATGGACAGACACTGTTGTTTCTTCCAGGGACTCAGCAGGATTTGTGACAGACATGTGGAGAAAAGGTATGAGAGTGAATCCTCCAAATGAGACTCTAAGGAGAAACCATTTGTCTCACCTGTCAAGGCTTATTGAAGGCTACCTATTATAGAGAAGTTTAAGAGGGCAAGACGACCCTTTCCGTGGGCAGGATTTAGTCTTTTCCCAGCTACTCCAGTGTTTGCAAAATGGGCCATAAATCAAGTCACCCTGATGGCAAGCATGGAGGCTAAGCGTGAGCTCGACTACGTGAACTTGCCCTTACGGTTAACCTAACATACTGCTCCTGGATCTTCAACCTGCTGGTGTCAGGAGCCATGTCCAAGTCATTGGCGATAGACTCCTGCTGGCAGATTGATGACATCAGACCACTTACATCAAGAGGAGCACGGAATTTTGCCCTTCCTGGAGGAGACACTGCTCTAGAGACACATTTGTTGTCCCTGCCTACAGAATTCGCCAGGCTCAGCATCTGCAGACTTAACAAAGGCCTTATTTGCCACATGGCATTCCACGTAATATTGTTCCTGATGGAGGAATTCATTTTACAATGACAAAGTATGGTAATACTTTCATGCTTATGAGAGTCACTGGCCTTCTGTACTGCAGCTCACAGAAGCATCTGCTTTATAGGATGGTACCAGGCTCAGTGTGGGCAAGTGTATCTGCAGGAAGAGCGAATCTCAGTGAGTGAAGAGCTGTCTTACAAAGGGCATCCTATATTTGACCCCATGGCCAATGCACAATGCGTGTTCTCCTCTAGCTAGAACACACTTGTATTGTAGCAGGAGTGAAGAGGGAACACGGAATGACGGCTTCTTGCAGCGTTGGTCCTGATAGCTGCATTCCTCACAGACAGCTGGGAATGCTTGCTTTCTGTGTCTGCAGCTTTGGGTTCTGTTGCTTTACTGATCCATTTTCCAGTGAAGAGAGTTTGTTTTAATAAACACTACAATGCCTGGATGTTCTTACGCTCTCACCATGTCACCAAGCCAAGGGGTGAAGGGCAGTTGCTGTGCTGTCTAGAGCGGCCACTCTTCTTGTGGGTTCGTTGCTTTAAAATAGGGTCAGTGAAGACTATGTGGGATCCAGGGGAATCTTTGGAGATTCTGGTGGTGTTTTCATGCTAGTGAAATACTAGGTAGAAATGTTAGTACTTCTAACAGTCAGGGATGCTAAGGAGTCAGAGCCCTCCTAAACAAAGTCTCAGGTTATTGTATGAGGTCAAAATGATGGCCGGCTGCAAAGATGGTTGAGGACAAAACATATGCAGGGCGAGTAGCGCAATGAGGCAAACCGTCAGCTCTGATCTTGGGATCAGTTGTAGTAGCTACTCACACTTTCTTAGGGATATGCATATATGTCTTCATTCATCTATACGACACAACATACAACTTGCCACTCCCTTTCCTACGGTACACTGCTGGTGATGGGATTAACCAGGGTTACATCACTATAACGAAACACCTGAAGCAATTGACCCATAGAAAGTCAACGTTTGTTTGATTAATGTTTCTGGAGCTTCCAGTCCCTAACTGGGTAGCCCCATTGCTTTGAGCCAGTGGTCAGCGCGGCCCACCATGTTATGAGTGCATGGTGAGGCAAACCATTTACGTCATGAGTCAGTAAAGAGAGAAGCAAGAGAACAATACATTTCCCTTCAAGGCACACCCCCAGTGACCTAAGGACCTGATACTAGGTTCTATCTCCTCATAGAGCCAATATGGACACTATTAGTCAGACTTCTCTAAAGGAGCAGAACACACATATTCACACACACACACACACACACACACACACACACACACACACATACACATACACACACACACTCCTGTGTCTACATCTATATAAGAAAAAAGAACAGGTGTTAAGACTTCTCTAGTCTTGTCATTTTCAAATGAAGGCTTAGAGAAATTCAGTATTTTCCTTAAGTTCATTATCAAAGAATCTGACCAGGAATCCAGGGCCCCAGTGCCTTTTTGCACACCTGTGGCTTCTGAGTTGGTAACTGGCAGAAGATCAGAAAGGGGATGAGAGACCTGAGGGCATGGACAGGTGGGAAGAGGGACTCATGCAGCCCAGTGGGAAGGCAGCGGGACAGCGGGGGGCACCTCTAAATAGGAACACTGCCTTGCTCGCAGATTTCAGCAGTAGCCCTTCATCTTCAGCTTCGTGTTGCTTTCTTTATGTGTCTGTTTCATGGCAGCTGGCTCCCCCACAGCTTTTGGTTGCTAAAAACACAGCCCAGAGTTACGCAGTAAGTAATAGCAGACCCAGAGAAAACCTCTGGGGAAGGCCAGACAGACCCTACAGTCCCAGGACTCAAACCTCTGAGAGCCCATCCGTGCAGCCTAGCAGAGCCAGGGATGCTCTTCCTGGGGAAGAGTGTCAAACCTTCCTGGGGCATGCACATTCCCCAGAAAGCTGTGGAGAACAGAATGATCTTTTATGAAGGTGGTTTTGTAGAAATGTTTATTCTGTGAGAGACAGGTGCTGGAGCTGAGGACAAAGTAGGGAGGTGGGTGGTTCAGGTAACTGTCAGCGAGGGTGGCCCGAGGGAGCCTCCCTGGGGTGTCTGAGAGGTTAGGACTTGATCTCTCTGCACCACTCTTTCCACTTCTTTTTTTTTTTTTTTGAGAACAAGTATAAGGCAGGAGTGTGGTTAATACTTTTTTTTTTAAATCTCATTTAGCACCTCCATGGTCTGGAGAGATTAAAAGAATCATCCAAAGTCAGAAAAGGACAGAATTCCAAGCGGTCACAGGACCGGGACTGAAGCGTGTCTCTGACTGACTACAGCTTATGCTTCCAACCACTGTGAAATATAATTAGTGGCTTTCTTCTGCTTCTCAGACCCCCACTCCCTAGCAGGAAGGCCTCACTTTCTAGTACAAAGCTCAGAACAAGACTGTCTTGGGGATGCTTTGTGTTAACTCATGATGGGATGGGGGAGGCTCCCTCTTTAGCCTGCTAAGGTGTGTTTCACTTATTTGGTGCACTCAGTTAAAAAAAAGAAAGAAAAAATAAGGAAGAAGAAAAAAAAGAAAGAAGAGAAAGAGATAGATAGAGAGAGAGAGAGAGAGAGAGAGAGAGAGAGAGAGAGAGAGAGAGAACTTTCTCTGGGTGATCATGTAATTCACCTTCTCTTGGCCACTAAGCTTTGAAGGCTTCATTCATCTTTGCCTATGTTCCCCCACCCCTCCTGCCTGACAGTAGAGAGATATAAAACATTAATATAGTTTTTAAAAATACTAATAGAAAGGTAGTGTCAAGGTGAGGAGAGATCAAGAGACCCAAGCTGTGAATTTGGCTCCCAGGACACTCACCTAGTATGCTTGAGGACTCAGACCTCTGTCAACTCGTGTGTAAAACAGACATGCCAGTAAGACCCACTTGGTCAAGTGAAAGTGAGTGAGGAAATTTTTACGAACTTTCTTTTAAAACTAAGAGTGAGGCTGGGGGTGGGAGCGGGAGGAGGGATGAGAGGGGGATCTGTGGTTGGTATGTGAAATGAATAAAAAATGAAAAAAAATAAAATAAAACTAAGAATGATAAGCTAGATGAATGATAAGCTAGGTGTAATGTACATACTTGTAACCCCAGCACACTGGAGGCTGAGGCAGGAAGATCTTGAGTTTGAGGATAGCCTGGGCTACCCAGACAGCCTAAAGACTACATCATAACCAAAGAAAGAAGGGAACAGCATCCTTGTAGAATGGCAGCAAACAGCATGTAGAGTTCCACTGGTGAAGTTAAGACAATGCAGATCGTAAGCCAAGTTTTACTCTTAGTCTGGGCTAGCTCTGTCTCTTTCTGGACCAACCTTCAGGCTGGAATGGAGTAGGTCACCTTTCAAGCTCCATTCCTGCCCTGGAGTTTTATGACGCTCATGAAGTGTGCTGAGTAGCAAAGCAACTTAAGACGGAAGAAGTTTAACCCCGCTATAAAATACCCTCTTTTTGGTTTTCACAAAGCTGGAACTATTTCTCCCTAGTTACTCATGTTTTATGTATTTTAAAAGATAAAACAGGGATGAAAAGTAGTAGCAGCGTCTGTCTTGCACATTTCCCACCCCCTTTGACGTCCTCAGGATATTTTCTTCTTGGTTACTTTTTTCAGATTACATACATCTGAAAATTAAAGGATGAATGCTTCATTAACTGCTAGACAGATTTCTGGATGCCTGTGACTAAAGAAAGGTGGGAGGAATGGGGTGTGTGGACCCCCAGCTTATAGTTTTTATGTTCCTAGTGGAGAGGGTTGTTGAGAGGGAGTCCTAACCTTCACCAAGCTACAGACTTGCTGAGTCAGCAGCACCCAGTCATCGCCACAGTGACCACTCAGCCTCTGAGTCACTTGTTTATACTCACTTGCTCATTTTGTGCATGGGCAGGTGACTTATTCTTGAACACTCTGAGAAGACAATTCAAGGGAACGCGGGGCTGAACTGCAAGACAGGGTTTTTTTGCCCTAAAAAAGTGAGACAAGAGAGTGTTGAGCAGGCTTTGAGAAGCCTGACAGATTTGTAGCAGAAACTGCCTTTGATGAAGTGTCCACCGGCAGCATTGTGGGTGTTGAGGAGGGAGCTGCTCCAGCTCTTGATTACAACCAGACTGTTATCTGTGTTTTTCTGTGATAAAGACAATGCACAATTTCTTCTACTCCACTGGTCAGGAGTTGTTAAGATTTCCTTGCAGGGTCACTGGAAAGCAGACAGGATGGTGCTCAGAGGCTCCGTGGGTAGGCAGAGAGCAGTGAGCCTGGCTGTAGAGTATGTGCATGTCGACTTCACTGCCACCCCCCACATGCTGCTTGCTTTCCATTCTGAAACCGTTGTCTTTTCATGATCCTTTCTGGAATGCTCCTCACAATTTCTGCCTGTTACAATTCTATTATTTTATTTATTGTTGCTATGCAGCTCAAATGCTCCCTGCCTTGGTCTAGGCTATTTAACAAAAGATTAGATGGCTTTTCAATAATAGACATTCATTTTTGCTCATTCCAGAGGATGGAAAGCTGCTAGCATGGTAAGGTGCTAGGAGACCCTTCTGGGCTGCAGATCATGAGCTTCCTGTGTCCAATGTGTCAGGAAGGTGGGATAGAGGTCTTTGGAGGAACCCCTTCTATGAGGATGCTTATGCCAGTGGTGTGGGCTCCATCCTCAAGTATCTTCCAAGTTCTCACTTTTTAGTCTCATCACATTGGAAGTAAGAATTTCAACACCTGAATTTTAGGAATACACAGACATTCAGTTCATTTTCTCTCCCTTCTAAGATTTTTGTAAAATCCCCAGAAGGCTTCTCTCCTGTGAACTTACCCAGCAACAAACTGTTGCATGCTGGACTTTCCACATCTATGGTTTGGTGACATTCATTTGTTATCTTTCCCTTTCCTCTTTGATTCTAAGTGCTAGAGTTGGGGAGGGGGGTCTGCATCTTACTGTTACCTCACTGCTCGACTGCATCCTGTCTCTGTCTTGGTTATCACTGACTCAGCCCCATTCTTAATCATCTCTCATGGGGGTGCCGTTGACGCCTTCTTGGTTGGCCATGCTTACTTTGAGTCTGCCTGTTCCATCAGTTCTGCTTGATTTTGTTCCAAACATCCTTGTAAGATGAAGATCTGTTCTTGTTGAATTTTGGTAAAATATCTTAATATAAACGTGCTCCCATCTGGTATCTTCCATTCTGCATTGCACCCTTCTCACAAGGACCCTTATCATTTCACCTTGTTGAACCATTTACTTTTTCAGAAATATTCCATGATTGTTCCTATCTCTTTGGTGTTAATCCCACTACCTGGAATATCTTTTCTAGGCTTGATTGCCTAGAAAATGATCATATTTGAAAATTGAACAGAAACATCACTTGCTTGGATCTTTGTGGAAATCTTAATAAAGTTAATGACAAGTGTTTCAGAGGTTCCTTTTATAATATGTGCTGGTTTGAATGAGAATGGCCTCCACAGACTCATATTTGGATGCTTAGGGAGTGATATTAGGAGGTGTGGCCTTGTTGCAGTTAAGTATGGCCTGTTGGAGGAAGTGTGTTGTTGGGGGTGGGCTTTGAGGTTTCAAATGCTTAAGTCAGGCCCAGTGTCTCTCTCTCTTCCTGCTGCCTGCTGATCCAGATGTAGAACTCTTGGCTCCTTCTCCAGCATTATGTTGCTGGTGCACTGCCATGCTTCCCACCAGGATGACAATGGACTAAACCTCTAAAACTGCAAGCTACCTCCAATTAAATATTTTCTTTATAAGCATTGCTGTGGTTGTGTCTTTTCACAGTGACAGAAATCCTAACTAAGACATAATACATACCTTACGTAAAAATTACATGAGACAATGCACTTAAAGAGCTAAATATAGTACTTGGCACTAAGACTATTGCTACATGCCTATTATTTTTCTTAAAAAACTACAATGATGGAAATTCCATATTAAAAAAAACACCATTGGAATTATTGAACATTGCCTCATTGTTCAATATTCAATTCTTTCTTGACTTCTTTTATGAAGCATCTCCCAATGACTTCAGCCCATTGTGTTACTATTTTTGACTGTTGCTCTGTTCTAGTCATAGGAAGACAGGAGAAGAGGAGAGATGGGGGACTATTATACTATTTTTTGAGCTGGCAGTCCCTGGGTAGCAAATAGACATATCCAAAATCCTCATGGAGGGAAGCATATCTTGATTTTCCCTTTAAATGGGACAATCATTCCCAGTGACCCTGTTCTAGTTGATTAGAACATTGGGCACTGATCCTAGGGTCAAGTCAAAGGAAGTCAGTGAACTTGATGGCAGCCTAGCTGGAGGAATGCTACCTCAACATGGATCCTGGCAATGAAAAAGACCCATGTGATTCTCCCTGTTGAGCATTTGTTGAGATAGGCAGAGACAAGTGGTCCTGTGATGACAGGCAGCAATAAAAATTGTGACTGCTAGTCCCTAAGTAACAGAGCCAACATGTCCCAGTGCTGAGGGACTCGACAGTCTTGTTCTCAGAACTCCTGCTATTTAGTCCAGGTTAGCTTTGAGCTTAACAATCTTCCTGGTCCAGCCTCTTCAGTGCTTGGGTTCATGTATGCACCACTGTACCTGACTCTGCTATACTATTAGTGAGGCCCAGCTCCTCATTTTCAGTGAGATTCTCATGCTCTTATTTATATCCTTATAGTATGTCCCTGGCCCATTTTTAAGGCAGTAGAGTCCTGTAATAATTAAGATACTGCCTATGTAGCAAGCACTCCCTATATAGCAAGGATACCTGTCTTATTGCACTTTGGCAAAGCTGATCATATAGTATGTTCCAATAAAGTCTTTTTGGTTGATCAATTCATCAGATAATTAGATTGAGTTTCATAGGAACTAGGGTCTTTACTTTTGGAGCTCGTTCTTCTTGAAATATCTTCTAGGGACTTTAGCTTAGATCTGGTTGTGTCAGGGTGCTGCTCATATGATGCTTGTGGACTACTGGACTTGCTCTATTCAGATGAACCCACTTCTCAACAGATACTGTCATAGGCTGGCTGAAGGAAGACATAGGCTTCTAGGAATTCATCTGGTCTTAATTTTTCTCTTAAAAATAGCATTGTTAATATTAATTCCTTGCTGCATTGACAGAAATGTAAGAATCGATCTTTTTGTTTTTGTTTTTCGAGACAGGGTTTCTCTGTGTAGCTTTGCGCCTTTCCTGGAACTCACTTGGTAGCCCAGGCTGGCCTCGAACTCACAGAGATCCGCCTGGCTCTGCCTCCCGAGTGCTGGGATTAAAGGCGTGTGCCACCACCGCCCGGCAAGAATCGATCTTTTAAAGGCTTCCTTTCCTCCCAATAATAGGTCTAATAAATTTTAAGAAATTTTAGTTTTACTTGAGGAAAGTTCTCTGCTGTGGGATGGTCTGTATGTCAAGTGTGTTGCTGATTGGTCGATAAATAAATCACTGATTGGCCAGTGGCCAGGCAGGAAGTATAGGCGGGACAAGGAGGAGAATAAAGCTGGGAAGTGGAAGGCTGAGGCAGAGAGAAACTGCCAGCCGCCACGATGACAAACAGCATGTGAAGAAGATGCCGGTAGGCCACGAGCCATGTGGCAAGGTATAGATTTATAGAAATGGATTAATTTAAGCTGTAAGAACAGTTAACAAGAAGCCTGCCACAGCCATACAGTTTGTAAGCAATATAAGTCTCTGTGTTTACTTGGTTGGGTCTGAGCGGCCGTGGGACTGGCAGGTGATAGAGATTTGTCCTGACTGTGGGCCAGGCAGGAAAACTCTAGCTACAGGTCTCCCTATGTATCCCAGGCTGTTCTTGAACCCACGGTTGAGCCTCCTGAGTGGTGAGATTACACCCAGAAAGTGGCCCTGATTTGTCAGTGCACAAGTGAAGTTCACATTAACCCACTCATGTAAGTTTCACAAACACTTGACTAGCAGTTAGATTAATTTCTATTTTTAGAGGTAAGAAAACTGAGACTCTAAGGAGCTAAGGCTCATGGCTAGTGATCCCCTCATGTACAGTTGATGACAAAGATTGAATCCATTATTATTATTATTATTATTATTATTATTAATTATTATTATTATTATTAGCAAATACCTACTGGAGGGGAAAAGTAATCATCAACATCACCCAGCTACAAACCCTGCAACCTAAAACAGCAGTCTGCATACAACACAAACTTGTGTAATAATGGCACAAATGTTATGGGGATAACCAGTGATTTTTTAAAATTAAATTTAAGGCCCACTTCATGAGATGGAACCCATATCCAACCCTGTTAAAGTAACCAGAAATTTGAGGCTAGATAAGATGGGTTATGGCTCCTAGGGGAAAACCCACTATTATTATTCTGCTAAAGGAACATGGCAATAAAGTGACTCCTAATGGCATATTGCTTTACCCATAGGTTAGTGCATCACTCAATGATCATCAGAGAAACTTTTTGTAGTGTATGGTAATTGATAGAGACCCACAACTGGACAATGTGCAGAGAGTGAGGCACTTTGGAGCACTCTCTTAGCCATCTCTTAACGGGATGCCTTTCTCAAACCCCTCCCCACAAGGCTCAGGGAGGCAGAAAGACTGTAAGAACCAAAGGTGACTCTGAGAGAACATCATCCAGACACAACATGACTGACACCCAAATGAAATCCCAGAGACGGGCAGCATGCGCAAAGTGTAGCACGAACTGTTAGAAGGTCTTACTAATAAAAACAAACCTGAAGCCAGGTATTGGGGTGAATGCTGAATGATCAGGGAAACAGAACCAGCCACAGCTTCCTCACCTCGCCAGTTCTTCAGCTGATCCTGTTTCCTCAGACTGGAAGCCTCTGAGTCCTCATCCAAATGGATCTCAGCTGAACTGCTGCTTAAACCCTAAAAGCTTATCAGGTTCTAGTTCCTGGTTTTCACGCCTTATAAACCTTTTTGCTTCCTGTCATCACACAAGACTTGCACAGGTTCAAGCCAGATGGGGATCCCAGCACTGAAGGGGAGAAGTTATTTCCCCCATAACAAAGAGGTTATTTCCTGGGGGGAAGGGAAGATCAGTGGTGTTAGTGGTGTTAATGGATGACCATAAATGCTGGAAGGCCAAATACTGAAGCCATGAGGCAAAATACAGAGGCATTATAAGGTGAGTGTCTTCTACTTACAGGGATTCAGCTAAGAGTAAGAACCCCAAGAATAAGAAACGGGGTAGGTTAGAGCTCACTGGAAATTCTCAGAAACTTTAGTAAATAAAAGCAAAAGCTAACCAACCAACCAACCGAATCCCCAAACAATCCAACTAGCACTGACATTTGAAAAGAGTTCCAGGGCTGTTGCTTTCTTGGAATATGGTAACAAGTCTTCCAGGACAATTCACAGCTGATCACAGGAAGACCTCTGCCCACTTCCGTGCTGGAAAGAACAAGGCCTAGAAGTGGTGTTTGGTGGCAGTGGACGTACCACCAAAGCTAATGAGAGTGGTTCTTTTGTTGAAGTTGGCAAGATGGGCACTCAAAATGGCCTCTCCTCTTTCCACCTTTCTTGTGTTAATGAGAAACAGGCACACAGTGGGATGCTTTGAGATACTGTAGGCTAGACCTCAGAACTAGAGGAATGTAGAGATGAAGTATTCATCTGCCCCAGCCTAGGTTTATTCTTGATAAAGCATCTGCTCATTTACAGGAGCAGGTCATTGTCGACTTCTCTCCTTTCATTCTGAACTAGGTGAACTTTGACTCAGTAAGCGGAGGTTGGCAAGCATGAGCAATGCTTTCATGAAGACATCTGACTTAGCTAAAATTAGTGCAATGTAATCATGACTTCATGTTGCCCAATATAATCCATCTTGTAAAGAGGGGATGAGGATTTTCAGACAGATTTTTAGCAGCATCATCAAGAAGGGGTTGTAATCAGCTCTCAATCATGCCTCCTCGGGGAGAGGAGCTGAGTGTGGTTCGTGTAGATGACATACAACTCCCCAATCCTCTCCATTTGATTTTGATTAATGTCTGCGTCTTGCTGCAAGGCAGGTGTTCCTAGCACTCTGGGAATTCAGATCATTTTAGCCTCAGCACTGAAGGCACAAACAAGGCTGGAACCATCTCTAGAGGCCTGGGAAGTCAAGCAGTTTCCTCCAGAGGGAGTGGGAAGGAATCCTTCCCAGCTGTCCTTGCGGTGACAAAGAGAGTGCATTAATTGTCATGATCACATAAAACATCCCTACACCAACAGAGTGGAGTGGCTTGCATCTATCTTCCTCAGCGAAGGCTAAACATTCTGTTTAGATGAACCCAGACTACAGAGAGAATAGGAGGCAGGGATGCAGAGGTCTTTTCTTTGTGGTGACATTGAAAAGATTTAAGTTTGAAAAATAGAATATACTTATTTTCAACAGTTTGGTGCATGTAAACAATGCATTTTGATCATTCGTACCCCAAAGCTCCTCTCTCCCTCTCCCCAGGCACCCCAACACATCTGTACCTCCTTTTTGTGTTCTTTCCCTTTTTTGTTAATAACCCACTGTGTTCAGTTAGTGCTGCCTGTTGGAATGTTGACCGATCTTGTTGATGTTGTCATAGACAGCTAACCATAGCTGTGGTGAATCATGGGTGCAATGCCCATGCCATGTCCTAAAGACAGTGTTTCCCGTCACCCCTCCCCATCCTCAGGCTCTTACATCCTTTCTTACCTTTATTCTGAAAAAGTCCCCAAACCTTTAAAACTGAACAGCTTCTGAATTGGATAACTGGGTTTGAATGTCACCTCAGATATTTCGTTTGTACATGTCTGAAAGGCTACTGACAGTCTTCAAGCCAAGTGTCTGCATGGGATGGCTAGACATGCAGCTCAGTGAAGAACACTTTCCTATCACACACAAGGCCCTGAGCTAGATCTTTAGCATCACAGGAAGAAAAAGAATCCAGTTTCGATGCTTTCCTTAGTAATTCTGTATAATCATGAAGGAATAGAGTGGGCGCTCCGTAAATGGTATCAGGCTAATATGAAGAACCATTGACCATGGCTGAGGAGATGGCTCAGTTGGCAAAGTGCCTGGTAACAAACATGAGAACCTGATTTCAGTTCCTCACCACCCACATAAAAGCCACGTGTGGTGGTACTGTAATACTAGTGTTGGGTAGAGGGGACCACAGACTGGATCTCCTGAGATCCATGGCCAGATATTTTAGCCAACCAGTGAATTCCAGGTTTTGTGAGAGATTCTATCTCATAAAACAAGGTAAGGAGTGATAGAGGAAGACACTCAGTGCCAATCTTGAATGTTCATGTATGTGCACAATCAGGCAATCAGGTGTACACGTGTGTGCATGCACACACACACACACACACACACACACACACACACACACAGAGAGAGAGAGAGAGAGAGAGAGAGAGAGAGAGAGAGAGAGAGAGAGAGAGAGAGAGAGAACTACTTGAACTTTGCTTGATTTATTTTATCAATAAATAAAAATTTAGAACTAACATAGACGGCAAGCTAGTATATAACTAACTGGGCATGCGCCTTCATCACCATCCTGGAAAAACAGATAAAGTTCCACGAAGGAGGTCTATGAAGAAAATACACCACAGATACTCATGACTGCAGTGAACATTCATATCTGGAATTGTCACCTATCAAAAGTGAAAGACACCAAATGGCTCACCAATAGGCTGATGATGGTAGAGTACTTGCCTGGAAAGTATAAGCAAGGCACTGGGTGTCCTTTACCAAAACTTTCCAGACTGGGGAGATGGCTTAGTTGGTCAAGTGTTTGCCCTGAGTGTATAAGAAGCTGAGTTCAATCCCTTACAACCCACATAAATGCATTCATTGGGGAATTTAAAGCTAATTAAGCAAATCAAGCTTGAAGTTTACTATGTCTGTGCATTGAATTTCCTGCCCAAAGGAACTCACCCAACTCCACTATCCACTCATCAAGAATCACCCTTGCACATGGTCCACCATCTTCCATAGCACTGAAAGAGTAAGTCAAAGTCTACAACTGAGTACAATGTACTCAACTCCCATTTGGGGACTTTCGTTAGATGACAATTTCAGATATGAATGTTCACTCAAGTCGTAAGTATATGTGGTGTATTTTCTCGTAGACCTCTCTCATAGAATTTTATCTGTTTTCCAGGATGACGACATGTGCTGATATTCAGTGAGTTACAGACTAGATTGCATTCTAGTTAGTTCTATCCAGCTTTTTTTTATTGCTAAAATAAATCAAAACACAATATATCAAATGACAAACAATAGAAACAATAGCAGCAACAACTGGCATGTGGTGCCTGGAGTTAGTTTCTCAGCAAAGATGCCTGTTTTTATTCAAGTTTTCATCTGTATGAGTCCCTGAGGGCTTTGACACTCCAAGACACTTCTTGTACTGAGGGATCTTTTGGGTTCTTGTCAGTGGCTCCTTTCTCTCTGCACTCACCTCTGGGTTGTCAAGCAGCTTATCTCTCTCAGGAGTGGCAGCCCCAGTTGCAAGCTTCAGGTTACCCTTCTAATCACTACTCTACATGGCTTCTCCAAGCAAACAGTGAGCCCTACTTGACTCAGGCCAAGAGCTGTATTGATTACTAACTTCAGACAAACATCTGGTTTTCATTACCCATGGTAGCAGACCAGAGCGGGTTGCTGTACTGGCTGGTGTGGTCACTCAACAACCATCAGGATTCGCTATAAAGAAAATTTAACATATCCTGTAATTACAGTCTACCCAACATAGAGTGGCTGAGGAATCTGCAGATCTGATTTCAGGGTGGGGAAAAAATGTTTATTGTATCTGTCCTACACATTTATTTACTCAGAGGTCAGAGGCCTGCTGAAATATGGCCACCCTTAGCATTGATGCTCCTGCAAGGGCAGAGCAGCTTCTTGTTTAGGTCAGGAAGCTCCGGCAAGGCTCCAGGCAGATGGTCCCTTAATGCTTTTACAGACTTCGGAATTTGGCCTGATGGAAATGGACGAGTGGATCTTGTCTGGAATAAACAAATCCTTACCCTCCACAGCGCCACAGGCCCTTCCCTGGCCCCCTACTCACCCTTTTGATAGTGCCTTTGGGGACTGTTAACTGTCCCCTCCTAGCTACAGGGTGACTGAGGCAGCAAATGGACACCAGGCGCTTTAGTATGTTTCTCCTGCACTCTTCATAATTCCCATGGGTTAGTGCAGCAGAGGAAGTGGGCTTGAATTGTCAAGGTTGGGGAAGCGTTTGTGCCACAGCATGCTAGATGAGGAAGAGCATCTTCCTTTTTGTTTTCCCTATCAGGAAAATCATGATGTAGCCCCCAACCCTCAGTCTTTAGGATATCCCCCCCATAATATTTTCAGCAGACTGACCTCTGAATTGTAGTGACAGTTGCTACAAGGACCCCAAAATAGGGTATTATTAACGACACTTCATGTTGCTTTGACAAAAATCAGTTTCTCTGGGTTCACAGTTTGATGGTGTAGTCTGTTGTGGCATGGAGGCAGGAGTGTGAGGAGGCTGCTCCCATCGCATCTCCAGTCAGGAGTCAGGGACAGGTGAATGTGGGTGCTCGGCTGGCTCACTTTCCCCAGCCCATGGGATGGTGCCACACACTTGAGGTGGGCTTTACCTCCTCAGTTAGGACTTTCTGGAAACACTATCATATGTGCTCTTGAGGTTGTGTGTTCCCCGGCAATCCTAAAGCTAGTCAAGCTGGTAATGAAGATTAACCATCACCAATAGGAACCATAAAAGGTTAAGAAGACTTGCTGCTCCTGCAGAGGACCCAGTGTCAATTCCCAGCACCCACACGATAGCTCACAACCATTTGTCATCCCAGTTTCTGAGGATCCAACATCCTCTTCTGACCTCCATGGGCACTAGGTACTCAAATAGTACACATGGAGGCAAAACACGTAAAATAAAAATAAATCTGAAAAAAAGGATAGATACACTGTACACTTGTCTTCAAATGCACTAAACTTTATGGCTGAGACACTTGTGGAGAAATGAAGGAAACCAATCTAAGAGATTATAAGGTAGATGGGAAACTGTGGGAATCAAGAAAGCTCAGTTTGGGAGATCATGCGCATGCTGGCGGGGCTGATCTTATATACAACTATAAAGTAGAGATGGGGGACCTTTTGACCTCTCCTTTTTTAACCCCTAAGTTTCCTTAACTGTCTCTTAAAAATTAGAGGAGTATAAATAAAAGTTTAATTTTTTTAAACTGTGCATATGCATGTGTGCCTGTGAGGAAATATGTGTACATGAGTGCAGGTGCCAGCAGAGGACAGAGACATATAATTCTCCCTACCCTACTCCAAGACCTGGAGTTACAGGTGGGGGGAGCTGCCTGACATGACTACTGGGAACTAAGCTTGGGTCCTCTGCAAGAGCAGTATGTGCTTTTAATCACTGAGCCATCTCTCTAGCCCCTCAAAGAGAAATTTAAATGCCATATTTCTGGGGAGGAAATTTCATGTATTGCTAAGCTGGTTAGGGAAGTTTGGGAGCAGACACTGTTCTCACGTAGAGAGGTTAACCACCAAGGAGAGACAGTCATGGAGGAAGTAAGACCTGGAAGCTGGCCAATCAGTCATTGGTAAGCACGAGGGAGAGGCTGTACCCTAGTCTCTGAGGAAACGTTTATTATTATTACTTTTCATTATTATTACATATGATATAGGTTTCCAGGGGGAGGAGGCTCGGACTCAGTTATCAGGTCTTATGTGAAAGACAGCCCAGCTGGGCACGCTGGCACTCCACTGTATTCCAAGCTCTCAGGATGCTGAGGCACAAGGATCATGAGTTCCGGGCCAGCCTGAGCTACATAGACAGACCCCATCTCAAGTTTGTCCTCACCACTCAAAAACAACAATGCAATGTACTATTACCATCTGGATACAAGGATGGTGTTTGACAAAATTCTGGAAGACTGGACTGAGGCTGAGACCAGCCAGAGGAAGGAGGCCAAATAGCTACAGTTGGTGGAGGAGGAGGAAGGGGGGAGGAAGGGGGGAGGAAGGGGAGAGGAAGGGGAGGAGGGAGTGCTTGGAGATAGTCATGTCTGACACATCTAATCCTCTGAAATTGCCCCTGCAGGCTATTGCCTACTTCATCTATGGACATTTGAAAGAGAAAGTTACAAGGAATGGGGTGGCCATAGAAATGTGGGTACATCCCATGGTGTAGGCACATGAGAAAACAGATATTGGGGGGATTTTAGTTTGGGAGATAAGAAGCCTTCCAACTTTGTCTCTTTCATAGCAGTAATTGTGAATATTCCAGAATCTTTGGAATTCCTCTATCATTAAACAAAGAAAGCATGTTTCTCCTATAGATGCATCAAGGAAACATTGTTCATGAATATAAATATGATCACGGTGTACTGAATTGTTTCCTTGCAAAAGATATCCATGTATTTATAATATTATAAACGCTGACTATTGATAAAGTGAGAAAATATGCTATAACTAGTGTATTAGTTTCCTAATGCTGTGTAACAAATGATAAAAAATTTAGTAGTCTAAAACAATGCCTTCCATTAGCTTATTTCTCTGTCAGTCAGAATTCAGGGATAGAGTAACTCACCTCTCTCTTCATGGTCTCGCAAGGTTTAAACCAGAGAATCATCTGGCCTGACTTCCCTTTCAAAAGCCCTGGGGGAAGAATCTAATTCCAAGCACATTGGGATTGTTGCTAGAATTGAGTTTATAGCAGTTGGGTGGATGCGGGACTGGTTTTCCTGCTGGCTTTTGACTGAGGGTTACTTTCTTCTCCCGGAGCCTGCCCATTCCAGCAGTGGTTCACACATGCCTTGTTGGCTTTTTTGTCAGGGTTGCTGGACTATATTTCAACGTCTTGGTTCTTCTGCTCCTAGCCAGAGAAAATGTCTCCTCTAAAGAGCTCCTATGATCAAGTCAGACTTCGTTACGGTTTGTACTAATGTATGATGTGTCCCTCCGAAAGGCTTAGGGCTGGTGACGCTACATTGGGAGATTCTGGAAACAAGAGGAGACTTAGCTGGAAGAAGTTGATTACTGGAAGCATGTCTTCTCGCTTTCTGCCTTCCTTTCCCCTGTCCCTTCCTGCCCTCCTCCACCAGGATGACCTGTCTCACCCCAGTCCAGAAACGACGGACCCACACCACCATAGCTGGAAACCTCTGCAATTGTCAGTCAAAACTAATTATTTGTGGGGCTGTTTCTGTGACTGAACCTGACCACTTGGTTCTTTGGAACCGATTTGTTTTAAGAGAAAGTAGGAAAAACCTGGAGAACCTGGAGGGCTAGAGAGACGCTAAAATGCCATGAGCTCAGCTTAATGGACACTTCTAGTGGGTGCTCAGAAGCCTGGGATGTGGACAGGACTGTGGACATGTGAACAGGACTCTTCTCATGAGGTTTCAGATGACAACGGGAAATCTGTTTTTTTCTTTTTGTTTTTTCCAAACTGAATGAGAGGCCGTTCATATTACATTGTAGCACAGAACTTGTCTGCAATTTGCCTGTATCTTTAAATTTTATGTGAAGCTGAGTTTAAAGGTGATAGACTAATTAATCTGGTGGACAAAATTTTAAGGCAGTTCAGCATTCAGGCTATGGCATGGTTATTATTTGTTCCTTTAATCCAGGTTTATGGTGATATTTGGGGAGCAAAAAACATCACACAGAGGTCTGAAGAATTTGCAGTTTAGCCAGAAAATTTTATGTAAAGTTAGGGTTAAGGAAGGCCTAGTTTCTGAAAATATTGGTGCCATTAAAAGAGGGCATATAGAGGGCTGGAGAAATGACTCAAGAGACTAAGAGCATTGGCTGCTCTTCCAAAGGACCCGGGTTTAATTCCCAGCACCCACATGGCAGTTCACAATTGTCTATAACTCCAGTTCCAGGGGATCGGACACCCTCATACAGACATACATGCAGGCAAAACCCCAAGGAACATTAAATAAATAAATATTTAAAAAGAGGGCATATATATTGCTTTGGGACACCAGGAATGATGTCTTGACGGTATCTCAAGGATTAGACAGACCTTATCCATCATAGACTCAAGGGTATAAAAATAAACTCTTTGGAAAGACTTTACTTTGAGAAGAGCACACCACTAGGAAGCCCAGTTATGGGGAGCCTATCAGAGACGATGACTCAGACACAGTTTATAGACAATTGAGAGTCTTTATTCCAGCTGGCAGGGACTATACTCAGGTGTTTGGGACCCAAATATAGCGCCAAGTGTTTAGAATAAGGGGCTTTTTTGAAGGCAAAAAAGACATCCTGGTATCTTGCTTGGTAGCTGCAAGGGGTGCTTTTGCACAGACAGTTTAACAGAAGCTAAGATAAGTTAGCTGCAGCAACCAAGAAAATGCCCCACAGACATGCCCACGGACCAATCTGATGGAGGCAGTCCCTCAACTGAGGTTCCTCTCCCCGGGAATGTCAGACTGACACCCAACACTAACTATGAGAATGACATTCTGCTCCTGACCCTCCATGGTTCATATCTAACAACGTGAGGCTCATGCAGTCTACCTCTAAGAGCCCCCACAGTCTTAACAGTTCCAGCGTGAGTTGAAAAGCCGACTTCAAAACCTCCTCTGAAACTCAAGGCAAACTCTCAGTTGTGAGCCCTTGAAAACAGAGAAACAAGCGACACACTCCCGAGATAAAATAGCTAGTTTGCAGAACGGTTATTTCCAGTACAAAAGGGGAGAACAGGGCTACAGAAAGAAAGAGTGGGGCAGAAGCAAGAACAAAACCCAGCAGAACAAATACCCAGCCTGTGGTTCCAGGGACAGCATCTGGGGACCCAGGGTGGCATGTTGCTGCCTGCTCCCTAACACTTTCCTTAGCACCTAAAGAGGACTCTGTGGGGGGAGGGGCATAAAAGAACCTTTGCTAGCCACACATTTGGATGGATTCCCACTCCTCCACTGTGTTCATCTTAGGTGACCAAGAAAGTGGATCTATTGGTCTGCTCTATTATTAACCTTGGTGATTCCCTGAAGATCTCAATTTTCTTGCTTTATTTCCCCCAAATTTACCATGTCAATCATGCTTTTCTTTTTTTAAAAAAATTTATTTATTTTGTATACAGTGTTCTGCCTGCATGTATCCCTGCATGCCAGGAGAGGGCACCAGTTCTCATTACAGATGGTTGTGAGCCATCATATGGTTGCTGGGAATTGAACTCAGGACCTCTGAAAGAGCAGCCAGTGCTCTTAACCTTTGAGACATCTCTCCAGCCCATCAATCACTCTCTTAATCTTAAAACCTAGTTTTACAATTCCACTCCTCTGGTTTGTTAAGTTTTCTTTTGGGGCTGGTAGCTCAGAGGTTAAAGAGCACTTGCTGTTTTTGCAGAGGACTGGAGTTTGATTTCCAGCCCTCACATGGCCACTCAACAGCTGTTTGTAACTCAACAGGGATCTGGCATCCTCCCCTGGCCTCGCTGGGCACCAGGTATGTGCATGGTGCACATACATGCATTCAGGCAGAATGCTCAAACACAGTAAACAGTTTTCTTTTGCATTCCTTGTCAGTGTCTGCAACGTAGACTTCCTGTGTCAGGCTCCTTCTCTGTCACGTTCTTTTGCTTCCTGCCCTACGATTCCAGTGATTCCTCTAGCCTGGGTGACTACCGAGTCTGCCTTCAGCTTGGCATTCTCTCTTGCGTTTCAACTCACATATAGTTGACCTGATAGACACAAATCTACTCGTGAATCCTCCATATATTCCAAATGCTTTGTATTCTTTCCCACATTCACTTCTCTTCCAGGATCCATCACTTAGTGAGCAATGCTGTGGCATGCACTACCACTGCCCAGCTAGCATTTTCTTTCTAACAAACAAATCTTATGTTTCTTCTCAGCCCCCATTCTTGAATAAATCCAGCTGCAACAAATAAAATGCAACACTTTCTTCATGATCGAGCCTATTCCAATGTATACTACTGTCTCCCTTGAATTTTCTTTTAAGAATGTGCCTTGTGGGCTGTGGTGAAATCTCTGCAGGTGAAGTATTTGCCTCGAAAACATAAAATCCTTAGTTTCATTCCTAGAAACCATGAAAAACAATCTAGACACGGTAATGCATTACTCATAATCCCAGTCCTGGGGAGGCTGATCACTGAAGCTTTCTGGCGGCAGCTGAGTTACATTGTGAGCTCCAGGTCAGTGAGAGATCCTGTCTTCAAAAACCTCAGGCATGGATGGAAGAGGGACCCAGAGGCCTTGCTTGCCTCTACTGAACCCTATGATAGTCTCAAGGAGCAGGAAAACCACGACTTTCAGTTGTGTACCCACTGATGACCCACAGGGCTCTAATGGATACTTCCAGTCCAATGGTCCCATGTATGGCCCTGGTTAACCTAAAGGGGTCACAGACTAAAACCAAAATTAATGAACTTGGGAAAGGGACTAGTAGGGATGAGGGGCATTGGTAGGGATGGGAGGGAGATGAGAGGGTATGTGGGGAGAGTAGTTAGAATATATACGTGCATCTATGGTGTATATTTTTGTATATACACACAAAAATGAGCCTTGTATCTGTTTTGTAAAAACAGAATAACTTAATAAAACAGCCAAGTACACAAACATACAGCACATTCTCACATGTTTCTGCCCATGTGCTCTTTCCCTGATGCCTGGAAGAATTTTCTCCACTATGCTTTCAGGCATCTTCCCCGATGCCCATCTCTGCCCAGGTGGGTACTGGCATTCCTTCAATGCTGCATTGGTGTCCACCTGCAGGAGTGCCATGCCCACCCCACACTGTTGTTACATAAAACCCTTTCCAGTACACTGAGAATATTTACAGGGGGAAGATGACTGTCCTCCTCCTTTCCACTGGTGCAACCTCTAGGCCTGCACCCACCAGCTATTCATAACCTGCTTCTGAATCAATAAAAGGTAAGCACTGTGATAAGCAGAAGGTAGAGACCTCTTATTCTTACTTGGGAGATTAAATCATGAGCAAATTTCAAGCTTAGTGACACTTATGGTGAGGAGTAGAGCTAAAGCGGAAGCCACTTCCCTCTTTTCTAGTTCTGGGATTGGAACAGGGGCAGGAACCACTTCCTCTCACCAGTCCTGAGAACTTCCACCGAGTCCTGACCATCCTGTCCCTCCTCTGTGTCTTGGTTAAGTTTTTATTTGTGAGAAGATGACGGAAGTTGAACAAGGGATGAGAAAGATGTGTGTGGGCATGCATGTGTGTACGTGTGTGTGTACATGTGTGTGTGTGTGTGTGCGCGCGTGCGTGTGCATATGTGTATGTGTGCACGCACGTGCACAGAATATTTGTACATGGCAAGGAATTAAAGCTACAGCTTCCAAAGTGGCAAGATTATCCCTCTGACTCCTTGGCTTGAGTACTTATATGTCTGACATATAACAGGAAGGTCCTTCTCTTGACAAAGTGCTGCTCGAGACCAGCTACAAAGGGACACACCAATTTTGGACATTGTGTCATATTTTCATCTACCAGTGTGTTGAGTTCTGTTCATAGCTGTGCTGGGATGTATGTGGCCTGCAGACTTGAGTGATCTGTAGACTCCACTGGAGGGTAAAAAATGGGGTGCACCCCTTGTTAAAAATATGTTAAGAGCCTTCTGGAGGGAGGCTTCTGAGTGTGAGGCTTGTTGTGAGGCATGAAGCTGGCTCTGCTGCTCCTGGCTGGAGAACGTAAGAGCCCAGCTTTGGGAATCATCTTTTCTTCAGTTTCTCTCTTATTTTTTCTTATTTGTTTATTTAGAAACTCTTGTAGCTGCTTTTGGATATTCAAAAAAGGAGATGGCTCAGCAGGAAAAGGTGCTTGTTGCTAAGCCTAATGACCTGAGTTCAAACCCTGGAACCCACAGGGTAGAAGGGGTAGGCTGACGATCGCTAGTTGTCCTCTGACCTCCAAAATATGCCAGGACATACATGTCACCACACACATACACACACACACACACACAGACACACACACACACTCACAAATCAATGTAATAAAAATTTTAAAATGATGAAGAAAAATAAAAATATTGACATGCCCATTATTTCTGTATGTATTCCTTTGCCCCTAGAACTGACTTAGTATTATGATAATCCCCAGAGCTTATCACTCCCTAGGTGTCTAATTTTACTATCTATTCATAGTCAACACAAGTAGCACTGGGTATTTTGCTCAGAGTGAGGGTTACAACCTGCGAGATCTAGGCTGAAGCCGCTGCAGTGGGCTGCTGAGGGAGCCCTGCTTTAGCCCTGTGTGTTTCGATGCATTGTATGTACTTTCTTCAGCTCCAATGCTACCTTTGCAGACTCTGTAAACAACATTTCTCCTCCCGCAGTGTGTCTTCCTCCTTCTTATTTACTGCTTGCTTCTTCTAGGATAAAAAGTCCTGGATCTCAGCTGTTTCCTTTCTCACAGATAAGCTGCACTGCAGGGCTGGGGATTTCACGAGCCAATTGAGTTGTAACTTTTTAATGCTTTAGGTTCAGTAGGACCTGGAGACCCTGGAAGGCAGGGCTCTAGGGAGAGAGAGTACTTGTCAGAATTACAATGATCTGTATTTAAAAACTCAGAGAATAATATACTGCAAACTTCACACTTGAGAGCTACAAAGGGAGACCATGGGGAGAGAGCTGTATTTGTCCAGAGTAGCTGTGCAACTATGTGAGGGGCTAATAAAACAAGAGAATATAGTGAACATTTGCCAAAAACCAGGGTGTGGTCCACAGAGTGGGAATCTTGAATTGTCCTACGTGATTATAACAATGAAAACATTAACAGTTTGCATGTTGTCCCTACTTTCATAAAAATTAAAATCCACCTAGTGTTGCATCAGCTTCAGGTGACTATGAGATACCACAGAGGGCTGGGGGTGAGTGGCAGGGTGGTGGCTCAGTGATAATGAACATGCCTGGTACACAGAAGGGTCTGGGCTCTCTCCCCAGCACCACCAAAGTAAATACAAAATCGAAAATAAAAACCATGTAGAATTTGCAATAGTCAAGGAAGGCTGCTGTGAATGGCAGGCCTGTCTGCAATAATGTGAGCACATAACAACAGCCATAGGAAGAGTAGCTTGGAGACAGTTTGGGGCCGGTCTTTGATCTGAATAGACACAAATAAAAGAAGCCTTCACATCTGGAAATGCCTACACCGGACACTTGCAGCAGGGGTCTCTCAGCTCATGTAGACAACGTGGCTGAAAAAGGCCAAGAAGACTTGCTAGAGTCCCCAGCACAGCAATCACTCGCTACACACTTGACTCACGCAAGATGCCCCGAATCACTCTGGCCTAATTACTGTTGATGATGATAAAAGTTATCTCAGCCCTATTGAGCCACTGTAGCAGGGCTCATGTTCTAGAAACACTCCTTTTGGGGTGAGAAAGGAGGACAGGCTCCAGGGGACACCAGTGGCTGCAGAGGACAGCCTAGACAACCAGTCTCATTCTCAGGAACTCGGCACAGGATAACTTTAGTGGTCATACTGGCTTTTCCTTTTCTCTGTCTATTCCAGTAATAAACACACACAGCCGCCATATCCAAGTATGAACTGCAGGCCTCGTCTTCCCAAAATAGAACGTTCCTAATCACTGTTATTTAACTCCCTTCAGAAACACTCTTCTTAATTAGTCAGGTTAGTTGAGAAGAGGGAGGACGGAGACGTGGAGCAGGCAGCGGGAAGGCTGCCTCTGAGACCAGCCACATCATTTCCCCAGGTTAGTGTAGTGGCCCCCTTATAGAACGAATTCGGGGGTTATAGATATAAAGGGTCCTTGTGCCTACAGTTCTGTGGTCAAACAACTTATTCAACACGACTGCGTTAGGAGCTGGAGAGATGGCTCAGCAGTTAAGAGCATATGCTGCTCTTGCAGAAGAACTGACTGACTTTGGTTCTTAGCATCCATGTCCGGCAGCTCAGCAACCACCTGCAATCCCAGCTCCAGGGTATCCGGTACATGTAGCCTCCTCAGACCCTTTGTTCATGCACACATACACATGTGCACATACTTAAAAATAAAATAGGTCTTTACAGAATGCGACCACTTTACTTACTTCCCTCATTGCTCTGACCAAATTCCTGAGAAGAAGCAATTTAAGGGAAGAGGGTTTATTTCTATCTTGGTAGGGAAGGCATGGCGGCAGGAATGTGAGACAACTGGCCACATTGTATCAGCAGTCAGGAAGTAGAGAGTAGACCGGAAATGGGGCCTGACTCTTTTCTTCCAGGAATGCTCCGTCTTCTAAAGGTTTCACAATGTCCCAGAAGGAATGTTCAAACACATGCACCTGTGGGGTGTTCATGTTCAATAACATTAGCCAAGGCATGGTGTTGGAACAGGAAGCCCGGGTTAGAGCGTGTCCTCCAGCACTCTGCTGTGTGACTCTGGCAAGCTGTTTAACCTTTCTAGGCCTCAGCTTTCTCCTTGATAACTCAGAGGTGAAGATACTAACTCCATAGTAATGTCTCAGGTTGCTTGAGGAGCAGAGATGGCTCTTAGTGAGAAATCTGTTTCGCAGAAAAGGGCTGGAAGATGTCCGTTGGTCCCAGATGGTCTAGAGTTGGAGCCGCGTTGCATGAAGGACCCCAAGTCTCCCGCTGATCGTGACAGCCATGCCTGTTTGTTTCTGTCCATACAGCTAAGTTCTAGGAAGATGTTCTAGCTAGTTTATTGTCCACTTGACACAAGCTAGGGTCATCTGGGAAGAGGGAACATTAATTGAGAGAATGTTCCCATCAGACTGACTTCTAGGCAAGCTTATTAGGCACATTTTCATGATTAATAATTGAAGTGAGAGGGCCCATCCCACTGTGGGCAGGTGATCCTGGGTTGTATAATAATAGAATTTGGCAAGCCAGGGGGAGAAAGTCAGTGAGCAGCATCCTGTCATGGCCTTTGCTTCAGTTCCTACCTCATGTTCTTGCCTTGAGTTCCTGCCCTGACTTCCTTCATGATGAACTGTGTTTGTGAGATGAGACAAGCCCCCTGCCCCTTCCAGGTTGTTTTTGGTCACTGTCTTTATCATAGGTAGCATCAGAAAGCGAGCTAGGACAGAAGAGGACACTGGGAGCATCAGGGAGCCTCATGCCAAGTCCATTGCTGTTTTCCTTTAAAGACTAACTAGGCTCTGTTGACCCCCCTCACCAGTCTCAGCAACATGTTCGCTTTCAGAATCAGAGGTTAGAAGCACACATTTCTTCCTTGTCCTCCCTGTCCTCCTCCAATCCTGCTGTCTCCATCTTCCTTGTCCTCCTCCTCATGGTTTCCTTCTTTCTTTTTTTTCATATTCCTCCTTCTCCTCTTTTTCTTCCTCCATCCCCCTCCTCTTCTTCCCCCTCCCCTCCCTCTCTCCCTCCCGCTTCTTCCTCCTCCTTCTCCTTCCCCCTTCTTCCTCCTCCCTCTCTCCCTCCCCTTCCTCTTCCTCCTTCCTCCCTCCCTCCCCCTCTTCTTCCTCCTCCCTCCCTCCCTCCTTCTCCCTCCCTCCTTCTCCATCCTCATCCTCTGTCCTAATCCTGTTCCTCCTTTTCCTTCATGGTGCTGGGGATTAAATCCTTGGCTTGGCGTATTTTAGGCTAATGATCTATCTTGAACTATACCCACCCTCCAATGTATAAAATATCACCCAAAATTCGACTGCTAAGAACATACTTAAATAATAGGACACAAAATTAAAAATATAACATGAGATTTTAAAAATAACATGAAAATGGATTTATTATTGTTTATTTATAGAAACACCAATAATAACGACTGTCTAATAAGATGGGATCACCTCAATAATAGAGCACTATGCAGCTACTAACATACGACTATGGAAGAATATTTAATATCATGAGAAATGTTAATGATATGTGACTGAGAAAAGTAGATTTTAAACTGAAACATCAAAATACCAACTGACTTATATACTTAAGTAATCTTATAGATGCTTTTTCCTTCTCTTTAATTGTGGTATAAATACTTAACATGAAAGTTCCCACCTTAGCTATTTGTAATGTGTAGTTTAGATGTGGTGAGTACACTTGTACTGTTGGGTGCTGCATCTTCAGAATGCTTTCATCTTGCCAAATGGAAACCTTACTGTAGCAGAAATCTTAGATGGTCTTACTAATAAAATCAAACCTGAGCCAAGTATTGGGGTGAACACTGGAAGATCAGAGAGACAGAACAAGCCACAGCTAACCTCACCTGGCCAACTTCTCAGCTGATCTTGTTTCCTCAGACTGGAAGCTTCTGTGTCCTCATCCCAATGGCTCTCAGCTGAACTGCTGCTCGAAAGCCTGAAGCTTAACCAGCCAAATGCTTCTAGTTTCTGGTCTTCACGCCTTATGTACCTTTCTGCTTTCTACCACCACTCCCTGGGATTAAAGGCTCGCTTTCTGGGATTAAAGGCGTGAGTCACCATGCTTGGCTGTATCCTTGAACACATGGATTTCTACCTCTGGAATGCTAGGATTAAAGGCGTGTGCTACCACTGCCTATCCTCATGTTTAATATTGTGGCTGTTCTGTCTCTGACCCCAGATAAGTTTATTAGGGTGCACAATATTTTGGGGAACACAATACCACCACATCTTACACTCTACTAAAAGTACTTTTCAGGCAGGCCTGGTGACATAGGCCTGTAATTCCTGCTATATAGGCAGGAGGATTGGAAGTTCAAGCCTTACCTGGGAGCTCCAAACATGTTCAAGGCCAGCTTGGACAACCTAGTGAGGCCCTGTCTCAAAGTAAAATGTGACAAGAGGGCTGGGCATGGAACTCCATAGTAGAGCACTTACTTAGCCTACTGGAAGCTGTAGATTTACTCCTTAGTAACACACACACACACACACACACACACACACACACCCACACACACACACACACATCCTAACTGAGGAATTGTGGAGCACACCTGTAATCACAACAACTGGGAGACTGGAGGCAGGAAAGTCATAAGTCAGCTGGGGCTATACAGTGAGATCCTGTCCCTTGAACTTTGAAAAAGTATTTTCTATTCCCCACCCCCAGCTACCCTTCCACCACCTGCTCTAGGAATTTGACGGCCACAGCTTCCCCAGTATGGTGGTTTAAAAGAAAATGGCCCCAAAGGGAGTGGCCCTATTAGGAGGTGTGGATTGTTGAAATAGGTGTGACCTTGTTGGTGGAAGTATGTCACTCTGGGGGTGGGCTTTGGTGTCTCTTTTGTTCAAGCTTCACTCAGTGTGACAGACAGACCATTTCCTGCTGCCTGCAAGATGTAGGACTCTGAGCTACTTCTCCAGCGCCATGTCTGCCTGCACGCTGCCATGTCCCACCATGATGATAATGGACTGAACCTCTGAGCTGTAAGCTAGCCACCCCAACTAAATGTCCTTTATAAGAGTTGCCTGGGCTGGAGAGATGGCTCAGAGGTTAAGAGCACCGGCTGTTCTTTCAGAGGTCCTGAGTTCAATTCCCAGCAACCACATGGTGGCTCACAACCATCTGTAATGAGATCTGGCTCCTCCTTCTGGCCTGCAGGAATACACGCAAACAGAATACTGTATACATAATAAATAAATAAATCTTTAAAAAAAAAAGAGTTGTCCCGGTCATGGTGTGTCTTCACAGCAATGCACACACACACAGGCAGGGGAACCCATGCAGCACTGTTTATTTTCACAACTGGGTAGTAACAGCAGCATATGCTCAAGCTTCATCCTTGCTGTAGATGTCAGAATTGCCTTTTCAAGGCTCAATAATATTGCATTGTATGTTCTGATGGACAGGCTTGATTGTCAGCTTCATAGGCTCTAGAATCACATATTGAGAGAGAATTGCTTTGGATGTACTGGTTGGTTTAATCTTGTCTATAAAACAGATTATTTTACTGATGAGGAGGTAGGGCAAGGTTTTTGTTGGGACTGCTGGCTAGCTCCCAAATAACCACAGAGATGTAATATTAATTATAAATGCTCGGCCTATACCTTAGCCCTGTTACTAACTAGCTCTTACAACTTAAATTAACCCATATTTCTTATCTAAGTTCTACCATGTGGCTCATGGCTTGTTACCTCATTTAATACACATTCTGCTTCCTCTGTATCTGGCTTGTGGCTCCTTCTACTCCTCCCTTCTCCTTCCCAACATCCTCCTAGTCTGGCTCTTCTGCCCAACTTCTTCCTGCCCAGCTACAGGACAGTCAGCTCTTTATTAACCAGTGAGAGTAACACATATTCACAGAGTACAAAGACTGTTCCACAGAGGGGGCTCAGAGGTAATACTCAAATCAGCTATGTACAGAAATGCTGAGGGTAGACTAGGCCCATGTTTCCCCAACCTATCTCATGCAGAAGTCAATCAGAGGATACTTGTTGTTGTTGTTGTTTTGTTTTTTTGAAGACGAGGTCTCACTATGTAGCTCTGGCTGCTCTGGAACTCACCATGTAGACTAGGCTGGTCTTGAACTCACAGAAACCCACCTGCTTATCCCTCTAAGTGCTAGGCTTAAAAGAGTGCATGACTATGGCTGGAAACTAGAGGACTTTTTAACTTACAAAAGTATGTAAACACACACACACACACACATACACACACACACACAGCTTTAATGATGGCTGTAATGGAGAAAGTACCTCTGGATTCTTCTATGCTTAGGCTCTTGATTCTCAGTCTTCTGCACTGTGCAGTTACTCAGTGCATTTAAACTTGGATACTCAAAACTGCTTTTAAAAGTAGCAGTTGGGGAGCACTGACATCATATTTGCTTATACAGAGACTTTGCAGCGGCTAATTTGATATGCATAAATTTGTTTCACATCATTTCATCAGCAACAAGTAAAATCTGAATACCAACCCACTACATGCCTGAAGCTGTTTCTAAATATTTTCAGGATTTCCCCCAGTCCTACAGATTGAATCTAGACCTTACATATACTAGGCCAGTCCTCTGCCTTGGTTCCTCATCTTCAGCCCAATTCTAGGCTATTTAAAGAGGAAGTTATGACCCATAAAAGTCTACATGTCTCCCTTCTGTTCTGTGAACGGAAGTGAATGTCCTTCAACTAGGAAATGAGGAGACAGACATCGTAATTTTTTTTTTCTTCTTCTCATCTTTTGGTCAGCACTGGGGATTAAATCCAGGGTCTTTCACATGATAGGCAACTGTTTTCTCATGGAGTTCCATCTTCGGTATCTTTTGACATCTTTTAATGACAACATTTTCAATTTGTATATCTGTCAAAGGACATTACCACCGTGGCACCTAAAATGGGCGGAGTTCTGCCAAATATACCTATTCCTGGGGCTTAGGGGAGGGGGACACACAAGCTCAGATGTATTTCCAATCATATTGAAATGACAACAGATGCAGGAAATTATTTTTACTATTGGGAAGGAGCGTTTTTTACAACTGGATTGCTTAGGATTTTTTTTTTTTCCCCAGAGGGAGAGCACAGTAGCAGTGCTGGTTTCTTGTGATCCCCCTCTGCAGGGCACCACTGCTGTCTTCGTTCACTTTCGAGAAAACTCAGGCTTAGAGAAATTAAGGGACTCAGTCAAGGTCATCCAGCTGAGATGTGCCGGAGCCAGGGAACCAAGACTGCAGAAACCTAGAACTTGTTTTTTTTTTTTTTTTTGAGACAGGGTTTCTCTGTGCAGTTTTGGTGCCTGTCCTGGATCTCGCTCTGTAGGCCAGGCTGGCCTTGAACTCACAGAGATCCGCCTGGCTCTGCCTCCCAAGCTCTGGGATTAAAGGCGTGTGCCACCACCGCCCAGCTAAAACTTGTGTTTTTAACCAGGACACTTCCCTGTTTCAGAGGTCTTAGTCCAGTGAGAAGATGTATGTAGGTCCAAACATGGAGGCAGGGAAAAAGGACATTGGCCTTGAGGGAAACTGCTTTGGGCTATTCTGGGCATCAGCGGCATTTGCCCAGTGGTGGTGATTTTACAGTCACCCCTTGCATACAGTGCCAGAGATGTAGGGGTTCACAGAAGGAACAGAGGGTGACTTCAGCCGGCAGATGACCAGCAAGGCAGCCTCAGGGTGAGAAAGCAGGGGCCGGGGAAGGCTAGGGAAGGCGGTAATGCTTTATGGCTTACTAATGAATTCCATTTTATAGCCCGACTCCCTTCAGTTGTCTCTTCCTGTGATTAATTCCCATCCCCAGTTCCCTTTAAGCAGACGGTTGTTGATAGGGAGTGTGCAGTGTTGAATGAGTAAAACATACTAATGCATGTTCTCCTCAGCCAGAGATAACCCTGCTTTAAACATGATGAATGCATCTTTTACAAGAAAAGATACCATCAGGAAGGGGTCTTGGGGTGTGCACATCAGACACCCAGGTAAACGTCCATGGCCTAGCGCTCTCTCTCTCTCTCTCTCTCTCTCTCTCTCTCTCTCTCTCTCTCTCCCTCTCCTGGTCATTTTGAACAGTTGAACCAGCCTGTCAGTGTTCTTACCAAAAAGTGACTCAGCTCAGCGTTGTAAACAACTACATTCTGGATTTAATCACCCCATCCCCACCAAACTCTTCCACACCTATTTTTTCCCTGGTAACAGTGAGACAAAGAAGGCAGATTCCTATAAAACTGCACAGCTCTGGTCATTAAATTATACAGGATTAGAAGTGACTTCCTTGGAGGACTAAAGAACTTCAGCTCTCCTTATGTATGCTTGTGCGGAGACTCACTCAGACTTGGAAAGAGAACAGAGATGTTTTTCTGGTGAGGATTACACACTTAGTAATTCGGCTCAAGTTGCCTCCATCCCAGACTTCTTCATCTGGGCCCAGGCCACCACAATACCCAGACTAAAAACACCAGTCACCGGGAGTGTTATTTATAGGGATGTACTTGTTTAGCACGGAGCGAGCTCTAGAGCAGGAGGGGGGTATGTGTGCTGGCATCTTGGTTCAGGCTCGCAAGAGATGCCCACCCCACGTATGTGCCCATTTGAAAATAGAAACAAAGAGAGAAGAGCTGACGTCGCCAATCTAGCTTCTTCCAGCTTTTAAAAAAGAGCTTTGCTATGCTGGCACGAGAAGAGTGTAACGAGGGGGAAATGAAACAACCCCGCTCTCCCAGAACTGATAACCAAATAAAATACTGTTATATTTTCTGTCTAATAAGCACAAGGAGTTCCATAACTCCCTTGATTAAGCATATTATCCTTCTTCAGGAAGTCAGTTTGATTTATGCGAAAAGTGATTTGGACATACTTTCTCCGGCCGTGGAGATTTCATAATTCCTGGTGTACGTCTGGAAAATCTCCCCTCGTCGTGAGTCCAAACCAAATTAATGTCTTCCAGAGTGACCCGAGGAATTAATGAGGTTCCCGCTGTCAGCTCTGCCCATCCAGGGTCAAGTAAATCATTCGCTGGCTCTCGGGCCCCTGGTGCTCCTCTGCCTCTCTGACTCCACGTTCAATGATAAGGGCTGTGCACAAGCCTTTGAAATACAGCATCACCGACACTCTCCGTTCATCTGCTGGGACATATTTTAGGTTCTGCTTCTCTGTCTGCTGTAAACTCAGCCTTTAATGGAGCCAGTAATTGCTGATAAATGGGGTATCAATGAAGCCAGCACACCAGAAATTTCCCCATTCTTTTCTGCTGATGTATGCTGTTTAGATCTCCTCTGACATTGCCTCAAATTATTGTGTGCCTAGCTCTTTCATTCCCCAACCTGTGTTTTTGGGTGAAGTCTTGACTTATTTTTTTGCCTTCTTATTCCCTCCCTCTCACCCCCTCCCTCTCTCTTTTTCTCTTTCCTCCTCCTCCTTGATAAGCTGAAGCTGGGTGCTAAGAGGCTTTTCTAGGGTGTCTTTTGTTCTTCCTACCAGAAGCTGTAGTTTTGTGTTCGCAGAACTGATGGGAGTCTTCTATGTTTTTATTTATTTGTTATGTGTGTAGTGTGTGTATATTCATGTTCATATATATATATATATATACATGTACATACACACACACATATATACACACATGTATATGTGTGAATACATGGGTCTCATGTATGAGGAAGCCAGAGGTCAACACTGGATGTCTTACTCAATTATTTTCCACATTATTTATTGTTATTGTTATTATTATTATTGAGCCTGAGTCTCTCACTGAACCTGGAGCGCATCACATCAACAAGAGTAGCTGACCAGCAAGCCCCAGCATCCTCCTGTCCTGGTCTCTTCACAACTGGGATTACAGGTGCCTGCTGATGTACGCAGCTGTTTTGCATGGTGCTGAGAACCCAGATTTCGAGGGGTAGCAAGCATCTTAGCAGCGAAGCAATCTCCCCCGTCACGTGCTTCTTGTCCGTTCTTCTCCGACTATGATCCTGCCGGGCTCCCTTGGCGACCGCAGCCTTGTGATGACAGGAGAGGCTTCAGACACTTTGGCGGTGACTCACGCAGTCTCTGGGATGACACTGGACCTTTAGTGTCCGCCGCTCACTTCTGTCGTTCTGTTCCTTTCTTTCTTCAGGAGTTTATAATGAGAACCGAAGCACCAGCCATCTCCTTCT
Source organism: Peromyscus californicus insignis (assembly GCF_007827085.1). Classification (NCBI taxonomy): domain Eukaryota; kingdom Metazoa; phylum Chordata; class Mammalia; order Rodentia; family Cricetidae; genus Peromyscus; species Peromyscus californicus. The sequence goes on along the minus strand of NW_026294436.1, from coordinate 69,351,925 downwards.
TCTCCAGTTGACGGTGTGAGTACATTACAGGTGCCGACGAGACAGGTGACACCTTCACTTACGCGTTGCTCCATGTCCACAGGACCTTGGGCCTGCTGCTCTCCCACTCTCCTTCCAAACCGGAAAAAGCTGCAGAAAACGCTTTAACCAGCATTGGGTTTCTGCAACCAGCCAGCCGGAGGGACACAGACATATTCATAATACATTCAGAGGCCCCCCTTGTCTTTGGTAGACCAGATGCTTGGAGGATGTGGACTCCGGGATCTTCTCTTGGTGACTGGGGTTCAGGTCCTGAGCCTAGAAGTCAATGGAAAGAAAGGAAAGGCCCTTTCTTTAAATGGGAAGAAGGAGACCATATACTATGAGTGAATGTTTTATATTTCAAGAGGTCAGGTCCCAGATGTTCACCTATGGGGCCTGTCAGTTGTCTGAGAAGCCCTCGCCTGCTGTGGGACAGTCACTCCTACCACAAGAAGCAATGATGTGCCTCACTGTGATGCTGTCATGTGACTGCATCGTTATGGTTTGAAGGGAAAACCCACATGCGTGAATGTGAGCACAGGGAGGTCACTTTCTCCTGTGAGGCTCAGCTTTGAGCTCGGTGGTGTCTCATCAGTGTGTGGATGAGCTAGGGAACACGAGTGCCTGGATGAATGAGTGAATGAAGGGGCTGATATGTCAGGGATCTAGCAGGAAGTGTGCTTCTCGACTGTGAGTGGCGTCTCTGGAAGGGTCACCACGGTGGGAAGAGGACCTTGATTAGTTTGGCTCTCGCTGAGAAGGTGGTGATGTTCTGACTTGGATGATGCTGTGTTAGAGAGTAGATGCCATGTGTGTTCCACACAGGGGTCAGAGGTCAAGGTCAGTCAAGGCAGACAGTCTGCACAGGTATTGTACTAGGTGTTGTTGCCTCCACACAGAAGGCAAGAAGACAGCAAACACCCTTTCAGTCAAAATGTGATGTTACTGCAGGCTCTTTCTCATTTTCTCTCTTCTCCCCTCTTTCCATTTTTCTGTCATGGACTGAATTGGATACCAACAAATTCATGTGTTGAAGTTTCAAATTCCAGTGCAACTGTATGTGGAGATTTGGTTTTTAGAACATTATTAAGATAAAATTATTTTATAAAAAAAAATGTATCCTAATGGGATAGGATTGGTAGCTTAAGATAAGAAATCTCTGTTGGCCTGGAAGTGGTGGCACATGCCTTTAATCCCAACACTTGGGAGGCAGAGGCAGGCAGATCTCTGTGAGTTCAAGGCCAGCCTGGTTTACAAAGCAAGTTCCAGGACAGCCAGGGCTGCTTCACAGAGAAACCCTGTCTCAAAACAAAACAATAGCAACAACAACAACAACAAAAATCTCTGTCTGTCTGTCTGAATGTATTCACTGAGACAAGGATACATGAGGACATATCGAGCTGTCTCCCTTATCCCAAGGGGAAACAGCTTGGTGTCACAGCTGCTGACACCTTGATTTTGGACTTTCCAACCTCCGAAACTATGAGAAATGGATTTCTACTGCTTAGGCCACACAGTCTAGGCCATTTTTGTTATGGCTTGTGCTGTCGGTTTTGACTGCCAACTTGCCACAACCTGGAATCACCTGGAAAGAGAGTCTTAATGAGAAACCATCTAGATCGAGTTGGCTCATGGGAATGTCTGTGAAGGATTGTCATGATTGTTAACTGATATAGGAAGACCTAGACCATGATGGGTGGAACCATTCTCTAGGTAGGGCCATGAACTGTGTAAAATAAGAGAAAGCTAGGAAGGAGGCAAGCAGGCAGCATGGTTGCATTTGTTTCTGCTCTTCACTGTGGATGTTATGTGATTAGTTGCTTGAGTTCCTGCCTTGACTTCCCTGTTATCATGGACCGTATCTGGAACTGTCATCCAAATAAATCCTTCTTTACTTAGCTTACTTTTGGTCAGAGTATTTTATCACAGCAACAGAAATGAAGCTAGAACACAGCCCAAGGTGGCTATGACATAGAAACAAAGTGGTAGTGGCCTTCTTTGTCTCAGTCAGATCAGGAAAAGGGATTGGGTAAGGCAGGAGAAGGTCCTATGTTAGGCATGGGCAGAGGGAGACAAGCTCTCCACTGAGAGTTCAGGTGGCTCCAACTTGGAAGCCTGGGTCAGCAGTGTGATTTGGGGGCTCATTGTATCTTCCTTGGTGGATGGAAAGGAGGCTCAACAATTTGGAAAGGACACTTCCCAACCTGTTGAGCTACCTGCAGGCTATGTAGTGTGCTTTGGGTTCCCAGAGTGTGAGCTGTCACCCATGCTGGGGTGGGCTTTGGTGATGCAGCTGTCTTTGAATCATTTCTTCTCCTGTGACTAATGCCTCACCCACATTTCTGTAAGTAACCCCAATAAAACTCACGGGCTCCCCAAGTTGGACTTGGGTGGTATCTGTACTTTGGTCTGTCATGGTCTCCCTATCTGGAGTGAGTAGCCAAGTGTGTTGCATCTCCCATGGAAAAATCTTGTCACACAACAGTCAATGCTAGCAGGTAGTTCCCAGGACAGATGTAGTTGTAGTCAGATGGGTGGCAAGCAAGGTTATGATTATCCAGTGTCTTGGCTGGGTCTTGCCCTGGGTAGGGGTGACCAAATCACAATGTAATGGGATTTTATTTTCTTTGCACCTGACCAAAATTCTAGTCACCAGTGAAATGGCAAACGCAGAGGAGGTTTGCAAGCTGTGGACAGAATGTTGGGCAATGCTCTATTGTGACAATGCTTGTGTGTATTCATTTTTCCACACACTGTGTAATCTGTTGCTACACCAACCCACCTGATCAAGGACTTGGCAGTCAGGGACTAGATATTCCTGTGAGGGAAAGAATTGGTTACCTAGAGGCCTCGGTTCATGGCAAATTCAAGCAATGAAAAGCACAATGACTCATAGATTGTGTTTGAAGTACTTACTCCTCCCGAACCCTGTGCTCACTCAGCACCTTCCTCTCTTTGTCTCCAAAAAAATGACATAATTTCCTTACTGGTTGTCACGTCTACATGCTCCTCATGTGACTGGGCGAGTAAAAATGTCTACCTCATCATAATGTCCAGTCATACCCAATCTTGTCCAGGAAAGTTTCAACACAAGACAACTGGATGAAAAAAAAAAAGGCAAAATCAATTACTACATTTTTATGGCTTTGAATGTACCTGTCACCATGCCATGTCCTGTTACACATTTCCTTCATTTTTCCTCATCATCACTGTGTTCTTACTCCATTTATTGAATCATTTTGAGGAACAAATGGCCTCATTAGGAAACAGGATTGGGTCATCCAGGAGAGGCCAGGGTGTAGGGTGACCTTTGTTCAGTGGGCCATGAAGGAGAAGGTTTGAGAGACTAGGTCTAGTAGACAGATCAAGTGATACATGGACAGGTACCAACCAACAAGAGGACATATGAGCTAGGTGTGGGGGCTAGTCAAGAGTGACAAAAGTATCTAGTGTCTATTGATGTTCCCTGTATCTTAAGCTCTGTTTTGTGTTTTCCTTAGTACATCTCATACTCTGACATGAAACTGATGCTAATGAATTGAGCATCTATAATCTAACACTCACATCAACTACTCAGGGTCAAGGTTGTTAATATAATTTCACACATGAAGAAACTAAAGGTTTGAGAGGTGAAGTCTTAGATCCCATGGTTCGTAAGTGGCAGGGCTGTAAACGAAATATACTACTGACTCTAAAGTCTGAACTCTTTTTCACCTATCACCCACTCAAACACCAATGCACACACACAGTGGTTAAACGCACTTGTTGATTTTGCAGAGGACCCAGGTTCAATTCCCAGCACCCACATGGTGGTTTACAACTGACTCTTACTCCAGTTTCTGGGGCATATGATGCCCTCTTCTGGCCTCCAATGGCACTGCGTGCACATGGTGCACACACATATAACCAGACAAACACTCATACACATCAAATAAAAATTAAGCAAGCAAGCAAGCAAAAACCCCAAACTCAGTGTACCTAGAGAGACTGGCCAGAGAGAAGACATATCCTCATGTAAGGAGCAAACCAGCTTCACTGACAATATTCCTCCCTCTCCGGAGACCTGCCAAATGAAGGTCAGGCTTTGAGATTGTTGCAGCTGAGGCCATTATGTAGTGTGCTGATCAAAGATCTGATTGGCTGGACACCTTACACAATAAGGAATGTGTAGTGCGGTCAAGAAGAGAGAGGGACTTGTGTGGTTTTCAGGTTTGGAAGGATAACGGTTTAGTGAAATAGAGGGGAAAAAGAAATAAGGGAAAAAGAGAAGAGTGGACTAGGGCCTGCAAAGTCATGAGGCTGATGAGCAGGAGAAGGGAAATAAGGGTCAGTTCAATCAGCCTGTGATCCCAGGCTGGACCAAAGATCCTTACACTTTTCTCCCCAAATAAAACCCTAGGGCCATGGAACTTCAAGGCTCTTGCTTGAAATGGGTTTTCTATGGAATTCTGCCTGAAAGGGGTACAGTGGTATCGTGGGCGGGTGCTTAACCAAAAAGAGGAAGCGATTCTTGTTCTGTTGCTGGGAAGTTCGGTATTAGTTGTTTCTATTTGTGTGCTCATTACCTAAATGGTTTTTCCACTATGACTTTAATTGTTTTAAAGAGCTGCCAGTGTCTCAGGCCACAACTTGCTTGAAGACTGCCTTTTGTGTCCTGAAACCTCTCCTGGAGTCTCTGTGGCATTTGTAGTTCAGCCTCTCTTTCATAATCAAACTTCCTTTCACTATGTCCCTTAACATGTGACATGAAAATAGGAAAGGAAACACTGGAGGTGGAAAGGGACAAGCTGGAAGAGGGGAGAGAAATGTAGGGGTTCCAATGCAAAGGACATATGAAATTGTGTTACTCTGCATACTAACTGAAAAAAAGAAATAAAACCATAAATCACATAAGGCATCAATTAGTGGCATTTATCATTGGATGTTTCAAAAAAAGACTTATTTGTACTTTAATTTATGTGTGTATGTCTGTGTGAGTGTGAGCCACATATATGCAGGTACTGGAAGAGGATAGAATAGGGCATTGAATTCTCTGGAGCTAGAGTTACAGGCGGTTGTGAGTCACCCCTTCTGGAAGAGCAGCAAGAGCTCTTGGCTTCTAGATGGTCTCTCCAACCCCACAAGCATTGATATTGGTTTAACCAAGCATGATTCATTATAAATATATTAGAAGTAGAGTCAGGGAAGTGCTTCTAGGATAGAGGTGAATTACAACATTGCTAATTTTTTTGTCTTCCATTGTAGTAAATGATTTTTAAGTTGGAATATGAAAATGGAGCACGAAATAGACAAAAGAACCAAGACCTCCCTGTGTTAGGAGGTAGGTATCGCTGAGTAATAAAGAAGCCCGAGACACAGTACTTTCAAATAACCTCTGGATGCAGTACCTTTAAATAACAGCTATCTCTTTAACTTAAGAGTCTGTGGTCAGCTGAGTAATTCTGCTGATGTGAGTCAGGCTTAGCTGGTCTTAGCTAGGCTCCCTTCTGCCTCACTTGTCCCTAGAAGCTGGCTGGTTCAGGATGACTTGCTTTAGCTCTGTGTGCTCTGTACCCTGTAGAGTCGAGCCCGTGCTGGTGACGCGGTAGCAACATTCCAAGAGAGAGCAGAGGAACTCAGAAGGCTTTCTGGAGTCGAGCCTGGGCCTTGCACGGTATCAGTTCTGCTATATTTTATTAAACAAAGCCATCTCCAAGGAACTCCATGTCTAAAGAATGGGGAAATGGCATTCCTCTTTCTTACTTTCTCACATTGCAATGGATAGATACAGGCATGGGAAGCACTGGAGAGCTGTGGTCATTTCCTAAACATTTCTGCTCCATTAAGATCTGCCTCCACTGTCAAGTGGCCTCTTTAGATGGACCTACGGTGTTTCTTTCACTCTGGCTCCCAAGGCATCATACGTCATCTTCCATAAGACTAAATTTTCTCTTGTGAGATTGAAGACTGTCTGTAGTTTTGACATCACTCAAAATAGGAAGAAAATTTACCAGTGGTTCATGATACAGTTTGATGAATGAGTTCTCTATAGGGTTTCATTTTGAGACAATGACTCATGAAGTTGCCCAGGCTGGTCTCAAACTCATGAAATGCTTGCCTCACCCTTGGGAATAGCTGCAATTAGAGGTACATGCCACCACATCTGGCTGTGACTATCTATTTTCTTCCTTCTGTGTTCATGAGTTAGACCTCCTCTGTCAGGAAGATTTAGTCACCTCTCCACTCATTAATTTCTTAATCACATATTTTATGCCATTACGGACTTATAGCTATTCATTTCATTCTTGAGGTTACAACCCCACACTATTGACTTTCTTTTTAATGACTCGTATTAAGCAATTACATTCATTGAGAGGTTTGTTTTTCAGTAGTGGAGTTTGCACATGCCAGGGACGTGCTACACAAAGTTCTCCCCCGGCCTGTTGGAAGCTCTGTGGGGTGGATGGCAGGATCCTTTTGATATGTTCCTATCTTTTAATTTTGTCTTTTATCTATCTATCTATCTATCTATCTATCTATCTATCTATCTATCTATCTATCTACACACACACACACACACACACACACACACACACACACACACACACACATATATTTTAGCACACTTTTAGTTTTTGATGCTCTAAACTGCTCCAGGCTTGTTTTGCATTTTCTTTGCTATGGCCCTAGAATCAGCCATTTCTCCGAGAGTCCCTGATTCCTTTCATCGGAGGGTAACATTTAAAAATCTAGATACGGGCATGAAGTGTGCCACTGATCCTGGACTGTCACCAGTTCTGTGTGATACTGATCCTGGACTCTCACCAACTCTAACACCTCAGAGCAGGCGGAGTTAAGAGATGCATGTATCTCACTTGTTTTTATTCTGCTGTGATAAAAATTCCCAACACTTAAGCTGGCTTTCAGGAACCTATTCCCCATGTTGGGATGCCTCACCCGGGATTGATGCAGGGGGAGGGGCTTGGTCCTGCCACATCTTGATGTGCCACGCTTTGTTGATGCCCATGGGAGGCTGCCCCTTTCTGAGTGGAGACAGAGGAAGAGTGACCAGGGCTTGGGCGAGAGTGGTAGAGGGGAGGCAGGGGTCGGGGGGCGGGCAGGGACGGAGGAGAGGAGGGAGTGGAAATTGTCATCGGGATGTAAAATAAATGAAAAATTTTAATTAATAGAAAAAAAATTCTACAGAAAAGAAAAAGCTGTTTAAGGAAGGAAGGGCTTATTTTGGACCATAGTTCCAGGAACAGTCCTTCATGGTAGAGAATTCATGACACTAGGAACTTGAACCAGCTGGTCACACTGTGTCCGCACAGGAACAGGGGGATGAATGCCTGTGCTCAGCTGGTCACACTGTGTCCACACAGGAACAGGGGGATGAATGCCTGTGCTCAGCTGGTCACACTGTGTTCACACAGGAACAGGCGGATGAACGCCTGTGCTCAGTGGGTCATACTGTGTCCGCACAGGAACAGGGGGATAAATGCCTGTGCTCAGCTGGTCACACTGTGTCCGCACAGGAACAGGGGGATGAATGCCTGTGCTCATGTTCATGGTTCTGAGAGACAGACATTTATCAGACTGTGTTTGCTCCAAACCACAGAGGACACACACACACACACACACACACACACACACACACACACACACACAACAAAACAAAACAAATTCTAAAGGGAGCCATGACCATGCCTAACAGCAACTTTGGATCTTCAAAAGGATGACAGGATCCCACAATGATGATTCCACATGGACTATGGTAAAGCCATTAAGCTGATTAACACCAAGGAAAGATCGGCTTTGGACTACAAACTGCTCAGGACAATTTTGAGATGGCTAGCTGAGATGATTCAGCCTGACAGACTACTCAACCTTGTTAAGATATTAATGGTCATATAGAGTACTAACTAGTTCTAGAAAAAAGGCTTTAGTTAGCTGCCTATACATGTCTTTGTGTTTGAGTCTCTTATCAGTTTTCTGCAGGAAATCACGGCCAGGCCTAACATCAACTCCATCAAGTCTCCAGGAAGAAGATGGGGCCCCACATCAACAATTCCATGAGGACAATAATAATATCACTAAGTTGACAAACATCATCTACAGATCAGCTTTAGACTACAAAGTGCTCAGAGCAATTTTGAGAGGGCTAGCTAAGATGATCCAGTTTCAAAGACTACTTGAACAAGGACTTGAGACAAGCCCTGCACTTTCTCACTATGCAGCGACTGGACAAATGATACAGTACTTGACAATTAACCCAAAAATTTTATTTTCAGGATCTCCTAAAGATGTCTTCACCCCCAGAAAGCAGGAAGTAATTTTAAGAAAATGATACCTGTATTCCCAAGAGGTGGGATGGGAGTTTTTTGGTTGTTTAATGAGTTTTGGATATTGTCATTGTTTATGATGGTTGGTTACAAGTTGTTAATTGTTAATGGTCAGGAAAAAAAGCTGAACAAGGAGATTAGATTCAGAGTTTTTGTTTTAAAAAAAGGAAAAAGGAAGAAGAGAATATAGATATGAGGTAGAACATTGACTCTACTCTGAGAAAAAAGATAAAGAAATAATAGGATAAATGGGTAGCTGTTGAATTTACTCTAAAAAGAAAAATGGGGAAGATGTAAAAATGACAAAAGGTAGATTACTGAAACTTTTATGAAAAGAAAAAAGAGAGAATATGAATGTGATAAGATAAAAAGGTCAATTTTTGAATCTACTTTTAAAAAGGAACTACATGTTTTAAATAGGATAAGTAGTGATTTTTTTTTGTCTGAGTTTATCAAATGTTACTGGACTGGACATTGTTAATATATATAATGAAGTTTTTTGTCTGAATCTGTCAAATGTTAATGGACTAGACATTGTTAATGTAATTTTTGACTGTATATATTGTATATACTTATTGGATAGTTTTTCTTGTATTAGTTATAAGCTTTTTTAAATTTTAGACAAAATAAGGGGAAATGTGGTGGTATTGTGTTCTCAAAAATATTGTGCACCCTAATAAACTTATCTGGGGTCAGAGACAGAACAGCCACTAGATACAAAGGCTAGAAAATGGTGGCACTCACACCTTTAATCCTAGCATTCCAGAGACAGAAATCCCTCTGGATCTCTGTGAGTTCAAGGCCACATTGGAAACAGCCAGGCATAGTGACACACACCTTTAATCCCAAGAAGTGAGCCTTTAATCCCATGGAGTGATGGCAGATAGCAGAAAGATATATAAGGCATGAAGACCAGGAACTAGAAGCATTTTGGCTGGTTAAGCTTTTCGGTTTTGAGCAGGACAGTTCAGCTGAGAGTCATTCGGATATGAGGACACAGAAGCTTCCAGTCTGAGGAAACAAGATCAGCTGAGAAGTTGGCCAGGTGAGGTTAGCTATGGCTTGTTCTGTCTCTCTGATCTTCCAATGTTCACCCCAATAACTGGCCTCAGGTTTGATTTTATTAATAAGACTCTCTAAGATTCCTGCTATGAGAGATGATAACATAATATTAGCCATGTTCCTGTTTTTCTGTTTATTTCTGTGTTCAGATTCTTGGATAATATCTGAGGGAGTAGAGAACATGGAGGGAACAGAGATGAACAGAAACTTCTGGAGCATGTGGGAACTAAGAGCACCCCAAATGAAAAGGAGTCTATGTCTATGGCATCCTGCTATTTGTGACTCCAGTGACCTCTGTTCTTCTGGGGGAAGGTTTCTGGTCATACAATGGACAGTGGACTGGGATTGGATGTCAGGTAACCCTTCTATCACCAATAGCATGTCTGCTTACACAAAAGCAATGTGCTGATATCCTTAAGTACACATCATTTATTGGATTGGTCAACTTTTTCCTTAGAATTATAAAAATCATGGAATGTTATTTCTGGAAGGGACTTTGGACTTTCACAACAATATTTTTTTAATTCCTCATTTAGAACGTGGAATAGTCACATGACCTCCCTGAGGAGTATGCGTGTTTCCTACAAAGTAACTGGAGACATTTACCACTTGTCTTAGTTAGGGTTTTCATTGCTGGGAAGAGACACTATGACCACAGCAACTCTTATAAAGAAAACATTTCATTAGTGCTGGCTTACGGTTTCAGAGGTTCAGTTCATTATCATCCGGAATGAGGAGTATGACAGGCTGCAGGCAGATGTGGTGCTGGAGCTGAGAGTGCTACATCTTGCAGGCAACACGAAGTCAACTGTCACATGGAGAGAAGCTTGAGCAAAAGAGACCTCAAAGCCCACCCCCACAGTGGCACACTTCCTCCAACAAGGCCACACCTCCTAATAGTGCCATCCTTTTGGGGGCCATTTTCTTTCAAACCACCATACCACTTGATCTCCTGTCCCCCTTCCCCTTATGCTTCTTGGTGCCCAGCTCTGACTCCTCCAGGGACTCCATCTGAGATGCCCTTCTTTCATATCCCTCTATCCCTGTTGAACTTGTTCACCCATCCTTCCCTGCCAGGTCTGATGCTATACGACAGGTGAATTTCCATGCACACCTTGTTTCTCAGTGTGCCATTGCCTAGCGGACATGGATGCACACCCCACCCCAGGGTCCAAGCCCATGGTTTGCAAGAACATTTGCTGCTTTGGATTTGGCCTCAGTCCTTTACTTTAGAGGCAAGTTGGCCTGAGTGATAGGCATTGCCTCTTCTTGAGAAATTCCTTTTCCTAAAGAATGATGAATCTATATTCAACATACTTGGGGGTTGATATTCTGGGCTAAGTTATTTCTGAAAATTCCTTTTATCACAGAGAACTCAGGATCTCTCTCAAATTAAACTGTGTGAAGACCTAAGTGAATATGCTTAGGGATAATCATTTTGGAGCATTCAAGAATGTATTAAAAGTTTTGCTCCCAGTAAACCAAGCTAACTGACAAAGCAAAAGGAGGCCTCTGTGCACATTGTCTGGAGTTTCTCTATGGTGGCGGGGTCACACCATAGAGAGTGGGGGCTGGGGGAGTGGGGGGATACACAATTTGGTTTGCAGAATATCTGATCTCTGGAAACAAATGCGGACACTGTGATGTGCAAGCCATTTTGATCAGCGATCCTACAACCAGACAGACACATTTGCTCATTCATTGCGCCTAGAAATCCAAAATTTATAGAGCTCTTCCTTTTGCAAAATCTCCTAAACTAGGTTTATTTCCATGGACTTGACCTTTGGTGTTTAGACTTTGTGCCCCTGGCAAACGCAGCGTCCATTTGCTCCTACGCACGGCCATTTTGGCAGTCTCCCTAACAGCCTGAGGAGAGAACCAGGAGTCTACATATGGAGACCTCATCCCCAGTTGCCTAATGGATTCAAAAGACATCCTGAATATTCATCATTTCTCCTTTTATGAGCACCTTGGCAATTCTCTCCAAAGGCAAAGGCTGCAGTAAATTCAGAAGTGCCATTTAGTGAATACCAATTTATCCTCAATTCAGTCTAGGTTTTTCCTGTTCCTCAGCATAATATCGGAGCTCCTGAGAGCCTTGTGAATGCAGGGTATTGTCTCAGCTTGGGAGAGGCGTGACTGCTTGTGAAAATCCCCAGCCTGCACCCCCAAGCTCTGTGCTTTGGCCTGTGTAGGCCACAGTTCCCTTCCTAGAAGTTGGAAACTACCTTTGGGGAAACGTGAAAATCAAATGGAAGCATTTAGCTTAGGGACACGGCTTTTAACTAGCAGTTGTAAATTAGTAAACAGTAATTTTTAGCTCTGTGAGCGTGCATGCCTTTTGGTATACCAGATGCAACATTCCCAAATGTATATCGTCCAGGAGGCTGTCTGGACAGCTTCTCAATGGAGACACATAGAGAGAGAAACTGAGGCCTTCTTTGTTATTCATTTGAACAGTGCAGGCTAGTTGGTTCTCTCTCTCTCTCTCTCTTTCTCTCTCTCTCTCTCTCTCTCTGTGTGTGTGTGTGTGTGTGTGTGTGTGTGTGTGTGTGTGTGTGTGTGTGTGTGTGTGTGTGTATACGCACACACCCTGAGTCCATTCTGACTCCCCAGGCTCATTCTCACCCCATTTCAGAATGAGCCAAATGACTGTATAGCATTCATTGCTTTCCTGTGCTTTCCCTCTCCTCTTTCCCGGGAAAAGTGGCCCCTCAACTCTCCATCCTCTCTGTATTTGTGCCTTCTCACACTGGAACAGACCCTCATGTGTTTGTTATTGATCTGCTCGTCCTGGTAGGTTATTAAATTGGATTTCCAGTTGCATTTCCTAACTGGCTTTAAGGAGACTACATTTTGGAAAAAGTCAAACAATGGTCAAAACAGTAGGTTTGGACCAATCCAGGCTGGCTGTTTGCCTGAAGCCGTTTCCCCGGTGACCGACTGACCTTCCATGCAGATTTTTAAATTTCCATCTGAGGATGGGAGGCTATGCTGTTCCTCTTTCCTTCTTTACGTACCCCAACTGTCTTAGTGAATTTAAATAGCTCTTGAGGTGATCACAGAATTCACGAACTGTGGCTCAGAGGCCACATCTGGCCCGTGGACATGTTTTCTTTGGCTTTCACGGTGTTTTGGAATGTTTTTAATTAGTTACCAACATTTACAAATTGGGAAATTTCACATTAAAATATCCAGATTTGGGGAGGCCCATGAAAAATCTAAATACCTAGAAAGCTCAGACCTATTTTTTGAACAGTTGCCTGGGGATGAAAAGATAGGTGTATTGTAGGACTTAAGCCCACACGAGTTGGCCAGCATCCCCAGCACTGTTACTGTTTTCTATCTGGCTTGTTCACTCACTCACTGACCTGCCTGGCCTCTGTGGGCATTTGGGTTTGTGAGGTCTGGTCTAATCAAAGACTGAAAGTCTGTAGAGGAAGATCATGTTTCCTGATTAGTTTTCAACCTCCTCCAATTATTCTTATAAGAAGGAAAGGAGCCAATGAAAACAGGGAAGGTTTGTGACTTTCACCGATTTGGGAGCCTTTTGGATTTTCACTAACGTAGGAGGGAGAGATGGAAGTCTCACTCTGTTGATTTTGATGATGGTGATGGTGATGTGTATGTGTGTAGAGTCAATTCTTAGATTTGGTTTTAGATCTTAGGACCCACAATTCTCTAGGAGAAATAAAAGCAGATTGTAGAGATCAGGAGTAGACTCTCAGCATAGCACTGGGGGAAAGTAAGTGAGATGTTAGACCTCAGAGAGCAGCAGATGGTGTGGCCTTATGTGGAGCTGGGTGTGAATGGATTCTGAACCCTACAGCCTGTCATTAGGAGCAAGCTGAGAGCTGAGAGTGGACAGTTATCTCAGCAGATAGGGTCAAGACATTAAACTGCTTTCTAAACTCAGGGTGATTTCCAGAATTAAAGGGCTAATAATCTCACTCTTTGTGTTGATTAAGAAGCAAGAGTTAAACAGCCTTTGCCCTCTGGTGAGCAGTGAGTGGTAGAGTCAGACTGTCATCCACATCATCCTTCAAGAGATGAGCCGGCAGCCGGGTGGTGGTGGCACACTCCTTTAATCCCAGCACTTGGGAGTTAGAGGCAGGAGGCAGATCTCTGTGAGTTAGAGGCCAGCCTGGCCTACAGAGTGAGTTCCTGGACAGTGAGGGCTACACAGAGAAACCTTATCTTGAAAAACCAAGAGTTGAGCTGGTCCAGTGATATGACATGGCTTTGAGAATGGCATACAAGATGGAGGAGTAGGTGAGTGCTTTTGGGCGGCCCTACTCAAAAGTTCAGCTTAGCCTTAGCTACTCCTTTGTCCCAGAGCTTAATGGGGACAGAGGGCAAACTGGGTCCTCTTAATATGCACCAACAGGGAAATGCAGGGCCAATGGTTGTTGATGGTGAAAATCCAGCATCTGCAATGAGGAAATTATACATCTATTATGATCTGGACTCCATATGATCTTCATCTCTCTAGGTGATATTTGACACAGTAATAGAGAAATTCAATATGTACCAACAGAGCCAATGGTTGCTGATGGTGAAAATCTAGCATCTGCAATGAGGAAATTATACATCTATTATGATCTGGACTCCATATTATCTTCATCTCTCTAGGTGATATTTGACACAGTAATAGAGAAATTCCAATAGCAATTTTTTTAGCAATTTCCTCTCATGTATCATGGAATTATACAGGTGACCAAGCCATGCTTTGAACACAGGCCATTCCTACTCTTTGTATGTGAGAGCATGCTGATCACTGGGCCACATTCTACCTAGAGCACTCAGACTTTGGACTTGCTCACTTCCATTTTTGGAAGTGGTTCTTGGCTTCTGCTTCTCCTTCTCTTCTGGCATCATGGTCTGCTCCCTCTTGGCTTTTGATTTTAAGTGCCCTACTTGTAATCCATTCAGGCTGAGGGAGAGCAGAGAAATCGGAAGTATTTTATGTTCCAGGCTGTAGGCCTTATGAGGTGATGACAGTGTTCTGTAGGGGTATCCGCTCTGTTTTTCCTATTGAAATCGGTGGCATATCTGGAGCAGAGAGCTTAATGGGGGCAGAGAGCGAATGAAGCTGCCTTGGAGATAAAGCCGGGAATGTGATGATGGTGGTGGAGGTGTCAACACAGCTCAAGGAGGTGAGAGCCGAAGAGCAGATGGAACAGGAGAGAGAGAGAGAGAGAGAGAGAGAGAGAGAGAGAGAGAGAGAGAGAGAGAGAGAGAGAGAACAGGCTTCTATCCATATCCATATAAAGGGGAAAGCTGAAGGTACTATGACATTAAAAAAGAATTTATATATATACATATATATGTATATATATGATTATTTTTAATAACCTTAGTATCATGCTAACAAGGCACTTTGTTAAACAGGAGTGAGGAATGACTATTTTGGAGTGAGTTAATCTATGAGGCCTAGGTAGTGGCCACTGAGCTATGGTCTAGGCTTGTATGATAGTATATCTTTTTATGAGCAGCCTTCTTTTAAACTTAATTTTATTTGTTCCTTCTTTGAAGAGAAGTTTCTAGTTCATGTAATAAATCTCATTAATGCCTTTGGTTCCTTTGTTTTCCTGTTTTTGTGATTATTTTGTTTAAGTACTCAGAGTCAGCTGGACCACATGATAGTCTCCCTGACTCTCTCATCCTGTTGTTGTTGGGAGCTTTTTCCATGCCCTTGGTTCACACACTATCTTTCCTGTCTAAAACTGTGGTCTTGACAACTGCACTCTAACAATCTCTACATGCACTGTAGCTTGTCCAAAGGCTACACGCCCTCATGATCACTAGGGTGATCATTGTTCTTGGCTCAGACTACAGTTAAAACTGTTTCAAAGTTTCTGTGAATGAGTCTTAAACTCTTTGAGGGGGATGGTTAATACTTAGCACATCTCAAGAAATATTTATCTGTCAGAGTGATCATTCATAGAGGAATAAATCTGCTTTCTCTTAGGAAATAAGTTGGACCATGGAGACACAGCAGAGAATCCCCTGACCTTCAGAAGTTAATGCTTACTCATGAGATCATACCGTCTCTTCATTTGGGATTGGCAATAATTAAGCCTTACATGTCAAGAATTAGCATAGCATGAAGACCCAAGAGATGCTTCTGGATATGTGTGGACAGATGGATTGAATGTCACCCCCAACCTCAGATCTAGAAAAGCTGAGTTGGTTTATATGTGGTGTTCACCATCATGGGTAGGAATCACATTACAGCATCTCTGGGTCACGACCCTCCCTGTTGACTGGACAGTCCCAGGGTGGAGAAGAATCTGTGAATTTGTACTTCAAGTCTTTTCTCCTTGGAGACTCATAGCAACAAGGTTATCTAACCATTCTCATGTGTTTTGCAAAGGGTGCAGTTCAGATGAATGCATATTTCATAGAAAACATGTTCTAGACCAGTGTTTTGAGACAGTCTGGGTGAAACTGCATGACCTGGATTTCCCATTTACATGTATTTACATATGTGTTTGTGTGTGATTTGGGGGAGTCAGTTCTCTCTGCCTACCAAGTCAGTTCTGGGGATCAATCTCAGGTTGCCAGGCTTAGTGGCAGGCACCTTTACCTGCTGAGCTATCTTGCCTGCCCTGCTCTAGAGTACTTTAGGATGAGACTCACGATGTGCTAATGCACATTGTGACTCTTTCAGAAGAGGTTAGAACATGCAACATTTCCCAAATGCTCTTACCACACAATGCTTATGAAAAGGCTTCTTGAAGTAGTTGGAATGGGGTAGGAGTAGTGTCTTACAAAATCCATGTTGGAAAGCATCACAATGGGACCATGCTTTCATGGTATGGACCAGGAAATCTACAGTGGTAAGGGCCTAAGGATAGCTTAGAGATGTGGGGCCAGAATTCCCCTTTTCGATGTACCAGGCTGATGTTCTTTCCGCCATCCCTGACATTCATTTCTTTTCCTCTCCTTCATCTTTGTGTGCATAAGTGTGTATGTGCATGCATTATATACAGGTGTTCTACACACATATGTATATGAGGTGACATGCAGAGGCCAGAGGAGGACATCAGGTGTATGCTCTGTCTCTCTCTACCTTAGTCCTGTCAGACAGGTTCTCTCACTGAACCTGGAGCTAGATTAGCAGCTAGCCCCAGCAACCCTCCTGTCTCCATCCTCTAACAATGCTGAGATTGCAGAGGAGCACAGTCTTGCCCATATTTGTTTTAAAGACGTGGATGTTGGAGATTTGAACTCAGGCTCTCATGCTTTCAAATTAAGGCACCTTTACCCACTGAAGCCATCTCCCCAGGCCTCATTCCTCTCCGTCCTGAGTTCCTTTCCCCACCTCAAGAGCTTAGACTTACCGGCGCTCTTCCGGCTTTTCATAGTGTGCAGGTCCTTTTGGAACAGTAAGGTTTGGCCCTCCAAGTTCCTGGTGTTCTGATCGGAGCTCTCTTCCCAATGCCGATAAGTTGTGCTTAAAGCTAATTTTAGACAATGCCTGTCTTGGAAGAGGCTTCAGCATCTTCTCACTGCTGTATCATTATGAGAAAGGGTTCCTCGGGACTTTGAGTTTCATGCTGTTCCCGCCATTCCACCCAGTCCACGGGGAGCCTCATGCTGTTCCCGCCATTCCACCCAGTTCACGGCGAGCCTCACGCTGTTGCCACCATTCTACCCAGCTCCACGGGTCCAATCTTCATTACTTCAAACTCCACATTATGCATTTGGTTCGTGCTTTGAGGTGATCTATGTTAACGTTTATTATGAATTCTGTTTTTCTATTAATATTTTCAGTTTGCTCCAAGCAGGGGCTTCCTCTCCCCTCATCCCAGCGGGATGATTTCTGCCCTAATCCCAGTGGGCCATCTTTAATGTTTTGAATTCTTCTGGATTTCATATCAGGTTATTAACTTATATTCATTGTAATAAATCCTAACCTGTGACCAGGTGATGAGTAAAAACAGAGAGCTGATATAAAAAAATTTTGCGACTAATAAAGTAAGTTTTTGATCACTTATTTTACTCAGTGTTTGGGTAATTGAAAATGTTATAAGAACTCGACTGAGACACTAGACAACTGATTAGACAATACGCTGTAGCAATTTCATTTTATTTTGGTCATATATCTAGCTCAATAAATTTTTAGTGACGTCATAAAAGAAAAATATCTTGAATGAAATTGTATTCATTTACATTTGCCAGGCTCCCATCTCTCTCCTCTGTAGTTACAAAGCTTCTACCTTCTTCCATTCCAGGTTTTAATAAGGTCAGGATAAAAAGGCTATCATATAAATAGGGCTGGGGAGATGGCTCAGAGAGTGAAGTATTTGCTGCATAAGCCTGAATGAAGCCCTGGATCTGGTTCTCCAGCACCATGTCAACATCCAGGCATACCTGTAAATCCAGAGGCTGGAGGGCAGAGACAGGTGGATTCCAGAGGCTTACCAGCCAACCAGCCCAACCTCAACAGCACATTCCACATTCAGTGAGAGACCCTGCCTCAAAAAATACTGTGGAGAGTGGTAGAGGGAGACACCTGATGTCAACTTTTGTCTTCTATATGTGCATGTACAGGCAAGCACATCCAACCATACATGTATATACATACATGCACAGGCATACACACATACACACACACACACACACACACACACACACACACACACACACATACACTACAGTACAATATATCCTCATAAAGATTATCATATAAATAGAACTATAGATTATTACAATCAAGCCAGTAACTTAAAAAATAAAACTTAAATTGGCCTTCAGGCTGGAGTGGAATTTCTTCTTCATGCATTTGATGGAGACAAATATTTTTCTGATGAAAGAAAACAATCCTGCCTTAATCAGGTGTTGCCTTTGCCCCTCCAGGCAAGAGTGAAAATGAGGCCTTCACTCCATACAAATGGAGAAAGAAATGAAAAAGATGGAAATGGATTTCCACCTTGCCTGGCTTTTCATGTAATCCTTTACTTCCCTTTGGAGGAAGGTTCTTCTCATTGGCTAGTCCCAACCAGAGACATATTTAATTGCTAATTCTTTGTCTTTGCATTTTTCCATGTTATATTTATGATTGTGAAAGTTTGTTTAAAGCATTACAGTTAGGAAAAAAAAGTGCAGCCGAATGTATGGAAGCTCTCAAGGAACTAATAGCCTATCAAAAACCAGGGAAGATTTATTTAATGTCCCCCTTCCAGGAGGATGTATTGTTGGTTCA
The DNA here is from genome assembly GCF_007827085.1 of Peromyscus californicus insignis. NCBI lineage: Eukaryota > Metazoa > Chordata > Mammalia > Rodentia > Cricetidae > Peromyscus > Peromyscus californicus. The sequence continues at coordinate 69,333,310 of NW_026294436.1, read as the reverse complement.
GCTGCAACTCCTTAACTTCATCATATTTTATATACTTTGGCCATCACAGAGTGCCACAAGGGCTGTTGCATGGGTGTGATTTAAAACGTGTTCTGATTAAGTATACAGGAGTGCTCCTGTTCTCCAACACAGGAAGGAGAGGGACATCATAAATATACATTGTTCAAGTGTAAATTCTACTTCACACTCATAAGCTATATTGTACTTGTATGTTTTATGCTCTGTTGGTACTTAAAAAAATCATTTAATTTAGGGGGCATTTCCAGAATCTAACCAAGAACCAGGCAGCAAGGACCTACTTAGAATTCCTTCCATAGAATTTGTAGAGGGCAGAGTGAGAGGAGGAAAGGAAGTCAGTGTGGGATAAAACATTCCTGTTGGGTTATACACCAATCTACACAGCCTCAGTCCACTGACTCGGAGGAGCAAGAATGGTCACTTCTAAAATTTCTTTAATTATGTCTCCCAGTTTACCCAATGGGTAGTAATTCTCCCTTCTTCCCTTGCTGGATTGCTTCTTTTTTCAAAGAATCTGGGAGTTTCCATGAAACTAAGAAGAGGGTAAAGGCCTTTTATATCTAGGCTCGTATTGACATTCTTGAGGTTGAATCATCCTGACACCTGTTGCTTTCTCAAGTTTGCTAGGCATGGGGCTAGGGATTTCTGTGAGTTTAAGGGTCTTTCTCTTAGGATTCCCAATATCCAAGCCCTAGAGAAGTATGGCCATGCCCTGGAGTGTTGCTTCAGAGCATAGATGAGCCCATGTGAATCTGACCCTCCAGACTGCTTTCCTTCCTTACCAGGCCTGAGAGGTTGGCTTTGCTCATATTTACCTGTAATGAACACTAATGTGTGACCAGATAATAAGATTTGAAGTAGAAAGGCTAGTTCAGTGCTTCTTAATCTTCCTAATGCTGTGACCTTTTAATATAGTTCCTCATGTTGTGGTGACTCCCCAACCATAAAATTATTTTATTACTACTTCATAACTGTAATTTTGCTACTGTTATGACTTGTGATGTAAATATGTGATATGGAGGATATCTGATATGTGACTCCCCAAAGAGCTCGTGACCCACACCTTGAGAACCACTGGGTTAGTGGGCTGATACAGCAGGTGGAGCCTGAGTTTGATCTGTAGGACCTGCGTGGTAGAGGGAGGGAACTGACTGTCATGGGTTGTCTTCTGATCTCCACACATATGCTACGGCGCACGCGCACACACACAAACACACACACACACACACACACACACACACACACACACACACACACACTACAATAAATAAGCAAAAATAGAACAAAAATTAGTTATTTTGTGAATAACAAAAAACAGGTGGACCACTTATTTTTACCACATGTTGGTCTAATTAAAAACATGGCATGCTGACCAAGACACAAAACAACCAATTAGACAATATGGTTTAGTGATTTCATTTTATTTTGGTTGCCTGTTTAGCAGATGGCTCAAAGGCTTTCCATACCTTGAACTTCTCTGGGCATTGAGACTACCTTCCTTTTCAGTTCCCTTCTGCCCTCAGTTCTGATGTCTATCCTGCTAAATTGCCGAGTCAGGAGACCTGAGGTGTTAGACCCACCTGCTTGTAATTGGCAGAGGGAGGTAGCAGAGTTAAGAGCAAAGACATGGGAAAATGACAACTCCTTCATAGTTCAGGACATTATCCTTCATAAGTTTTGTAATGGGTGCAGAAAGATGCTAAGGCCATGAGAAAATAGCAACAAAGTTGGCCCGAATTGATGTAAGTCTTACCTCATTCTGTGGACTAGACAGTGCCATGCTACCAGCAAGACAGTTGCTGTGACATAAGCAATATGAAACATGTTGGCCCAATGAGAAACAGAAAATGTGTCCATGCCTCTCCAGCATAAAAGGCAATGTAATGAAGACCCATTTGTTTTGTGTGAGCCATGGTTGCTTAATATGTGCCAGTGTCTGATTGGTCCCATCACTGGAGACTCTAAAGTTTCACTGGCCTCTTGGTGATCAAGCTCCATCCACAGCTCCAAGCCTAAAACACTGGGGATAAAGATTTGGTTGGGCTTCCCAGTGACTGAAAAGATAATACAAACCACGGGGTGAGGTCAGATCTCCTGGAGCTGGAGTTACCGATGGTTGTGAGCCACTGGAGGTGGGTGGTGGAAACCAAACGTTGGCTTTCTGGAATAGCAGTAAATGTTTTTAATCATGGAATCATTTCTCTAGCCTCTGTATTGTATTTCTTAGGCAAAACAACAAGTGATTTTACTAAACACTAAATAGAGTGGTCACCCTTTCATGTTAGCCTTTGGTAGCCTATGAACTGAACCCAGGCCACATTTCACTGTAGTTGGGAAAACGTTCAGTGATCAGGGATTTTTCATTTTGCAATTACAGATAGAAAGCTATGGACCAACCTCCCTCTCTCTTTTATTTAGCATCGTTTTGAGGTAGAGTTTCATGTATCACAGGCTGGCCTCTAACTTGAAAATTGGCTGACCACAACCTTGATCTCCTCATCTCCCTGCTTCTGGCTCTCAGGTACTGGGAACACAGGTGTGCTCTGCCATGCCCACTTTATGTAGCGCTGGAGACAGAACACAGGGCTTTGTGGCTTCTAGGCCATCACATCCTCTGCTAAGGTTGCAGCTCTTAAGTAAAAGTCAAAAGAAGAGAAAGCATTGGCTATTTTCTGTGCATAACCTGTCCACACATCTTTGGTTATATGGTAGTATGATTTTTTTTTTGTTATGGTTTGAACATGAAATGTCCCTTGTGAACTCATGTGTTTGAATACTTGGTCCCTCTCTAGATAGTAACACTGTTTTGGGAAGTGGCAGAAACTTGAGACTTGGTGTATATTTGGTACATGTAGGGATGCGGAGGTAGGCTTTGAGAGCTAGAGGTTGGTCTTGCTTTGAGTCTTACTCTGCTTCCTAGACCATTAATACCACCAGGCAGCTCTGGGTCTCTGGACTTGCCCTTGCTTGCTCTCTCCAGCCTGCCATCCCTGGCTGAGGCACCTGTTTCTGGTGGCGCAGCTCCTGGTGGCACAGAGCACATGGGCCCAGAGAGCAAGGAAAGCAGAAGCAGAGCGGGTCTGAGGAGCCGAGTTTCAAAGTGTACCTGGTGGTGAGCACCACTGGGAGGAGCGGAAGGCAAGGGCAGGCCCAGGAATAATGGTGCCCAAAGAGCAACAAGTCATAAGGGATCTCGCTGTGGAGAATGATGAAAAAGAAAATGAAGGAGGGAAGACCTCCAAGCAAAGTGAAGAAGAATCCCTCCCACCACTTGGAAGAGGTTGAAAGCAAGAAGCCTGGGGCAATGGCGGAAGAGGATGAGTCAGGCAACCTGTGCCCAATTTTTGATGAGCCATACCTAATAGACATGTTAATCACAACGACGGGGAAGAGGATGTTGGGAGATTTGTAGGGCAGGTGACAGAAATCAAGAGAATGATCAGGTAACAACAGAAGAGGCCTTACAGGCATTTCCGAAAAACGGAATGGACAGCCATTAAGACTTTTGCCTCATACCTTGAAATCTATGGTTTTCTGTAAGCTCATAAAGTAGCTACTGTTTACAACCTTGTATTTAGTGAGGTATTTTTTTTCTGTAAACTTTTGGTGTTTCCACTTAACAGTTTATGCATAAACATTGTTTTACTGTTGAATTTAATTCTAAACATTCTCATCAATGTAGTGGGTAGCCATTCCAGCTTTGGTCTGGAAGTTCCAACCCCCATTGAGGTTCGGTAACTATCACGCCTAGGAGGCGGGGCCAAGGGAGGGCCCTGAAGACCCGAGATCTGGATGCGCTGTGCTCTCTTCTTTCCTGGACCCTGGACACTAGAGGTAGACCGAGGACAGTTCTCCAGAGAACACTGCCGGACTGTGCTGCGTCTTTCCCAGAACCCGCAACCTACCTATCCCTCTATTTGTAAGTTACGCCACTAAATAAATCTCCCTTTTAACTACGTGTAGTGGTCTTAATAATTTCACCAATACATCAGCATGGCAATTTAACCTGTTTTAGAAAAAAAATCTTTTTTCATAATTTGAAATTAATAAAACAATTTAAAAAGCAAGAGGAGAGAGAGAGAGAGCGAGAGAGCGAGAGAGCGAGAGAGCGAGAGAGCGAGAGAGCGAGAGAGCGAGAGAGCGAGAGAGCGAGAGAGAGAGCGAGAGAGAGAGAGAGAGAGAGAGAGAGAGAGAGCGCAACAGGCCACCTTTCAGGCCTGGACCGAGCTGATCTAAGCCGTTCTGTCTGCCCTGTTGTTAGGAACTGTATCCCTCTAAACTGCAAGCTCAAGTAAGCTTTTCTTCTATTAAGTTACTCCTTGTCAGGCATTTGGTCAGAGGGGAAAGCATTTAATTCTATGCAGTATCAGTTGTAACAGAAAATAAGCATTTTTGACACTAATTAAATGATACTAAGAAGCAAATTTGAAGCTTCATTGAGTGTCTGCGCACATCAAACACTGACTTGAAGTGGGACACAAGGTGAAGGAAGGTGGCCTGTCCCTTCACAGTGTCCCTCCTGTGGTGGGGGAGTTGGGAAGCAGCGGACAATGACAGACAGTGTGGAAAGTCTGCAGTGGAGAAGCCATAAGGAACTTTGGGAACACCAAAAGAATGCTTAGCCTCGGGGGGGAGAAGGAAGGCTGCTTTGTGGGAATGAAGGAGGCGATGGCCCCTTGCTTGTCTTGAGTGATACCAAGCATGATATGTGAGTGGAGGAATAAGGCTGGGGGCAGAAGCTGGGAGGACGTCCCTGACAGATGTATCCATGTGTACCATATGTGCAAAGATACCACTAGAGACCACAGGCTTGGGAGAGATAGCATGGAGAATGTCAGCTTCCAGTGATGACGGAAGACAGGGACTGGATGCCAGATTGTGAAGGATGGCTTGTCTGATGACGGGAACTATCTGCATCAACGGGTCATAAGTGGAACACGTTCTGCAGCCCTAACAGGCCGATGGAGCATCTGTTCATGAGCTACTGCTGGGTGCTCATCTGGTTTGATTAAAGAGTCATTATTCATGCCAGAAACAAGAGATTAGGCACTGCTCTCTTGTAAGCATGGCGGATCCCGAACCTGGAACACACATGGGAAGATGTTTGAGGACCACACTTGGAGAATTAGCTCTTGGCAACAGCCCAGCTACTGCCGCAATGCCTTCTCCAGGGGAGAAGGGAAGGCATTCGAACACAGCTTCAGACACAGATCTTGCTGGCCCACAGGGTTCCGAGGTTGGGGTCAGGAAAGCGGATGTGCCGCAAAGGGGTTGGCTGCCGGTTTCAGGGCGTGGATGTGTGGAAGGCGGATAAGCAGGCGAGGGCAGCTGCAGGCAGAGCCCGTTCTGAACCATTTCAGACTTCACAGTCCCTTTCCCTGCCTTGTCTGTACCCTGCTCCCATTTCCTTAGGCTGTGTTACTTCCAGCGGATGAATTATGGCTGCTGGCTGTTTCCAGGCACGAGGCATTCTTCTTTAATTAGAAGGTTTTTAACACTGGAGTGCAGACCTGCTCACAGAACATTTGGCACCATGGCACGTATAAATCCCTCAGCAAACTCCCCACTCTCCATTCCTAGGATGTAACACATACTTTGCCACCACCCAGACACTGTCCTCTGGCTATAAGTACCCCCCTCCTCTTCTCCCTGCACATACCCCGAGAACACAAACTTCTGTGATGCACTTTTTTTTTCCTGACAGCCTCAGTGACAGTTTTATGGTCTAAAAGAAAGTGAAAAATTCTGTTGTCTTCATCTTACTCTAGGGTGCTAGGTTGTTGAGAAAATCTATGTCTTGTCATTCTGTGCATTCATATAGGTATTGAGAGGTCTCTGGTGACAATTAAGGATCTTAGTGATGCTTTGAGTTGCCATGGAGTGGGTAAATGTGACAAAACCATTTTTCCTAAACCCAAAAAAAAAAAAAAAATCAAGCGTAAGCTTGGAGAAATGGAGGCCATGGTGAAACCATTATTTCCTGTAAATACCCAGTGATCCCTGTGTGGTCCTACGATAATAGTATCGATTGAAATTGTTTCTGTCCACCTTCTCTCATGGATCCCCTTCCCTACTTGAAAGGCTCTCTTTTCATTTCAGGTTGTACTGTGGAAAAACTTTCCAGAGCTCTTCAAGATCTTTGGGCTCATCCTTAATTCTTTCTCTTCACTTCCATTCAGGGGTACAGTAAAAAGGAATACTATAAAAGATCTGTGAAGGGTAGTATTGATGCTTTAATTGAGATAGGTAAATATTAACAAGGGTTTCAGGGCCCAGGGCAGGTGAGCAAGAGAAATAACCTGAAGCTGACACCCGTAGATTCTCATTCGGAAGGAAGCTCACTGCCACATTCCTGCCTCCTGCCTTTCATGAGCTGGCTGCTCCTGTCCAAGCTGATGTGGCTGCCTGCATCCTCAATCAGTCATGCTCAGTAAGGGTGAATAAGGGTGCTTTTGTAAAAAAAAAAACCGTGATCCTTCCCCCTTTCTATTATATTATTATTTCCTTATATTTCTTATATGATCACTTTCATCAGATCAACATGTTTTTATTTCATTTATTGAGATACCAACTTGACATGCCTGTGACTTTCCAACTAGCCTGCCATGTCTTTACTGTCCCAAGACCTTTTATCTCCTTTCTGATTTCCAGGATGTTCTTAATCCCACTCTGGTGAGGCCTTTCTCCCTCACCATTCCAAGCCTGCACTTATTGACAACATGCATGATGTCCATGTTGCGTATTGCAGGGAGCAGACAGCTCTGCTTGACTCTAGAACTTCCCTTTCTAGGCCTCTCTTGGTATTATTCTAATCCCAGTTCCCTATCAAGCACATTTGTATGTTTGTTGGTTTTCTCTTTGTCTCTGAACACTAGTGAGCCCGAGGCCCAGTTTTTGACCCCTTTTTCCTTCTTCACCTACAACCTAGCTGCACACATTCAGTCCTCTGGCTTTAAATCATAGGGATTCTTACGATCAGCAGATTTTTGCACCCCACTGAATCCTTTGTCTGGGGCCTCCAGACTCCTATGTTCAAACTGCCTGTTTCCATCTCCTCACAAATGTTATTTATCCATTTTTAGACTTACACACCCAAAGCTTGTCTCACGGTTTTCACCTCAAGCCCTCTGTAGTCCTTCCTATCTCACCTGATGGCATATTCATCCTTGCAGTTGTTCAGAAAAACAAAACAAAACAACAAACGAACTGACACCCCCACCAAATCCGTATGTCTTTCTCTTTATATATACAGTGTTCATTCAACAGACTATCCAAGATCCACATAGTGTTAATGCTACTGGTCTTTTGGTCCAGGCTCCGGTATCTCTCCTCCTGACGATTCCTCTAGATTCCCAGCTAGTCTCTATGCTTCCTTCCATCTTTGTTCCCTCATAGTTTTAACTCAACACGACAGGAAGAGCGATCATCTCAAAATACAAAGGTAGCTTATGTCAGTGTTCTCTGCAAATACCTTTGATATTTTTCCATCTGTCTTGTTCTCCTGAACCATGAGAACAAAATACCCTAGACTGGTTGGCTTAGAAACAGCAGGCTTTCTTTCTCCGAGTTTTCTTGGCAGGGAAATCAGAGATAAAGATGCTGGGGGATTCAATGTCTGGGGAGGGTCTGTCCCACATAGGTGACATCTTCTCCTTGTGCCTTCACATGGTAAAGGGACAAATGAGTACCTTGGACTGCTTTTATAGGGGTACATATCCTCTGTCTTCATGATCCTATCACTTCTCATGGGTCCCATCTCTTAATGCCAGAAAGTTGAGGGCTAGGATTTTCACACATGAATTCCGGGGGTACACAATCATTCATACCATAGCACCATCTGACTCACAGTTCAAGACAAGGTCCTTCCATCTTAAGGGATCGTAGTCTGTGTCCTCTCCTTGTGCTTCATGGCTTCCTTTCAAACTCTACCGAGCGCCATCGGGCCCTTCCTGACTCTAAGCATGTCAGAGAGGTCTTGCCATTTTCCCCGACTCTCATCTGTCCTGAAATCACCCTTGAGTTGTCTGTTGGATTCATATCCTCATCTTCCCCATATCTTGCTTGAATGTCACCCTTGGGTGAATCCTTCCTTGATCATCCTGTTTCACATTGTAACCCACCAAGGGACCCCTAATCATTTTAATTTCATTGTGTTGATTTTCAACAGCACAAACACCTTGAACCCTACCATATAATTGGCATAATCATCATGTTTAAGGAAGTCATCTATCCAATCCTCTCTCCAAGAATATGAGCCTCTCTGGAAAGCTAAATATTTATTTTATTTTTTAACATTGGTTTAATCTGATTTTGCTTGGTTTTGTGTATTTTATAGTATATACTTCAAGCACCTACATCAACACTGGGAACTGAGCAGTGAGCTCTAAATAAACACTAGTGGAATGAGTGAATGAAAAAAAATAGCACACAAGTGTAATACTATACAAAGTGTGATCCTGTGACCCTGCTAATCCTTACAATAGCACATGAAGTTGCTGTTATTATTATTGTTTCTTTGAGAGGTTAAATGAGTTGTTCAGGATTGAGCAAGCAGCAGGTGACTGACATGCTCCTGTGTGGAATGGGCCTCATAAGAATAAACATGAGCAGGGCATAGCATGGTGGTAGGTACCTGTAACAGTAGGACTGTAAGTTTGGGGCCAGCCTGGGCAACACACTGAGTCTCTGCCTCAAATAAACTCAAGAAAACAAACAAACCCCCCAACCAGCCTGTCCCAGTTGCTGGGCAGATGTTCTCTAGACAACTCTTCTATAAAGCCAGTGTTCTTCCCTCTACATGGTCTTAGGCATGTCTGCAATTACCCCAACCTATGCCCTTGGAAACTTGCACTGTGGTGAGAGGCTTTAAAGCCCAGAGGCTCATTAAAGGTTGACCTAGATGGTCAAGCACACAACTGGGAAATGACCCATGGTTCCATTCATTTCTTGTGGAAAATATTTCTTGAAATCGTTAGCAAACTTTCCCGCGATGAAATTCCCAAGAAAGCTCGTATAGACTTTTCATTTCCTCCAGGCTACACATGCTTCCTTGAGAAGACGGGAGTGGGGGAGGCTGAGCTCCCCTGGGGGACCCTGCAAGATGACTTCCTCTAGCACTGCTTCTCATTGCTCTGTAGATGAGTCTCGTGGGCATGCCTAGGCTTCCCGTGGAAGCAGGAAATGCTCATTTCTTGGAGTTATAAATCTGTGTATGATATTAAAATGAGCTCCTTTGAGACTAGCTGGGGGTGCTGAGTCAAAGCACCTTGTAGCTGAATCATGGGTTGTTTGGAGCCATCTCTGGGATGAGGTGGTTGCAATAAGGTCAAAGGCTCTTTGCTGATGGAGCGATGATGTCTTAGGGGAGCTCACTAAGGTGTGAGCCACTATTTGAGACCAGATTAAGGGAAAGCATGCTACCTCTTCCTCCTGATCCTTGATTTCAGGCATTTTTAGCATTGGATGGTACCAAAAACTACCTTCTAAAGTCACTGAGCTTGCCTGGGTGTTATACGTAGAGAACTCAGTAGCTAGATACTTCCACACCCTTTTTGAAGAGGAAAATCTTTCTCCTTTAAAATATATCTGATCAGAGAAAGTTTTCGAGGCTAGAAGGGAAAAAAAATCAAGAAGATAAACTCACAATTGATGAACAAAACTTTCTTAAGTCCAGCTTTAGAAACTGCCGGTGTTGTACCCTTCTCAGAGAAACAGGAACGCATGAAGAAGGCAGCCACTTAGTGGATGCCTGTGGGTGTACAAGGTCATCTGCAGCAATGGTTGTCTCTTGAGTCAGGGGAAAACTTAGAGAAACCAAGGCTGCCTAGAAAAAAACTCACTGTCTTAAAAAAAAAAGTCCAGGGCATGCTTGTGCACATTCTGTACATCTTTCCTACAGTCTTGAGTGTGGGCTTGCTTATTTCAGTGGATCGCTGAGTCATTTCAGAGATGAAATTGTCCTTCAGACCATCTCATCTTCTCCTCTACTTTGCAAAGGGAGGCCCAGAGACCTGTGTCTCACCCTGTGTCCACCACAGCGGTGTCAGCTGCAACACCAGCAGCGATGACAACACCACCCTATCACGACCTACTACTGGGGGACACTGGAGGCCTGTGATAGACCCTTTGCATATCATGTTCCATTTCTTTTGCAAATCAAGCTCTGAAGGAGTATGATTCCACTTTAAAGGGGTAGAGCAGAGGAACCAGGTTACAGCTTTCCTGAGTAGAACCTTCTAGATATTCTTGACTGGCATTGGAATGAGACTTCCTGCCTTGGTTCAACACACTTCATGGGATGTGTGCCCTTTCAGAGTGTCCTTGTCTACTGAGTGCCTTTCACTCAAAGCTCATTTCCTTCCTTAGCTGTTCTCGATGGACCCACATGCTTTCCCACAAGCCTAACAAGGCACACCCTCCAGCAGCCTTCACTTCTTTTCAAGTTTCATGACCATTATCTTCCCTGGATCCCCTTCTTTGACATGAAGTTGGCTTTGAGTTTCCCACACCTTCCTTACTTAACTTCTCCACATGGGACTTAGCACTGTTTCGAAGTTTTCTTCTTTGTCTAGAGGTTTGTTTGCTTTCTACATCTGCCCACCAGGATGTGGTTTGGGGGGCTCCTGGCATCTGTAGTGCCCAACAAAGAGCTGTTTGTCATTTGTTGGGCGAATGAATGCATGGTGGCAGAGTCACGGGCTTTGGTTTCATTCTCTCGTTTAATTACTCGGAAATCGACCCACTCTTTGATTCTATCAAGCCAGCTTCACTTAATACTGTGGGTGGTTTACCTAGCCCTCCTGGAGCACGGCTTCCTCACTTGTAAAATAAGAGAGTCCTATTCTGTACATTTTCTGTAAAAATGGAAATAGGTGAGCTGGTTTATATAAAGTATTGTTTTTTAGAACCTAAAAATGTGGTTTTTGAAATTTCACACACACACACACACACACACACACACACACATACGTATATTGATAGTTGTTGTGAGTAACTGTTCATACAGGGACTGTCACCTGTATGTACTCCCTCATCTCGAGTCTGTAAGGAGACTCAATAAATTCACTGGCTCCCCCACAGTGGACTTTGGTGAAATTGTGCCCTGATTTGTCATTGGGATCTTGGGAGGAAGTACAGACATTAAGGAATTTTAGCAACAATCTTGTACAACCCAAATCCTCCTTCTGTCTCCCCCAGGGCTCCCATAATATTTTCCTTGCCGACATTCATGTTCTCCTTCTCTTTTTAATAACCCACTGAATTCAGTCAGTGCTACATCCATAGGTGTGGGGCCATCTGCTAGAGTATGAGCAATCTATCAGCTGCCATATCCTTAAAGAAAAATGAGTCCTCCCGAAAGCATCTCTCAACTGCTAATACTGCCTCAGCTAGGGTGGGGCTTGTTAAGCCCCCTCCCATCCCCATGCTGGAATGTCAACTGGCTTGAGCTTGTGCTGGTCTTGTGCAGGTGACCAAAGCTGCTGTGAGTTGTGTGTGGCAGCCATGTCTGGTCCAGAAGACAGCGATTCTCTGTACTCTCCCTCATCCTCCTGTTCTTACATCCTTCCACTCCATCTTCCATGACGTTCTCTGAACTTTGGTGCAGGGGAGCATGCTATAGATGTCTAATCAGGGTGGATCACTCAACTGCCACTTAGTTTCAGCACTTTGGCCATTTATGAGTCTCTGTACAGCTTGCTGCTCACTGCAAAGAGAAGCTTCTCTGATCAAGGTTGAGAGCACTGATTTATGGGCACAAATATAAATATGTAGAAGGCAATTTGACAGTATATCCATTTAGTAAAACAATGGTAGTAGGCTCTCTCCTATGGCCCATAATGCCCCCAGTCATGGGATTTTGATTGGGTTTATAGAACCAGGTATGAATTTCCTCATGTGGAATAGGCTTCAAATCCAATCAAGATAATAGTTGGTTATTTTGTAACAGTCATGCCACTACTTATCATTAGGCACAGCTTGCCTGACAACTTGGTAGTTTAGCATGCAAGGTCCACCACTGTGTAAGTCCATTGATGACTTTTCTCCCCCAGTGAACTACACAGCACTTTTCATCACTGTGAAAGCTAGCCAGTGGGGAGAAAGTTTCCAGGTCACTGCTGACTTGATTTTTCTAGACCCTACAACAAATGTATGTCCTGTCTTCAGCAATAGGGTCTTTTATATAAAGTTTTGAAGAAAGGATGGAGCATAGACCTGCTGGAGTGTATGTAGTTGGCTTATTTCTGAACACCCATTTCTGGAATGAATAGGTAAATGGTAGTTTTCATATTCTCCTTAGCTATTAGTTAATGAAGAGTCACTCATTGGCTTAACCTTATCACTCTGCTTTATTGAGTTAAGTGAAGACACAAAATTTCCTAAGGAAGAGGGAAGCATGACAAAGGAGCAGTGACCCCAGTTGATGGACAGGGATGAAGAATGGGGAGCATTTTCTATGATTATCTTCCACAACATAATCATGCATATGTTCTCTTTGATTTCTCCTTTTACCAAGTTATTATGTTTACCAATGGTCACTTTAAGTGGGAGGACAAACCTGTATTTGCTTTAAGAATACATGCATTTATCTCAGACTCTTCCATATCCCAGTATCTTTTGATGGATATGAGAGAAGAAAATCTTGGCTTCAAAAGTGTTTCTTAGGAGAGAGATGCCAAAGCCTCATTCTCATTTGCATATGGGAGTGTATCCCTGGCACTTCATACTGTGATGAGATGAGTTCTGTCACAATTAGATTCTGGTCTTGTTGCCTGGAGGAGAGGTAGAATGTCTCTTAAGAGAATGGACTCTGTTGCTAGACTGACTGGTTTTAAGTATGGCGGTACTGTGTATTAGTCTCCTGGCTTTGGACAGTATACTAGACATCTTCGTGGTTCTCTGGACTCATCTCTAAAATGGAGAGAATTATAACAATAGCAAAACTTTCAACCTCCATAGGATTATGACTCAAATTATGGAAACGTTTGCAGGTAGGTGTGTAGGTATTTGTCTGTAGATACCACATAGATGAGGCTTAGGATAGGGCTAGTGCCCAGTGGTGGGTCTATTAGATGGATGTACTTAGCTAGTATTCTAGCAGTGTTCTTTTTCTGGATCTTCTGTTTTTTGATTTCTTAAATAGTGCTGGTAATATTGTATTATGAGATTGTTGTAGAGGGTAGAGGACATAACTAAAGATTGTTTTAGAAGGGACAGCTACACAGAAAGCATCCTTATATCCATTCTTTTTTTTGTTTCTCATTCTGCCTTTAATTTATTTCTCCTGGTTAAAAAAAAAAAACAACATTTCAAGTCCTGTTGCCAGGGTATTGATGCTTAGGGATGGAAGCTACTGTCCTGTCCTAAATTAAAGATTAACTGAGCCAAATCCCTAATATTTATGAGGCAAAACTTGTTTGTTTTTGTTTTTGTTTTTAAACTAAATTTTTAGCTCAGTCACCATGAAAGTCAGTCTCTTATCTAAACTGTAAGTGGCACACTCACCCATTAGGGAGCTAAGCATCCTGGCTCCGAGTCTTCCTCCAAGATCTGTGTTTTCATCTATAGTGCTGCATATCTCGCACAGTGGCCAGTTAGATGAGGTTTTCAGAGGCTGGGGAGATGGCTCAGCAGTTAATTGCCTGCTGCAGAAGTGCAAGGACTGGAGTTCAGGTCTCAGTCATAATTCCAGCCTTGAAAACCAGAGACAAAAAAAGCCCCGAACAAGCCAGCTAGTGAGACTAGCCGTGTAAGTGAGCATAGGGTTTTAGAGACCGTGCCTCATTGAATAGGTAGATTGATTGAGGATGATTTCTGATATCGACTTTGGGCCCCCGCATGCATGCATGCATATGTGTGTATGTGACCCCATACATGCAAAAACATGCATCCACACCTGTCTAACCCCCTAATCTTTAAAAAGATGAGGTTTTAGATATAATGTGCCTAAACTTGCTTAATGGGATCTCTTGTATCCAGTAGTGATGTGTGTATGTAGTACGAGGGGGTCCTACAGCCAGAGGTCCAGAATGTGATGGTATGTGATGCTCTTTCCCTTCTACTAGAAATGAATTTTTACTTATGATTGCCCCCGTGACACTCACACTCATACAATCCTTATTTCTCCTTTTACCAGATGTCGATGGCTATTTGCAAAGGCGACAAAATTATCTGTATTTGTCTGAAGAAGAATGTATTTACCTTCCCAGTCCCAGAACTAATCATGTCAATTTGTGGCTCAAACTACCATGGCTCATGTATAGTACAGGCCACCCTCCTTGGTCCTGAGATACAAGTCCATAATGTGAGCCAGGTGGATATTTTGGGGGTATAAATCCTATTGTATTAGCTTGGTATTAAACATTCTTAAAGTCAATTTCTGGTTGTGTGGAGAAACTGTATTTCTGTGTTTGTTGCCCCCCCATTTTGAAATTTATTTTTTAAAATAATAGATAAAATAATCTATTTACGGGGTACTATGTGTTGTTCTAATATGCATGCTGCCACAGAGTTTCCGTTATTGTGATCTAACACTGTGAACAAAGGCAACACATAACCTACAGAGGAGTACTGCTGTTCCCTACGGCTTCCCCAGCCTGCTTTCCTATACCATCCAATCAAGAAAATGCCCTATATACCTGCCTATAGGCCAATCTTATAGCAGCTTTTTCTCAGTTAATATCCTTTTCCACAGATATGTCTATGTTTGTGTCAGGTTTATGAAAATCAATCAGCACTAGTGTAAACTGTGCAAGTGTTTAAATCAAAGTGAATAGACATTAATACTTTAAAACTGTGTGTGTGTGTATGTGTGGTGTATGTGTGCACGTGTGTGTATGTGGTGTGTGTGCATGCATGTGTGTGTATGTGGAATGTGTGTGCACATGTGTGTGTATGTGGAATGTGTGTGCACATGTGTGTGTATGTGGCTTGTGTGTGTGGTGTGTGTGTGTGTGTGGTATATGTATGCATGTGTGTATATGTATGTGTATGTGTGGTATGTATATGTATGTGTGTATGCACATTTGTGTATGTGGGGTGTGTGTGTGTGCATGTGCATGTGCGTGCGTGCGTGCGTATGTGTGTGTGTGTGTGAGTGTGTGTGTGTGTGCATATTAAGGCCAGAAGTTGATATCAGGTACCTCCTTCCTCAATCAGTTTCCACCTTAGTTTTGAGACAGGATCTCTCGCTGAAACAGGACCCCACTAATCTGGCCCGATGGGCTGGCCAGCAATAAGAGTCCTTCCATCTCTCCTTCCCAACTCTGGGTTGTAGGTCCTGCTGTCAGGCCTTTGTATGTGGGTGTTGGGGAGTGGAGCTCAGGTCTTCACACTTATGAAGCAAGCACTTTACTATTTGACCCACCTCCCCTGCTCCTGCCTTCATCCTTTGCTCATGGTGCAAACATTCAAAGCCCTTCCTTTCAGCTCTCTGAAGCACACAGACCAGTCCTGATATTGGGGGCCACTTTTTTGGTAGGGGCTGAAGGAAGGAAAGGCGTATGAACGTTGACCTGCTTTTTGTGTTCCTTTCAAAATTTCAGAAACAGCTTGATGATGTCAAAGGATGAAAAAAAACCCAGTTATCCTCTAAGCAGCTGCTTCTATCCCAAACATGGAGACCCTGAGGAGGTTGTTTCATTTCTGCTGAAGTGAGATATGAAAGAAAGATGATCACTGTGTAGGGGCATCTAATCTATCTTGAGCAGGCTCTTAGCCTTGGATGCCCACTATCCCCTATCCCTGAAACAGGAAGCCATCTGAAGCTCCTCAGCCCAGTCAGTCTGCCATGGAGGGGCTTTGGCTGCGTGCATGGGTGCAGGCACTTGCGGGCCATCTCAAATTCCTCTTTGTTTTACATACTGTGGATGTGTTTGTTGGCCTGACACCAACTTTACCACTTAACCTTTCCTTGCCCCATAGCTGAGGCCATTTTTGCAAGGAACACGCATCTCTGTGTCTGCAGAATCTTGGATCCTTTTGGGAAAGCCGTGCTCTGGGCCAGCAGAGAAGGAGAGAGAGCTATGTACACACAGCTGAAGATGACTTTAGCTCAGAGTTTATTTAATGTATCCTCCAAATTGTATTTTGAAGCATCTGTTAATAAGAAAGCACTCTCTTTTTGAGCAGGGCGAGTGTTTTATAAATGGAATTTGCAGACCAGCAACACTCCCATTAATTTTCCCTGTCTACAATTACTATCATTACATTCTTAAAGCACTTTTAAAATAAACTACCCCATGATGTCATGTGCACATTCTGAACTCCAGAGAGAGGGACAGCAGGGTAGCAGCATCTGGACCTTGGACTGCTATCTTTTAGGGAACATCTTGATGGCTGTAATTACTGTCATGTTATGGGAACTTTAGAAAAAAAGGCGCCAGAGTTCCAAATAAAACATAAAATGGCTTTGATATAATAAATGTTACTATCATTGTTTAAAAATGTTGTGACCCGTCTGCTGTAGTTTCTGAGAACGATATTTTCCAGTGCTTGAGATTTCCAGTCCCCCACCCCCTTTCATAGTCTATGAGTGCAGATAAGGATGAAGAAAATCCTCAGGACAGACTTGTTTTAAATCAATATAACACAATGCCAGCATTGTCTTTCTTCAAGATGAACCTTCAAATTAAATTTGGTATGAGCTTTACCAGATCTCTAAACGGCTTTGTTCCAGAGACACTGAATGCACCCTATTAGGGAGAATTAATAATTCAAATGCTGTAGTTGTGGATAACTGCATTCATTAGGATAAGACGGGAGCTGAGGCAATTTCCTGCAGGGTGTACTTGTATGCAACCCGCTCCCCGCTCCCCGCTCCATCAAGACAGTTAGAAGAGTTTGGACCACTCCAGAGGGAAAGGAGCTACCACAAATGAACATGTGGTCTAGATGTTGCTTTCTCATGGGATTCAGTTTTGGAGGAGCCTGTGATAAATTTGGCTCAAGGCATTGGACCAATTTCTGCATAAAGCGATGAAGAAGAATCATACATATATGACAGAAGTCATACATTGTGGGTACTGACCCATGGTGGGATTCACTTGGCCTCCCAAAGAAGTTTTCTCATGCAAAACTCATTTGACCTTGTGAAATCTAAGTTCCCATTTCATAATGGGTATTAGCAACTTTAAGGAAGGTAATGTATCTTGCTCAGGCAGCTGGTTGACTTTGACAATATCATGTACACAGAACCCAAATGGAGTAATCTGTTTTGTGGATTTTTTTTTCTCTGCTGGTTTGCTGATAACATTGTTCAGTTTGAAGATGGACCTTCTGATGCAAGAGTTGGGACTTAACCAGGAAAAATTGATTTGACCTGATCTGGAATTCATCATGCTCAGTAAGTTTATAATCTTTTCACATGTCACACCAACTGACAGTTTTTCCATGTTCTACATATCAGCTGCTTATTTCACTCAGTATCATGTTTCCTTTTTTATCTATGTTTTATCCACATGTCTTTCCTGTGGATAATTAGCAGACCAGAGGATTGGGGGAACAATGGTTCAATCATGAACAAGTTCCCTAAGCTTCACTCTCTGTAGTCAGCACTGGTCAGCTCCCTGGACTACGAAAGCAAGCTATCCCCAAACTCAATCAAACAGAAACTCTGCTACTGATGGACAGACACATTGGACCTCTCTGAGCATCAAGCAGAATTTCTGGCTAATGGTTGTCTAGAAAATTGCCTTCTTCCTTACATGCTGGACTTAGTTACTGTCCTTCAACATGTCAGAGTGGAAAAAAACCGTGGGTTTCTTGGAAGGGATGTGTGATCAATTAATGGATGACAATTTTCACACTACTCAAAAGCCCTTGTCTGATTTTTAATTTTGCTTTGGTGGTTACAAATTGGATGATGCCACAATTATTCTGTCTCATAACTACGGCCTATGTGACCCCTTCCATCCTTTATTGTTTCAGCGTGGCTCCCGAGGACTGGCTATTTAATAAGGACTAGTGGATGGGAGGAATATCCCAAAGAATCTCTTTAGAAAACAAATTGAACCTTCCTGTGGAAACAATATTATTTCTTTTCAGCATTAAGTAGTGCTTCATGAAAGGATGTCAGAAACACCAACTGAGTGTCCAGTCCATTCTCTGTTTGTTGAAGCATTTATGGCTCTTACTTAAGACAAGAGAAATAACAAGGGAAGAAATTACTACAAATACAGAACATTTTATTATACAAATAAAAAAGGAGAGCAGATCTGTTAGCTCTTGCCAACTTTTGAAATATGAATTCCATTTGTCTTTATTACAGTCTATTCCCATAGTGCCTTTTCCATATTTATTAATTTTTGAATGTTACTATTAAACAGAGATTTGTGCCTACTGGTAATAGTTAAAGCTATGTTCAAGAAATTTAAGAAATGAGAAAAACACATCAACTCATCTTTTCATTTTCACATCAATAAATCAGGAGACGTGCAATTACTTAAAGTTGTTATCTTTAAAAAATTTTCATATGTATTTTCATAAGCAAATGCTCTGTCAGATCTACACAAATCGTGATGACTCATAGGTACGTGATTCTTCTTACTAAGGAAAAAAAGGAGACAGGAAATCCAATATAAATGAGCTGTTTTCCTCAGTAGTGTAATAAAACTTGGATACTGGTATATGAGTTTTTGATTATATCATTCACCGATAATCTCTAGGCTCATTTCCTTCCAGTGAAGAAGTTGTCTCCTTCCTTCTGGCACCACCCCCCTTTGGCCACTAACCTTTTAGATTCTACTCCTTCGCCTGGGGAAGAGGCCGCCCAGTCAAGCCACCACAGTGTAGTATATTTTAAGGGCTGTAAATTTTTACTGTCAGATTTGAGCCAGGGGTGTTAAGCTCCAAAGATACACATCTGCTTCCTACTCAAATGGTCTTTTGTTGTGCTTCTTGGTAGAGGGAGAGTTTTAAGGCCATCAGAATAAATCCCAGTGTGGGTAGGGGTGAGTTATGGTACTTCAAGAAGGAAGGCTCATGGCTACAAATAGAACCTATCTTGATACTATTCTTAAATTCTGCTTTTTTTCTTTTCATTGTTCCATGATAATATTTTATTACTATCTAATGAACAAAATGAGTCACTGTTGAATTTAAAGTGAAAAATTATTTTGTAACCTGACTCAGAACCTCTGAATGTATCTGGTTTCTAAGTTTGGATTTCCTAATGTCAGGATTTCCTAAATAGTATCGTGTGAATTCAGAGCCAGAAAACAAATGAAATGTTTAAGAAATCACTTGGGAAGAGTGTGCCGATCGCCCATGGCAATATATCCATCCACTCTGAGTGTTTATTAAACATTGACTAGATTAATCAAAGAACACTTGGTATTAGATGCATATTGATTCCAGTGCTCACTAACCCAGAGAAGAAATATGATAGACCAATTTCATAGCTAAGGACAAAGCAAAGAGATAATATAGCCAACCCTCAATTTACAAATGGATATTGCTCTAAAGTCTATTTGTAAGCCTTTCTTTCGGAACTATCAATGCACTTTTCCCTGTGGAAACAAAGTGATAAATAGTGGTTAGGTTTCCTAGCAAGTCCAGAATACACTTTACTTGTATTTTGGTGAAAACTAGCATGGAAGAATTTGATTGACAAGTTTTTTTTTTTGTGTGTGTGTGTGGAAATGTTTGTTTTCTCACCCCAATATACACTTGGTTGGGATATAAAAATGTCGTGTGGCTCAGGTGGTAAGGGTATCAGAGCTACATCAGTCAGTATCATCCCTTAGGCTTTGTTGCTTGGTGGAAGATGGCACAGGTGCCGTGTGGGGAGGGTGTCGGCATGGCTCTCAGAGGGTGTCCGAGCTGTTTGTGTTTGCTGGCTGAGAAGAATGGAGTCAAGGGAAGAAGTGTGAGAGGAGGATTGGGTCGGGAATGAGGAGGGATGTCAGCTCGATGTCTTAAAGATCTTAGCCTTTCAAGCATGAATGAGGAGAGTGGTTATCATACAAGTGAGCTCTAGACCAGAAGACCTTGACAAATATGGGTTTATATTTCTCGTTGGATAGGTGCAATCATGTTTTCACTTTGTCCTTCCTGGTCACTACGTTAATGGTGGATGGGAGAGGCCACCAGCACAGGACAGAGAGGAAGCCTGGAGCCTGCTGGAGTCATCTGAGGGAATACTGAAGAGGCCCTGGGGTATGCTGGTTGAAAGGAGAAGAGGAAATGGGTTAGGGATGTGAGTGGGTCTGAAGACAGATTGGAAAGAATGTCAGTGATAAAGAGGAGAAGGCAATATCATCAAGAAAAATGAGGATGTAGAAGACATAGACTTGGGGTGGGGTGGGGTCCCAGTTACAAATGTGTGCTTGGGCCATTACTGAGAAGGTTGGTGATGTGGGTTGATATACAAGAGGGGTCTGTGTGGGAGACTCAGTTGAGAACTGGACCTTAGCCAGAACAAAACCATACTCAGAATGGAGAAAGACGAGAGAGTGAGTGTTTCAGATATCAAGACAAGGGGCTGAACATTGGATTTCACATTTAAGAAGATATTGGGTGCCCAGAATTCAGTCTGGGAGACCAAGAACATGTCTTTGCTGGCATTGGTCATTTTCCTATAGAACAAATAAGCTGTACTCCAGTGACATGTGGTGAGGATAAGGCTATGTCAGCACAGTAGCGACCATTGAATTGGAACAGTGATGTTGGACAGCTGTAGCTCTGAGTGGAGGGGAGATTGAAGATGTGTGTGTGTGTGTGTGTGTGTGTGTGTGTGTGTGTGTGTGTGTGTGTTCCAGTGATGGAAAAACTCAGCATGAGTGTTATTATGTTGAACAGCTGTGTGTGATGGTCAGGGCTACAGACATAGTTTATAAACAAGTTGATTCTTACCACGAACTATGTAATTATTGCCCAAGATCACATACTAAGGAAGTGTAGGAATGCTGTCCAAATAGCATAGTAGAGCTTACAGATTGGCTCTCACTGGCCCCCTTATTTTCTACTCCTTTTTGCATTCCTCATATCAGAATGTTGGCTTTTCCATGTTCTTCTCTTCCTCATGCTTCCCACATGCAATAATAGTCTCTTCTCCATTATAGCTTCCCAAATCTCCTAGCTGACTGTTACCTCCTCAGGAAAGTCTGTGGCAAAAACTACTAAGAGAATACTTTCTCCAAGGTTGGCTCTAGCAGCACTCTACTCAGACCCTTATAAATGAACCATGCAATCCGAGGTAGCATCTTTCCCTTTCCTGAACTGCTATGGGATGTTCTGTATGTCAAATGTGTTGCTGATTGGTCAATAAATAAAACACTGATTGGCCATTGGCTAGGCAGGAAGTATAGGCGGGACAAGGAGGAGAATAAAGCTGGGAAGTGGAAGGCTGAGTCAGAGAGACACTGCCAGCCGCCACAATGACAAACAGCATGTGAAGATGCCGGTAAGCCACGAGCCATGTGGCAAGGTATAGATTAATGGAAATGGATTAATTTAAGCTGTAAGAACAGTTAGCAAGAAGCCTGCCATGGCCATACAGTTTGTAAGCAATATAAGTCTCTGTGTTTACTTGGTCAGGTCTGAGTGGCTGTGGGACTGGCAGGTGATAGAGATTTGTCCTGACTGTAGGCCAGGCAGGAAAACTCTAGCTACACTGAACTGTGATATCCAAGGACATGGAGGTGCTTTATTAATTTAGGTAGATTTTTTTTTTTTACCCAGCACAGAGCTCACCCATGTTATATACCCAAGGCTTAAGGATGAACCCTCATCAAACTTGAAGGACAGGTGTACAGTTGGATGGGTAGGACACATCTAAGTCATGTAGAATCTGCTGTGAAGGTGACAAGGACCACCTCTCTTGACAGGTCTGTGGAGGGCCTTGCCTAGGTGCTATAAAAACTCATTCTAGACTGGAGGGTACTATAAAAGGTGGATACACATGATTAAAACATCTTGTACAAATGTATAAAAATTTCAAAGAATAAATAAAAAAACCCTCTCCCTACTGATAACTTACATAGTGCAGGAAGGGGCTACATGAGCAGCTGGGTGATAAGGAGTATCAGTGGCTTTGCCAGGTACTGGATTCTGAATACCACAACACTGACCTGCCAGGAAAGATGTGTCCACTGCTGCAATGGTGGCATGAAGGTTATGGGGGTAACCAACCACTCTCTTGATTAGATTTGAGTCCTGCTCCACAGGAGCAAATTCATGTCTGACACTATAAACCTGCTTAAAAACTAATAGCTATAAGGCGGTCATAGGCCCTAGGGGGGACCTTACTACAGATATTTTGTTAAATGGTCATGTCCAACTGCCTTCTAAATATTTATACTTATACGTTGTAGAATATTATTTTAGGGTGTGTTACATTTGTTTTTGCTGTGGAACATCTGTTTAATGATGCAAAGATGTGTTGCATTCTTTTATGTTGCATTTGTTTAACTCTGTGAAGCTGCCTGTCTAAAACACTTGATGGTCTAATGCAGAGCTGAGTGGCCAATAGCAAGGCAGGAGAAAGGATAGGTGGGGTTGGCAGGCAGAGAGAATACATAGGTGAAATCTGGGAGAAGAGAAAGAAAGAACAAGAGAACAAGGAGAGGAGGACCCCAGGGGCCAGCCACATAGCCACACAGCCACACAGTCAGCTATGGAGTAAGAGTGAAAATAAGATATACAGAAATAGAGATGGGATAATTTAAGAAAAGCTGGCTAGAAACAAGCCAAGCTAAGGCTGGGCATTTATAATTAAGAATAAGCCTCTGTGTGTGGCTTATTTGGGATCTGGGTGGTGGGCTCTCACAAAGAATCAAAAAGTAAAAAAAAATACCAACAACATTTTGGCGTTCTAATGTGGGCCTGTAGAAAGCACAACAACACTTATACCTGTAGATTAGTATTGCTGTCAACTTTGATTAGAGAAGCTTCTATTTTTTAGTATACTGTGGTTGAAATATAGATTCATAACTAGTCAAAGTGCTGAGAATAAGTCACTGTTGAGTGCTCAGCTCTAGATGAGACACCTGAATGACCTTTCCTTTCCCCAAGGTTCAAAGAGTATCATGGGTAGAAAGAATGTCAGAGCAAGAGGATGAGGTGGTGGCCAGTGAAAAGCTGATTCTGGACATGGCATGGCTGCCACACATATCAGCTCACAGCAGCTGTGGTCACACGCACAAGCATGAGCCAGTCAACATCCTGGCATGGAGGGATGAGACCCCACTCCTTAGCTGAGGCATTGTTGGCAGCTGTTGATTGCTGGAGGAGGAAGAGTCCTTTTTCCACACCCCAGTGAATGGCCCCACGTCCATATCTATGCTGACAACACTGATGGGACTTAGCAAATTATATTGAAACAGTGAAAGGACATGAAACTGGGAAAGAGCTGTGTTGAGGGGACTTGGAACAGGGAGTAAGAAGAGGCTATGACTGAGGTATAGTGTATACATATATGAACATTTTAGAGATTAAATAAAAAGAAAAAATCTCTGTATGATGTAGCATCATTTCCGTGTGCTGTATCTTCAGTGATAGTAGGTGGCAAGGTGACTCATAACTCTTGCTCTAAGCATCTAGAAGAGTCAGATTTGTTTTGGGAGAAACTCTATGTCATCTTTTGCGAAAAAGAAGTGCCTATAAGACCTCGCCAAGAGGATCTGTTTTATAAATCTCAAAAGCCAATAAAGCTCACCATAATACCTCTTGATGAGTTTGCAGAACATGTCCTACATGGTGGAGCCAGCCCCAGAGAAAACCTTCAAGAATTTCTTTTGTGAGCTCGAGTGCAGTTACAGTCAGTGAAACTAATCTATGGAGATGACTCAGTAGCAGGAAGTGACAGGGACAGGTGTGGGCCCCAAACACCTAAGAAAGAAGGGGCTGAAATCTGATGTGGTTTTCTCAGTGTCTTTACCAAGATGATCATCCTCTGTCTGTCTGAGTCCACTCAAGACATTGCCAATTAATGAGAAATCTGTGCTACAGATCATTTGGGGTTCTGGCACTAGAGATGCCTACTTTGCCTTTAAAGTGCGGATTAAGGTGGCACCGCATCTGATGTTATGTTACCTCTGATGTTAGAAGACTGACTCCCAGTTCCAGATATTTTTTTTCTTACAGCTGTATGACTTTCAGTAAATGCCACTTAACATTGTTAACCTTAATGACCTCATTGTGAAACTAGATGGCATCACCTAATAACACCACCACTCTAGTGTTCATTGAGAGCCTCTGTGTGCTGAGAACTCTTTTATGTGACTTAGTTCTCCTTGGTCGCTTGAGTGTGGGTATCACTATATTGATGTGAAACTTGAGGTTTACAGAGATTATATGTCATAGCCACAGAAGGGAGTGATGAGTTGGGGCTTTCAGTCTGAGGCAATCTGAGGCTTCCTGAATCTGCTCCTGAGCTCTTAAGTACTACATCAAGTATTGTACTTCAGAAACCAAAATCTTTTTTATTTTGAAGATTAATCCTCATTTTTACTTGTGTGTGTATGCCACATGTGGAGACCAGAAGAGGATGTTGGATCACCTGGAGTTAGAATTACAGGTAGTTCTGAGCTGTCAGATGTGGGTGGTGGGAACTGAACTAGAGTCCTCTGGAAGAGCAGTAAGTGCTCTTAACCACCGAGCCATCTCTTCAGCTCCTATAACTAAAATCTTGATGCGAATGTCCAGTATTACGAAGTGTGAACTATCTCACGACTGAGTCATTTCTGAAGTTTGCTTCTCTGTAGTCTCGATTTGCCACTTAGTACGAGACTAAATCCCATTCAAACTGTGCGATAAGCTCGTGGCCACTGCTTC
The DNA here is from genome assembly GCF_007827085.1 of Peromyscus californicus insignis. Lineage (NCBI taxonomy): Eukaryota > Metazoa > Chordata > Mammalia > Rodentia > Cricetidae > Peromyscus > Peromyscus californicus. Next base: position 69,308,521 of record NW_026294436.1, on the reverse strand, counting down.
TCTAAACATCAGGGGCTGCTGAGAATGATACAAAGCATGACACTTTTGTGGGAACCCAGAGGAAGAGGTCTTTGACACACCACTCCACAAGAAAATACCACTACAAAATGGCTTAAATAGGTACATATGCCTGCAGCTGTCTATCTCCCTCCAATGAAACATTTATCCACATTTTTCAGAAATGGAACATTAAGGAAACCTAGAATAAGCAAGCAAACAAACAACCCTCAGGCCCCCAAACAAACCCACTCATATTATCCTTAGAAACAACCACTCAATGTTTTGTGAACTATTAGTATTTCATGAACAGGAATGGGATTGTGCCTACCATTTGAACTGACATGATTCACATATCCACAGCAAGTACTTTTCACACCAGCCCTGTTACACTTGTTTTAATGGAAGGAATCTGTTTCCATATTAAAATTTCAAATGACTTAGAGAAGTACAGAGTAAAGACCTAAAGTTTTGAATTGGTTAGGTCAACATCTCAGAGTCACTCACCTGTCAACAGCCAATAGTTTCTTACTTACCAGTCTGGAATTTTCTATGCATGTAAGGCTCCCTCCTTCTTGCCCCCTCCCTCTCCTGCCCCATCACCACTAACATTTGCTGAGCACATACTACTGTAGGAACTGTTCTAGGCACTGGAGCACTCATGGGAGTGGATCTTCCGTAAGTCTGGTTACTTTTCCCTTAGGTACAGCCATTTTGGAAATGTCATATTGAAAACACAGATGCTCCCATGGAGACAAAGCGGGTTGGTTTGCTAAGTGGGCACCTCTTTGTTGTGGCTCAGCGATCTAAGCTTGATTTCTGGGAAACCAGGCGATGTGGAAATGAAAGAGATTCCGTGTCTCTCATGCTGAGCCTCCACCGGGGTGTCAAACAAGAGTTTTGCCAACTTGAAGGGGAAGTCTGAGACTGAAGTCAGCAGGCAGTTGTCTGTGGGTTCCTGCTGTTACTCAGTTTCTGGTTAGCTTCAATGAGTTGCCAAGAGAAGAATAGCTGTTTATGAGCAAAGCACCCACCCAATGGTTTATGGAAGGTACTACATCAAACATTGCCCTGTAGCTCTCCTTTCCTTACTTAGAGAGGTCTGGGGATGCACATGGCTCAGTGCATCTGCCTGGTACTCATAAGACCCTGAATCCCATCCTCAGCACCACAAATTCTCTGTTTGAAGAAGAAGGATCAGTATTTATCTTTTTGGCAGGAAGTACCCACAGGACTTGTCTATATAGCAAACTGATGCACACGGAGGTGGGGTGGAGCTGCTGGGGAGGTGGCTATGATCTAAGAAGGTCATGGCTAGAAGATGAACGATCAATGAAGCATTGCTCTGATGAACCTAGATGGGCCCATGTATGCTTGGGTAGTCAAAGTTCCATTGAACTTCCTTTATTGCTGAGATCAGGTGAGCAAAATGATGAACTGCTTGGGGCTCTTGGAAAGATGCTCTGCCTCTCATCAACAGCCCCCACCCTCAACAAAAGCGTTTAGATCGTAAGAAATCCTGATTCAGAAGAATGTGCTATATAGTCATCTTGGTGGGCAATGCCTTCTAGGTCCTCCTTGGTTTCTCCTCCCACTGTGGATGTTGGCACATGTGAAGCCAGTTAGGAGAGGCGATTAGTGATGCGTCTACTACCTGCAGGTCTCTTCCACAGGAGAGCTGGGCTAAGCTTACAGAGAGAATTATTTTGGGGCCAAGCTGTGGAGCAATGGAGATGACAAGGCTTGAGAAAAGTAGGTAACATTTTTTCCTGTTTGAAAGGAAAATTGGACAATTATGAAATGAACTCAAGATGCTGCATGTGTGTGTGTTGTATGTATGTGTGTGCATGTGCATATCTCTCTCTCCCTTTCTCTTTCTCTCTCTCTTTAGATATTTTCCTCTCTTGCTCTCTCCATTATTTTTTCAGATCTCTTGTTGAATCTGGAGCTCACCAGTTTGGCAAAACTGGCTGGCCACTGAGTGCCCAGGATCTCCTATCTCTGCCCCCAGCTCTGGGGTTGCCGATACCCATCATCACATGCAGATTCTATGTGGGTGCTAGGGATTTGAACTCAGGTCATCATGCTTGCTTGGCAAGCTCTTCACTAACTAAGCCCTCTTCCCAACTTAAGGTACTTTGAAAGGAAACTGAGGTGCAGTGTGTGTAGCACATGCTATAGGCAATGCTCCTGCAAAAGTGTTATATATAATTGCTCCTGCAATATATTTACATATATATATATATATATATATATATATATATTGCAAAAACATCACATGTTTTCATATTGTTTTAAAATATAGAGATACACAATTAAAGAAAATCCATTTACACATTCAGCTATGATCATCAGTATATCTATCCATCCATTCATCTATTTACTTATGTTTGGTTATTTTTGTGGGTTTTTCATGTGCAATTATTACACAACGAAACCACAATGTATGCTTGAGTTTATGATTTCTTTGTGCACACATGTGTATGTTATGAACATTTCCAAGTATTATTGAATGTGGTTAGCAGAACTTTTGAAAGATTCCACTGCATGTTTTGGTAACAGTCCTGGCTAGTTTTATGTCAACTTGACACAAACTGTAGTTATCTGAAACAAGGGAGCCTCAATTGAGAAAATGCCACCATCAGATCCAGCTGCAGGGCACTTTCTTGATTAGTGGTTGATGGGAGAGGGCCCAGCCCATGGTGGGTAGTGCTATTCCTGGGCTGGTGGTCCTGGGTTCTACCAGAAAGCAGGCTGAGCAAGCTATGAGAGTAGCCAGTAAGCAACACCCCTCCATGGTCTTTGCATCAGCTCCTGCTTCCGGGATCCTGTCCTGTTTGTGTTCCTGTCCTGACTTCCTTCAATGATAAACTTTGTTTGAAAGTACAAGCCAAATAAATCCTTTCGTCCCCAAGTTTCTTTGGTCTTGGCATTTAATCACAGCAATAAGAACCCTAACTAAGACAGTAACTTTCAGACATAGTTTAGGACAGTCAGAATTATGGGGACTTATAACTGTGGAAAATATTATCCATCATTAATTAACTAATTTGATTACTAATTAATTGTTACATAATATGCACTTCATTGGGGGAAGATGTAGTAGATATACATAGCCTCTATTCTTCCTGTTAAATGCAATTAAAAACTATGCTGGCTAATTTTTGGGTTTTTTTTTTCATCAACTTGACTTGGTAGAGTCATTTGGAAGAGGGAACTTTGATTAAGGAAATGCTCTCATCAGATTGACCTGTGGGCAAACCTGTGGTGAATTTCTTAAATTAGTGATTGATATAAGAGGGCCCAGTCCATTTTGCATGGTGCCAACCCTGGACTGGTGATCCTGGGTTCTATAAGAAAGCAGGCCGAGAAAGATTTGAGGAGCAAGTCAGTAAGCAGCATGCCCACCCCCCTCCATGGCCTCTGTATCAGCTTCTGTCTCCAGATTCTCTCCCTGCTCGAGTTCCTGCTCTGACCTCGCTCAGTGATGGGCTATGCCTGTAAGTGTAAGATAAAATAAACCCTTTTCCCTCCAAGTTGCCTTTGGTCATTGTTTTTATCATGGTAACAGAAAACCAACAGACCAAAACTGAACAAAATACATAACACAAATGAGTGCTTTGAAGCTTAAGTACAGAGAAGTCAGAAGAATCTCAGACCAAAGGAACATGGTGTTGGCAAGTTCCTTGATTCCTTTTTGCCTCACATACCCACCCCAGACTTAGAACTACCAGTTCTGGCCATGTAGACCTGCCAGCAGAAGTAGACAGTGGTACTTCCTCAAACCTTAAGACCCAGGAAAGCCAAAGACTAGCAGGTAGAAAGGCTTGATTAATTATTTTACCCCAGCAACACCAAGAAAAATGCTTGACTCCAACTCCCCCATACCAGCAAAGGCCAAGTGGGGAATCTGGATTTCTGCCCATCAGAAGCTGGGATGAGGTGTGTTACTCACCCCCCCCTGCCCCCCAAGTTGATATGTGTGACATCTATTAGGAGATGGGACTTCCATTCCTCACTGAGTAATAGTGAGGACTCTTCCCTTCCTCAACTCGCTCTTTGGTCTCAGTAGAGACTTTATGGGGAGCCTGTATTTACAACCATAGCCACAGGTGGGTAGTATTAGAGGAGGCCTAGTGAAGAGTGGGGACCATTCCTGTCCCATGTGGGTACCCACCCTCCTACCTTGGTATCAGGGGTGGTCATTTGGGGAGAAGTAACTCCCACTCTGCCCAGAAGTAATGGGGAGCTCTCCACACTTCCTCAGTGTGTCAGCGGTGCCCAAGTGGGAACATGCACTTCTCTCTTTACCTGGGAGGAGTAAGAGGCACTCTTCCATCTGCTCCTAGACCTGTGTTAGAAGACACCAGTTAAAACAGGTTTGGGTAAGATCCTGAGTTGCATGGTATTGTACCCAAGCTATCATTTTCTTTTTCAGTGAAAACCCCCCATTAAGCCAAGAAACAGGAAGATCTCAAACTGAAAACAGAAAGACTGTTGATACAAACATGGCCAGGTATGGTAGAACTTGGGACTTATGCAGAAGGACTTCAGTGAGTTCAAGGCCAGCCTGGGATGTGTAGCACAAGACTTTAGCTTAAGAAATAAAAACTAGGCACTAACGCCAAGCTGATGAGTTAGCAAAGATTTTAAATCAGTTGCCATAAAAATACTTTATTAAATTATAAGCTTTACTAAAACCACAAATTATAAAAATAACCTTAACCAGGAAATACAGAGTCTCAGAATAAAAAGAAAAATAGAAATGGAAATTTTCAAACTGAAAATATTATTAACTAAAATAAGATGCTTAATGGATAGGCTAAAAGCAGGATGGGATGGGAGAGGGACAGAGGCAAGTACAAGGTAAACAGAAGACAGAAAAATAGAAATTACATAATATGGTGATACTTTATTTGTGCTGAAATGTGATTTTATTTGTTTGTTAATAAACAAAGTTGCCTAGGGGTCAGAGCTAATAGCAAGCCATAGCAGAAGCCATGTGGTGGTGGCACATGCCTTTAATCCGATCACTTAGCAGGCAGAGTCTGTGTGTTCAAGGACATAGCCAGCTTGGAGACATACATCTTTAATCTCAATACCAACCATAGAGACCTGGAGGTCTGTATAGACAGGCAGTGACGAGGAGGTCATGTGGTTGGGATTACAACCAATGAGAAGGCAGAACAGAAAGTCAATAAAAAGACAGACACACAGGAAGTAGATCTCTTTCTCAGGGGAAGGACGGCAGCGGCAAAGAGGGGTAAGAAGGTGGTTTTAGTCTCAGCTCTTACTACTGCTCTGACCTCTTGGGCTTTTAACTCTGCATTTGGCTCTGTGCTTCTTATTTAGTTAGACGGTTACATCTACAACATAATGTAAACAACACAGAGAAAACAGTACCTGAAAAACAGTGATCAGTGTCTCACGACCCTTGGAGAATATAGCAAGAGAGTTGATGAGTGTGTCATCAGAAATGCAGAGCAAGAGAAGAAAGACATTGAGACCAGAAAAGAACTCTAATAAATAACCACCAACAATGTCTCCAATTTGGCAAAAGAAAGTCTTGGTAAAAAGCCTACAAATTTAAGAAGTAGGTGAAATCCAGAGAAGATGAACCCAGAGACACCCAGTCAAACAAATCACAATCCTAGTTGAAAACTGAAGACAGTAAGATAATGCTGAATGGGAGAGGCATCTTAGCCATAAGGGATAAGCAATGAGAAAAACTGCAGATTTCTCATCAGAATAGTATAGGAGCCAGAGGAGACCGGCATGGCATTTTTTTTTAAAGCATTCCCTTCAACAATCAATAGGAATGGGGTTGGGAATGCATTCCCTTCAATAATCAATGGGAATGGGGCTGGGGAATGCATTCCCTTCAATAATCAATGGGAATGGGGCTGGGGAATGCATTCCCTTCAACAATCAATGGGAATGGGGCTGGGGAATGCATTCCCTTCAACAATCAATGGGAATGGGGCTGGGGAATGGCTCACTTGGTGAAGTGCTTGCTGTACAAGTTCCAGGACTTGAGTTCGGTTTCCAAAACTCCCATGTTCAAGCCTGGTGTACTCTTGGAATTCCAGCCTTGAGGAGGAGGAGACATGGGTATTTGGTGCTGGCTGGCTAGTCAACCTAGCTAGCTCGTCAGTGAGCCTCAAATCAATGAGAGCCTTCCTCTCAAAAATCAAGATGGAGACCTCCCAAGGAAGACATTTAGAGGGTAGTTCTCTGACCTCCATGTGCACATACACACAGGCCTACACAAGCCTACACACACACACACACACACACACACACACACACACACACACACACACACACACACACACACACACACAGTTAATAGGAAATTAGAGCCATCTCTCCAGCCCTATAATATATTTTGGTCAAATCTAACTCCACTCCCTCTCCTTCAGCTCCTCTAATACCACGACCACTTTCCCCTCTCATCTTCACATACACCTGTTTTACACCCACTGAGTCCATTAGTGCTGCAAGTATGTTCATGGATGTAGGGTCACTCATCAGAACGTGGACAGCCAATCAGGGCGTGCATCAGAAGAAAACCAACTCTTCCTCCCCCAGCAGCATTAGATACCAATAATTTCTCACCTATGGGTGGGACTTTGTGATCCCTCCCCTGAAGTTTAATCTTGAAAAATACACTGAAACAATATGTAGGAGCAAGTGTCACACATGGGTAAACATGGAAAGCCTGTCTCCTTTTAAAAATCCACATTTAATACAACTTGTATTTATCATATCACCCCAACTGGGAATTTGGCTGTCAGAATCCTGAAATTTGAGGAGAATTTTATCCTGAAAGGAATTTTCACAAACAATTCTGAAATATTGTCTGGTTTCTTCCTTTCCAGTCTCTCTTCTAAGTTCTGTTCTGTTCACATTTGGGCATTTCCCACTTCTGTTTGCCAAGGCCCCAGGAGTGACCAGTTTCTGCACAGGGTGGCGTTATTTGTTGAAAAGGGTCCACAGAAATCCCAAGATCTTTGAAAGCACTTTATTGTGCATAAAATAACAACTTTGATGGATGAGGTGGTTTTATTTTATGAAAGAATTTTAAAGAGCTTAAGGAATAATTTTAAGGACTTCATATTTAAAAAATAAATTTTAGGGAAAGTAGATGTATTTCACCCTTATTTTTGCTGACTGTGTTTTATTTTTTTCTTTCCAATGTCTCGGTGATTCTTGTTTTATTGTATTTCTTTTTTTCCTTCCACTGATTTTTTATTTTTATTTACTTGTGTGTGTGTGTGTGTGTGTGTGTGTGTGTGTGTGCGCACACATGAATTCAGTGCCCATGGCGTCCAGAAGAGAGCATCACATCCTCTGGCACTAGAGTTACAGGTGGTTATGAGCTGCCCGATGTAGTTACTGAGAACTCTGTGGGAGCAGTAAGTACTCCTAACCAATGAGCCATGTCTTCAGCCCAGCTCTATTACATTTCATGGGCTGGCTTCCTCCCCCTCCCTTTTCAATAGTGATGATAAAGGAACTTCATTTAGATCAAACATTGAAACATAATTAGTCACTACCATAGGCTGCCTCTCTCACCTCCTTCTTGTTTCCACTCTTCCTCACTTCCTTCTCTTTCTTATTAGATCAAATTGCAATCACTAAATCCTTCTCCAAAATTGCTTCATTAATTTTTTTTAAGAACAAGATTTGTCTTCTAAAAGACCACAATATAGTGGCTAGATTCAGGAAGATGAATACTGAGACAATATAGTATCTAATATAGTATCCAGATCCAAGATAATTTTCTAAATAAGAATTATTTATTTTTATTTTATGTGTATAAGGGTAAGGCTGCATATGTGTATGTATACCACATATGTTCCTGATGCCCTCAGAGATGGGCCCCTCAAGAGAGGAGAGAGGGAGAGAGAGAGAGAGAGAGAGGAAAGTAATACTAATTATTTATTTGTTTCATTGCTTGATCTAAATGAAGTTCCTTTATTATCACTACCAATGGCAGAGGAGGGCATTAGATCCCCTAGAACTGGAGTTACAGACTGTTAAGAGTGATCACGTGGGTGCTAGAAGTTGGTCTCCAGACCTACGCAAGGGGAGTCAGTACTTGTAACTGTGGAGTTGTCTCTGCAGCCCCACATTTGTTTAAAAAAATCAAACAGATGGTCTTCTGTCCTCTCCTTCATTTCCTTTTATTCTTACCTTGACTTCCTTTCTATTCTCTTCCCTCCTCTTTCTCCCTCATGTTCTTCCTCCTCGCTCCTCCTGTTCTCCTCCCTTCTTTTTCCCTTCCCCCATCCCCTTTCCTCTCCCGTCCTCCATTTTCTCCTCTTCCTTTTTTCCCCTTCCCACCTCCTCCTTCTAAAAGAATAGGTCAATAGGAAGGGAAGTCCTGTAGTGTTCTGAACACCCCTTTCTTCTCAAAGGCTGGCACCCACATCATTACTACTGGTGCTCTTTCCGACCATTACGTCTTTTCAGGTTCGTCCGGGGCTGGCAACTGGATTTGCCTGCCGCCTGCTGCTCTTGGATGTTGATGACAGTGATTCCACTTCCCAGGAGCCATTAGTAGGTTTTCAACAACTCTCAGAAATCTAGGCATTCTTCACAGAACTCGAGGAGGCAGAGAAAATGGGACAATTTGTGTTCCTCATCTTATCATTGTAGGCTTTTAACTGTCTGCAAGCAAACGGGCATGCTTTAAAGTCGTCTGGATTCAACCCACTTTTTTTCATAACAGATTTAATAAACTTATTTTTTAGTAGGCTTACATTTCTCCATGGGGGAAAAAGAAAAAGAAAGATAGATTGCAATGTGATGTGCCTACTAACAATGAAGACAACTTTTCTACATTCAGCACCTGTTTATATGTTCATACAGAAAAAGAACAGAAGGATGGTCATCAAATGACTATATAGTATATTTTAGGGAGCAGAGATAGTCTCCCCCCCTTGGTATATGTATAGCTTCACTATTTATTCAAGATTAATTTGCATATTAATTTCATGCATGTGCTTATTTGTTGTCACATAAGGAATTAAATCTTAACTGAATCTTTGATAGTGTAGGATATGGAGCTGATCAATATTTTGATGTATGGCTTTTGATGCTGAGAATGCCACTTTACATAAATACGGAGTATAAACTGTTTAAAGCCAAGCAGAAATTGTTGGAAATGGTGTTATAATTCCAAGTTAAAATTCATTTAACATTTTCTTTAATGAAATTCCTGTTGGCAACTCAAATGATAGCATAAGCCAAAGATATGCAAACTTTCCACTCCTGTCTTTACTCTTTCCACTCTCTACGTTTGCCCCTGCTGTCCTCTGGTGTCTTTCTGCCCACTCATATTCTATCCACATTCATTCTTTGCAGACACTTCCCTCAGTACATCTCTGTAGCATAAGCACAGCTTGGCATCTTGAACTTCTGAAAATAACATGAAAGAAGATAAAATATACAGTGGTTTGTGTGTGTGTGTATGTGTGTGTGTGTGTGTGTGTATACTATTTACAATGTTCTTAAGTATGGGAGGCAAAAAAGTCGTTATCTGATGTAAATATTTTTCTCCCTAAAATATTTCTTTTAGCTTATCTTTTACTTTTGTTGGGTAGCAATGGATTCTTTCAGTTTTTCTTTATCAGAGAATGTATATATCATTACATTTTTTAGCATCCTGAATATTCCATTCATTCTCTTCTGCCTTTCATTGTTTTGTTGTTGTTGTTGGTGTTGTTTTTAACATAATTTGTTATTGACTCTTTAGGAATCTTGTATCATGTATCCCAATCCCACTCATTTCCTAGTCCCTTTGTATCCACCCTTCACTCTGGTAGCATCCCCCTCCAAAGGAAAATTTAAAAGGAAATAATAAAATAAGAAATACAAAATACAAAATACAAATAAGAATACTAATTAAACAAACAAAAAAGCAAACAGCAAAAAACCCCACTTTGCTCCTCCGTCTTTTCCACCTCTCCATTACCTCTTAATTCATCCTTGTGGGGCATTGGGAAATGTGGCTGTGAATCATGCAGCATACCCTTTTGTCCTAACTGCTTTACTTGCAAATGTTCATTGTGTAATGAGTTGTCGGTCAGGTTTAAGGCCTCTGGCTTCTGGCACACCATCAATACTGGACTCTCACTAAAACTCTTCTTGGACAGCCTCTTTTGCCCTGAGTCATGGAGATCCTGCAGCTATGGTTCCACAAGATCATCCCTTCACACTAACATGGCCTCAGCTGTCAGCCCAGACCCTGGGATCTGCATGGTTTTTGGTGGTAACAGGAGCCAAGGACATCAACACAGATCCTGGCTGCAGTAGGCCTGTAGACCCAGACATAGCCCCAGGCTGCAGTTTGGGACCCTGATGTCTTCATGGACCCAGGTGGTAGCATAGGACAATTCTTATAAAGGAAAATATTTAATTGAGGTGGTGGCTTGCACTTTCAGAGGTTCAGTCCATTATCATCATGGAGGGACATGGCAGCATGCAGGCAGACTTGGTGCTGGAGAAGGAGCTGGGAGTTCTACATCTTGCAGGGCATAGGAAGTGAACTGAGACACTGGGAGGTATCTTGAGCATATATGAGATCTCAAAGCCCACCTCCACAGTGTCACACTTCCTCCAACAAGAACACACCTACTCCAACAAGGCCACACCTCCTAATAGTGACACACCTTTGGGAGCCATTTTCTTTCAAGCCACCACATTCTACTCCCTGGCCCCTAAAGGCTTATAGCCATATCATAATGCAAAAATCCATTCAGTCCAACTTCAAAAGTCCCCATAGTCTATAACAGTCCCAAACTTATTTAAAAGTCTAAAGTTTAAATTTCTTCTGAGATTCACGCAATCTCTTAACTATAATCCCCTATAAAATCAAAATAAAAACAGATCACATACTTCTAACATATAATGTCACAAGATACACATTACCATTCCAAAACATAGGGAAGGGAGCATAGTGAGGAAACATTGGATCAAAGAAAGACCCAAAACCAGCTGGGCAGACTCCAAACTCTGCATCTCCATGTCTGATGTCAAAATGCTCTTCAGATCTCCAATGCCTTTCAGCTTTGTTGACTATAACACTTCTTTCTCTTGGGCTGGTTCCACTCGCTGTTAGCAGCTTTCCTTGGCAGGTATCCCATGACTCAGCCATCTCCAACATTTTGGGTTCTCCAAGGCAATCCAGGTTTCACCTTCATAGCTTCAAGCAATGCTCTCTTTAGGCTTCCATTCAGGAACATCCCTGACACATGGCTGGCCTCAGAGGCTTTCCTTAGTCACAGAGGAAGATTCCATAAGTCCTTTCTTCTATCCTCAACTCTAAAGCCAGAAACCATGTGGCTGAAGCTGCCAAGTTCTGCTGCTTGCTGGGGCTGGAACATGGGCCCCTCATTTAATTACATCTTCACCAGCTTTCTGGTTTCCATGGTGTCCTTTACAGCCTAAGCTTGGCTGTCCTGGAACTTGCTCTGTAGACCAGGCTGATCTCAAACTCAGAGATTTGCCAGCCTCTACCTTTGAAGGCTGGGATTAAAGGTGTGCTCTAAGCTTGTCTTAAATTCCTTTTCACAAGTTGGAAATTTAGTTGAGAGGAAACTTGCCCTGAGGTTATCACTCCCTTTATTTCATTTCTTAATCTGTTTATCTCCTTGAACCCAGAACTTAGCTCTATTCCACTTCCTGGTGCTCCTTTTCTCCTTAAATATTTTTCCTTGCTCAGCTTTTTCCTTGTCATTTTTTTCTCTTTTAAAAAAAATTTTTATTAATTAAATTCATTCATTTATTTTATATTCAGACCACATTTTCCCCTCCCTCCTCTCCTCTCATTCCCTCCCCTACCTCCTCTCTGTCTGTCATTCCCTGCCCCCCACCCCCCATGAATCCACTCCTCTGTTTCTGTTCAGAAAGGGCCAGGCTTCCCATGGGTGTCCACAAAGCATGGCATATCAAGTTGAGGCAGGACTAAGCTCCTACCCTCGTATTAAGGCTTGGTAAGGCAACCCATTATAAAGAATAGGATCCCAAAAGCCTGCCAAAGCATCAGGAACAGGCCTTGCTCCCACTGCTAGGAGTCCCACAGGTAGACCCAGCTATACAACTGTTACACATAAGTAGAGGGCCTAGGTCAGTCCCATGAGGGCTCCCTAACTGTCATTCCAATGTCTGTGAGCTCCTATGAGCCCAGGTTAGTTGTTCCTGTGGGTTCCCTGGTGATGACCTTGACCCCCCTGGCTCATACAATCCTTCCTTCCTCTCTTCAGCAGGATTCCTGGAGCTCAGCTCAGTGCTTGGCTATAGATCTGCTTCCATCAGTTACTGGGAAAAGGCTCTCTGATGACAATTAGGACAGTCACTAATCTGATTACAGCAGATGGCCAATTCAGGCTACCTCTCCACTATTGCTAGGAGTCTTAGCTGGGGTCGTCCTTGTAGATTTGTGGGAGTTTCCCTTGCACCGGGTTCCTAACTGATCCTGAAATGGCCCCCTACCATTTCATCTCTTTCATTGCTCTCCCCCTCCATCCTGCTCCCAATCCAATCCCTCAAGTTCCCATCCCCACCCACCTCCAGTTTATCTGGGAGATCTCTTCTATTTCCCCTTCCCAGAGAAATTCATGCATCCCTCTTTGGGCCCTCCTTGTTATCTAGCCTCTCTGGGGCTGTGGATTTTAGCATGGCTATTCTTTACTTTACAGTTAATATCCACTTATGAGTGAGTACATACCATGTTTGTCTTTCTTGGTTTGAGGTACCTCATTCAGCATGATTTTTTTTTCTAGTTCTATCCATTTGCCTTCAAATTTCCTAATGTCATTGTTTTTAAGAGCTGAGTAATACTCCATTGTGTAAATGTACCACATTTTCCTTATCCTTTCTTAGGTTGAGAGACATTTAGGTTGTTTCCAGGTTCTGTCTATCACTAATAATGCTGCTATGAACATAGTTGAGCAAGTGTCATTGTGGTATTATTGACATCCTTTAGGTATATGCCAAAGATTGGTATAGCTGGGTCTTGAGGTAGATTGATTCCCAATGTTCTGAGAAACCACCATATTGATTTCTAAATTGGCTATACAAGTTTGCACTCCCACCAGCAGAGGAGGAGCATTCCTCTTGCTCCACATTCTCTCCAGCATGAGCTGTCCTCAGTGTTTTTGATCTTAGCCATTTTAACAGATATAAGATGGAATCTCAGAGTCATTTTGATTTGCATTTCCCTTATGGCTAAGGATGCTGAATAATAATCATAATTCTTTAAGTGTCTTTTGGCCATTTGAGATTCTTCAGTTGAGAATTCTCTGCTTAGATCTGTACCCCATTTTTAAATTGGATTATTTGGTTTTTTGATGTCTAGTTTCTTGAGCCCTTTATATGTTTTGGAGATCAGCCCTCTGTCAGATGTAGGCTGCCTTTTTGTCTTATTGACAGTGTTTTTTAACTTATAGAAGAAGCTTTTCAGTTTCATGAGGTCCCATTTATTAACTGTCAATCTCAGTGTTTGTGTTATTGGTGTTCTATTCAAGAAGTTGTCTCCTGTGCCAATGCATTCAAGCTTAATTCCCACTTTCTCTTTTATCAGATCCAGTGTAACTGGATTTGTCGAGGTCTTTGATCCACATGGACTTGAGTTTTGTGTTGGGTGATACACATGGATCTATTTGTGTTTGTCTTCATGCTGACGTCCAGTTATACCAGCACTCTTTGTTGAAGATGCTTTCTTTTTTCCATTGTATAATTTTGGCTTCTTTGTCAAAAGTCAGGTGTTCATAAGTGTGTGGATTTATGTCAGGGTCTTTGATTCTGTTCCGCTGATCCACCCATCTGTTTTTATTCCAATAGCATGCTGTTTTTATTACTATAGCTCTGTAGTACAGCTTGAAATCAGGGATGGTGATACCTCTGGAAGTTCCGTTATTGCACTGGATAGTTTTAGTTATCTTTTTTTTCCATATGAAGTTGAGGATTGTTCTTTCAAGGTCTGTAAAGAATTGTGTCGAAATTTTGATGGAGATTGCATTGAATCTGTAGATTGTTTTTGGTAAGATGGCCATTTTTACTATGTTAATCCTACCGATCCCAATCCTTGAGCATGGAAGATCTTTCCATCTTCTGATATCTTCTCCAATTTCTTTCTTCAAAGACTTAAAGTTCTTATCATATGGGTCTTTCACACTTGGTTAGAGTTACCCCAAGATATTTTATATCATTTGTGGCTATTGTGAAGGGTGTTGTTTCCCTGATTTCTTTCTCAGCCCATTTATCATTTGTATATAGGAGGGCTACTGATTCTTGTATCCAGCCACATTTCTGAAGGTGTTTATCAGCTTCAGGTATAGGATTTCCCTGGTGGGATTTTTGGAAAGTTTGATTTCTTCCTTTCCAATTTGTACCCCCTTGATCTCCTTTTGTTGTTTTATTGCTCTAGCTAGAACTTTGAGTACTGTATTGAACAGATATGGAGAGAGTGGACAGCCTTGTCTTATTCCAGATTTTAGTGGAGTTGCTTTGAGTTTCTCTCCCTTTAATTTGATGGCTGTTGGATTGGTGTATATTGCTTTTATTATGTTTAGGTATGTTCCTTGTATCCCTGACCTCTCCAAGACTTTTATCATGAAGGGGTGTTGGATTTCTTCAAAGACTTTTTCAGCATCTAATGAGATGATCATGTGTTTTTCTTTCAGTTTATTTGAATGGTGAATTACATTTACTGAATCTCATATACTGAACCATCTCTCCATCTCTGGGATGAAGCCCACTTGATCATGGTGGACAATCTTTTTGATATGTTTTTGGATTCAGTTAGCTAGTATTTTATTGAGTATTTTTGCATCCATGTTCATGAGGGAAATTGGTCTGTAATGTTCCCTCTGTTTTTATTGTGTGGAATAATTTGAAGAACTGTTCATCAAAGGAAAAATCCATCAAGATGAAGTCTCAATTTTGAACATCTATACCCCCAAAACAAGGGCACCCACATTTTTGAAGTATGACCTAATGATTCTCTGGATTTCCTCGTTGTCTGTTGTTATGTCTCCCTTTTTGTTTCTGATTTTGTTAATTTGGATATTTCCTCTTTGCCTTTTGGTTAGTTTGGATAAGGGTTTGTCTATCTTGTTGATTTTCTCAAAGAACCAACTCTTTGTTTCATTGTTGTGTTCTCTTTGTTTCTGTTATATTGATTTCAGCTATCAGTTTGATTATTTCCTGTCATCTACTCCTCTTGGGCATTATATCATGTTTGCCTCTTTTTGTTCTAGAGCTTTCAGGTGTGCTGTTAAGTGTGTTAGTGTGAGATTTCTCCAAATTCTTTACACAGGCACTTAGTGCTAAGAACTTTCCTCTTAGCACTGCTTTCTTAGTGTCCCATAAGTTTGGGTATGTTGTGCTTTCATTTTCATTGAATTCTAGGAAGTCTTTCATTTCTTTCTTTATTTCTTCCTTCACATATTGATAATTCAGTTGTGAGTTGTTCAGCTTCCATGAGATTGTAGGCTTTCTGTAGTTGTGTTGTTGTTGAACTCCAACTTTATCCCATGGTGATCTGATAAGATACAGGGGGTTATTACAATTTTCTTGTATCTGTTGAGATTTGCTTTGTGACCAAGTATGTGGTCAATTTTAGAGAAAGTTCCATGAGGTGCTGAGAAGATTCTTTTGTATTTGGGTGAAATGTTCTGTAGATGTCTGTTAGGTTAATTTGAATTATAACATCTGTTAGATCCATTATTTCTCTGTTTAGTTTCTGGCTGGAAGGCCTGTCCATTGGGGAGAGTTTGGTGTTAAAGTATCCCACTATTAATGTATAAGATTTGATGTGTGATTTAAGCTTTACTAATGTTTCTTTTACAAATGTGGGTGCCCTCGTTTTGGGGGTATAGATGTTCAAAACTGAGACTTCATCTTGATGGAGTTTTCCTTTGATGAACATGAAATGTCCTTCTCCATCTCTTTTGATTAATTTTAATTTAAAGTCTATTATGTTAGATATTAGGATATCTACACCAGCTTGCTTCTTAGGTCCATTTGATTGAAAAATATTTTCCTAACCCTTTACTCTGAGGTAATATCTGTCTTTGAAGTTGAGGTGTGTTTCTTGTATGCAGGAGAAGGATGGATCCTCTTTTTATATCCATTCTGTTAGCCTGTGTTTTTTATTGATAAGTTGAGCTCATTGATATTAAGAGATATTAATGACCAGTGATTATTAATTCTTGGTATTTTGTTGTTGGTAGTGTGTTTGTGTGTGTGTGTGTGTGTGTGTGTGTGTGTGTGTGTGTGTGTGTGTATGTGTGCATTTTCCTTCTTTGGGTTTTGTTGGCTTAAGATTAACTATTTGGGTTTTGTTGGTTTGAGATTAACTATTGATTGTTTTTGTGGATGCAGTTAACTTCCTCGGGTTTGAGGGTTTTCTTTTCTAGCACCTTCTGTGGGGTTGGATTTGTGGATAGGTATTGTTTAAATTTGGTTTTGTCATGAAATATCTTGTTTTCTCTGTCTATGGTAACTGAAATTTTTGCTGGGTATAGTAGTCTGAGCTGGCATCTGTGGTCTCTTAGTGTCTGCATAACTTCTGTTCAGTTCCATCTGGCTTTTAAAGTCTCCATTGAGAAGTCAGGTGTAATTCTGATGGTTCTGTCTTTATATGTTACTTGGCTTTTTCCTTTACAGCTCTTAATGTTCTTTCTTTATTATGTATTTTAAAAATCAGTGTTTTGATTATTATATGATGAGGCAAGTTTTGTTTTGTTTTTGGTCCAGTCTATTTGGTGTTCTGTAAACTTCTTGTAAGTTTATAGGTATTTCCTTTTTTGTGTTGGGAAAGTTTTCTTCTGTGATTTTGTTGAATATATTTTCTATGCCTCTGAGCTGGGATTCTTCCCCTTTTACTCCTATTATTCTTAGGTTTGGTCTTTACATGGTGTTCCTGATTTTCTGGCTGTTTTGTGCTAGGAATCTTTTACATTTAACATTTTCTTTGACTGGAGAATCCATTTCCTCTATATCCTCAACATATCTTCAATGCCTGAGATTCTCTCTTCCATCCCTTATATTCTGCTGGTGAAGCTTGCATCTGTAGTTGTGGTTCACTTACCTAGACTTTCCATGTCCAGAATTCCCTCGGTTTGTGTTTTCTTTATTGCTTCTATTTCAATTTTCAGGTCTTGAACCAGGTCTTCACCTGTTTGATTGTTTTTCTTGGCTTTCTTTAAAGGGTTTATCGATTTCTTTTAATTTTTTGTTTGTCTTTCCCTTG
Organism: Peromyscus californicus insignis; assembly: GCF_007827085.1. Classification (NCBI taxonomy): domain Eukaryota; kingdom Metazoa; phylum Chordata; class Mammalia; order Rodentia; family Cricetidae; genus Peromyscus; species Peromyscus californicus. The sequence continues at coordinate 69,291,258 of NW_026294436.1, read as the reverse complement.
ATTTCTTTAAGAGAATCTGTTATTTCCTCTTTAAGGGCCTCTATCATCTTCATAAAGTTATTTTCAAGATCATCCTCTTGTGCTTCAGCTGCCTTGGAATGTTCATGTCTTGCTGTCTTAGGATAGCTGGGTTCTGATGGTGCCTATTACCTTCTCTGTTATTGAATGTGTTCTTACACTGGTGTTTAGGAATCTGGATTTGGATGACTCTAGTTCTGGATGTTGATTCTTGTGTTTGTCTTTGTTGGTGGGCATTTTGTTCCTTTGTTTTCTGTTTTCTTTATTGTCTTCTGGCCTAAATGGCCAAGGGTGGTGTATGGCAGGTCTTCAGGTCCAGTAGGATGTCTCAGTTGAGGTTTGTGGAGATTTGGGTACCTAGATCTGGCCTGGCCTCATTGGCCTCTGGAATCTACTGAAGTTGTGGGGAAGGTCTGGCCATGGGGAGGATGATGAGGTGGGTGGGGTTGGGTGGTGGAGAGGGTGTTGGGGGGACAGAATCCAGTGAGTAGTAGTGGTGGCAGTCCAGCTGTCAGGCAGGTCTCTCACCTGCTCACTGCTGATGGTTACTACCACTCCTTGTCCTTTTTTATCTTCATTAGAGTTAACACTAGTAACCACATAGCTGAATCTATACTAGGCTGTTTTGAGGTTTCCTTTGCCAAGGGAATTAATCCAAAGCTCTTTACTTTAGCCTTAGGCAAACTTTTTGGACAAGGGCAAAAAGTAGCCATATTCGTTACCAAAATATTACAAGAATGATTTCTAGGCATCATACTAAAATTCTTCTTCTCTGAAACGTCCTGAGCTGCCTCCCCTGGCCCACAGTTCAAATCACTCTCAGCACCGCTGTCTTCCATGCTCCTACTGGTATGGCCCATTAAGCAGGGCTTAAAGCGTTCCACTGCTTTCCTAACCCCAAATCCCAGAGTTCAAATTCCTCCAAACCAAAGCAAAGCATGGTCAGGTTTAACACAGTAATGCTCCAGTTCCCTGGTACCAACTTATATCTTAGTTAGGGCTTCTATTGCTGTAAAGAGACACCATGACCAAGACAATTCTTCTTTCTTTCTTTCTTTCTTTCTTTCTTTCTTTCTTTCTTTCTTTCTTTCTTTCTTTCTTTCTTTCTTTATTGAGACAGGATTTCTTTGTGTAGCTTTGTGCCTTTCTTGGATCTTGTTCTGTAGACCAGGCTGACCTTGAACTCACAGAGATCCACCTGCCTCTGCCTCCCAAGTGCAGGGATTAAAGATGTGCACCACCACCACCTGGCTCATGACAACTCTTATAAAGGAAAAACATTTAATTGGGATGACTTACACTTTCAGAGGTTTAGTCCATTATCATCATGGTGGGGAGTATGGTGGCTGAGAGTATGACAACATGCAGGTAGACATGGTGCTGGCTCCATCTTGGTCAGAAGGCAACAGGAAGTGGACTGAGACACTGGGTGGTAACTAGAGCATATATAAGACCTTAAAGCCCACTTCCATAGTGGCATACTTCCTCTAACAAGAATACATCCACTCCAACAAAGCCCTACCTCCTAATAATGCCACTCCCTTTGGGAGGCCATTTTCTTTCAAACTACCACAGGTACCAATGTGGGCACATGTGGTGGCCCAGACCCAGGACATGCTCACAGCCTTTGGTGGTAACAAGAGTCATGGACATCAACACAGATCATATCTGTGACAGGGCCATGGATCCAGACAAGGCCCTTTACAACAGCTCAGGCCTGCATGTTACCATGGCCCCAGGTGGCAAGCAGGCCATCCACATCAGTCCATTTCTCACTGCCTCTGCCTCTTCAGAGCTGCTTATCTCCACAGGACATGAACCATTCTGCCTCTGTCTCTCTCTCATAGCCCATCATATATTGGCTCACCTTAATGGTGTCCATGGTTTCTTCTACTCAACCAGTGTGAGGACCTCCAAGTGGCCTTGTGGGTGTCTATGACCTTCCTGGTTCTAATCGCCAAGGTTGGCTTTTTCTCCCCTGAAACGTATTAATACTTCTGTATTTCTTTCAGTTACACAGAATAGATAATGTTTTTGTGATTAAAACATAAAAGCATAGTAAACATAGTAAAGGTATGGAAAGGCAAAAGACTGAGAGAGGACACACTGCCCTTTGGATTCACACAATACTCAGAATATAATGTTTGGCACAGTGATCACCCATTCAACCAATGAATCAGTAGTGTGAGATTGCCCTTGTTGAATTTGAAAGAACCCTCTTTTCCACAAGCCTATTCTCCTAGAGAGATTGTTTTCATAGTCTTCATGCTAAGACAAGTTTTGCTGAGCAGGAGAGATACAAACTTGGAAGGAAATAGGATTTTAGGTTGAAGAAATACAGCTCAGAAAGGCTTACCGGTTGGACCCTAGCAAAGGTGTGTCAGCAAGTGCCTTCAGAGTTTCACAGATCCTTGCTCTCTCTTGGGAGACCCCCGGGGCTTGTGATTCTTAGGTTTCTACTCACCTTGTGGGAGCACCTCATTTTACTGCAGGCACTCTGAATTCCAGACTGTTCCAATGACTTTATCCCAAATGATGGAATTACTGAATACTCACACAGCCACATGTTCTGTCTATCTCCTCACAGCACAGATGTGAACATACTTCATTTCATTTTTTTCTAGAGAATTGTTTGTCATCTCAAACAGGGTACTGAGACAAACTTTTCTCCAAAGATAACTTGCATTATCTGAATTCTGTCAGCCCGTTTCTAACCAGTATCCAGTCTTGGAAGCATCCAACTTAAATTTCTGTTGAACTGCTGTTATATTAAGGAGTGACTTATTTTCTCTCCATTTATTTTTGCTTCCAAACTGGCCCATCCTTCTTCTCACTGTGATAACTCCATGAGGTCAGCTCCTCAGGGACCTCACACAAAAGAGTCAAGCCTCCTTTTCAGAAGCATCAGGGCCAGGGACATTGGCAGCAAAGAGCCCAGTGTCCCTTCTCCACTCCCTTCCCCTCATGGAGCAGCCCGCCATCACCTTAGAAAGTGCCTCCCTGATGGAAACTCTTAGCCATTACTGTTCTTTCCACCTTACCAAACACTTTTAGCTTGGAAAGTTCTTGAGATCCTCACACATTCTCAGATACACCCTTTTGTGACTGCCTGAGGTGAAGTGATACAGTGCTCAGTGGAAGGAATCTGGGTGGTGCCACAGACTATTTGGAGCTCTGGAACTTTATAACCAGCAGCAAGTGGTAAATGTCCTCTTGACGTGGAAACTCCAGCCACCTTGCCCCTCAGCGAAGGTAGACTCAGCACCATTGCCCTACACTCAGTGGTCTGTGTTAGCACCCATGCAGCTGTGTCTGGAGCCTGGTAATTGCATTGTGAACATGATGGTCTACAAGCCGTAGTCCCAGCAACCCCTGGCATTGGCAAGGGTTGGCTTCAATAGATACAGTCTGGAGAGCCGAAAGACTCGATTCCATTTTCCCCCATCACCTGTTACACAGATCCCCAAATAACCCTATCTACCATCTCTTTTTGTATTTTTATTTCTAACAAGTACAAACACTGGAGGAGAATTAAACAATGATAGGAATTGGAAAACAGTACTTGATGATGTTTTGGTTAGCTAGCAAAGGAATTTGTAGGCACTTGCGATAACTTCACTTCCTGTACTTAGAACACATTTTATACACCACACAGCACTTTATGGGATGTGGGTTTTAACACAGCACACACACTATGGGCAGATGGGAAATACTGAGTTGAGTGCTACCTAATGAAATCGTCTGACACCCCTTTATAGTGTTAATGTCAAGGAGCAGAGCTAGCACCCTTTTTGGATGCATCCAGAGGACTTGGGCTCTTACTGTATGTAGTTGTTACATTTCAAGGGATGTGATTTCATGAGTAGCTTTGCCAAATGTTTCCAATAACACCATTCCATTGTATTTCTATCATCGTCCTACAATCTCAGGAATTGAAAATTTGAAAAAAAAAGAGAAAAAAGTTCTAATAACTCCAAATTACTAGGGGATTAAGTTAACATCAGAAATGAAGGCCAGCTCTCAATGTGGGCTTCTCTTTTTCTTCTTAGATATTCTCATCTCAGGTGGATTTTCCTGCATGGTACCATGTTCTCCAACAGGGATCAGTGGGATGAGATTTAACTACTTTCTTGTGGGAAGTGCTGCCTAGATGTGCCAGTGTGTGGGGACATTCGAGCATGTCTGTGTGTGTGTGTGTGTGTGTGTGTGTGTGTGTGTGTGTGTGTGCGCGCGCTCACGCTTGTGTGTGCAGTGTGAAATGTTATTGAAAGCCATACCCACAGGCTGCACCCCAAGTTCCCAGTACTATCCTCTGATGCCTCTTAATTCAGTTACTCAAACTTTCAAATACTTCTCTTTGTTACTGCTGTGGAGAAGATCCTTGGTGACCACACTTTACCCATAAGGCACTTTTCAATGTTCAAAGTTCAAGTGTTGAGGGTGGAGTCCCCTGGCCATGCTTGGACGACACTGTGTGCCATTTGTGGAGGAGTGTGCACATTCTGAGACAGCTGCAGGGAAAAGACTGTCAACGGGGCCATCCCGGTCCTCAGAGAGACACAAATGTGCCGCAAGGATGAACAGAAGGGGTAGTCCTATTTTGAATAAAGGAAATCTTAGCTTTTGAGAGGAAAATTAGTGAGTGAGGCTAGGTCTGGAAGTAGTCATGGCTTCCTCATTTTCCCTTGGATGACATTGTGATTCCCATTAAAAAATGTAAACACCAACAAAATAAGTCAAAGAGCAAAGCTTCTGGTCCATCCTTTGTCTACATTTTTTATTTATTTATCAGCATATCTGTACAGATTCTCTGTACATCTTTAGCCTATCTTCTAAGTCTATGTTTTATTAGAAGAGATGGAAACCATTGGTTTTGTTGTAATCCAACCAGTTGAACATTGGTCTTCATTTCACCAGGAATTTTGATTTCTTTTTAAGCCACTTGGACTGGGTGTTGAAGCTGTGTGATTTTTCGTTTTGGTGACCTGAAGTGGTATGGAAACCAATAGTGCTCCGAGTCTGGGCCCACTGGCTTCCACACAGACTACCTGGCCTAGCGCTCCTGACTGTGGGGGAAGCGTCCTCCCCCCATCTGTGGTAGGGGAGGCTGAGTGTCTGCTCAGCAGTGGTTCTCACTCTCCACTGGGCCCCCTGTGCTGCCCAGCTTCCTGCTTCAGTTGCACTCCTGAGCTGGATGCAGGGCTGGTCCAGCCTTCCAGCTCCCCACTCTTTACCTCTTGCTGAGTCCTTGGCTTTGCCCCCTTGGAAAGGCTTCTTGTAACTGACTGGGCAGTGGATGGCAGAGCTGCTTGAAGCACAAGGGTGTATTTTAATGGAAAAATGAGGTATTTTCCATTGTGGTAAGCGTCTCTTTTTTTTCCAATCATAAAATTGTTCAAAAGAAGAAGTAAAAAGGGGAACATATATTCATTTGTTTTGACTTGAGTTCGTAAACTGAGTTCTTAAGAAAGCTGTCAGGCACCTATTTCGAAGAATGATGACTTCGTTTCTACATCCAAACATCATAACACTTTCAGAGTATAATAATGTCTCATAATGACCTGGATTTACAAATATGACTACAGTTCACAGTTAGTACTTGTGTAAGGGGTTTCAGTATGAAACCACCAGAATGAGAGAGCCAGAGAAACAGAGAGAGAGAGACAGAGAGACAGAGAGAGAGAGAGAGAGAGAGACAGAGACAGAGAGAGATGGAGAGAGACAGAGAGAGAGAGAGAGAGGATAAATACTTATATTAGTGCCTATGCACATGACAAGATCAGAAACTGTGACAAACTGATGTTGGGAAAGTATCGTCTAGCAGGTGGCATGAAGATATCATCAAACATGGCCGTTAATATCTCCTGCAGCCAGCCTTAGGTGTGGATGCCCACACTGGAGCACACTCACACAGGAACACAGAACCAGACCCGTTATTCGGTCATACCCTCACTCAGTGTTCCCCATATCCCCTAACGGTGGGACAATCTCAATGGCCAACTGCAGACTGCTGTTCTTTCTTACAGAGCGGGGAGCTGAGTCTGGGCTGCACAGCCTTGAAAACCACACCACTGCATGGAGCGGGGAGCTGCGTCTGGGCTGCACAGCGCTGAAAACCACACCACTGCATGGAGCCACCTCCAACCCCTAACCACCAGGTTTCCACCAGCGATGGCCGAGAAAGCAGAAGGGAGGCCGATGTGGCTGCTACCCAGCTGGGAACTATGGTACTCACAAGACTTAAAGCGAAGTAAGTGGTGGGCATGTGGTGTGTGTGTGTGTGTGTTGTGATTTTGCTGAGGTTCCTTTCCAGCCATCCCAGACCTGGCGGGAGACTGCTTTCATTTTTTTGCTGACATTCCCTGCTCGGCAAAGATGGCGCAATAAACAGCCCCACTGAGGTAGACAGGTCGAGGATTGGCAGTTTCTTTACCCAATGTTTTTTCCTGAGAGATTTCACCCTCTTTATTTAGCTGACTCTTCTCCAAATGGGAACTAAGGAATGTGGGGCGAGACCATGTAGGGTGTGGAGTGGTGGGCACTGCTTTCAAAACCTGTCAGTGCCCGACAGCAAATGGATTCTAGGACCATGCATGAATTGCTGTCCCTGATGGTAGCTATCCAGGGTCATGCAAAGGGAGCTTCAAAGGAAGTTCAGCTCTCCAGCTTGACTGGAAGTGGGCTTGGCCTGACGGGCCAACTGGGCATGAGCCTGCATTCGGAGGAGGTGACATATATGAGGCTGGGTCTTTCCCCTTTTCTTATTGACAGCACTTTAATGAAACTGAGGCCAACAAGTCTGCTGGGAGGATCCTGAGAAGTCTGTAGCGCCTTTGCTTTCTGAACGGTTTAGTGAATAAGGATGACATTTGTCAAGTTCACTGGGCAGCATCGTGAGGAATGATACCCGAGGTTGTCTTGTGACTTCCACATGTCCACGCACCCACATACACCTGCACATAGGTACATAGGTGAGTACCTTTATGCAAACACACACACACACACACACACACACACACACACACACACACACAGAGAGAGAGAGAGAGAGAGAGAGAGAGAGAGAGAGAGAGAGAGAGAGAGAACAAACCTAGTTACTTAGAGCAAATGATGTGTTTAAGATGGGCCAAAACTATGTTGTTAAAAAAATATTTTGGTGGCCATTGGTGGACAACTTAAAAATGTCCTCTTTCCGGTCACGTTTCTCAGTTGCTTGTCAGAGCCTGCCTCAGCATGCCGAACATTTGTAGGAAAGTCAAAGCAAGCTCTGCTGCCTTTGGAGGAGGATGGGCACTTTTTCTGCTTTTCATTCATCTGGTGTCGCATGGATCTAGCTGTCAACATGTGTCTCTTTTTCATTACGTTTTTTTTGAGTATCGCTTTATTTTTTCAGTGCCCTTTTTCTGGAAAACAATTTTGCAATGTGCAAGCTGTTCAGATGAAGTGCTGAAATCCCTGGTGTAGGAGAAGCTCCACGTAACGGACCAACACTTACTTCAACCCCAGCAGCAACACTTGGAGGTTTACCCTTTGCCATTTAGCACATCCCTTGGCCATGTGAGCGCACACACACCACAGTGTCCTGGAAACTTCCCGAGTTTCTCCACTTTATCCTTTTAGAGTGATATTAGTTTGACCAGTATTAAGCTCCAAAGAGCAACTTTAGAAAAATCCAGTTTTCTAAGAAGAGAACAGTGGGCTTTCTGTAGCTCATTGCTTTACTTCCTATCTCAGGGCATCCATGAAGACTTGGTCCTTAGCCTCAGGCTTCCCAAACATCTACCTATCCTCCCCCTACCTACATTCCTGAGTCTGTGCATTGTCTGATTTGCATGTGATAATACAATGATGTTTGCTAATGCAGATTGATCCTGCCTTGTTTTCTGAGGATTAGGTTTGTGTGCATAGAACAAAGAAGCTCTCTCTCTCTCTCTCTCTCTCTCTCTCTCTCTCTCTCTCTCTCTCTCTCTCTGTGCACCCTTGCATGCATGTATATGTGTGTTAAAGCATATCCCATGTGTTATTTGGACCATACTTATATTAAAACTGTTGTTTATCTGGCCTTCACATTTACTTGGGCATTGAGTATTTTATTTATGAAGTTTTTTTTTTTTTTTTTTTTTTTTTTTTTTTTTTTTTTTTTTTTTTTTGGTTTTTCGAGACAGGGTTTCTCTGTGTAGCTTTGCGCCTTTCCTGGAACTCACTCTGTAGCCCAGGCTGGCCTCGAACTCACAGAGATCCACCTGGCTCTGCCTCCCGAGTGCTGGGATTAAAGGCGTGCGCCACCACCGCCTGGCATTTTATTTATGAAGTTTAACAACCTCGGGTAGATACTTCCTGTACCCCAAGTCCCCCAAACCTTCTGTTTTCCAAATTCTGCATATCAATAGGACTTTTAGCAGCAAGTTAACCTCTGGACAGCTTACCAGTTTAGCCTTGATCATGTGTTCACTTTCTAGCAAGGAGTCATAGGAGGGCTTTCGTAAGCTCCTCCTGTGCTGACTTGAGACAAAGCTTGTGTGAGGTGTGAGGTGAGGACCTTGCTCCTCAGTGCTTCGGCTGTAGAGCATCAGGATTCGAAGCGGCCAAATGGCAGCACCCCTGTGCTGAGGCAGAGGACTTGCTGTCATACTTCACAGAAGGGCTTGAGTGGCCCCCGAGTTACCCAGTCATCTGCTCTTTCCCCTCCTCTTTTCCCATGAAAGAAATCACCTGATCTCTTTGAAGCTCACCTGTGACTAACATTTGTGCCCCCCCCGAATCTATGTCTCAGAAATGGTTATCTGACTTGTCTATGGAAAACATTCCTAGGGTACATTTGGTTATTTGGTGTGTGTGTGTGTGTGTGTGTGTGTGTGTGTGTGTGTGTGTGTGTGTGTGTCTGTAGATGTTTGTGTTTGCATATGTGTATATGTGGAGGCCAGAGGTCAATGTTGGGTGTCTTCCTCAGCATTCTCCACTTTATTTTTATTTTTGAGACAAGATCGATGACATCCTGGAGCTCACTGACTGGGCTAGAATGGCTGGCTGGCAAGCCCCTGGGATTCCCCCATCTTCCCTTTTTTGCATGGTTCCTGGGGACTGAACTGGTCTTCATGGGAGTGCTTTTCCAGTGAGCTGTCTCTCCAGCTCATATGTGTACATTCTAAACCCAGCTCATCACTGCTGGCAAGACCTTCTGAGTAACTTGCATAATAATGACAGGACAGAGGATACAGATTAATTAAGGTTTATAAATGCATCTTGAAATTAACTGGAAAATAACCTTTCTACAAAATCGCTCACGTTCTAAAAGTAACACATATTTACTGTAGGTGAAAATATAACACATCTAAAAGCAGGAAGCACCCAAGCCACACACTAATCTTGCACCCAGAGAGAACCACTGCTAACATTTTTGGTGCGTATCCCCTTAACTACTCTATAAATAAATGTATTATTTGAATAAAAGCAGCATGAGACTCACAGTACTGTACAACTTGTGTTTTTTATTATTATTTAACAGTGGAATATGTAAATTTTTCCAGTGTGATATTGCTTATCAATATACTTGTGTATAATTAGTTCTCAGTGTTTGGGGAGGTTGCTGGTGTCACTTAAAAAAGTAATGTTAGATATGTAGCCTTCCAGGAAAACTTTTTATATAGTCACCCAGGGAATTTGAGTATTAGTGTCAGAACTTTGTAAGACAAATGCAGTCTCTACAGATAAATAGGCCCCACCCTCTCTACAGATAAATAGGCCCCACCCTCCCTACAGCTAACTAAGTGTAGCTAGAGTTTTCCTGCCTGGCCCACAGTCAGGACAAACTCTCTCACACCCGCCAGTCCCACAGCCATTCAGACCCAACCAAATAAACACAGAGACTTATATTGGTTACAAACTGTATGGCCGTGGCAGGCTTCTTGCTAACTGTTCTTACAGCTTAAATTAATCCATTTCTATTAATCTATACCTTGCCACGTGGCTTGTGGCTTACCGGCATCTTCACATGCTGTTTGTCATCGTGGCGGCTGGCAGTGTCTCTCTGACTCAGCCTTCCACTTCCCAGCTTTATTCTCCTCCTTGTCCCGCCTACACTTCCTGCCTAGCCAATGGCCAATCAGTGTTTTATTTATTGACTAATCAGCAACACATTTGCCATACAGAACAACTCACACCTACTAAGCCTCACCCTAAAACATTACAATTGATTCTACTTAAAAAACATTTTTTTATGTTTAGTGTATGTGCCTATACATGTGCGTGTACACACATACACATGCCACAGTGTGTTGGTGGATGTCAGAACACAATTGGTTCTCTCCTTGCACCATGTGGGTTCCAGGAATTGAACTCAGGTCCTTAGACTTAGAAGCAAGTTCCTTTACCCACTGAGCCATCTCACCGGTTGGTCCCATGATCTATTTTAATTACTATATGTACATAGGACACGTGGGGGCTTCCAATCTAAATCTATTGTATTCGGACTCATGAGCAGTTAGACATCTGCTGCCTTGCAACCTCAAGTGCCGGGACTTTTGTTGTCTTTGTTTCCGGAGAATCTGGCTTCGAGCTAGCCAAGAGGAGGCACCGGTGGCCTGGCAGGTTGTCTGGCTGCTTTCACAGCAGCTCTGGAGACTCCTGAGTTGCTGGGGCTTCCCTTGGTTACAATCCGGCTGCAGTCACAAGCGAGAAAGCTAGTGTGGATTTCACAAGACCTCTGTCACAAGTGTCACGCTTCCTGCAGGAGAGCTGAATGTGCCAGCACACTCCCTGTGAGTAACCCCACTCCCAGCACAAGGCTTGCAAGTGAGGAGAAAAATGAATTCTCAGGGGGAAACAAAGTTAATCCATTAATTCCTGAACGCTAAAGATAACAATAGCTCCTTTCCTTCCATATTTTGGGTGTATCTCCCCGCCGCCCAATGTAGCATTCTATTTATTTGCATCATCGGAGAAAGAAAATGAGGCAGCTTGGGAAAGCACAGGGAACAGGCGAGCTTTCCGGGGAGAGCTGGGTTTTGGGGATCCCTGTACAGATCTGGCCTGGGACAGAGCTGAGTGGCCTCTTCAGTCCATGGAATCAGCAATAGGGCTGTATTATTTTTAGTTCCAGTAACTCTAGGCGCTTTTATTGGATGCTTTTGTTTGGACTGTCCCAGGTTGGATGCTTTACCAAAACTGCTCTACATTCTCCTCCCTCTGAAAAGTAGATGGCAATTCTTTTTAGTTGCACCGAGAGGTGAAGAGAACGGAATCCATCATCCTGCGATCAGGATTCATTCTTGCTGGCTTTGAGACCCGGGAAAGTTGCTTGCTCATCCTTCGCTTTATTTCTCCCCGCTGCAGAGTAGGGGTGTGATGCGGGGTTGGACCCAGGCTAGCCAGACTTCCAAGACAGCTTGCTGTACAAGTCAGGGAGGCCAAATCTTTCTCTACTCACCCTGGCTTTTCTCTGTAGCGCTCCTGTTCGACCTCCTCCCTTCCCACACCTTGCACTGCCAGCGTCCAGCTATGGAGTGGTCTTTCAAGAGAAATTCTGGGGAAGAGAAGCACATGGTGGCATGGGAGCAGGGAGAGCATTTGGACTACAGGCTTTGGGAACACAAGGGTGTTTTCTAATGGGCAGACAGCTGGAGCTGTACCAAGTGGGAGGACCCAGTTGCTGGCAAGTTCCTGTTGAGTGTTTCCCAGAACATACTTAAGGAAATGGCTACCTACTTTCCCCAAATTATTTGGGCTTTGCTGTGGGTCTGGAAGAAAATCACATACTACAGCTTCCCTTCCAGTTCAGGGTCTCAATAATCTTGGCCATCCTCAGGCTGACTTGTCATTTTTGGGCCCAGGCAACAGGCAATCCGCGTCTCATCTTTTCCTACATAAGCCTACAGTCACCTTTGCCTATGGGTAACTGTCTATTTTCTTTCCTGGAAGGAAGGACTTGGGGAGGAGAGGGCTGGAGAGTCATTTTAAATACCTGCAAGTTGTGTTTTGGGATCTGGTCATGAGAAGGGTTTGGGGATGCCTTCCATCAGCCTCAGCTGATATCTGTCCAGCTATGTTTGCCCTGACATTTGCTCCAAGCCCTCTAGCTTCTCACAATGCCTCTGGAGTCATCCCATAGTCTCAGAGCTTGGTTAGGAGTTCAGCAAGATTGCTGTCGCCGCCGGAAAGGCAGCCAGCATCTCTGCAGAGCCAGGGACAAGATCGGGAAGAGAACTGGGGCTTCGGTCATTTGTTAGTGTTGGATCCCACCGGGGTTTCCCAGTGGCTTTCCCCATCAGTACTACATGAGAGGAGGAATGGGCCATGGGCCTGGGTACTGGAAGGGTCTGCACTTGGCTGTATCTAGCAAGGGGGAGGTCTTTGCCCCGCCCCCTTGGCATCATGATTAAAAAGCCCTTTGGAATAAAGTTCTGGGCCGATGGATAAGGACACAGGCCCTCTTGAGGCTATCCTGTGTTTCTATCTTTTCTTTTGTTGTCTAGGTATCTCTTTCTTGCTAATATTTCACTTCTCCCTACTCAAGAGTACCCTGGGTCGTAAAAGTGGGGTTGGTCTGCCACAGTTTCAGTGTTTGTTGTATGAGCGTGTATGTGTTTGTATATGTGCATGTGTAAAGTGGTGGTGTATGTGTACACATGTATGTGTGTGCTAGAGGCTGATGTTGGGTGACTACCTCAATTGCCCTTTATCACATGTTGTGAGTTCTTGCTCATTGGCAAGACTGATGGACTGGTGAGCCCCAGGGATCCCTCTGTCTTTGCTTCCTAAGTGCTGGGATTACGGGTGTATGTTACCACATCTGGCTTTTTACATGGCTGGAGGGGATCTAAAATTAGCTCATGTGGCGAACACTGATTAAATCATCTCTGCAGCAGCTCCAGGCCATTATTTTAACATGTATTTTGGCTTTAACTTTACTGGGGAATTCTATGACCACTGTACCAGAAGGGATCTTCCTGCCACCAAGAGACTCTGTCTGCTATAACCTGTCCAGGAACTTCAGTCCAGAAATTGCAGTCTAGACCCGAAACAAAGGACAAGTGTACAGGCAATGCACACATTGTTTTGTCATTGTTTGAATGGGCCTCTGCATGTGTAACTCAAACTCAAATGATGTTGGAATATAAGAGCAAGGTGAGTGGGGTATAAGACAGTGCATTCATTCTCAAAAACCACATGGTGCACTTGGGAGGTAAAGTTACATGATAACTCTCTCTGTCTGTCTCTCTGTTTCTGTCTCTGTCTGTCTGTCTTTCTCTCTCTCTCTCTCTCTCTGTCTGTCGTGTGTGTGTGTGTGTGTGTGTGTGTGTGTGTGTGTGTGTGTGTGTGTGTGTATTTGTGCTGCCAAAGACTGAACTCAAGGTCTTGTATATGGAAGGCATGTGCTCTTCCACTGAGCTATGTCCTTAAGACATGATAAAATTTTTATGTAAAATTTTAAAACACCTAGAAAAATGAAGCTCACATTCTAAATAATTGACAAAACATTTTTTTTTTAAGAAGTCTGGGTTTTCTTTCTTTTTGCAACTTTTCAAAGTGTAAGGATTTGGACAAAGTTCTTCTTGTGTTTATGTATATTCTAGGGAAATAGTATAAAAAATGAGCACCCAGCACATTGGTTCAGTTTTTTCCATAGGTAGATGGAGATGCCAGGAGACTGATATCTAATGACGAAATAGCTCTTTAGAGATGTTAGAAGAAGGACAGGAGCCATGGGCCTGTGGGACCAGGAAATCTCCCCAGTGGTTTGCGATGGTTCTTCAGGGAAGAGTCATCTAGCATCCCCGTGGGAAAGGCAGGGTCGCAGGCGATGTTAGTGGGTGAGGGAGAGAGGTAAACTGCTCAGAGTGCTGTAGTTGTGGTTTTCTTTTCTATATATTTATGGTTATTCTGAGAGAGAGAGAGAGAGAGAGAGAGAGAGAGAGAGAGAGAGAGAGAGAGAGAGAGGAAAGAGAGAAGAAAGGAAGAAAATATTGAGATTAGAGGGCAAAGAAATCCACATTCTTAGGAATTTTTTAAAAACTTGATTTTCCTTGAAGGGACATTAAAAATTAACTCTCGGTCTCACTGAGGTCAGTCTTGTGAAAGCAGACCTGCCTGTGTGGCCAGAGCTGACCTCTGAGAAACACTGAGAGCTGCTTGTAAGTTTGTCCTGGGCTCTGCCCTTCCACCCCCTTCTAAATGCAGCATTTAGAGTGTGCTGATAAATAGCAGGGCTTGTTTTGGTTTATACAAGGTTTTCCCTTTCAGAACTGGCTGAGTAATACCCCTAACAGACAAGTCAGAAGTTGACAATACAATACGATATTAATAAAATACACTACAGGTGAGTGAATCAGTGTTCTCCTGAGAGATAAAACTTGTATTTTAGACAGAGATTTTATATGTATTTATCTATTACCATTTACATATATTAAGTGCATGTAAATCAAATCATATACACACACATTACAGCCTGTATGTGGCCATATGCAAAATTATATGTAACATGCAATTATATGTAACATTCAAACACCACACTATATTAATATATGTGGATGTATCACATAATTTACATATGAAGAGAGATTTATTTAAACCTTCTTGGGAATTCTTATTTATTTGTTGCTTTATGTGTGTGTATGTGTCTAAGTATGTGTGTGCACGTGTGTGTATATGTTGTGTGAGTGCCTGTGGTCTCCTTTAATCACTTGCTGCCTATTCCTTCGAGTGAAGGTTTTTTCCAGAGCCTAGGGCTTCTGTCCAGGCTGGGCCGGAATAGAGCAAGCTCCAGCAAGACTGTGTCCACCTCCCCTTGGAGCTGGGGTTATAGCTTTTGCTGGGATGCCTGGCATCTTCTGGTACTGGAGTCTGAGCCCCAGCCTGGCTGTGGAGCAAGCTCTCTCAACAGATGAGCCATCTCTTAGTCTGTTATCTAAACATTTTAAGGAAGCAGCTCATGCCAGCAGTTGTTGGGTTTGGCGAGCCTGGTACCCAAGAAGTATGAGCTTGCACACTTGAGGCTGAGGACAAGCTGGACACAGACCTTCTTCCTTCTCCAGGGACCTCAGGGCATTCTCTCATGCTTTCTGCTGAGTGAGCGATTCCCACCACACTACAGAGGGCAATCTACTCAAAGTCTACTAACTTAAATGTCAATAATATTGCAAAACTTCCTTTTGACTGCTGTCTAGACTGGTGTTTGACCAGGTCACTGGATATTACACCCTAGCCATGTGACATATAACATTAACCATCACCCTGGACAAGGGTAGGCCAGTGCCTCTTTTTATATACAGAACTTTAGAGTTCAGGACCTCCTTACAATCTCCAGGCTTCAGGTGAGAGAAGTGGGGGAAGGGTGAACTCCTTATCCACATCCTCCTCTCCCCTTGCACTCTCCTTCTATCTCTTCCTCTTTCCTCCGGTAGAGAAGTTAGTTGCCTCCACTTTCTTGGAAGAGTGTGCATAGGGCTGTAGGAAAGCCCATAGGCTAATGACATGGCGTTCCTAGGTCCCATCCACTGTGGTTTCTTTAGCTATGGATATAAGCAGGATGCAATATAGCTTTGGCAAAGCAAGCAGCTCGCAC
Organism: Peromyscus californicus insignis; assembly: GCF_007827085.1. NCBI lineage: Eukaryota > Metazoa > Chordata > Mammalia > Rodentia > Cricetidae > Peromyscus > Peromyscus californicus. Next base: position 69,275,681 of record NW_026294436.1, on the reverse strand, counting down.
CCTCCTCTTCTGTCCTTGGGCTGTGCAGGGCACACTCCTGCTGAGGGATTGAAATCAATGGTTTATAACACCGAAGGATGCAAACAGGAAACACGCAACACACATCCTTGTCATTATGCTGCCCACTGCCCAGTCCAGCCTTGGAGCTGGCTCGCTCCATCAGAGTGTAGTTTTTCCCCCTGTCTCTCCTGAAGAAGAGGTCAGGGCAGACTTTGTCACCGTTTCTCCTTGTTTCCATTTCTTTATCTTTTCCTGCTGTGATTTTAGGGGCTATTTCTAGACTTCTGTGTGTAGTGGGAAAGCCACACTGACTCACTCTGACATTGACTGCTTATTTGATAGCAGTGCTGTTGAGAATTTATCTCTCATGGATTACAGCTAACTTTTCCTGTCACCACCCAAGTTACATTTAGTTTATGGTTCATAGAATTGCTCCATTTATGTAATTGTTCATTGCAGGATCACGACATTTATTATAATTTTTCCTTACTAATTTTTTTTAAATCGTTGCCCTAAGCTAGCTCCTTAGGGTTGAAAAATATGTGTTTTAAAAATTTATATTCTACCTATTTATTATCTATTTCATTATCTATATGTAATATCTATGTGTAATCTATCTATCTATCTATCTATCTATCTATCTATCATCTATCATCATCCGTCTATCTGTCATCTGTTTTTTATCTATCATCGTATATCTTTATTTATGTAATATCTACCTACCGATTATCTATCTATCTATCTATCTATCTATCTATCTATCTATCTATCTATCTGTCTATCATCTATGTATCGTTCTCTCTATATATCTACATATCATCTATCTACCTATTATCTGTCTGCTTATCTATTTTCTGTTTATCACATATATATCCATTTTTCTAGTATCTATCGTAACTCTCTTCTTAAATGTTCCAACAAATCTAGTAAACCTCCTCTATCAACAATTTCTACAAAGTCTTCAGTTTATCAAACAATTAATGTATCAGGTTTTAATACCCTCCCCTGCCAACTTTTCTCTTACAAGTCCTCATTCTTTACCAAGATGGGCTTCCCTCCATGCCTGATGATGCTACTGTGAAATTTAAAAGAATATCTCCAGCACTTCTTAGATAACAAGTGTGTGTGTGTGTGTGTGTGTGTGTGTGTGTGTGTGTGTGTGTGTGTGTGTGTATCTGTTGGTACCATAGTTTGGCTGCATCCCCACCTCTCCTCAAGTACAGGACATAACCTCCTTTCTTCTCTTTCTTTAATGGAAAACTGCCAATAAAGTTTTCCAGCAGGGTGCTTCTGAGTTATATTATATAAAATTAATCCCACCTTTACATTTTTATTGTTTACCTGGACATCGCATTTTATGCTAAAAGTCTTTCAAATTATGAATGTGTTTTTATCTCTCTATTTTTATTTAGAAATCTAAGAGCAGTCTAATTTCCAATGCAGCTATTCTTAACAAGCATTGTCTGGAAACTTCCTGATGTTTTATAATTCCACAATGGTAGTCTTGAGTAGTCTTCCTCCTCTGCTCCCCATTCATTTCTTGTGCTCTTTTCCAATTTTCCAATCTAGACCTTAGTACTGCAGTTGATAATGTTTTCTCCACATTATTTCTGGCAATTCCAACCATTCCACTTTGCTTGTTCTCCTTGAAACTCCACTAATTGCACACTGGCCCTTCCAAATTGACATTCTGGCCACTTATCTTTTAGCCTGCATTTCTCTGTCTTCTAATGTCACTTCTGGAAGGCTGTCTTTACTTATTATCTCAGTCTTTCTTTGAATATTCTGTTCCCACTGTCATAAGCAGTTTTTCAAATATCCAAAGTCTGTTTCTTGTTTGTGGAGTGCTTCTTTTTATACAATATATTGTTTTCCAGTAAGCATGACATTGTTTTCTTATCTCACTGAGATAGTGATAATAGTGTTGTTTTTTTTTTCCATCTTCTGTATTTCTTGACTTCAAGCTACAGGTTGAGTTTGAATGTTTTCCATGTGCCTTTGGCCTGGGTCTGGGCTAAAAGTGTAATGGACACCTAAAGCATGCTCTTCTCATGGAGGACCACTAGCCAAAGTGATCTGAAGACCAAGTCTTGTGAACACATTGAAGACACTGGCACATGTTCCATCAGCCAGAGAATGACGGGGCCAAGCTCAAGTCAGGGGTAGGATTCTCGCCATCCCAGTTTGCTTCTCTGTTGCTGGGTTAAACACTAGACCAAAAGCAACTTAGGGTAGGAAAGAGTTGTTTGCTTTCTACTTCCAGGTCATGGTCTAGCACTGAGGAAAGTCAGGGCAAGAATTCAAGCAGGGGCCGATGCAGAATCATGGGGAGTGCTGCTCACTGGCTTGCCTCCAGGCCTATGCTCAGCTATCTTTCTTATGTAGCACAGACCGCCTGCTCAGGGAATGGTGCTGCCCACAGTGGGTGAACCCTTCTGTGTTAATCAACAAGTAAGACAGTTCCTCTCAGAGATGGCCATAGGTCCATCTAACCTGAGCAATCTCCAAATGATTTGAGGGTGCATCAAATTGGCAGCTGAAGCCAACTAGGACACATACCAAGGCAGCTAGTGTGCTGATCAGTGATAACATATTCACATGCGTATGCTCATACAAACATGCACTATCACACACACACACACACACTGTCACATATGCATGCACTCACACATATGCTGTCAGATACACACTCTGACAAACATAGTTAAACACACATGTTGTCATACACACACCTGTCACATACATACACATACACTGTCAAATACATGCTGTCACACATGTGCCATCACACACACATGCTGTTACACATGGGTATGGTTCACAAAGCATACATACCTATAAGCATACATATCTGTAAGCCGCCTTTAGTTTTAAGGATCAAATAAGTATATATCTAACAGATTTGGACCATGAGTAATGAATTACTTAAATTGTTTGTAAAAGGACCAAAGAGAATAACAATGCTTGCATTTTAAATCCACAGCGATAGTAGTGAGTTTTAGTCTAATTTTACAAGAGATTTATTTTTGTGTGTGTTTGTCTATATGCATGCATGTACATATGAGTTCGGGTGCCCATGGAGGCATGAAGAGGGTATTGAGTCCTTGGAACTGGAATTATAGGTAGTTGTGAGTTGCCTGATGGTGCTGGGCAATGAACTCAGGTCCTCTGTAAGAGCAGGGCAGCCGCTGGATGTCAGAGTTCAGGAAATGGAGCCGTTGGGCATCCCTTCTCATTGTTGATCAAAAACACCAGGATTCACTTTCCTTTTGGAATTCAGCTTCTGTTCAGTGGGCTCCTGACCTGCTCTTCTATAGCTCTGCTCATTGAATTTACTGAGGAGTCACTTCCATTACTGGGTATTGCTGTTTTCCTTCAATAAACATGAACAGAAGCCAATGAACACATTTATGGGAAGAAGCACTACGAGGGCTATTGTAGGTGGCATGGCGGGTGGATCCCAAGCCAGCTGTTTGCTTCTGGAGGTCTCGATGGAAAGCTTGGCCCAGATCATATGTGGAAATATGTCTAGTGGTCTCATCCTCTTCTCAGCCACCTATACACTGTGTGTTTTGGCCTGTGTGATAGTTTCTGGGCAGAGGCCTACGGCGTGGCTGTGTTTTGTAGGTTAGGAATAGCTTGTGTGTGGTGGGAAGCTTTTGCACTCTCCAAAGACCTACATAGGCAGTCCCACTGATTTTAATTTTATGAACTCTTGATGGAAACAAGGTACCCTGTGTCTCATCTTGGAACAAAGATTCCAGACTTGCATGGCTTATACTTTGGATTCTACCTAAAAAGTGCAAAACTTAAAAAGTACATCTTCAAAACCTTTCCGTTAGCAGAAATGGTTCTATGTGGTATAAAACTGTTGGTACCATGCTATGGCTTTGATCTCTCGGGGAGAAAAAGTAACACACACACACACACACACACACACACACACACACACACACACATACACGCACCATGAACACATACATTATTGTACACACATACATACACACAGAAGAAAGGAGGAAATGAGGGAGGAGAGAGAGAAGAGAGAAGAGAGAAGAGAGGGAGAGAGAGAGAGAGAGAGAGAGAGAGAGAGAGAGAGAGAGAGAGAGAGAGAGAGTCCTGCTTTGTGGGCTAAGGGAACATACCAGAGTTTATGAGTGCTGGGATTTAATTCTAGGAAACCTTGTCTTCTGGCATCTACCAATATAGCCTCTGGAATTTATTATGTGCCCACAATGTCTCTCTGACCAGCCTTCTCCCCTGTTTCCACAGTCACTAGCTTAGTGTTAGCCCTATCATCTCACACCTGTGTTATAGACACAGTTCAGTCCTTGTCCCTCTGGCTCCAGTCATCTCCAGTTTCAGCATCCATCCTGGCTGACAGCAGAAGATGGAGTCATCACTCTTTCTATGTCCTCCTTCTCCACCTGTTAAAGAACTCAACGCATTCACTCAAAAGACATTAGCCGCATACCATTTTTGTCCTTTGAAGGGGAAAGGCAATGTACCAGAATCATGTGGAGAGAGAGCAAGACATGCAGACTCCTCACACTCTTTAGCTCAGGAGGCCATATTATGAATTTGTATATAACATTTATTGTTACTATATTCTGAAAATAACTTTAAGGCTGTAAATTAATCCCTATTAATGTTACTTGAGGATAAAATTGTCTTTAGACTTACCTAATAAGTTGGGTAACTTAAAAATATTTACAAATAGTTATTAGAAGTCAGGAGAATGCCTACCCTCCCTCCCTCTACCCTTCCCTCTCTTTTTTTCTTTCTTTCTTTCTTCCCTCCCTTCTTCTTTCTTTTTTTGTCTGTCTGTCTTTATTTATTTTTGCTGCTAATTTTCTATTTCTTTAGTTGGGTGCTCTATATCTTGAAATATGAATGGTAAGTACTCTACATAATATGCAGTATTACCCTCTTTTATTTTTCAGTTTTTCATTCAATATATTATTCTTTGTGATACATACCACTTTAAAATGTTTTTATTGACTTACTTCAGCCATGCTTATGGTGGTCATGGTAACTGCACCCCAACAGCATTTCTATAACTGTATCTAAGTACACTGGACCCTTGATAAATACATATATTAAGAGTTGAATTCCTCCACTCTTATATATAGAATATATTATTTGTGACAGGGTCTCACTGGGTAGCTTATGATGGTATCAAACTCACAATCCTCCTGCTTCAGGGCCCTGAGGACTGGGTTTACAGCTATGCATAAATGACCAGATTCCCCCTCCCTCCAACCTTAATAAACAAATGAAGAAAGGCATTGGAAAGATGCTGACAGAACTAGGAGTTAGAAATAGTCAGAGCCTAGTTCAGGGAACTCTGGGCACAAGTGTTTGCATCCCACATTCCAAGGCCATATCAATATTAGAGAAGTGAAAGAAAAAACCAACACTGGACTCCGGGCTCAGCTCATAATACACAACCAGTGCACCCAGATGGAGAAATGAGTGTGGGAGGACGCACTTGAATGATGCTATTATATGCTCTCTATTTCTTATGAACCCTGAATAGAGTTTCTTCAGTAGTATTTTATTAGATAAAAGATGGATCCAAAACGCTGCTTTAAGTAATAGTCAATAACTTAATCTTTGAGTAAAGTAGTTGTTCTAGAAGGTTTTTTATGAGTGTGTCTTTGAGCCATCGTATGGTATCTTCAGAGGTGAGAGGTCCCTCTGTAGTCTTAGGAAAGCACAAGCTCTCCTCTGAGTCCTTATAACCCTGAAAAAAGACTCAGGTATGAAACAGACAGATGTTAACTAAGCAGAAGCCACAACTTTATCCATCTCTGGTTTGCAGAAGCAAATAAGAAGCACTTTCCCCCAAACCCATGACAGGTGTCTTTATATGTATGCGCTCAGGCCGAGGGTTTACACTGCTAAGCTCCAGGGCCACACCACAAAAGGTTCATGTTATAGGGAGGGGAACCTAAGAAGGCTCAGTGAGGGAATGTGTGGGGAATGATGTATGACATTTTAGTCCAAGGAACCTGGAGACTAGAAGCATCATTCTGGCTGGAAAGGACAACTTCCAGGAAGAAGATGATACTTGGCCTGGATCTTGAAGGATGATGGTGCGTTCATCTCATCTGGGCATGATGTGAACAAGGAAAGTCATGAACGTAGAGGAAATGCAGGGCAATTATGGAGGAGGAGATGTTGCCTGAAACAAGACACTGAAATGGGATCTTCAAGGTGGGTAGATCTGCCAGGTAGCTAGATTTCAGATTACTAATAGTGTGGATTGCAATGGGGCTAGAATGTTAGGAAGTTCTCCAAGTCCTAGGTGGGGAACAATAATAGAATTAAGATGTATCAGGGACAATAGAAAGAGGTCTGCTTATTGGAGAGGTACTGATGTGAAAAAAAATTCAGTGAATGATGATTGCTACACAGGAGGCCAGAGAGATGAGGTCTTAAAGATGATGAGGTTTTATTATGAAGAGAATAAATAACACAGAACACCAGCCACCTTCAAAACAGTTGTTTGGGCAACAAGAATTGGAGCCCTTGATTTAATCTTTAATTTTTATTTATGCGCCTGTGTGCCTGTGTGTGTGAAGAAATGCTGTGTATGTGTGTGTGCACACACGTGTGCTCATGCCCCCAGAGGCTAGAAGAGGGTGTTGGATCCCCAGGAATTTTAGGCAGTTGTGAGTCCCATGATATGGATGCTGAGACCTAAACTCAGGTCCTCTGGAAAAAGTGCTCTTAATCGCCGAGCCATCTCCCCAGCCCCTCATTTTCACTTATCTGTCTTTTTTTTCATGGCATTGGCAGCCATTTTACTCCATTCATAAAGGACTACAATCAGGGGATTTTGGCTATTTGTATGCCTAGTACACAGTAATGCAACATAATGTATATATGAAGGTTTGAAATTAAAAAAAAAAATCACTGGCCTGTGTCTGTGAACCAGCCCTGTGTTTGGGGACTATGTAATCTTATTTTTTAACTTACTTTGTTATTAGATATTCCCCTACTTGTTTAGACAAACACTGTGTTGAGTACTCAGCAACCCACTAGGCTGAATCTGTGGCTAGCGGCACGTGTCACAGGCCAACCTCACAACATCTCTGCGTGTGGTTCAGGACGATGCTGCCATATAAAACAGTTTGGCAGAGAACAGGTCAACCAGCAGCTCAGTAGCAGGAAGGCTTTGCGGGAGAAACTGTGTCCTGCACTTTAACAATTACCGTCTTAGAAGTGAAGAACAACCAAAAAGTCCAAACTCTTCTAAAAATGAAAACACAGCCGAGGAGCTGCCCCTGTGGGCAAAGTGCTTACTGCAGAAGCATAGAGAAAACCCAGGGTCAGCGCTCCAGCACCCAGGTAAAGTTGGTACAGCAGTGCACATCCAGAGCACCATCACTTCAACAGCAAGATGGGAGGTGGAGTCAGGGAAACCCCCTGAAGCTCCCAGGTCAGGTAACCTGGAGAATGCAACAGCAGACACTAAAAGGCCCCATCTCCTTCAGAGTGGAAGGTGGAGCCCGATGCCTGGATGCCTGATGCTGTCCTTCAGCCTTCACACACGGGCTCACACTCAAGTGGGCACGTACATGTGTGTGCGCGCGCACACACACACAGAAAAAATAAAGACAAAGAAAAATATGGTGCTGTGTAAAAAGGCAAAATTTTAAATAAAAATGTAAAAGAGGTTGCGAGTTTGAGTCCGTGGGACGCCTGTTATGGCGTCATGAGCGAGTCCTCCATGTTTCCCTTCACAGCTGCGATTGCGGGAAGAGTGATCTGTGTTTCTTCACTGTCTTGGACGACTGCTCAGTGAGCTGCCTGTGTCCTGCCCAGCAGCGTGATCTCTTCTCAAAGCCGTGGGTGTCTCCTAACCTGCTGCGTCTAGTCAGTGTCTCAGTTCTCCGTAGTGCCGGCTTAACCTGTGCATGTTCTACACAAGGCCCTCTGCCCATTGTCGTCATCATCTCTTTATTATTAACTTTACAGCATGAAAGACATTTCGAAAATACCTTTAGCACAGAGACAGAGCTGTGCACCAAGCACAGGACACGCAGATCCGAACACATTTCTGCAAAGACGCCTTTGCCGTTTTTCTTTCTTCACGTGAAAAATGAGGATTGCAGTGTAACCCTGACTTAGCAGATGTGACGAGGTCTAATGAATGGATTGCTCTAAAGAGGGAACAGAACGTATGAGGTGCTAAATAATATTGTGCAAGTGGAGATTAAGCCTGACCAAGTGATTTATGAGACGGGTCTAACAAGTGATATCATTGGCTCCAGGGAGTAGAGTTGCATTGGTTTACAAGATCACTTGAACTTGAGACAATTGAGTTGTGGGTATTTGTTGTTGTTTTAATGACAGAAGCCCAGTGTAGCTTTTAGGCTTCCAAACTTTGCAACATGACATTCATTAGGCCTACAACTCCATCACAAGCAAAGGCAGCTGTTAAAATATGGTGGTTAGAGGAAAGGAAGGAAGGAGATGGTACCACAGGCTTCTTACTGCACAGCAGTTCTGTGCGTATCCTTGATGCTACGCATCACCCCAGGCTGAGCTTCCCTTAGTGACCTCTGTATCACATATCCTCATCTTGTGAGTTAAAACACAGTTTTTTTTTCCCCTCTATAGCCACATTAAACTCCACATGGGACCTCTAGCAAGATTCTGCCATCAAGGCAGGGCTGTTTTCAACATTTCACAGAATAGAATGTCAAATATACAGCCTTTTCGTAGCTATGGTATTAATATGTCACAATTTAAAAGTTAGAAGTTGAGGCTGGAGAGAAGGCTCAGCATTTATGAAGACTTTCTACCCTTCTAGAGGACCTAGGTTCGGTTCCCAGCACCTGCATAGAAGCTCACAACTGTCTGTACCTTCAGCTCCAGGAGACCTGACATTCTTGTCTGGCATCCATGGACCCCAGGCATGCTTGAGATGCACTTACATATGAGTAGGCAACACACTCATACATGATAAAAGAAAAGTAAATAGCTCAAAACATTTTTTTTTTTAAAATTAAATGTTACTTGTTCACTGCACAAGTCAGATGGGCACATCATCAGCCCAGCTTGGGAGTTCATTTCGTTGGAGCTGACTTCTCTCATGGAAAGTCAGTTCCGCTCAGCAGTTAGTCTCGGGGACTCAGCAGATACACCATGAAAGCTTCTCTCTCACTTAACACCCTGGGCACTGGGATTGGTGATCCAGTTTAGCATTTGATTATGGCTCAAACCAGAAAAAGCTGAGCTCCTGCAACTTGAAAATTCAAAGAATAGATTATAAAGCAATAAATAATAATTCAAATAATAACTTATGTCCAGAAGTGACTTATTAGAACAGAGAAACTGACTGGTTGCTGGTATTAATTACATAGTAAATAATTTGTTTTGTTTTCCTACAGAATTCACAAGTTTTGTTTTATGGCTGAAGTAGCTAAGGAGTGATTCATAATTTGCAGTGATACAGAAGTTGGTCACTTCCAAAGCTCTTTGCCCCTCTACCCTCGGAGATTATTCAGTGATCCATAAAGACAATAAAGCTATATTGTCACATGAAGAGAACCTGACCTCCAGAGCCACGCAGTACCAAGGAAGGATGGTAGCTGCCATGTTTGTTGGTTATGCCATCTGGTGTAGGCATTTAAGTTTGGTGAACTCCAGTTATTTCTCCATATAAGTCAACAGGGGTTGGGCATGATTCAGTGGGTAAAGCGCTTGCCGTGCAAACATGGACCTGAGTCTAGATCCCTGGGAACCATGCAAGGAGAGGTGTGATAGAACATGTCCAACATCTCAGGCTCCAGGTCAAGATGGGAGACAGAGACAGGAAGATGCATGGAAACTCTCTGGACATCGAGCCTGGTGTATGCATCAGGATACCAGCATCTCTGCCTCAAACAAGGTGGACAGTGAGGGCTGACACCTGAGGCTGAACTGCCACACACACACACACACACACACACACACACACACACACACACACACACACACACACACACACACACACGACATCTGTCATGTACGACTGCTATGGAAATCAGCTGACGGTAAGCATCTTGTCAGAGACAAAGCCATTCACTGAGAACAATCATTGTTGCTGCTGCTATTGTTCTTGATGTAAATTGGAGAGGAATCTGAATTTAGAAAACAGATTGAGGGGCTGGGGATGCAGCTCAGTGCTAGAGTTCATGACTAGTATGCATGAAGCCCTGGGTTTGATCCCTTCCCCCCAAAAAAAATTAAAAAAGGAATGATTTAAGTGACTCATCTTTGGCCTCCTCTGGGCTTCAGAGTCAGGCTCAGAGCTCTGAGATCCTCACTGGCTGCTCTGTCTGAGGTACACACGGCTCTACCATGTGCTCTTGGAGGTACCAGCTGGAGTAAGGAAGCTAGCCTCAGTCAACCTCACTGGCTGTGTGGATCACGGCAATGTTAATTTATCTTATACACACCACTTCACTGTTGTGCTAGAACTTTAACAGAGCTTTGGACTTTGATTTAATCTTCACTTTGCTACAGAGGCTCACTTGGACTCAGTGCTTCCGAGGCAACGTTTAATGTGTTAGTGTCGGGTTATTAGATAATGACTGATTGGGCCTGTGTATAATTGCCTGTGTTAAAGGATAGCCTGATGCACAGTTATGGCCGCCCAAACCTTCTCACACTGCCGGGTTCCAACTAGCTAGGTATTACCCCGGGATTAGCTGTCATGTCATCTGGAAATTGAGTAACATCATGTGGCAGTAATTTATTTTATTTTAGTTTTTTACACAAAAAGTTTATGTTTCTCTAACATTCTCTGAGATCAAATTTTAGGACTCTTAAGAACCTAGAAAAGGTGATAAATACCTGTGGTTATTGTCTTGTTCCCAGCGGGGAGAACACTTTACGCGGTTGTAGACGCATATGGAGAGAGGTAGTGTATTTTTTTCCATTGTGAAAGCTATTGGTTTGGATCCATAAACATTTAGACTTGCTTCCCTGGATAGCCAAACTCAAACTGAGCATGATTTTATCTATTCATTTAGGTGAAAACATTAAGAAATTAAATTCTATTCTTTCCAGAAACTTGCCTCACAGGATTTATATTTTTTACTATAAAGCAGCTTGTTTTTGTTTTTGTTTTTTTAAAGAGCTTTTGGATTTTTTTCCTTTTGTTTTTGAGATGGGTTTTACTGGGTTGCTCAGACTGACCCTGGACTCCTGAGCTCAAGTCATCCTCCTGCCTCAGCTTCCTGAGTAGTTTGAATTCAGGTGTATTCCACTATACCCAATTGTTTTAATTACTTGTGTTATTGTTGTAGTAATAAAACATTCTGACAAGATCAATTCAGAGGAAGGTGAGGTAATCTTGGCTCACAGCTTCAGGGCTTAGTCTGTCATGGTGGGGACATCACAGGGGTGTGAGTTACACTGAACCCACAGTCTGAGAGTAATGAGTGCTGGTGCTCAGCTCAATTTTTCCTTTTTGTTCAGTCCAGGATCCCAGCCCATGGAATGTTGTAACCCACTCAGGATGCCTCTCAGTTCAGTCCACCTAATCAAGAAGATCAAGGTACCTCACGCCACACCCACAAGCTCCTCTTTGGTGAGTCTAGTTACCTGTCAAGCTGTCAATCAATATTAACCTTCACCCCAACTTTAACAGTTTTAGTAAATAATATTTTTTCCCCTCTGATATTTTTTGGTTTTCTCTTAAGAGGTTGGATGTTATTCTCTTGTTAAATACATTTAATTAAGTGATTTGTTGATGTAATGGCGTTTTAAAATTGCCACCGTGCTGTGGTGTACTGGTAAGGTTGTGAAAGGTGATTTCTGGGTACATACATTACTATCCTGTGTGACGTCACTGGGTAGACTCAGGAAAGGTAAGTGGTGGTGCTGTCTCTGCGGATTGCTTTGTGCCAGCTCCAACCTGCCACAACCCTGGATGTCACGTCATACTCCTTAGAAAAACATACATACATGTATATCTTAGGACCAAGTGAAGAGGGGAAGCATTCAGCTAAGCTGCCAACAGAGTTAAAGTGATTTGAGTCTTTTTTTTTAATTCAAGTAGGAAATTAGAGTTCTAATCAACTAACATAGTGAGAAAAGCCTTGATACTGTAGCTAGTTTTACACAGTCTATCTCTGTGATCAACACAGATAACTCTGGTTGAAATTTGAATAATAGAAACATAATTAGCTCATCCTTTTTAAGCATGTGATTGGCTGTTTGGAAACATATAGAAATGACACCATACATTTTCATCCTTCTATGTGAACTGTTGGCCAGTGAGGACTCACTGATGGTGTTCATACATAAGAGGTTAGAACTGTTGTGTGGGAATCAGAGTCACTCAGCTCACCTCAGTACATCTTCACAACTGGAGAGAACAATCTACCAAAGTTTAAGGGTTGAGCTTTAGAATCCTACATCCTGCTGTGCAGCTAGCGTTTGCATCTATAGGCCAAAAGTCATGTAATGCCCCCAGGGAAATAGCTAACGGGGAGTTGATGGTTTTAGCATAATCCATCCCACTCCTGGAAAAAAATTCAAGATAAACCTTATCGGTGATAGGTCAACAGGATTTTTATAGTCACGTGTATACATGCATATATTTTAATTTTGTCTTTTCTTCCAAAATCTAGTACTGAAAATTCATTTTAGAAAATATGTTTAGAACATAAAAATTTAAAGACACAGGAAAAAATGAATCAATTGTAATCTCACCATGAAGAAGTTGTTTCCTCACTTTTGGCATCGTTCCCTTGTATATTCTTAAAGGCATTTGAGCATATTGGTGAACTCATATGGATTTTTATTTTTGAATTTTATTTGCAATGCACATCATCCCCAAACTATTTCCTTGTGTAATAAAAATTCATTCTCACCCTATCCATCAGGCTCATCTTCAGTATGGTCCCTCATTTTCCTAAACCACCTCTAATTTTAGGCGTTTGAATGCCTCCCCCCCCCCTTTGTTATAAACAATGCTCAGGGAAGTCTCTACAGATGCCTGGGTCCTGCGTTGATTCCTTAGGAGGCAGTTCTAACTCACCTTTAGCAGAGGCGGCTCCACCTCTCAGCAACATTACACGTCAAGATTATAATGTTTGGGCTTCACTCATTTCATAGGCTGAAATGTATCATTTTAATTTACCTCCAGAGTACCAGGGAAGTTGCATGGTTTTGTCTGCTTATTAGCCATCTTCATTCTTTTGCTGCGAGTTATCTGCTCATCTTTTTGCCAGTTGAGTACTTGGTGTTTTAGACATGATTTTAATGGATTTGTTCTTTGACGGTCTCACACACACATGTAGAACATTCTGGTTTCTACAGTCCCCCTTTCTTATTGCCCTCTCACCCCTGAGCATGGTAAGTTCTGCGCGTGGCGAGAGTACATATTCATCTCCCATATGCAGAGCATATATTTCCCTCAATTTATTGCGTTTTAAAATCGCAGCTGGCATATTCTTATGATGTATGAGAGTAGCGGTGTTTCTTAAGGTCAGCTCTATTTATGGTTCCCCTTTGCAGTTTCTACCCTTGGATTTAAGTGTAACAAGTTCCTCTTTCCCTCAGATCAAATTCTGACATGCCTTCTTTTGCCTTTTCTATTTTTATTTCTAAAGAATATTTAATGCCTCATTCCGTGTGATTTCAACTGAAGGGCAGAGATACAACTTAAGGATACAGATCATTTCAACTAATCTCTATCAAATTATCCTAAGACCAGTTATAGAGCAATGTTTTTATTTTCCATTCACTGTGAATTGCTAGCTTCTGCATATGTAACCGTGTAGTAAAGCGTGTTCTGAAGTTTTGATTTTGTTCCACCTTTCAGTCTAGATTTGTGTTGACACTGCTTTAATTTGATGACCACAGGCATATCACCCCAAAACTTTAATCGTCATGTGCTCCATTATCACCCTCATTTGAAAATTAGATGACATAATAGTCAGTTTTTTCAAATGACTTAAAAATCAACTAAAAATAAGTGACAACATGTTCTGTTTTGATTTTGACTGCTGTTGCGATTATTGATTAGTTTTGAGAAAATTATCATCCGGACACCATTTTAGTATAAATATTAGTGAAGTCAATTCACTATTAAAGGAATCTGAAGTTGAGAGGTAGACGGAGCCCAGAGCATTTTAGAACAGCTTTGTCAAACTGAGCTCTGAGGGAGTTTGCTGCCAGCCACAGTGACGAGCAAGCCTCACAGGGGTGTTGGAGGATCAGGAGGACTGTGACGGTTGATACCTTTTAGAACATTAAAACATGTACAGTTAAAAAGTTAGATTACCAAGATGCCTAAAGCACAAATCCCCACATACGAGCACACCAGGGACCAGACTCTGCAAACGCCCAGTGATTTTCATTTCCTTTAACGTGGAAATTTATAAACTGTACTCATTCTCCATCTCATCCTTTAGAGAATCAAATTGTTCAATTTTATTTTCCCTTCCCGTTGCAGATACAGTTCACTTACAAAGCCCCAAACTTTTTAATACTGCAAAGAATGCCTTAGATTTTATAAGCAGGAGGTCTGTCAAGCAAATTGCCCTTGGCAGGAAAGCAGATCATATATCTTGGGCTTATCTGCCTCTTCAGACTGCACACAGCCTGAATTGCCCTGGGGTGCAGGCAGAGCTCTGCAGTCCGCCTTGTGCTGTCTAGGCTGGGGCCGCCTGGCCCAGGGCTGTTGAGGAGGGCTGGCTCTATGCAGTCTGTAGTTTAGGAAGCTCTGCTCCTCCCCACCATTGATGACTTTCTGCTGTGATTTTCAAACTGCCTACTACTGTTTATTTGGAATCTAAACATCTGGGAAGCTTTAAAGACCCAATTTGTTGAGGGCACAGTCTGTGCTCTGATTTAATGTGCACGAGACACACAACATGTAAACATGTTGATAGCAGGATTTATTAAAATGTAACTATTGCAATATAATCTGGGACCCGGGCAATTAAGCTCAGTTTCCAGTGGTACCCTATGTGATGGAGTTTGAGGTTAGCGAGAGATGAAGATGTTCCTGGTTTAACCCTGGCCTTTTGCAAATGAAGGGCTGGAGTCCGAGGAAGCTTGCTTTTTCAAGGACTCTTGCTTTTTCCATGCCATGTACCAGTTGGTGGCAGAGCTGGGCACAGGAGGGGATCCTGCTTTTTAACGTCTCCCTCTTGCTGTTTGGACGGAGTACTCTGCCAATGAGGACATCAAAGTGATGCGGTGGTGAGAGAGAGAGTCGGAGAAGCCTGGCTTGCACGTGGAGCAATCCCAGCTCCTCTGGGAGCTGAAGCAGGAGGGCCACAAAGACGAGGCCCAGCTGGGCAAGTAGTTTAGGGGCACCTATTTCAAAGCAGAATGAATAGATCAATTTATCAGCCATCCATCAGTCAATAAGGGGCGGGGATATGGGGAAGTGTAGATTAGTGGTAAAGTACTTGGCTCCCATATAGAGGCCTGAGTTGAATCTTCAGTCCTGGGGGAAAAACAGAGCATGCTGGTCAGTCTAGGGATACAAAGGCCATAGCAGCAGCAGAAGATGCTAAAGACATGAAGATCTGTCAGTCACGAAGCTCAGCCTCTGGGTGTCCGAGAGAAGCAGATGCCACAGCACATGGGAAAACAGGTCTGCCTTTCCTCTTAGGTTTTGGCTATCGTCTTTTGCATTTGTTGGAACGTATTGACTAGACATAAATGCTTTTATTTAGGTTCTCAATGGAAACACCAGCTCTTGGAGGTATTGTTGGCTTCAGTATGTGAATGTCGGGCTTCATTCATTTCCTCCATCTGACTGATCAGTTCCACAGATCGGTCGTTGTTAAAACTGGGGACAAACAAGACGTGGCCAAAATCTCTGCCTGGGTTTTTCTAGAATCTTCTCATTCTGCTCAAGCTCCTGCTGTAACCTTAACTTCAACAACTTCAGTTTCCGTTCATCTTTGCCAAGAACCCTAGATCTGACAATTCTGACTTTTTAAGAGTCTCCTAAACGTGGCTAGTTTTGACTTCTGTGAGTTTTTGCCCAGGTTGCCGCTTTTCTTGGAACACCAGTCAAACGCTGTATTCTCACAGATGACTTCTGTCTTGTCTCTTCTGGCCTTTACAGCCATGTCCACCATACCTGGATTCTTGTATCATTTGGACTTGGTTCTCCAACAGCATTCATTGTGAGTCCAGGGAAGGTGGTAAGGATGAGATTTTCCTCCTAAGTATCCCCAAGACTAATAGGCTATAGAAGGGGCATAGATAAACTGAAAAAGAAAAAAAAAACATCAGCTGAGTATCTAGGGAGGGAGAGAGTCATCCTGAAATGCCGGTCCCAGCTCTTGTCACAGACGGGTTCGTCATGGCTCCCTCCCTGTTTGTTCTTGAATTCTCATCACTGAGGTAAGGATAGCCTTAGGTTGTCCCAGCTTCTCTGGCTATATTTCATGATCTCTTTCTCTTGAATGACCTCACTTCTCTTTCAGGACTGGAGACTTTTGTTTAAAATATATGTATATCTACATATCTATCTCTCAGTATATATGGTTTCTCCTCAAATTGTCCCAGGTATTTACTTTCATCATCTATAATGATGATTGTGAGAATAATAAATCAGGCAGGCAGGCGGAGCTGAGTAAATAGTCTGCTAGAGGCAAAGTAGAAATGTCTCTTCTCCAAGCTTATAACTCCTAATGACATCTCTCTATCGTAACTTGTCATCTCTCCTTGTCAAGCACTGGGCCTCTGCTCTCTTCTCCCATCAGTCTATGGGCTCAGCTTTACATATTTGCATGCATGGCATTAAATAATACAGTATCTCATATACAGTAAAGCCACAATAACTGTGAGTAGGATATTGAAGAAATTTGAGATTTTCCTAAGCAGTTTGTAAAAGGTGAGGTCAGCTTTATCCTTTGTAATTTCTCTCTCTCTCTCTCTCTCTCTCTCTCTCTCTAAATATATATATATATATATATATATAAAATATATGTACACACACACATATACATATATCTGTGAGTGTGTGTTGAACGGGTATGTGAACATGTCTCTGTGGCTGTCCTTGCACATGTTGGCTGTGGAGGCCAGAGTTTGACTTACGTATGCCTTCTTCTTTGATTGCTCTCAATCTTGTGAGACAGTGTCTCTTTATTTTATTTGTTATTTATTCTTTGAGACTTTCATATAATTTGTTTTTATCATATTCTTTCCTGTTCCCTAACTCCTCCCAGATTTTTTCTCCCTAAAAACCACTACCATCACTACCACCACCACCACCAACACCACCACCACCAACAACAACAAAGAGTTATTAAAAACCATGAAGTCTGATTTGTGTTGGCCAACTACTTCTGAGCAGGGGACCTGCCCTGGAGTGTGCCTGATATAACCAATGCCGCTCCCCTGAAGAAAACTGATTTTCTCTCTCCCAGCAGCTGTCATTTGTGAAGGGGTGGGACTTGGTGCCCATTTTCCCTCCTTCCTGTGGAGGTTCTGTCTGGCTTGAGCCTGTGCGGGCCTTGTGCATGCTGCTAGTCTCTGTTCACGTGAGTGTTTGCCTTGCTATGTACGGAAAATGCAGTTTCCTTAAAACCATTTCTGACTCTTATAATCTTTTTGTCCCTCAGACACGGTCCCTCTCTCAAGGCTCAGGGGTCAGTGTCTCTTATTGAACCTGGAGTTTACTGTTAAGGATGGATGGTGGCCAGTGAATCTCCAGGATTTGCCCATCTTTGCCTCCCCTGTGATGGGGTTAGAGATGCCGAGCTGGTCCCCATGCTTGGCAATAAAGTACTCTGTCCATTAATCCATATCCCAAAGTCCCCCCATTAATTTTTCATTGATTTTTTTCTTTAGTGTTAGATAAAATGATATTCTAGGTACTCAGACAACACAGTAGCACTCCTGTTCTCTACCTTAGAACTTCTAAATTTCCTTTTGCTTGTTACCTCGACTTGGTGTTTGCGTAATGTGTGGGATTGTGAGTATCTGTGCTTTCTATTTAAGGTGACAAGTGACAATTTCTTCTATGGGGAAAAGGTATGATTTTTGAAACTGTGGTTTGCTGAAGCTGGTGAAATGTATTGGTTTTGTTGACAAATTGTCTTGGTCTAAACTGCTGACATTTCTCAGCCTTCTACTGGATTGCACAATATTATGCAACTTTATGTGGAAACCAATGAGTTTATTAGTGATGAGTGTGTGTTTGTGGCTACGTCCGTGTGTGATAATAGACATCTTCTGTGGGTACTTACAGCAATAATGACAGCACTGTTTTTCAGTTCACTCTTTACCATAAACAATGTCATTATTCATTCCGGTAGGGGCATGTAACCTCAAAGAATGTCGCAAGAGTGGTTTGCTGAAAAGGAATAATGGGCAGTGGGCTCCGAGTAAGTCTCCACTGGCAGGGCTGTGTGATATCTGAGCACAGGGCTTCTCCCATGTTGGTGGTCTACGATATTTCTATTTTAAATCAGTCACATCCAACACTGCTTTGCCCTTCAGATCCAGGAGTTTCCATTGACTAAATACAGCAGAATATTTTTCTGGAGTCTACCTTAGTCACTCATGGGGTCATCTTGTGATTCAAGGAATAGCTTGGGTGAGGAGTGGCTCCTGCTTCGCAGAGTACACAGTCTGATATTTGACTATACGGGTGGCTAACTCAACCCACAAATGTCAGGAACCCTGAAAGCTGTGGAAAGCAAAATAGAGTTGAGCTGAGAAATCGCTTGAATGACTGGGCTGGATGTGGGGTGAGGAGAATATGAAAAACATTGTGGGAGATGAGCACTGGACTAGCAAATGGAAAGACTAGGAGTTACTTAGAAAGGCGTAGACAGTGCATTTCAGTTGGTATGGCTCATACATGAAGTCAAGGAGGAAGGAGCAAAGTGTTGTGGGAAGGGAAGGGAAATGAAACCGTGAGATAAGCAGTCCAGCTAAAATTCCCCCAGGGGGAAATGACAATGTCTCTACATCACTCAACAGTTTTAGGTGAGATGCCAAAAAAGTGACCAGTTCAGTGGACATTGGTTAGATGGTAGACAGAGGCAAGTAGAAACTGGCCCTGCTCTGAAGAGCCTCAGGCAGCCAGAGACAAGCTGAGGGGTCATTTCAATGGCTTGAGGACATGCTGGCCTTCGGGTAAAGTCTGGATCTCAGGGTTCAACCTGGTCTAGTGCAGAGCAGCAGGCAGTGTGGACCCTGGAGGAGCATAGATTAATCTTGGAGGGGCCACAAAACTCACTCCTTAGGAAAGCCTACATATACAGCAAGGGAATGTGAAGCTTGTGAGAAGTTTCCATGGGGGGAGGGTTGCTTCTGTGGGTCATGGGGGCTTGTGAGGGGTTTGAAGGATGAGATTTTAGAGTAATCTTTCCAGCATGAGAAAGGGTCAGGTGAGGGCAATGGCAGCTAATTGTTAAGAGCCCATTCATAGGATTGGCTCTGAGAACTTGATAGGATACTGCAGTAGAATTAAGAGGAGGGGTGGGTACCAAATGTGCTGTTCATGTAAACTTCTGAGGATTTGAGAACTGTGAAGACATGGAGGAACGCTGAGATGGAAGAAAAGGATAACCACAAGCCTAGTGGCTTTGATGGCTGAGTTTACACTGTCCACAGCTCACTTTGGGTGTGACAAACTGAGCTCAAAGGGCCCCTAAGACATCTACAGAGGCCTGGATGTAGATCTACTGAATACCCCCACCTGTGGTTTGGACTGTTGGTTGACTGGAGACCTCAGGTCTGGTGCCCATGACATCCCTCACTGGTACTCACTGACTAGGGGTTGACCCATGTGACTTCTACTTCCTCCTCTGCACATAACCATAGAGGCAGGTGCTATGAGGATCAATCTAGAGAGGAACATGAAAGACCATGGGACACTGGTTCCTAGTGGGTGACATCTCTCTCTTCTTGGCTGTTTCCAAGGGCATGGGGGTGGTGGTAGTGGGACTCAGCCCCAACGACTCATCTTCCTCTGTAAATTCTAACAGAGCAGACACCTCCACACCAGCAGGGGTGACTCAGTATTTCCTAGGACTTGTGGGTTTAACATTGAGTCAACATTATTCTAACACCTTTTTATGCTCTTCATATTTACAGCAGACAGTAAGTGGCAGACAGTGGGACAGAACCACAAGGGGCTTCAAGGCCAACAGAGTTCTTTCTCAGGGCTCTAAGAAAGCCACAGTGAGATCCCTCCCGCCTGGTAGCTATAAGAAAGTACTTGAAATGTGTTGGCATAGCTACCGTTTCTATTAAAAATAGAAGGAATAATAAATTCATAGTGAACATCTTTAGAGAGATATGGGCTGTAGTCATGTAAGTGTGAAAGTCAAGAGAAGGTAAAAAACACCCCTCTATTCACTTCTCCCCTCCCCCAAAGGAAAACAACAACAAAGACCCAACTGCCATGAGCCACTGTGACTCAGAGGTCACCAACGGGAAGAAACATATAAATTAGAGGAAAGTTCCTCAGCGTCCCTGAAAGTGATTAGCATTATTTCCTGTTGGTGTCCCCGACAGAGCTGACAGTGGCCCAAGGGGACCTCCGTGGATCTAGAAGAATCCTGAAATTTCATGTAGATTTTTTTTTTAATGGTGGAAAAACCAAGCAGAGGCAAAACAAGAAAAGAAAGCTCTCCCTCCCCTCTTTTTTTAATATAATTTTCAGTAGCACAATGCGTTAAAGTAAGGCATATTTTCCTCATAGTAATATGGCTTCAGGACATGATTTAGATGGAAAATTTAAGTAAGATTAATGCAATTTATTATCCGACAGGATATCCCTACAAACCACACTATTTGGCTGAATTTTAGATTCCCAATCTAATATTTCAGATGAGATTTCCAGATGGGTGTCTTATTCCTCTATTAGTTTAGTCAGGGTGATGGAGAGTTTGTAAAACAGGGGAGGTTAAACTAGTTTTAACACTTGATTAATCATTGAAATTACGTTGTTACTGCTCAAGTCCACTGGCTGTTGTTTATTAAGGAGCTCTGTAAGACCCAAAGCCAACACAAACTGCGGGCACTTTTCCAACTTGGCTAATTTATTTGATGACTTCTTCAAAGGGATATATATTTTTTTAAGTAGTAGATTTATGGTTACATTGAAAGGCTGCTCCAAGATTGCTGTTTGCTTTGCAAAATACTAAAGTGTGGGACTGTAACACTTAAAAGGAAAATAGGTATGGGTATACATTACACACACACACACACACACACACACACACACACACACACACACACACACCCCAAACATAACACTCAATTCTAATTTCCTGAAACATTATTGGGCAGAAAAATCTTTAAAAACAAATTGTATGATTAATTGTCCGAGCCGTTGCTACTTCCGCCCGGGGACAACATGAAACTCTGAGGTAACAAACCACACATATACTCTGCCATCTTTTTAACCACTGGCCAGCCAATCAAGGGAAGTGAATGCCAGTGTGCCCAGTGAAGCTGTTTGAAAAGGACCTATGAGCAGGGGAAGAGGCCCAAGTGAGCTCAGGCTTGATGTAGAGTTGCGCATGCGTACAGAGGGAGGCCTGGGTGCAGACACTGGACAGGGCTCCAGACCAGAGCTTCTTTTGTGGATATGAAAATTTCCTGAAGTCTGGGCTTGGTAAATTGATTACAATCTCTTCTCAGAGACCTATCAGGAGCAAACGAGTGAGTTGCAGACATAAATATGAATTCCAGAGCCCAACTCATAAATGAATTCCTAAATGCTGACCGAGCCAGAACCGAGCATTGGAAAACCACTTGGCAGGAACCATTAGTTTCAAAATGAGATGAACTGCTCTATTTAGCTCTCATTGAAAACTTTACAGAAACGCCAGATTTCCATAAACATAGGTTTCCTGGAGTTTGCAAGGCTTTGATTAACTGGTGGACAGGAGTCTCGCAAACACAGATTTTTGTGTTATATTCAGCCTGGATGGATTTGGGAGCTGGAAACCAACACAAAGTAGCCCCTTGCCTTTCTGGGACGTCAGCTCTTCCCTGATTTCCAGAAGGCTCCTTTTGTTATAAGGAGGTTGGCAAATTAAGAATTAGTCTAGGGTTTAAAAACGCAGTTATAGATCATATTCCTGTCATCTGTGCCATCATCCGTTAGGCCTTTTATGACTGATTGACAGCCCGCTGCTTTATGGTTTGGCTTTAATGCCCCAAAGGAATGAGAGAATTAAAAAATACACTTCTGTCTCTACTGAGAAAGTCATAAAGTTGTGGCTTCGACTAAGTAAAGAGATTGCTTGCAAGACATATTTTAGTTTTTAAATGTGTTTTCATTTTTCTTCTTACTGCCATATTTCTCCATTGATCCTGGCACATCAGACAGGGATCTCTAAAATCTGTGCAGCTTACATCCTCAGCACCAAAGAATCCTTTCCCCGCCTCCCCTCCTCCTCCTCTTCCTCCTCTTCTGGCTTCCGTGTTCAAGACAATAAAAACAAAATAAATTTGAAGAGCAAAGAGCCAGTTTTCTGTGTCCTAAAAAACTGCTCCCTTCCAAGCAAGCGAGTTTGTGGGCCAGGAACGGCTTGAGTTATGACATGGATTTTGTGGCCTCCGTAAGCTTCTTCCACATTTTGTTCTGTGCTGATTGTTTTCCATGGGCCTTTAGATGACAGAGATTATGCAAGAAGAGAGGATGAGTTAAGCTGGTTGCTGTTGGCTTTAGAGGAGTTGAAACTTTCAGTGGGAGGACTGAGGGTTGTGGAGAGGCCAGGGACAACTTAGCGTGGGGTTCTGACAGCACTCAGGCAAGCTGGAGAACCAGCGAGACAGCTCAGGAGGCAGGAGTGCTTGCTGGACAAACATCGGGACCTGAGTTCAAGTTCCCTAGACTCAAATAAAAAACAGAGTGTGGTTCTGTTTGTGCCTTCAACTCCAGCACCATGGAGGGGATGGAGGCAGGGGGATTACTGGGACTTGTTGACTGCCATCTTAGCTCTAGGTTCAGTAAGAGAGATCTGTCTCCCGGGGATAAGGTGGAAAGTGACGGAGCAGGGCACTCAACATCTTTCTGTGGCTTCTGAGTACACAAGCATGCATGTTTGTGCCCCCTCAAACCACCCCCCCCACACACACACACAAAGGGAAGGAGTGGGGAGGGAGAGGAAGGGAGGGAGGGAGGGAGGGAGGGAGAGCAGCTACCAGCACATTTGACTTTAGTTTTAATCTATTTCTGGATAGTAGAAACTCATATGCTTGTCTGAATGAACTGCATCTTACCAGAGAGTGTTCTAAAATGTCAGCTCTAGTTACATGAGTGACATAGAAGCCATCTTCAGACAGGCAAGATATCAGTTTTCCTATAAAGTATCTGGCAGCATGAGCATCCCCAGGGTCAGGAAGAGCTGGGTTTAGCCCAGGAAGAAGAACCAAGAAGCACTCCCTAGAGCTGTGTTTGCAGGATGTCATTTTAGAGCTGCCAGTATAATTCCATACATCCAGTGTTGAATTCAGGGTTTCCATGTAGTATCCTGGCAAGAGACTGAGACGCAGATCTGCTTCCCTCTTCCCGCATCCTCTTTCCTCCTGTCTTTAGTGACACACTGTGAGGTTAATCAGAGTCAAAACAATCCAAGTGACCCAGTGCTTCTTTCCAAGTCCTATCTTTGTCTTCTCTTTTATGAGTCAGTTGTGGGAGACACATTTCAAAGGCATCAGGTGAGCTCTTAGAAATGGGCCCTAGCCTATAGAAACCGGCATCATTTGCATGCTTGTGAGGGCTTGTATGCAGTGAGGCCCAAAGAGGCAGAGCTGAGTGGCAGCTTCTTTTGGACTTACTACCTGATGGGACAGTGGAGACCCATCCTTGCAGCCTTCTCCCACCTCTTTTGGAGCACCTTGAGAAATCTCATTCCTTCCTTCGAGTGGGGACAAGGTGCTCAGGACAGAGAGTTTTGTGGAAAGACACAAAGTGTACAGCAATTGTGTATTAAAGGGGGCTGAGATAATAAAAGATGGCAGGTCCCTCAATGGCCAGTCTGAATTTGCATTTTGTCATTGTTACCATTCTATTGCTATGAAGAGATACCATAACCAACACAAGTTACAAAAGAAAACATTTAACTGGAGCCTTGTTTATTGTTTCAGAGGATGAGTCCATGACCATTATAGCAGCAGGCAGGTAGGCAGGCATGGTGCTGGAGCAGTAGCTGAGAGCTTACATTTTATTCACAAGCACCTAGCAGAAACTTCAAAGCCCACCCCTAGTGACACACCTCCTCCAACAAGCCACACCTCCTCCAACAAGCCAGTCAGTCCCCCAAAAGGCCACATTTCCTCCTAATCCTTCCTAAATAATCCAACACATGGGAACCAAACATTCAATTCTGTGACCCTATGGGGGCCATTCTCATTCAAACCACCACACCTCTCCCATGAGGGGCATTTTGCCTCCGGGGATTCTACATGGATGCCCTTTATGTGGCTTGGTCATTTCTTCTGTGGAGTCTAGGAGGCTTGTATGTTCAATCCTCCATTTTCCCTGAGTGGGTCTTATCAGGTGCTACCTGGTGGCCACTTAAAAATAGTGTGGTCGGCCACCATCACTTCTCCTGGTGACTTCTATAGTGTATTTTCTTTCTACACATTGGGTCAAGCAGCTTGGTTCTCTTTGTCATCTCTCAGCCATTTAATTTTCTTCTGAGTTCTCCTCAGTCTCAGCCCCGTACTTGGCACCAGGAATGCAATGGAAGTTGTAATCTGCAGAGGAGACAGGCCTTTTCAATTCTCCCCCAAAGAACTGTACATTGCAAGGCCATTTCTAGGAAGGCAAAATATTTGGCAGGCCGTGCAGTGCCTAGTCCGGAAGGTCTGAAGTAGGACAGAGAAGCTGTCTAGAATTGGAAGTAGCCAGATGAAGAGGAGAGTGGAGGGGTTCTGGTTAGAGAATCTGGTTTGTCAAAAGGATGTGGCAGCCAGAGTCATACTGGGATGTATAGGTGTGCAAGGAGCAGGGAGCGTTTGTCCTCCATCCCTTCTGAACATCGTCACTTCAGCACTTTATTACCAGGGTATCACATCTATTTAATGACAGTTTACCTATAGAATCAAGACTCTCAGTGTACTTCCTTACTCATTCTACCCAAATAAGTCAGTGGAAGGGGGGTGTTATGGTTTGAATCTGAAGTGCTCCCCACAAGTTCATGGTTTGAATACCTGTTCTCTACTTTGGGAAGTTTTGGGGCCTTTAGGGGGCGGGACCTGGCTAGTAGAAGTAGTACATAGTGGCCAGCCTTTAAAAAGCTACACCCAGTTCTTGGTTCCTGTGTTGCTCTTGATGCTTTTTGGTTCTCTGTGATGTAAACAGACCCTGCCACATGCTCCTGCCCGCCTGCTATGAGCTAAGCTGTTCCTGTTGCCATGCCTCCTCTGCTGTGATTGACTGAAACACTGACATTGTGAGCCAGAGCAAAGTGGTGCTGCTGGGTGTTGTTTCTGTCAGGTACTGTGGCCACAGAGACATGCAATAACTAACACAGAGTGCTGGGGCAGGAACACATGAGAAACAAGAAGTGGCACCTCTGCCTTCACCTTTCAGTGTTCCACAGAATGCTGCCAGATCTTGCATCATTTCAAGCTATGGCAACATGGAACGTTCAGTTAAATTAGCCTTTGAGTCTCTCTTCCCTAATATAACATAAAGAGGTCCCCTTAAGAAGCAATATCTTCATCCACTGTAGAGCCTGCCAGGTTCAAATTCATTTAAAAATATTAAGGTTTAAGCAGCATATGTTTGTATATCCTCAGCACAATGAATTGTAGTGTTTTGTTTCACATACACATTGCATAATGATCAAGTCATACAAAATGCATACATATATTTACACAATACACATTCAGCTTCACTATCAATCAGAGAAATTCAAATCCAAGCTACAGTGACATATCATCCCATTAGGATGGGTATTATCACACACACAAACAACAAATAACAGAACAGAGGGGGAAGGTAATGTGAAGAAAGTAGATTCCTTGTATACTACTGATAGAAACATAATTAGTATAGTCATTGTGGGTAGCAGTGTAGAAGTAACACACACACACACACACACACACACACACACACACACACCACTCAACAACACTCATACAATCTGGCAATCCTATTCCTTGGTGTATATGCGAAGAAAATGAAATCAGAATGTTTGACATTCCACTTTATTGTTTTTATTCCGTGATATTTAGATTTGATTAATTGCTTATTTTATCATAGCTCCAGTTCCTCTAAAACCCTCAATTTCTCATTCCAAAATTCATCTCATAGAGCATCTAGTAACATTTCCCTCTTTGATCCATAGCCCTGGAGATTGTTTTGAAGAAAGAAACCCACCCTACATGTTTGTCTCTTAGTGGAACTGAAGGTCACCTATGTCAGTGTGTTGTGTTCCCCAAATAGCTACTCACAGAACCACTTTTTAATGAGTGGGTTTTGATCTTGTTTTTAAAATAGCATTGCAGATATGGTCCAAGAAGTCCAAGGCACATCTCAAGCTGGCAGCAGGATTTTGACACCATCCACATGGTGCTGCCTTTCCAGGCATGTAAAATGCAAGAGTTAATGGGTCACAGAGACCTGCACCAAAGTTACAGAATATTTCTGAGGCTAGGTCATGTGTAGACGCATTCCTGCAGAGAGCTCCTGAATGGGCTCTATGTGCAGCTGTGAAGATGAGATCCAAGGATCAGTAGAGTTCCCAGAATATAGAAGGTACCAAAAGCATGAGGCGTACACCAAGGAAAGTTGTAGTTACTGAACGGAGCCAGCTGGAGGCCGCATGTACCCAATGCAACAGAGTTGGAGGGAAAGGGCTGTCGAAGCTTGTTGGACCTAGATAATGTTATCAAATCCTTAATTGTTGTACACGGAGCCTCAGGATTTGGTATCTGCCTTGCGGGGTTTGGGTCTTGCTTTGTTCCACCCTTTGCTTGATATACCCCCATTACTCCTTTTGGGAATTGGAATGCCTGTTCTATGATGTTGTAGATGGAGGTGTATGACTTTGTTGTTTTAAATTTATAGGGACTCACAGAAAACAGCTTGTCTTGAGGGATTTTGGACTTTTTACAACGTTAAGATGGTTAAAGGATATAGGGACTTTGAAAGTTGGACTAAATGCATTCTGTATCATGGGCTGTTCACGAGCTTTTGGGCACCAGCCATGAAATGGTGTATTTTGAAAGTAACATTTTTGAGTGTCAGTTTGATGATGGAAGGTCTTGCAGTGGCTTATTTTTATTATCAACTTGACTGGATTTGGGATCATCTATGAGACCCTTTTGGGCATGTCTTTTAGGGAGTTTCCACAAAGGTTTAACTGAGGATTGACAGCCCACCATGAATGATAGTATCATCCCATGGCCTGAATGAAAAAGGAAAAAGGAGAAAGCCAGTTGAGTGTGAACATTAGGCTCTGATGCCTGACTGTGGACACAATGTGGGCATTATTGCCGTATGCCTTCCACCATGATGGATTTATCCTCTGGAACCATAAATTGAAGATGCTCTCCTTTCAGTGAGTTGCTCTTGTCAGATGCTTTGTTTCATCATGTGAGGAAACAAATATATATGATCTATATATACATCATATATATTGCTTTGTTCCAATATATATGATATATATATGAGGAAACCTAATATACATGATCTTTATTCTTCTGATATAGGATAGATGCCACTTCCTGGAGTTTTATATGAATGTAGGTGTATGGTAAACTACCTTTTGAAACTGCCTTTGTTCAGCTCATATGATTGCTTGGACTTTTATCTGACTTGTATATATTGAGAGTTAATTTCCTTGTATTGTGGAGTTGTATTCCATTCCAAGAACCATGCAAGAGTTTGTTTTGCAGCATGTTTATCTATTCATATCTTAATTTAGCTCTACATTTTTGGTATTATAAATAAAGCTTCTATAAACATTCATGTACAAAGGTTTGTGTGAGCATACAGCTATGCAGCATTTACCAACAGGGATATTCTTTGAGAAAAGTGTCACGAGGTAACTTAGTCATTGAGTGAACATCATTGGGCTCATAACACATGTTAAAGTGACTGTGCTCTCACTAGTCCACAGTCTTATGGGATTGTTATTGTGTATGTGATTTGCTGGCAATGAAAACACTTTTATGTAATGATGAGTGTGTTTTTATTTCTCTTAGATAAATACAAAGAAATGATATGTCTGCTATTATAAGTGAACGTGTAAATAAATGTTGTCTAAATGGCTGTATAATTTTACATCTCCTACATTCCCACTGTATGAAGATTTCAGTTCTTCCATACCTTGCTAAATATTTGCTATTATGAGACACAAAAATATTGGTCAATTTAGTGGCTGCATAGTGATATGTCGTCGTGATTTTTAGAGAGCATTTTCGTATGTATGCTAAGTGGCTGACTTGATAGTTACTCTCCTGTTACAGTAATAAAACACCATGACCAGAAGCAGCTTATTGAAGGGAGAGTTTATGTGGACTTACAGTTACAGAGGGATGAGAGGATCATGGTGGGAGGCACGGCAGCAAACAGGCAGAGAGGCAGGAATAGGAAGACGAGAACTCACATCTTCAAATGCAAGCCTGAGGCAGAGAAAGCAAACTGGAAGCAGGGAGAGGCTGTAAACTCAAAGCTTACCTCCAATGATGTACTTCCTTTATCAAGGTCACACCTCCTAAACCTCTGCAGATGGTGCTACCAACCAGAGACCAAATGTTCAAGGACCCAAGCCTCTGGGGTACTTTTCTCATTCAAACCACCACACCATAAATAGTGTAGGAAATAAATCCAAAGACTAATAACTAGGAATCAACAAAAGTTTCTGTACAACAAGGTAAAAAAAAATCAGGAGAGTGAGGAGACACACTACGGAATAGGAGGAAAATCCTTGCCAGCCATGCATACCACAGGCGATTAATACTTAGAATCCATGGAGAACTCAAAAAACTAAATACTAAAACATACCAGTTTAGTCTGTAAAGGGGCTAATGGATTGAACAGACAGTTCTCAAAGGCCAGAAATAGAAAAGGCCAAATATTATGCCGGGTGGTGGTGGCGCATGCCTTTAATCCCAGCACTCGGGAGGCAGAGCCAGGCAGATCTCTGTGAGTTCGAGGCCAGCCTGGGCTACCAAGTGAGTTCCAGGAAAGGCGCAAAGCTATACAGAGAAACCCTGTCTCGAAAAACAAAAAACAAAAAACAAACAAACAAAAAAAGGCCAGTTATTACTTGAAACAGTATCCAATATCCTTAGCCACCAGGAAAATGCAAATTAGAACTGACGGGAGAGTCCCTCTCACCCCAGGTAAAAGTGAAATCAGATGCTGGCAAGGATATGATAAGAAATGAACCCATATAAATAGGTGGTAGGAATACAAACTGATCTAGCCACTGTGGACATACATGTGGGGTTTCCTTCACAATCTGAAATGTAGAACGGCCATACAATCCACCTATAGTACTCCTGGGTCTATATCCGAAGGATTCTTAGTCAGCATTCTGCAGAAAGATTTGCAAATCCCAGCTCATTGAAATACTATTCACAATAACTAATTGTGAATGGTTAATGCTGACTGTCAACTTGACAGGATCTAGAATCACCTAGGAGATGGCCTCTGGCATGTCTGTGAGGGATTTTCTTGATTGGGTGGAGGTGGGAAGATCCACCCTGATTTTAGGTGGTAGTATGCCATGGGGTGGAGTCCAACACTGAATGAAAAGGAGAAAGTGAGCTGAGCACCAGCATTCACCTCTCCCTGTTTCCTGACTGCAGATTCAGTGTGACCAGCCGCCTCACACTCCTCCCTTCACGCCATCTCCACCATGAACTGTGCCTTCAAACTGTCAATCCAAAACAGATCTGTCTTTCTTGAGTTCCTTTTGTCATGCACTTTTTCATAACGACGGGGAAAGTAACTGATGGACCAAGACTTGGAACCAGCCTAGAGGTCCTTTAAAAGAAGAACAGATAAGAAATATGGCCTATAAATACATAATGGAAGTTGATTTAGCTACAAAAAAAATGAAATTCTGACATTTTCAGGAAAATGGACAGGACTGGAGACCACTATGCTAAGTGAAATGAGCCAGCTCAGACTAATATATGTTTCTATACAGACTCGTGTGTGTGTGTGTGTGTGTGTGTGTGTGTGTGTGTGTGTGTGTGTGTGTGTATGGATATACACTTATATACATATGTGTGTGTGTGCATATGGCACAGAAGTAGAAAGGGGATCTATGAGAAGAGAGGAAGCTCTCTAATGGGAAGGGGAGGGTCAACAAGAGAAGCTAATGCACACATATCTCAAGAAAGCAGGCAGCATGATTATTTGGGACTGGACCAGCAAGATGGGAAGAGAAGGGGTGGGGAGGGTAGTAGGAGGGCAAACAAAAACAAAGTCTAATTATATATATCATATATATATATCTTTATGATATATATTGTATATATGTGATTACATCACAATGATGCTCGTATTTTTGTATGGTGACCAAAATATTAATACAAGCATAAATAAATACTTCTTAAAGACTTTTTAAAGTTATTTTTGCTAGAAGTACTCCTTTGAATTTTCATCTTTAGAATTTTAGAGTTGAAAATTTTTAGAAGATATTATGGATTTCGATCTGTATGATCTTAGCATTCAGTATTTTGGGTTTTGGGAACTTATGGGCCCTACCTCTTTTAAAGCATCTTGTCACTATCTTACCATAACTGTTGTCTACGATCTTTGTAAGTCATTTATGCAACTTCTCTATCATGGTCCACTCTGCTTTCTTCTGGTGTCTTATGTGCTTGGAGCTTAAGTATAGAAGTTTTGGTGGTTTTATATAGTGATTTCATTCTATGTGTCCTTCTTAGCTCTCTTCTCACTGACTGGTTCATTCTTTGACCTAACTCTGCATTCATGGTAATTTTATATGTGATCCTGGACTTGATAATTTACCTTATCTGGTGCTATAACTACATACTTAATATTCCTTTTGTTACTTCTGAACTTTGTGCTGGGTTGTAGTTGTTAGTTGAAATTAGTCTAATCTCTCAGCAGCCAGTTTAGATGCTTTGTTGGATGGATTTAGAGCAGGTTTTAGTCTATGGTTCATGTGCACTAACTTCTAAGCCAATACTGTCTTGAGGACTCTGTTCACTGTCTCCTAGGCTGTGAGGTCTCTCTCCTCTGAGGGGAAGAACTACTGCTGCCTCTGTTGCTGCCTTGGGATTGTTCTGCCTGTGACTTCTTCTTTCCTTGGCCTTGACAGGTTCTTCATAATTTCTTGCTAACTAGTCCTCAGCTAAGGACCAAGGGCAATGTGCATGTCTAGGCCAGTGCTCTCTCTTGTACTCTTCTTTGGACCCCTTTCTTTGGGCCCCTTCTATATGAATTCTAGGCACTCAGACCCCTTGAACTTTGTTTGGCTCCCCCTTGCTTGGACACTTTCCTAGAAACTGCACGGAGAGTAATGTGGAACACATACAGGGTCCACCGTGTTTGATTTCCTTCCCCGATGGATGATGCTTCTACTCTGCTGCATCTTGTCTGACATCCATCATTTCATCTATTTCCCCCTTCTCACTGTTTAAGTCAGTCTATCTTCTCTGTTACTCTTTTATCCCAGAAGTGGCAGTCAACAGCATTCTCCTTACTATTGAACCAGTCACTGTATATACTGCTCACAATCTGTTTTTTTCATGCATTGATTACATACCTTTATTGAGACCATGCTCTGTCCTAGGCTCTGTATTAGTTACTGAAGTTCACTAATTTTCTCACCTGCCCCTAAGAGCTGAATGATACCGTGATGTGGAAAATTTACATGTAGACAATTACAAAACGAAGTTCTGTCAAGCTTCTTAATGGTGACCAGTTCCTTTCCTAGTGTGCCTGCCTCTCTGCTATGTGACTTAGCTGCTTCCCTCCCTGCCCTTCATCAGGACTAGTCATCTGAGGTGGAAATGATATCTTGTGAGTTGTGTAGCCTGAGTCTCAAGAGACTCTGTGCCTTCCACTTTCACCCTCTTGGAATGCTGATCTGAGATCTCCGTGTAAGGACAGCAGGGTAGCTCAACACAGTACTTAAGGTCACATAAAAGAGAATCGAGTCTCCTATCTGCATTCATCAACGGTGACTAGCCTAACAGACTCTCCAGCTGACCCAGGTACAGGAGTAATCCTGGAGAAGTCCTGCAGGGCACAATCCATGCTCAATCCTTGTCACTGTAAATGAGAACAAATAATTTTCTTTAAGACACTGAGTTTTCAAGCTGTGTGTTACACAGAAAAGTTGGAGAGTAACAGACATCACATACCACCCCTTTTGAAAATTTCTATTTTAGTTCTGCCTACAAGAATGGCTGCCATCTGTGATGTCTGAGACATTCCATTTTCAGTTCATTCACATGATGGTCAATCCTTATCACATTGTATTGCCTGCCCCATAATCTGCCATTGACTAAACCAAAAACTCCTTAGGGCTGAGATCTGTTTCTTAGCTGTGTTCCTAGTGGCAGGTGTGGCAGTTAAAAATGTATTTGATACTGACATCCATTTTATTTTATTTATTTAAAATCTCCCCCCCTCTCTGTTCTTATATATGAACATGATACAAATGTGGGCCTGTACACATCATGGTGTACATGTGGAAGTCAGAGGGAAACCTTGCATGTTGATTTAAATTTTAAAGTTCACAATTTGATCAGCTTATGAACTATCCTGGGTACCTTTGATTCAACAGAGCCTTGAAATACATCGATCTTATGAAGTGTTAGGAAACATTCATTATTATTAGTCAAATTGCTGCCATATTATTTAAATGGCCACAGGAACCATGTGAGGGAGTTTAGCATTATCCTCATTTTATAGTTACAGTAGCTGAGATGCAAAGAAATGAAACCCCGGTTCAAGTACGTGAGTTTCTGAGTGGGAGCTGGGTTAAAAGCACAGATACCTCACCCCTCAGAACAGAGCATTTTCAGTAGCTGTTGAAGAGCAGGCAGGTGAGATGACTGCCAGGCAATCTCAGGAGTGGGGCCCGGAAGCCACCTGGAGCAAAGACAGCTCGGGATTCCTTTCTTCTGGTCTTGGGGGGAAATACGATACAGAGACTGTGAGTTAGCACAGGGTGGCTGGGACTGAGGAGTCTGAGACACCATGCCCAGACAACCAGACTCCTGCCACTCACAGTTAGCCTTCTCCAGGAGGACTAGAGTTGGCCCACAGTTCCCTGCTTCTGACTGTTTGACCCCTTTTCTTACTGGGCTCCATGGCTCATCTCAGTGTGCTACAAGGTCACCCAGTAGAATTCTCTCCAGGGAGATCATTTTGGGTGAAGAAGAAAAATGGGTGGAAAAATGAGCTATTTTTGACACAGTGTCTTGGGTGATCTTGATGCAATTATATTATGAGTGTGAAGTTCCTAGGACCTTCTGGGAAAAAGGCAATTTGGATCAGTCCCATGGCTATTAGAAGGACATAACATTAAAATGACAGGAAAATATATAGAGTTGGCCCCTTAGGGTTTTCTTTTTAGAAAGGACTCTGGGTCTTCCACGGCACATGTGGAAATAAATCTGTGAGAACAATAGAAAAACACAGGGGAGGAGGTCACGTGGTTCAGAAGTCTGAGAAGTTTTGATGAGTGGCTGCTCAACAAAATAATGACATCATTCAACTAATGATGATATGTTAAGAATCTTAGTGACAATTAACACATTTTTACATGGCGCTTTGTGCCGAGGGCTTATGAAATCTCAAGTTTAGGAGTCAAATAAGCATTTATGTGCACATATTCATATATGTGTGTGTGTGTGTATGTGTGTGTGTGTGTGTGTGTGTGTGTGTGTGTGTGTCATTTTGCTCACAGAATTTGCAGTTCAGTGGAGGGAGACGCACTTAAAACTAATAAGAAAAGATTGAAAAATTTGAGAAGAATAAAGGACGGACTAGGCAGGGGGTAGGGTTTTGAAAAATCAATACAATTAATGTACATCAGGTTAGGGAAATCAAAATAGGCTTCCCTAAGGAAGTAGCATTTTGGACCTGACCCATTAAGCCTTGGAGATTAAAGAAAGTAGATCCAGTGGAAACCACCTGGGTTGGTGGGAAACGTAAGAAAGAGTTCTTGAGTTCAGGGAGATCCAGTTCTAATGGGACTCTGTTCTTGTTTTGTTACCATTGCTGTGATAAAACATCCCGACCAAAAATAATTAAGAGGAGAAGGTTAGGTTCAGATGCAGGTCACAGTCCCTCACTGAGGGGAATCACGGCAGGAACTCAAGCAGGAACTTGAAGCACTAGCCATGGAGGAACAAGCTTGCTGGTTTTCTCCCAGATTATTTTTTTCCCCCCCTGAGACAGGGTTTCTCAGTGTAGTTTTGGTGCCTGTCCTGGATCTCGCTCTGTAGACCAGGCTGGCCTCGAACTCACAGAGATCCGCCTGGCTCTGCCTCCCAAGTGCTGGGATTAAAGGCGTGCACCACCACCACCCGGCTTCTCCTAGATTCTTATATAGCCCTAAATTGCCTTCTCAGGGAATGGTACCACCCACAGTGGGCTGTGCCCTCCTACATTAATGGACAATTAAGAGCAATCCCACAGACCAACCTGATCAAGGGAATTGCCCAGCTGAGGCTATCCTTCTCAAATGGCTCTAGGCTGTCCCAGGGTGACAGCTAGAACTAACTAGGACAAACTTTCAAAAAGTCTTCTATCCCCAAAAGTAGTCACAAGAGGTGAGGTCACCATCATCGCACTTGCTTCCTATGTGAAACCCAAGCAGCAATAGATCGTCTTCCTATATCCCCCCTTCAAGCTGGGGCTTCACAGCTCTGACCTGTGTCCGTTTAGGACAAACAGAGTGAAAGGACCGGCAAAGTCATTGATTATGAGGTAGTTTCTGCCATCACCCCAAGTTAACCTTCCTCGAGACTACACTGTACACAACACTAATGGCGGTGGTCCAGCATTCCCATTTTCTGTGAAGCAAACCTCGATTCTCAAACATTTAAAAATCTGTTCTCCAGGAAACATTTTATGAAACACCAGAGAGAATGGAGGCAGGCTGAACTGACCCAGCCCCGCAGACCACAAATTGGGCTGGTTCTGCAATGCGTCACTAACCTCTAGGGCCCAGAGACCATTGCAAACCACTCTCCGAGAACCTAATAATCGTCAGTTGTGCAAAAAGTGTCACCATTTTTTTTTTCTGGCAGAATCCTGCTCTCTTTGGCATGGGAGTGGAGGGTTGGCGGGCGGGCGGGGGCGGGGTGCAGTGCAGTGGCAGTCTGCAGTGACTCTTAGTGGGAACTGGCTGAGCATGTAATTATATCATGAGTCAAGCACTCCCCAGGGACGTAAGATGACCAGAGGAAAATGAAATAACATTATATCCCACATGAATAAAGGCACTGCTGGGGTAAGCTGACTCCCGAGAAAGAAAACTAGGGCGAAGACATTTCCCAGCAATTAAGCGTCTTATGACATGTCCCCGTGTCCCCTCTCTTAAAATGAAGGGATTATGTGGGCACGATTTATGTCTTTGCTTTAAGCTTGGAGGAACAAGTGACCAGAGATGACAAGCCACACGGATGGATAGATGACCTCGATGGCAAACAAAAAGCCTTTGAGCTGGAAGACTGCGTTGCTGGCTTCCAACAGAGCGCTGTTTGTTCAGGAAGAAGTTAGACTGACAAATGTTGTGGTAGGAGCTAAAAAATATTTTTTTCCCGGCTAAACCACTTCCAAAGGTATATTTTTATGTACCCAGGAATAGCAGCCTGTTTGTCTTGCTTCGGCTCCTTGTTTCTTTTCTGACCAACAGCTGAAGAATTAGGCTCTTTGCACTGGGCTGATGGAGGGCTGGAGGGGCTCCTGCAGTGCAGGCCTGCAGTCTCCCCACTTCCCAGATGGTAAAATTATCCAGGGGACTTTCGATTCAGCTCTCCAGAGAAAATCAGTTATAGGCACCTCCGGAAAGGTTTCGGGGTTAGAGGTGTCACAGGAATGGTGACCGCTCTCTGTGCTGTTTTCCAAAAGGAGTTATTTAACTGAACGTTTTATTTTATCTTACTTTATTTTATTTTGTTTTTGAGGCACATCTTGCTACATAGCTCAGGGGCTAGCCTGGAACTTGCTACAGAGCCCAGGGTGGCCGTGAACTCACCAACCTCCTGCTTCAGCCTCCCAAACATTACATTTAGAGATGTGTGCTGCAACCGCCTACAAAGAAAATAGGGTTGTTTTAGGCAGAAAGGGCGGGGCCAATATAAAGCTCCGAGTGGCAAAGGATAAATCAATTTTGCTGTCTCTTCCCTCAGTCTCTGGCAGGGAAACTGAGGTTTGGGGACAAAGGGCTGAATGTCAAGGGAAAAGCAAAGTGACAGTGTCCTGCTACATGTTCTTGGGGAAAGTCAGTAAAGAGAAATGCTTTGGGTTCATTTTTGATGTGTTCAGTGTTCAGTGTGGGCACGGATTTACTTGCAGTGAGTAATAAAATACTGAAGTAAAAAGGGGAGAACTATTAGATGATTGAAGGTGGGCTTTATATCCAGTCCTGAGGTGGGAAGACTCAGAGGGAGACATCCCACCCAGCCTCACCCTCAGGAGCAAGGGTGAAAGGCACTTGACATGACTGTTGCTCCCTTGTTAAAATCCCCGAGATGTTACTAATTCAGCCAATGTGGCCAGCCTGCCTGCACGAGGCTTATGTATGTAGTTACTGGGAGGTAGACCAGAACACAGTACTGATTATAGACAAAGGGCTTGCAAAAATAAAATAAAATAAAATAGTGAAGTAAACTGAATGGTAAATATGCAGGCTCTAGGTTAAGTATTCATTGTCCAAACTGAACTGTGAAATGTATTCATCTCATCTATACCTTAACGCAGTTAACACAATATTTTTAGTTCACCTGCATTGTGATTGGGACCCATCTTATGACACAAACTGTGGAATTTTCAGTGTGTGATATCATGTTGGTTCCACCGATGTTTTAGATTTTGGAACATCTCAGGTTAGATTTGCTCAACCTATACACTATCTCTTAAAAAATACTTCATTTATTTACTTATTATTATTGTGTCATGTGTGATATGTATGTGAAACTACAGGCTTGTGTATGTCCCAGGGTGCATGGAGGCCAGGGTACGACTCTCAGGAGCTGGTTTCCTCTTTCCACTGTGTGTACCGTAGAGACGGTGCTGAGGTGGTCAGTCTCTGTGTGGTAAGTACTTTATAAACTGAGCCAACTCATCAGCTTTACTGTTTCTTAATGAAAGCGTTCTAGTAAGATAATGAGTCACGTGTGTGCTCTCTTGACCTTTGTTCCAACTCACACTCGAAAATTCCCAGTGATTCTGTGACCACTTAGAATATGTCACCATCTACCCCCATCTCTTTCATGGACTGTAGTGGTTTTATTTTCACTAATAATTAAAAATTCAGTTCTCTAGATCTTGGAGAAGTTTCTTGGTTTTCAAGGTTATTGATGTGGATTTCTCCTAAGACAAGTCCCCCCCCACCTTATACTTCACATTTTCAAAGATACTTTTAAAATTGATGAGCATGTGTATTTAGCTCAGAAGTGTTTTCACCGTCCCCTGCATAGTTGTGAAATCAATGACTTGGTTTGACATTGAGGGAGTAAGGGGAGAGGCAAACAGCTTCTGAGAGAAACCACCACAGCCTGAATTTTATTGTCCCCTCCTCATAGGCTGAAGTTCTAAACCCCAAAACTCAGAACGTGACTAGTTTTGGATAAAGCATTCTCCGAGAGGCAAAATGAGGTTATTAACATGATCCCTACTCAAAAGTGGCTGACTCCTCATAAGAAGAAAGATGGAAAGACACAAATGTGCTCAGAGGGAAAATTATGTGAAGACACAGAGATTGGCCACTGACAAGCCAAAGGGAGAAACTTCCAGAAGAACCTAGCCATACTGACATTAGCTTAGACTGTCATAATCAAACACCATGCACCAAGTTACACGATAGGAATTTACTCCTTAGGATTCTGGAGGCAGAGAGCCTAAGATCAACGGACTAGCAGAAGAGACCCCACTGAGGGCTCTCTTCCAGGGTTACTAAACCTTCCTTCTTCTCATGTCCATACACAGTGGAGATGGTCTCAGCCTCTTAGAAACACTAATCTGATCTTAAAGGTGCACTCTCACTTTGCACCCTATTTCAACTGAATTTCCCAAAGGCCTTAGCTCCTTAGCAACCCACTGTGAATTAGGATTTCCCTATATGACTTTAGCATGGAGGGATACATTCATGTGGTCTGAAGAATGGCAAGCCAGTACATTTCTGTTGTCTAAGCCACCTTTGTTAGGTAGCTCAGAAGAACGGCTGCAGCTTGTCATGGTTCCAAAGTGAGGGTGACTTGAGCGCCCTTGTGGACAATGACACCTGTGGGAAGAAGCCTACAGGTCTAAGAGGGAGCAGAGGGGATTTCCTTATTCCATTTGTGGTATTATAACAAAATGCCCAATGCTGACTAGTTTAGAAAGAATAGAAACGAACTTTCTCATAGTCCTAAAGGCTGGAAAGTTCATGATTAAGGCACATGGGGCTTTTTATTGCCTATTAATATTATCACATTGGTGATTAATGTGTTTTGGAGGGGACATAACCCTGAAATAATGGGAGAAGTTGAAGAAGTAGCCATCTGTTACAAAGCAATCTTTCCCAAATGTCATGTCTTGACAAAGAAAGGCACCATGTCCCACTGTAGTGTATGGGATGGCAGTGGGACATGGTACCTGTGTGAATGTCCTTGGCTTTGCCCTTTCCTCTGTCACTAAACATCAACCCTTTTAGGAGGCCTCTCTATTACCACAATGTAATACATGTTCTAGTTTCCACTCTGTTGTTGTGATCAAACACTCTGACCAGAGACAACTGAGGGGAGGAAAGGGTTCCTATCAGCTTACAGCTTACAGCTTGTGGTGGTTTGAAAGAAAATGGCCCCCAAAGGGAGTGGCACTATTAGGAGATGTTGCCTTGTTGGAGTAGGCGTGACCTTGTTGGAGGAAGTGTGTCACTGTGGGGGACAGGCTTTGAGGTCTCATATATGCTCAAGCCGCACCCATGTCTCAGACAACTTCCTGTTGCCAGTCTATCGACATGTATGATTCTCAGCTCCAGCACCATGTCTGCCTGCATGCTACCATGTCTCACCATGGTGATAATGGGCTAAACCTCTGAAAACGTAAGCCACCCCAGTGAAATGGTTTTCCTTTATACGAGTTCCCATGATCATGGTGTCTCTTCATAGCAGTAGAAACCCTAAGACACAGCCCATCATCAAGGGAAAGTGGGACAGGAACTCAGGTGGGAGCTTGAAGCAGAAACCTTACTGGATCCTCCAGGCTCGTGCCTCGATAACTTTCTCGTACAGACCAGAACCACCTTGCTAGAGATGGCACTGCCCACAGCGGGTGACACACTCTCACATTAATTAACAATCAAGACAGACATACTCACAGGCCAATCTGAATGAGACAATTCCTCAATGAAGGACTTCCTCTCAAATGACTCTAGTCTGGGTCACATTGACAGTTCAAACTAGCTAGAGCATCACTTTCCCATTTTACCCAATTCTGTCTGTTTCTACCTAAAGCCAGAATAACCAGTAAATTATTTGAAACTCAGCACAAATTGGATTAAGTAACCTGGGGTATAATCTTAGACACTGTCCTTTTTACCCATGATCCTTTCAGCGTTCAGATTTTTCTCCCCTAAATATTATCTTTTGAACATTGTGGAAGCATTATTTATAGGATCTCTGCTAAACCGCTTTGGATGCTCTTGATTGAGGAGATGTGGTAGAGGATCAAATTAGTTTGGGTCACAAGGGAAAGTGTCCATAAGAAAAATGAATGGGACTCTAAGGAATTGAGGATTGTAGAGAAACCAGACCTGACTGCACATTTTTTCTTTTGCCAGTTGGATTTGGATTGTGTTATTATATATAAGTTCAAGGAATAGGCAAGCCAGTCTGGACAAAAGAAAAAGGGACCAGACCCACTTCCAAAACCATGAACTGAACAAGAAGAGAGGCAGAGAGGGAGGGAAAGATAATTTTCTTTGATGCAAATTGCATATTCTTGAAATCTTTTCCCCATGTACACATTCCCATGACTGTCATTGCTTCTTATCCTAGAGGAGATGCAAAATTCTGGAGTTGTAAAAAATAACCGTCTTTAGATTCTGATCATAGATTTTTTACGCTTGAATACCAATATTTTATTTCATTTAATGAAGGGTAAAAGTTTCTCCCTTGCTTATAGTTGTAAGATATATACACATATGCACATCTTGTCTTCTCATAATTCTGTTTTATTTCTTTGGTTATTTTTTGGTTTAAAAATAAGTGTCTAACATTTTATTTTCTCTTTCTCTCCTTTTCAACTAGTTCTCTGAGAATTTTATGTAGTATGTTTTGATCATATTCACCCCTCCCCAGCACCTCCAAGATCCACCCCTCCCCTATTCACCCAACTTTGTTCTCTTTCTGTTTTCATCCAATCCAGTTTGTGCTGTCCACACAGTCCTGGTTGTGACCTCCCCCTGGAGTATGGCTGACTGACCAGGGCTACACTCTTAAACAGAACCGACTCTCCCCCTCCAGCAGCTATCAATCTCCAGTAGCTCCTGGGCTAGGGATGGGACTTCACATCCACCCCTCCTCTCCAGGCTGACTTTATCCAGCTTGAGCTTTTTAACTGCTGTGAGCGCATATGCGCAGCTTCCTACTGTCTTTGGAAAACACTGTTTCCTTGGAGTCACCCGCTACCTCTGGCTCTTACACTTCCTATGCTGTTTCCTCCATAATGATCCTCAGGTCTTGGGAGGAAGGGTTGTGAGGTAGATGTCTCATGTTGCTAAGCAGTTTGCAGTCTCTTACTCTCTGTACCTTGACCAATTGTGGGTCTCTGTGTTAATTAACATCTACTGAAGATGGAAGCTTACCCAATGATGGTTGAAAGATTAATTCATGCATAGGTATAAGGACAAGTTATTAGGAGTCAGTTTAATACTTTGTCCATTTAGCAGAATGATAATAGTGGTTTCTCCCCTATGGCCTATGACCTGCTATGACCTGTCTCGGTACAGGTTCTCAGCCTGACCATAGTGCCTGGTTTGGGTTTCATCTTGTGGAACAAGCCTTAACTCCAATGACAAAGTGGTCACTCCAGTGATGTTCATGCCACTATTACACCAGTGAGCATGTCTTATTGAGTCAGTAATTATTGTAGCTTGCAGGGTTCATAGCTGGGTAAGACTTACGACTTTTTTCTTCAGTAGTGTGCATTCTACTTTAGATTATGTATTACCTGATGTAAGGCCTGGACACTTCAGAGAAGTGCTATTTTTCTGTTTCTATGGTTGGGTAGCAAACCATCCTAAAGCTTAGAGACTTAACAAACACATACAATCTTAGTTCATGATTCTGTGGGCCAGCAAATAGGTCTTGACTGTTTGGTACTTTTAGAATGGTACTGTTTATGAGGGTCAAGCTCTGCTTGTCATCCCTGGGTACATTTGTTCTTCATAGAAGCCACCTTCCCCTTTCCTGAAAAAGCTAGAGTTAATGAGTATTAAACACTTAACATGCCTGGCACTTGACACACATTACAGTGCTTAATCTTGAAGACCCATCTGGCAGATAATTGTTTGTTCAAATAACATAGCTGTTAAGTGGTGGAATGGACACTCAAATTCCAATCCATCTCCAGTCCCACCCAGAGCTTACCACTCTGTGTCCTGTCAATGGCCAGCGCTCTATGGAATGTCCCTGTTTTACTGGTTCCCATCCTCCAGGAGGAGCATATACAAGCCTGCACAGGAAGTGACGTTTCTACAGAGCATTTCTTGCTTTCTTGACCGGTGTTCCTTTGTTTTCCTGGCCCTTTCAGATTCTTTAGGTGCCTACATTCACTATGTTTTTGGCCTCTGTTCTTGTGCCTGGTCTAGCTGGCAAAGAATTTAGTTGTGCAGGATATCTTTGAACAGAGAAGTGGGTAAAATGTTCTCTATTCCCCCACCCCAAAACTAGAAGTCAATCTGACCTTTGTCAATGAATCCAGCAGGAAATGACAGTCACATTATTCACAGGAGTTTCCCATCAAACATGGAAGGCACTTAGAAGGACATCTGTCCTCGTGGAAAACAGACTCAGGATATCCACAGCGAACCATTACATTTCTGAGTAGGTGGTAATTAGTTGACAAGGGGTATCTGGTACCTCGGTTAAAGGCAAGGGTGGATGGATTATAAAGTTATAAAATACTTTTACCCAGCCGGACAGTGGTGGTACACACCTTTAATCCCAGCACTCGGGAGGCAGAGCCAGGTGGATCTCTGTGAGTTTGAGGTCAGCCTGGTCTACAGAGTGAGATCCAGGACAGGCACCAAAACTACACAGAGAAATCATGTCTTGGAAAAAAATACTTTTACCCATGACTTGTCCAAGATATTTCAGTGAAGTACTTTACATTCTCCTATGAATCTAAACCACAGTGAATTCTATGCTCTCTATTCGAAGACACATAATAGAAAGAAAATTAGTTTATTAAGACAAACAATAAAAGCACTTGACACTATGTGTGAAACTCATTATTATGTAAATTACAAGCGTGTTTTTCTTTCCTAGTTCATATTTACTTGAGTAGCACTTGAAACTCTAAAAGGCACATCATTGCTTACTTTTTTAGATGAAAAAGTCCAGAGCAATTACCAAAGCAACCCAGGGCAGTTGGAGACCCCAAGAGAACCCTGCTAACATTTTTGGCCTTAGTAGATACTGACTGGAAAGAAATTGAATGCACCCTGGTTATGGAAGGACAACTCATTTACTCTTGAAGTTCTCTCCTAGGACACAAAGCAGCGTGTGCTGGAGTCTGAAGGTGGCAGGAGTCAATGCTGCTGTTTTC
This sequence comes from Peromyscus californicus insignis, assembly GCF_007827085.1. Taxonomy (NCBI): domain Eukaryota; kingdom Metazoa; phylum Chordata; class Mammalia; order Rodentia; family Cricetidae; genus Peromyscus; species Peromyscus californicus. The sequence continues at coordinate 69,232,738 of NW_026294436.1, read as the reverse complement.
TCCATGTTACAGAGTTGAAAGGGAACTGGGAGGATGAGACTGTCTGTCACCTGTCCCTCTGTGGTATGAAACCTGAGTTATCTTCTACACCCTCACGCAGTGGAAGTCAGTAGGATCTGGGTGTATATGAGCTCATGAGGACTTGTTATTTACATTTTAACTGTGGCAACATACCTGTCAGGAACCACTAATGCGGGAAAGATTTATCTTGGCTTATGTTTTCTGTGGCATTCCAGTCTACCATGGAGGTGAAAGCATGGTGGCTGGGCTTGGTCTATGGTGGTGGGAACCTGTGGTCGACTTCTCACATGTCAGGAGAGCAGGAAGCAGAGAATGCACTCTAGAACTAAAGAGGAGTATTACTTTCACAAGCCTTTCACTCATGACTGGATTCTGCTGGCCAGCACCCTCCTCCTAAAGATCCCACACTCCTCAAACTAGTGCCACAGTCTAGGCACCAAACATTCGAATCCTGAGCAGATGGGTGACATTCCAGATCAAAACCACAACAGAACACGAGTCTAATAAATTCACTGACAGTGTCTAGAAGCTTATGCAGCCATCTTGTTGAATGTGTGTCCATGCCCCTGTGTGAGATTTAGACTTGGTGCACAGTCATAGTGTTACTGGCAGATTGGCCGAATGAATGTCTCAGGCATGGTGAGTCATGGTAACCAAATGTTTTGAAGACCATAAAGAAGATGGAGTAATTTCTTGATGAATTTAAGTATAGATTTCCTTCCTCACCTGCTAATGGTTCTCATTAGCAACTTAAGAAACAGCCTCTTGATTTTGTTCTATGTACACTCGTTAGGACAAGGTCTCCAATGAACTGAGGACTGAGCCAATTGTTTTTCACGTCATACTGATTCCTATGGACACAGTTACTATGTTCCAGACAGTTTGGGGGCTGGGGAGATGGCTCAGTCAGTAAAGTGCCTTCCAGGTAAGTTAGAGGACCTAAGTTTGGATCCATAGCACCCACATGAAGAACTGGCTGTGGTGGCATATACCTGTAATCACAGCACTGTAAGGGTGGAGGCAGGAGAATTCCTGGGGCTCATTCACTAGCAAGCTAGCTAAATTGATGAACTTCAGATTCAGTGAGAGACCCTGCTTCAAAAATGAAATAAAATAAGAGAATGGTGGGGGACAGACAACCCAGGATGATATAACCTTTGATCTCCATATGCAATCACACACACGTGTATGTACACACAGGTACATACACTACATACACAGCACACAAAACCCATCATGCACACAGAGACTATTTACAAGTTGTAAATATGTAGAAGGAAGTGTTAGGATGGGACAGAGGCCACTATCTTCACATTCTCCAGTCTTCCTGTGATCGACATGGGGTATTCACACGCTCCCTCTGTTCAAATAACACACCAGTATCAAATCCATCTGCTCCTGTTAAAATCCACAGGTTACTCAAATTTTCTGCTTTTATCTCATTTTCTTGCTCTGTTTCAGAATTCTTCTACAATACCACCTTGTATCTAGCTGCCATGTGTCTTTGTCCCCTCTTGGTTGTTACAGTTTCTCAGATTCCCTCCCCACCCCACCCCACGCTCCCCCCACCCCCATTTGCAGGAATCCTGACAACTTTGAGGATAACTGATTATTTGTGCTATGTTCCTATTTTTTTTCCTGTATTTTCTTGTGACTTGACTGGGACTATGGATTCTTGAGAGGAAGATCTCAGAGGTGAAGTGCACTCTCCTCACACCATACAGAGCGCATATTCATCTCCACAAATCATCACAGTTGGGTTGGTGTCTCAAGGATGCGCAGCACAGTGTGGCTGTACTCTGATCTCTGGAGGGAAGTCACTGTGTCTGACTCACTGTTCAGGAGTGGGGCCTTCCACTCCTTCCACACAAGGGCAGAGCAGCTGCAGTTATTTGGAATTCTGTGAAGGAACATGATCTGTCTTCTGTATTTATTTATCTGTTAATTTAATCATTTATTTTGTCCGTATGGAGTCATAAATAGTTATTTTCTACAGTGAATAACCTACTTGATCCTCATGCTTTGACTATTATTAGAGTCCATTCAGTTAGGTCCTTTGCTGCTATGATGCCTCCATCAGTATGTATATACATATATACATATATACATGTATGTATGTATGCACACACATATACTTTAAGTTTGGCTTAGTACATCTTTACTTTCTGATATCACAAAATGCTTCAGAATAGTCTTGTACATTTCTTATACTAGCCCTTCAGTCAGTTGGGTTATTTTGGTTGTTTGTTTATTTTTTTTGTTTTTGTTTTTGGTTTGTCTTTTTTTTTATTCCTGGTGCCTGTTATTACAGAATGTTATTAGAAACTAAGATTGTAATGCACAATGCACTGGTCACCACTGGGATGTCAGTTTCTGGGCCCCTCTTCCCTAACAGAGCAAGAAATGTAGATTTCCTGGTCCCTGGTTTCTCTCTATCACTAGCACACTTTCAGAGCGGTACTAATTAGAAGCATTCCAGTTATTTTCTTCAGTTACTTGTAGAGTCTAGTTCCTACAATGAGACACCTGACCTTTCACCATCCATCCTCCTAATTGTTCATTTCCAGCGTGCCTGAAGAGGGGTTTCCAGCCTGCACTCCACGGGGAAAACAGCTAACTGTGGCAGGACACAGTGATTGTATATACTTTCTCTTGCTTCTGATCTTAGGAAACGACATCGTTTCTGAAAGTTACATGGGCCAGCTCCATCCTCCCACTTCGATGAGAGAGTGATTGCCCTAGCACTGTCTGAATTCCTTTCTGGGATCTCCCAACATTCGGAATCATTTTGAAAAGGTTGCTTACATTTAAGTCTATTATCTATGCTATGAAGCTCAACAGGGTTTGAAAAAACCCTAATGCTGCTCTACAAGGGCTTGCAAGAGCGGGCTCCTGTGTTCTACCCTGTGAGGCTGCTGCATGAACTCTCCAGCGGATGCTGGTGCCCCATCTTGGGCTTCTAGGACCTCAAAGCACTGAGAAATAAACTTACTGAACTTTTGTTTTGTGCCTGTGATGCTCTGCTGAAGGAGCACAGAGCAGACTAAGATGTGGCAAAACAGTGTTTAGCGTTGAAGAAATACTAAACTATCTTCCAAAGAGACTCCAAGTAGTGACTCAGGGTGCCCATTGCTCCACAGCCTTTCAGCCATTGAATGTGTCAGGTATGGGACTTTGGATGTTCCAGTATGGATGGCAATGTCTTATAGGTGCTTTAATTCCCAACCCCCTAATGACAAATGGTGTTGAACGTGTTTTACGTATGTCTGTCTTTCTGTCTGTCTGTCTTTCTCCTGCTACCTGCTTATCTTCTTTGGTGTTGAATGAGATATATTTTCTTAGTTTTTAGTTTTCTTTCATGTTTCAAAAAATTTAAAACAAAAAACGTTTGTGGATATTACTTGCTATAGAGAACACATGGAGGTCAGAGGACGATTTTTAGAGGTCAGCTCTCTCTTTCCACTTGGTGAGTCCCGGGGGTTCAGGTTGTCAGGCTTGGTGGCGAGCACCCTCATGTGCTGAGCTGTCTTGAAGGTCTCCCCATTTTTCTTTAAGAGTATTTTAAGACCTTGGGAGATGGCTCATTGGGCGAAGCCTGAAAGCCTGAATGAATTCAATACCCAATACCCATATAAAAAATATCCAGGTGCAGCAGCATGCAGAGGAGGGAGAGGGAGCAGCTAGCCAGCATAGCTGTGGTAGTTTGAATGTGATTGGCTCCCATAAGCTCACAGGCAGTGGCGCTATTAGGAGGTGTGGCTTCGTTAGAGTAGGTATGGCCTTGTTGGAGGAAGTGGGTCACTGTGGGGGCGGGCTTTGAGGTCTCATGTATGCACAAGATACCGCCCAATGAGACACTTCCTGTTGCCTTCTGATCATGATGTAGCCAGAGCCATGTCTGCCTGCACGTAGCCATGCTCCCCATCATGATGATAATGGACTGAACTTCTTAACTGTAAGCCACCACCCCAATTAAATGTTTTCCTTTGTAAGAGTTGCTGCAGTCATGGTGTCTCTTCACAGGAATAGAACACTGACTAAGACCGTAGCTTTTGGTGAGCCTTAGGTTCAACGAAAGACCTTGTCTCAAAGAGTGAGGTGATGGGCTGGGGAGACAGTTCCATGTGTAAACCAGATGGCCTGAGTTCAGAGCCTAAGAACCAATGCAAAGGCTGGATACAGTAGGAAATGTGTCTGTAATCCATCCCAGCACTCCCACAGAGAGGTGGGAGGTGGAGACAAGAGAATCTGAAGTTCATGGGCCAGCTAGCCTGGCACACACATTGGCATCGAGACCCTGTCTCAAATGAGGTGGAGGTAAGGATCAATATCCAAGATTGTTTCTGACCTCCACATATGTGCCTCGACATACATTTGCATGCATTCACACACATGAACATGTATACATATAAAGGAATTTGAAAAAAAAAGAGTAGTTTGATATATTTGATATGAATCCATTATCAGTTGTGCTGTGGCTGTTTTCTCCAAGCATAGGGCTTGCATTTCCATTTCTTTAATACCTGTCTTTTGCAATATAAAAGTTTTATTCTTCAAAAGTCCAGTTCATCACTTTTTCTTTCACCGATCAGACTTTCAGTGTCATATCCAGGTGGGTAAATTTCATGACATCTAGAATTTTCCCTATGCTATGTCCTAGAATGCTACAGTTTTATTTTCTATAATAATTTTGGTCAGTTGTCACCCACTATTTCTCAGTTCTCTATTTTCTTGATAGTCTAATAATGTATATATACCGTTGAAACTGCCCTACAATTTTCTGATGCTCTGTTTCTTTTTCATTCTTTTTCTCCTTCTGTAATTCAGTCTGGGAAGCATCCACTGACCTGTCTTCAAGCTGGTGTGTCTTTCCTTACTCATTTTCAGCCTTTTAATGACTCATGAAGGCATTGTCTGTGTCAGTCTCTAAGGAGCCTTCAGTCAGTGAAAATCAGAATTTCTAGCATTATCTTCCTCCAGTGTCCTTGGTTTTTACCAAGTGTCCTCATGGACCTACTTAAATAAAGCCTTACCGTGATGTTTTCGGCAGTTATCCACTACTCTACTAGGGCCATGCTCACATGGTGGTAAGGTAGAGGGAAGGCATGCTACAATTTGATGATTACATCTTAACTTTTTATGGGCCTGTGACCTGAGTTTGTCCTGGTCACCTCTCTTCTACCCTCCCAAACCTTCTTTGTGGGTGAGACATGAAGGCTAACAAGGTGGAGCTGAATAAATACCCTCCTCCCTAGGTAGGGTACAGCTCTAGTTATTTTTTTTCCTTAGCTATTCAAATGTTCTGGATGTATTAGAATATGGCTACGTTAAATTCCCTGCCTCCACCAGAGCCACAGGTGTGTGGTCCTGGCTCTCCATGAAGAGAATCTGGTTGGATTCCTGAAGGGAAATTCACACAGGTGTGAGGGGTCCTTGAGGCTACAAACTCCCATGAGTTTCCCACAGTGCTCATCCACCCCGAGCTTCTCACACTTCTTCGGAAGGCCCCTTTTAGCCCGGCCCAGTCTAGGCCTTCACTCCAGGTGAGGAGACCCTGCTGTGAGGTCTTCCAACCCCCTTCCCTCTGGATTGGAGTCAGGGTGGTCAGTCTTACAGCACCACCTCTCTGATGAGTCCAAGGGAAGTTCTTGGCTTTACGACTGCTATGGCAGGGAAGAGATGATGGCTTTGAACCTCTTTAGGAGTAAAAGCTACAACCAGAACTGTCAAATATACAAGGAGGAAAAAAAGTAGCTTGGGGAACCAGATCTCTCTATGGCTGTCCATTTTTGATGATGCATTTGGAAACCCTTGTTAAACCACCCCAGTAGGCAAGTCCTTCATGTAGGGACCAATTTCTGTCCCTACAACCAGGAAGGTACAACTATCTCTGGGATTAGACTGTCCTGGTTTAATCCTTCCTCACCCATCAACCTCTGTGTGGGGCTCTGGGCCAGTTGCTTTAGTTTCCTCATTAATAAAGCAGCCATCAGATTGTTTTGGGCCAGTTGGAGGAATGCATTTATTTCTATGTCTATGTGACTGGATGGCACTGGGCATGAGGTCGACATTCAGCAGCTCTTGCGGAAGGATTCTGTCTGCCCTACCTTGAACTTGCCCCTCTTGTGTGTCGGTGACAACTCTGGTGCCTTTGTCTACAGCGCATTGTCAGCTCTCACACATAGATATGCAGCCGAAGACTAAGGGTGAGGGATGATGGTTTTCTGGCGAGCTTTAAATCCCATTCTAAACTTCTGGCATCTAAATTTAAATCCAACCTCAGAATTACTGAGTCCAGTAAATGATTGCTCACAGCTAATACCTCCAGGGTGCGGTACAAGATGTCCCTTTCTGCTTGGCATTCAGGTCTCTGATAAAATCCTGCCACCGCCCACCCATTCACCCTTCTCTTAAGCAAAATCATGTTCTTTGGCCATTGAGTTTCAAAATAATTGCAGCATTTAGTTTTGAAACTCTGCCTAGAGGCCTGTGGGCAGCAGGCCTGTTTAAAGGAGACTAATAAATGAGGGAAAATCAATGTACATGGTGGAAAAGTAAATGGGGCTAATCCTATTTGGAGAAAGCCCCCAAAGTGACTGCTTATTTATAAGAACAAGAGTAATTTTAGAACAGATCAGTAATGTAAGCAAAGTAAACACACCAGGCCTGTGCTTTCTACATCACTGTGAGACCTCTGCTTCATGAGAAGAGTCTCTGACTGGCTTCTGGTAAATTATGTGCCTTAACCAAAAGCTGAGGTAGGTCAGCATCCCTTGGCCCACTCTTGGTGAACAAGGCTATATTGAGACTTCCAAGTAATTTAATTTCCTGTTTCTAGCTCTGTTGAGAGGAGTATTATGCAATGAGCCTGCCCCACTGTGATGGTCCTCAGTCTCCCTGTAAGCTCCTCTGTCATTTGCTTGCAGACTTTGTCCTGAGATGAGTCTAGTGGACGCAGCTTCTGCCTGCTCTCTCTTTAGAGTATTAGTGGCACCCAAAATAGGTGATCACAACACTTACCAGGTGCCTTAGGGGCGGGTGCCTTTCCACCTCAGGGAAGGCAGGAATGTTGGCACATTTACACACTACAGAATATCAAACACCAATGAGAATCAGGAGTAGGTAGGTAAGGAGTAGGTAGGTATGTCCCCCATGGGGGAGACAGTTCTGAGCTGTGTTTTGCATGGTGTCTCAGAGATTCCTGGTTGCGGTAGGTTGAGACCTAGCTTCCCTGAGCAGTAAACTGTTAGCGACGTTCTCTTCCCTGGTCCACTGGCTCACTGCGCTCCCTCACACCTCCTTAGCTGCTTGCTGTCAACAAGTCACTTGCATAAAAATCCTTGACTTGGAGTCTGAGTTGTGGATGACCCTCCCAAGACAGCGAGATTCAGAGACTTCAAAGATTCATGCGAGGTCACACAGCACTTGAAGGGCAGAGGGCATCATAAACATTCTCTGATGAGGTTCTAATGTATCTCATTGTGCCATAAGATTGTGCAATGAGGGATCTTAAAACCAGTTTTATCTGATTTTTTTTTTAAATGAAAAGCTTGTTGGTATTGAGGAAAACAATACTCTTTTGTCCCTTAAGCTCAGATTTGTAGAGCATATTCTGAAAAGATGCAGGCAGAGGTACAAATTTCACAGTGAACAGACACAAGCTGGACTTCCCACTAAAAGGAGATGTGAGGGGCTGGAGAGAAGGCTTGGGGGTTAAGAGCACCTCTGCTAATCCAGAGGACCAGGGTTGGGTTCCTAGTACCCACACCCAGCCTTTCATAACCACCTGTACCCCTCGCACCTGGGGCTCCAGCACCCTCTGCTGGTCTTCTTGAGAATCTGCACTCACACCCACACCCAGCCTCCTGCACACTTACATAAGCAAAAACGAAACAGAAACTTTAAAAAAAATGAGATTTGGGGATCACAGGTGACAAGTGAAATGAGGTTTTAGAAAAATGCCAAGTGATATAACTTCAAAGACGATGACCACATACAAACAAGCACAATAAAGTGTGGTGTGACAATTTCAGGACAAGGACAGAGAGTTAGGGCAGAGCCACTTGAATTTTTACTGCTAATATTTCTTTAAGAAGTTTTCAAGGAATAGAATGTGGCAGTTACTGAAGGTTGAATGAAGAGTGGCTTTGAGGTCCCTTAGCTCTCACAGTGTCCTCCTGTCTCAGACACAGACACCATTTGTGTGGTGGGCAAGCTAGACGGCAGGAACATTCCAATAAGCACCAATTTGCTCTGGAGTCTTAGGGACATGCCAAAAGTTCTGACACACAAGTGTATAATCTAGAAACAGTGAGAAACAGATCTGACATTTCCTGTAGATGAGAAAAATTCCTAAAATGGATCATTACTATAAAGTCATTAAGACATGATTCAGTGTGTGTGTGTGTGTGTGTGTGTGTGTGTGTGTGTGTGTGTGTGTGTGTGTTTGTGGGTGAAGTACCAATGGAGTCCTGAAGAGGGCATTGAATCTCTAGGAACTAGAGTTACAGGCAGTTGTATGTCATTCAAAGTGGGTGCTTGGAACTGAACTCAGGTCCTCTGCAAGAACAGCAAGTGTTTCTAACTGCCGAGTCATCTCTCCAGCCTCACCATACAAGTCTTTTAACACTTAGAAAAAGGAATTAATTGGTCACTACTGGGGACCAAGAAGAGTTTATTGTAACGAATTATTATGGTTTCCTTTGCTGTGAAGTTTTGATCGCCTCAGCGGATGTATGTCAGGGGATGCTCTTGACAGCACATGGCATCTTGCGGTTTCTCGTCGTCGCAGACTTGGGTACTGAATGAAGAAGTGGTTGATGGGGTTTTCACTTAGCGAAGTTAGTGTGATTTTTGTGCCTGAGCGGGTTCAACTCCCGACTTCCAGATCCTAAGTGAATCATTAAACTAGTTTTATGCAATTTTCTCTACTAAATGGGAAGAAAAAAAATGTGTTTTGTTCTATTCACGGGCAGTGAAATAAAACATGGAGAAGAGGGTTATAAATTATAATGCATTAAATAAATTCTAAGTATTGGATTTTAGCAAAAAAATTGAGTTTGTAATCTTGATAAAGTCCATCTTAATAAAATACAGCATAGTTTTTGCCTTTAGAAGGAATTCATTTCTTTGCTAAATAATAATTAAAATATCCAGCAACTATTTTCAGATCGGGTGCAACATTACTGGATCTGTTTGTTGATGGAAACGTTGCCTAGACCCTGGGTTGGGAGACTTGGCACGTGGGCAGATTCCTACCCAGCATCTGCTTTGTCAATGTGTTTTTATTGGAGTGCAGCCAAGTCTACCCACTGGCAGGTTGTTCCTGGTTGCTTCTGGGCTGTAACAGCAGAGTGGAGAAATTGTAACACGGACTGTATGATCCACAAAGTGAAAAAAAAATTGGTGTCATGTGCTTTATAAAAAGTGTTCTGCTGGCCTGGGCTGTGGCTCAGAGGGCAAAGTGCTTGCCACACAAGTCTGAGGACCTGAGATCGAAACTCAAGAACCCACATAAAAGCTGGCTGCAGTAGCATGCATGTCCATAATTGCAGCATTCCTTCGGGGATATGGGAGGAGGAGACAGGACAGTTCCTGGACGCTTGTGGACCATCATGCTTGGGTCGTGGAGTGGAAAAGCAAGAGACCCTGTATCCTACAAGATGAGAAGAAAGCATCAGTGCAGAGGCTCCCTCTGAACTTCACTTGCACACTGTGGCACACACATCTCATGCTCACATACGTAATTGTGCATGCATATATACATACACACATGCCCATACAGATTTTTTTCAAGAGGAAAAAGTTTGCCAACTCTCTGACCTATGCTAACATGTGTGTACAGTGTGAAACTATTCATAGGGAACATGGTTAAGCAATGATAATGCTAATAATCAGAACGGGAGCCATCACGACAGAGAATGCACACATTTTACTTCATCGGGTCACAAATCGGTTATCAAGGTTTGTAAGCTCATGGAAAGCATGACATAAAGAATATGACTTTGGAGCATCATCTAAAACTTGCAGGCCCAGGAAATGGCTCATTGGGCATCTGAAGGCATTTATTGCCAAGCCTGATGATGTGAGTTGGATCCCTGAAACCCACATGGTAGAAAGAGAGAACAGGCTCCCGTAAGTGGTCCTCTGACTTCCATGTGTGTGCTGTGGTGTGTGTATATACAACAGTTCCAGAGAACCGAGGAACTTGTCTGTGGAACTCCCACAGGGTACAAGCACTAGGCTGTTGAAAAAGTGTGTTACCTGGAACAGTGATGGTTTTGAGCAGGGTGAGCTTTGTGTACTAGTTTGGCTCAGTCATTATCTAGACATGTAGCTCCATTTACTAAACCAGACCTAGCTGCCGTCCTTCCTCATAAATATACATTCAACCCAAACCTGCTTTAGGAAGTTTCGAAATCATCCAGTGTCATTTAAAGAACATTCCTCAGCATTCATGGTTAGTGCTTAATAGTGACACTAAGAGTGTATTTCCTAAGGATTTTGAACTGGTGAGAGGTAGTGCTCTGGTTGATGCTGAGAGACATTTGTTTTCATTGGTGGGCTCTACTTGCAACTAAGAGTCAGGGAGCTGCTAAGCTCTAAAAGTTAGACCTTGAACTTTGAACTTGTACCTAATTTCAGTGTTAGGTAAGTCTTGGATTAAAATTTAAGCACATGATTTAATGATGATGGAAATAAATTACAAATAAGTTTGTCTATCCACATCTGTAATTGGAGGGGAGAAAGGACATCATGGAGGAGTGTCCAGAAACCGCCACTGATTTTAATTAGGTTTCTAGAAATAAGCACATTTGTCAAGTTTAGGTAGATCCTTGATAACATTGAATAAAATCATAAAATTTTAGAATCTGTAGTATTCACAATGATTTATTTCAATCTTTTCAAATCACATTCATTTATATGTGTGCAGTCTTTTCAAACTACGTTCATTTATATGTGTGTGTGCACATGATGGTCGTGTGGAAGGCCAGGGCCATGTGGGGAAGTCCATTCCCCCCTTTCACCACATAGGCTGTGGGGATTGAGCTCAGGTCATCAGGTTTGGCAGCCAATGCTCTTCCCCACTGAGCCGTCTTGCCAGCCCCTCGATTTTTCCTATTTTACTGGTGAAAGACCCAAGGAGTAAGAAAGGATCTTACTGTCATCATGTACGTCTTTTCTGGAAGAGCACGGGTTGGGACCTGACCCCTTAGTTCAGTCTTGCTTCCTTTCTAGGACATTCCAACACTAATTGAGAGGGAGTGTGTCTGTGAAGGAATTCAGTTAATGGGGTATGAACTGAGGGAACCAAGTTGTTCTCGGTGAGGGCGGCCACTGCTTAGGATGCCCGAGTGAGGGCTGAGGAAATGGCCATTAGAAATAGATATGCCAAGGAAATTAGTGCTGTGTCAGAAACAACACGGTCAACTTTATGCATGCCTCTCGTAACTGGAAGATGTGTGAGTCATTTCGACCTGAAAATCCTTAACAAAAGAAAGGGGAAAACACTTCCTAGTAAATACGTCTGACATTCTAGAACCTGTCAAAATCCTGTTGGCAATGTTGTAAGCAGGGAGTCCAACAAGACAGAAAGTGGAAGACAGGCTGATGGTGTGGACTGCTAAAAGACAATTTTAAAGACAGCATTTTTTTCTTTGTAGGCAGTAGTTCTCAACTGGTGGGTCACAACCCCTGGAGGTCATATATCAGACATCCTGCATATCAGATATCCTGCATATCAGATATTTACATTATGATTCATGTCAGTAGCAAAATTATAGTTATGAAGTAGCAATAAAATAATTTTATGGTTGGGGGGGTCTCCACAACATGAGGAACATGAATTAAAGGGTCACGGCATTAGGAAGGTTGAGAACCACTGCTTTATAGTGTTGGGGATCAAAATCAATGCCTTGTATACACTAGGCAGGGTCTCCACGGCTGAGCTAAACTCCTCGGCTCTGGAGATTCATTCTTTGTGTGTGTGTGTGTGTGTGTGTGTGTGTGTGTGTGTTTGGTATTTTGTTTTTGGAAATGAAGTCTCACTGTGTTATCAGAATGTGTAAAGAAATAGAAAACAAAATGACCAGAAAAGATAGAGATATAACAAATGGAAGCAGAACTCCCTGTGTCTTTGAGCAGAGTCCCTAGAAGAAAAGTGACAATAAATGGGGGGTGGGGGTGTGTATATGACAAGCTACAGAAATCATGCACACAAATGGCTCACTTTTAAAAGCATATTTTTTGAAATTTTATTCAGTTTCGTTTTATATGTATGAATGTTTTGCTTGCTGGAATAGCTGTGTAATATATACATGCAATGCCCATGGAAGCCAGAAGAGGGCATGGGACCTCACGGAACTCAAGTTACAGGTGGTGAGCCATCACATAGGAGCTGGGAATTGAACCTGTGTCTACGCAAGAGCCCCCAGTGCTCTTGAATTTCTGAACCATCTTTCTAGCCCCAAACTGCTCATTCTTAAAAAGAGGGAGATTTCATTTGGAAGGGCTCCTGGACCATGAAATATGGAGAAGAACTTTGACTTTGATGTACTCTGATGACCTCAAGCACAAGAGAGAAGGTTCCATGAGCTTGTGCAAAGTGATGACCACTTAAGGATCCCACAGACCGCAGAATTCTTGATGGCAAAATTAAATGATAGAAGACCTTAAGCAGTGTGTCCTGCAATAATGGAGGATAGCTTTACCTACAGCCTGATGTCTAATAAAACTACTTCATGTGAAGTAGAAAAGTTTAGTGTTCTGAAAACACACACTGAAAATTTTAGAAGAGTAATCAGATCAGAACAAATACACTTAGGAGTTTTATAGGAGATATGCTTAAAGAAAAAAAAGATAGAGCTTCTTGGGTGTGTGTAGGCGTATGTGCCATGTGAGCCTACCCAGCCGTTCTTATGTTTAGGGAGTTAATTTAATCAGGGTCTTGCTTACAGTTTTAGAGGGTTAGTCTGTTATCATCATGACAGGGTGCACACAGCATGTCTGGAGCTAGCTGAGACCTTTACATCCTGATCCACAGGCACCAGGTGGGGGGCAGGCAGGCAGACTGGGCCTGGAACGGGATTTTGAAAACTCAAGACCCATCCCTCGTGACACACCTATTCCAACAAGGCCACACCTCCTAATCCCTTTGAATAGTTCACCAACTGGGAACTAAGTGTGCAAACTTATGAGTCTCTGGGGGGCATTCTCTTCAAACCTCCACAGGGAGATACAGAATTTGACAAACTGTATTAGTTTGCTAGAGCAGCTGTAACCAAGCCCTGGACGAGTGGATTAAGCAATGGGTTTGTCGCTTATGATCGTAGAGGTTGTGAATGCAGAATCAAGGCATCCCTACTTCCTCCTCAGGATGCGTGGCTGATGGACAGCTGTCTTCTCTCTGCAGCTTCATGCAGCCTTCCCTGAAGACATGTTTCCTTTTAAGAAAGTCAGCAGTCATCCTAGATCACAGCAAGCTCATTCTAAGTTAATCACATCTAATGTTGCTCTGTGTACAAACAGTCACATTCTGGGGTCCTAAGGTGTAGTATGTGATCATATAAAAATTGGAGGGTACCACTGAGCCCGTAATACTGGCATTCTCCCAGCCCATACTAAAAAATGTACAAATTCATGATTGCTCTTATAGGCCATTTGCAGGGCCAATATCAATGTGATATATTCTGCATATTACCTCTAGATATTGCTAAGTTTAATAAATAAATAAAGAGGCTAAGGCAGGGGGACAGCCAAGAGTTTGAGGACAGTTTGGGATAAATTTCAAGGCCAGCCTGAGCTACACAGTGAGACTCAGTCACAAAAATAAAAATGAAAGAAAGAAGAAAGAAAGAACAAGAGAGAGAAAGGAAAGAAGGGAAGGAGGATCATTAATTATGATATCAGTTAAAATATTGCTTTAAGAATGAAAGTGAAGTCCATAGCTTTTAAGCCAGAAGGGAAATTAATTTATTCAATAGAAAGTGGGAAGGAGAAAGAAACAAAAAAATGGCAAATGGAAAATATAAAATGAAAGAGCAGACATAAGTTAAAATACATCAGGTGTAATAGATAAAACACACTTATTGGAAGAAAATAATGGGAGTTTATGAAGATTCAATAGCATCGTGATCTAAAAAGTACAATCAAATAAAAGCCACAAAAGTAAAAAGTGGAGGAAGTCTGGAAAATATGCAGTGGAAGGAATCTGGAGCCAACATTTTAATAACTGAGAAGGAAAACCCCAAAGCCAGAATCTAAAAATGGACAGAGATGGATATTATATATGGTGAATGGAGTAATAGGACCAGAAGGCATATTTGTTTTAACCTGTTATATATATACTAAGATAGTGGCAAATATTTCCAAGAAAGAGCTAGAAAAATTTCAGGAAGATATAGATAATCAGCAGGTGTGGATGGAGATTTTATTGCCCTCAAAGGCCATAGATCAATCATGCATACATATATACACACACAAAAAAAATTGTAAATAATATTAATTTGAAGATCTGAAAATTAGAGTATAATCGTAAGTTATAAACTCTCTCTATATACCAATACCTACTCCTAAATTTCTGTATTCTCAATGAAGGATAACTATTATTTTCACAGATACATGTAGTATTTTACAAAACAAAACTATAAATCAATTTCACCCAAGTTCTCAGAAAATAGTACCATAAAAATGAAACATAACTTACAAAAAATAGCTAACACATACCTCATTTGTTTAGAAGCTAAATATTTTAAAATAACTCAATAAGTGAAAATACTATATGTTAAAATTTGTGAGTTCAGTGAAGAAGAAGCATTCACAGATTTAAAAAACAACAGAAGAGAGACTGTAAACAAATGAAGTCACCCTCTGCTCAGGAAGTTAAAAACAGAGGTGAGCACAACCAGGGAGAGCAGAGAAGCCTTGAAATCAAGAATGTCAGGAACAATAGAAGAGAAGATTGAGAACACCAGAACCTGATTCTTTAATAAGGTTATCAAAGCAGACCTCGGATGAGATTAATCAAGATACGAGGAAACAAAGAAAACACAACATGAGACTATGGGATTCCTGCAGTCACAAGAGATTTGAAACAGATATACCTCAAATACCAGATAAGTAAGTAAATTGCTAGGAAAACATAAAAAAGCCAAAATCTTCACGGTAGGAGAAAATTAAACACACCAAACAAATAAAACATCATACGGTCCTTCAATACATATCCCATAGCAACAATAATGAGAAGCAAAAGTTCTAGGTTCCAATGACGAGTAAATTTCAGAGAATTGAATTCTGTATTGTATCAGTTATTATAGAAAACAGAGAAGGACTAGAGATGACTCAGCAGTTAACAGCACTTACTGCTCTCTAAGAGGATCTGGGTTCGGTTCTCAGCACCCACTTAAAGTTTTACAACTGCACATAAATCGGCTTCCAGGGGATCTGGCCCCCTCTTCTGAGCTCTGTGGGCACTGCATGCACATGGGGTACAAACGTAATAGGGAAACACAAAAAATAAAAATAAATCTTAAGAAAAGAGAAAATGAAAAGATCAAACATTTCTTAGCTCACTTTTTACGTATCTATTGAAGAATAATTTGCAAAATGTCAAATGACTTCATTGAGCGTGTAAAGTGTGATGGAGTTAAATAGATTTTACAATTTTGTATCTGTTGCTACAGTCAGTGTCAGCAGCAGCATACCCCCTGAATCCCTTCACGCTGTTTGTGAAATGTGGTCAGGCTCTATCCCAAACCCAGTCCAGGGCAGCCTCAGGTCCGTCCCCAAAGTTTTGCCATTGGTAGAAATTGCAGGTGAATGGAGTCAGGGCATGGGTAGCCTTTTGTCAGTGTGTGCACTGTCCCTCTTGCAGTGTCCCTGGACTTCATCTACACTGGGGCTGATGTCTCTCATGTGTCCTCCCACTGCTAAATAGCAACATCAAATACTGTATTCCTTTCCTAAGCCCCACGTGGCAGAGAAAAGAGGACTTGACGGGACTTTATTATCGCACAGTTCTGGAGAGGAGAGGTCTGAAATACAGATGTGAGCTGGTGTGCTCTCTCTGAAAGCTTGACCCTCTTCCTAGGCATCTGGTGGCTGCAGATGGGCCTGACTCTGTTCCCTCTGTGTGTATGTGTGCCTAGTTTCTTTCTGCATAGAGAAATGACAGTCGGCAAATTAGCGCCCAGCCGAATCAAGTATAAAATGTCATCTTAACTTAGCCATCTGCAAGGGTGTGGGTCCAAATAAAGCCACAAAAGTTTAGGGTATACTGCTGTGGGATGGTCTGTATGTCAAATATGTTGCTGATTGGTCAATAAATAAATTACTGATTGGCCAGTGGCCAGGCAGGAAGTATAGGCGGGACTAACAGAGAGGAAAATTGAGAGAACAGGAAGCTGGGTGAGAGAGACACTGCCAGCCGCCACCATGACAAGCCGTATGTAAAGATGCCGGTAAGCCACAAGCCATGTGGCAAGGTATAGATTAATGGAAATGGATTAATTTAAGCTGAAAGAACAGTTAACAAGAAGCCTGCCACGGCCATACAGTTTGTAACCAATATAAGTCTCTGTGTTTACTTGGTTGGGTCTGAATGGCTGTGGGACTGGCGGGTGAGAGAGATTTGCCCTGACCGTGGGCCAGGCAGGAAATCTCTAGCTACAGTATACTTGATTTTTTTTTTGGGGGGGATGCTATTTAGTCCAGTGCATATATTTGACTTATTCTTCATCCCTGGCTGTTTGGCTTGTTTTGAATTTGGTTTATTGCAAATCTTCCCATATATGCCTTCGAGTGGGTATATGATTGCATTTTCTTTTTCTTGGAGTGAAACTTTTGGGTTATATGATGAATATATATATAATGTTTTAAGAATTACCTAAGCATCCCAGCTTTCTACAGATGCTTACCACCCTTGGCATTGACTAGTATGGTCATGTTAGTGAGTGTGAAGGGCTGTCTGTCTCAATGCTGTTTTCATCTGTTCTGCATGATGATTAATGGTGTTAAGCAGTTTTCCATGTACTCATTAGCTAATAATATGCACGAGATATATTCTTGGAGGGAAATATCTGTGGTGATATTGTGTTCCCCAAAATATTGTGCACCCTAATAAACTTATCTGGGGTCAGAGAACAGAACAGCTACTAGATACAGAGGCCAGAAAATGATGGTACACACACCTTTAATCCTAACACTTGGGAGGCAGAGATCCCACCAGATCTCTGTGAGTTCAAGGCCACACTGGAAACAGCCAGGCATGGTGACACACGCCTTTAATCCCAGGAAGTGATGGCAGAAAGCAGAAAGGTATCAAAGGCGTGAAAACCAGGAACTAGAGCTGGTTAAGCTTTTAGGCTTTTAGCAGCAGTTCAGCTGAGATCCATTCCGGTGAGAACTCAGAGGCTCCCAGTCTGAGGAAACAGGATCAGCTGAGGAATTGGCAAGGTGAGGTGGCTGTAGTGATCTTCCAGCATTCACCCCAATATTGGTGAAATTATTAAGGCCACTCCATGTAGTTAAAAGGAGATTTATTTAATGGCGTAACTTACAAATTAAGGGATAGGTAGGTCGCAGGGTCTGGGGAAGGTGTATCGCAGTCCAGCGGTATTCTCTGGAGCTCTGCTTGGTCTACCTCTCCAGTCCAGGGTCCCGGAACCGAGCCCCAGGCCACCGATCCAGCTCTCCAGTCTCCAGGCACCTCCCTTGGCCCCGCCTTGTAGGCGTGACAGTTGTTGAAGTCTCAATGGGGTTGGAACTTCCAGATCAAAGCTGGAATGGCTACCCACTACATCTCCCCCTCTTTGTCTAAATAAGAAAGTTCTAACCTAATACAAGACTATATACAAAGGAATGGTTATCAAATATTGTCCAGGAATAATGAGGGATAATGACCTAGATAAGATGGAACTACAACCAATGCAAACAATATCAAGCAAGAAACACATAAAATCCAGAGAACTATAGAGTATAGGTAAATGGCATGTTACAAAGATCATTCCAAAAGTTGTCCTATCCTAAAGAACCTGAATCTAATACTTAATATGTTCTATCTACTAAGTTATAACTATAACTGCTGGTCTTCAATCCCGTCAAAGACCTGAGAAGGAATATAATGGTACCTGAGAAATGGTAGATGGATGCAAGCAACTTTTGGGAATCTTGCGAGAGTAGACCGAGACAGCTGGCAGCCTGGACAGTCACCTAATGTTTCTCAGCATTGTTGGTGCATTCAAATTGGCTACAGGCCTAAAGTATCTGACAGACCATTTTCAGAAGCAGGAATTCTGAAAGACCATCTTACCCTGTCTTGGCAGACTACAGTGGTTGCTTTCTTTGTGTCCCGCTTATCCAGAAAGGACAGCATTGCATTCGTACTGTCAGCCATCGAGGCAAGGGCAGTTCTTTGCCCAGTGGGCCATTTTGTGCCAAGAAGACAAACTTCCAAATGGAAATGTCTTAGAAGCCCAACGTTCTCTCGGGATCAAATTGGTGCAGCCAGGAGCAATTGTGTCCCACATCAACAGAATTCTAAGTTATCTAAATGCCATATTCTCTAGGTCTATGAAGTGTTTGAAGATTGCCTGTCCATCTGACCTATGAATCTGTAAATCTGGATAGCCTAACATAACTATAAAGATGACAAGCATAGGTGACTATAAATCTATAAGTCTTATCTACTGAAATAACCTAAGGACTAAGGCTTCATGTAAACAAGGTAAACAGTCTATAAGCAAATGTATGGTAAAGAACAATGACTTCAAAATTGTGACAAACACAAGATATTTATAACAGAGGTAGGAGTATATAGTGCGATATGTAATATGACAATAATCTTAAATATATATCAATATACTGAATATCCTAAACAGAAGTAGAGCATACATAAAGTATGACAGATATAAATTTACATTTGTATCAATATACAAGTATTTCATATAAGAGTAGAAATATATGTACATTATAACAAATATAGTTCTGTATTTGTATCAATATACAAATTATCTTAAACAGGAATATAAAAATAGTTTACATTTGTATCAACATATAAGAATCCATAACAGTGCAAATTACAGTGCAAATTATCTAAGGCTGCTATTTTACTAAATTTGTTTACTAGTACATACAATAATCTACCATAATATCTTATAACTATCCATTCCATTTCTTCTTTTCCTTTTTTTTTTGAATACTGAATTTAATATTTTCTTCCACCCCCAACCCTATAACCATCATCCATAACCCTGAGAATTATGAAACCTAAGGGAGAAGGGGCGTTGTTTTCTTAGAATTGCTTCCTGCTGTTTAGGGGGTGATGTTATCTCTGTTGGGTACTGTAAGAAAGCTCAGATAGTTAAATCTGATAGTCAGATGGACTAACTGTAGGTTCTGCAGCAAGTCTTAGAGTAATGGGTAAGATTGTCTGAAATTCTGGCAAGAAGTGTAGTATGATGATGATTACCATGGCATCATTCTGGATTGGGTAGAGTTGCTGTTGTTGGGGCCCCATCTTCCTTCTGGAAACTTCCGAGATTGCTATTGGAAAAACTTATTTGTTATCAAAATGGAAGGTTTGGATTTAAAGAGGAGATAGCATGTAAGAAAGGATTTTGAGAAATCAAGAGTAAGCATGGAGAGAGTTAGAATCTAGAAGACAATGATCCCTTTTTATTGGTTTCCTTCTGTCCCACACCAGAGGGCTCTTCAGATATTGGACTGAAGAATCTCTCAAACTTTCTTTTAGTAATATGCTTGGGTTTAGAGAAGGAGTGAGCCAATTCCATCTCCAAAGTCAGCTTGGCTTATAATTGAATTGGAACCACCACTTTTCTAGATTGATAGAGAGATAGATGTTAGACAGTGAGATTTTACCGTGTGTAGATTGGTACCAATAGATTCTTTCTTTCTGCTGTAAACATCCAGATATCCAAGGCCTTATGATTTCTGTAAGATGGGTATTTCCATTATCCTGAAAAGACAAAAACAGAACCCTACCCCAACCTTTGATTGTTAAATTTTTCTTACAACTTGTAGAGATGTCACATTGGTGGATGATCTTTTACTTCTCCTCATCAAAGTGTTTTTCCTGTTCGAATTGAATTTTTATTAATTTTGTTGGTATCCATAGCTTTTCTTCTCCTGCAGAAACAAAGGCAAAACCCCTTCCCCAACGTAGAACATATCCAGGTTTCCATTCTGAGGTCAGCACATCCTTGAAATAAACCGGTTGGTTTAGCTCAGGAGTTTTGTCTGTCGTCCAATGTCTCTCCGCAGCTGTTGTTCCTTTCTCATCAGCATTGAGAAAATTCAAGGTTAATAAAGCACTATGCAATCTATTTCTAGGAGTCATTGTTGCCTGTTGCTGTTTATTTAGCATATCCTTTAAAGTTCAATTGGATCTTTCTATGACTGCTTGGCCTGTGGGATTGTGTGGTATACCTGTAACATGCTTTATATTGTAATAAGCAAAGAATTGTCTCATTTTATTGGAGACATATGCTGGGGCATTGTCTGTCTTAATTTGTACAGGTATTCCCATGATGGCCATAACTTCTAATAGGTGTGTAATCACAGAATCAGCCTTTTCAGAACTCATAGGAGTTGCCTACTGAAATCCTGAATAGGTGTCAATGGTATGATGTACATACTTTAATCTTCCAAATTCTGCAAAATGAAACACATCCATCTGCCAAATTTCATTTCTTTGTATACCTTTTGGATTTCTCCCTGCAGGTAATGGAAGTTGGTTATAGATGGAACAAGTAGGACATTTTTTCACAATATCCTTAGCCTGTTGCCAAGTGATGGAGAAATCCTTCTTCAAACCTTTGCTATTTACATGGTATTTCTTATGAAATTCTGAGGCTTCTAGCACATTACCTATTAGTAACTGATCAATCTCATCATTACCTTGTGCTAGAGGTCCTGGCAGACCTGTATGGGATCTGATATGTGTTATATATATAGGATGTTCCCTTTTTCTGATGATTTACTGCAATTGTATGAATAACGAAGTTAATTCTGTATTATCAGGAATAAATTCAGCAGTTTCAATATGTAAAACAACTCTCTCTGCATATTGAGAGTCAGTGACTATATTGAGGGGTTCTGTGAAGTCCATCAGTACCATAAGAATGGCATACAGTTCTGCCTTTTGTACAGAGCTGTATGGACTTTGTACCACTTTACTTAAGTCTCCTGATTTATATCCTGCTTTCCCTGATTTATTTGCATCAGTATAGAATGTGAGGACTCCAGAAATTGGCTTTTGTCGTACAATGTGAGGAAGGACCCATTCAGTCTTCTTTATGAATTCTATTCTCTTGCTTTTGGGATAGTGGTTGTTAATCTCTCCCAAAAAGTTACTGCAGGCTCTCTGCCAGTATTCATTATCTTTCCATAGTGATGAAATTTCTTCATTAGTTAAAGGTACTACAATTTCTGCTGGGTCCATTCCTGTCAACTGGCGAAGTCTTAGTTTACCTTTTTGAATCAAATCAGAGATCTTTTCTATATAAGTCTTTAATTTCTTATTTGGTTTACGTGGTAGGAATATCCGTTCCAATATAATATCTTCCCTCTGCATCAAAATACCTGTTGGGGAATGTCTGGAGGAGAATATGACAAGAATGCATTTAAGTTCTGGATCCATACGATCCACATGTGCTTCTCGAATTGTCTTTTCTACTAGAGCCAATTCCTTCTCAGCTTTGGCTGATAATTCTCTTGGACTATTTAATTCTTTGTCCCCTTCTAGAGTATTAGCAAAATTTTGTAGTCCATCTTTGGGTATTCCCATGATACCCAGTAAGTTGGAAATGCTTCCTAATAACTTCTGAAAATCATTGTCTTCAATTGATCTCTCCTTAGTTGTACCTTTTGGGGTATAATTTTTTATAGCTCTATCTTATATCCTAAGTAATTAATAGAATCTCCTCTTTGTATTTTTTCAGGAGCAATTTGCAGTCCCCAGAGAGGCAAAACTTTTTTTACTTCTTCAAACATGCTTTCTAATGTATCTAACTTTGGACCAGCTAATAGGATATCATTCATATAGTGATAAATTGTGGATTGTGGAAACTTTACATGAATTATCTCCAATGGTTTCTGCACAAAGTATTGGCACAAAGTAGGGCTGTTTAACATTCCCTGTGGGAGGACCTTCCATTGATATCTCTTGACTGGCTGAGAATTGTTATAATTAGGTACTGTGAAGGCAAATTTTTCTCTATCATTTTCTTGTAAGGGTATGGTAAAGAAACAGTCTTTTAAGTCAATAACTATTATAGGCCATTCTTTAGGTAGCAGAGAGGGCAAGGGCATCCCAGTCTGTAGGGAGCCCATTGGCTGAATTACTTTATTAATAGCTCTCAGATCTGTCAGCATTCTCCAATTACCAGACTTTTTTTTAATAACAAATACAGGAGAATTCCAAGGGCTGGTAGATTCTTCAATGTGTTGAGCATTTAACTGCTCTTGAACCAGCTGTTCTAAAGCTTGTAGCTTGTCTTTTGTCAAAGGCCATTGTCCAACCCAGACAGGTTTATTAGTTAGCCATTTTAAAGGTAAGGCAGTTGGTACTTCTGAGAGTTCAACAGCAGTTGTGCTCTGTTTGTGAACAGCCTGAATGGTTGGTGCCTGATTTTTATAGCATGTGATGATATTATTCTTAGAAACATGCATTTGTCTGTATTCTTTTTCTGAAAGTGTAGGAATTTTAATCTGGGTATTCCACTGTTGTAACAGATCTCGGCCCCAAAGATTTACTGCTACATTTGCTACATATGGCTTCAGTCTTCCTCTCTGTCCTTCTGGCCCTATGCATTCAACCCATCTCGAACTCTGTTTTATCTGAGATAGGGTGCCAATCCCTAAAAGTTGGACATCTATCTCTTGAAGAGGCCAATTTGGATGCCATGATTTTGGTGTAATTATAGTCACATCTGCACCTGTGTCTACCAGTCCCTCCATAACCAGGCCATTAATTCGAATTCTAAGCTTTGGTCTTTGATCATTTATGGAAGTCTGCCAAAATATTTGTTTTATAGTGTTCTTTGTAAACTGTGATCCATCCATCAGAGCTGTTTTATCATCCATTGCAGTATCGGTTTTTACATTAGGCATTGGTTTATTCAGTTGTCTTGGAGAGGAATTTCTTCCACAGTGGCTGGGAATGTTCATACTACATTTGATTTGGGGGCCTGCAAGAGGCCCCCTGAGGCGTTTCCCACCAGTAAAGGGTTACCTCGTATATCTATTTTTGATCTGCACTCACTGGTCCAATGTTGGCCTTTGCCACACCTTCTACATAATCTGGGAGGTGGTTGGGGTCTCCTGTTTAGGCTATTCCTAAAAGGAGTATTACTCTTAGGAGTACCCCACGTACAGTTTTTACTTATATGACCTGGTGTACCACATTTAAAACATTTGGTAACACGGGGCCTTCTTTCACCTCTGGGATTTGTCTCTCCTATCCAAGCCTCATTACTGTAGTTACGAGACTCAACACCATCAGTATACTGAATCCATTCTTCCAAAGGAGCTGATCTGATCTTTAATGGTGTAAGTATTCTTCTGCATTCTGCATTAGCATTGTCGAACGCCAAGGACTCAGTTAATACTTTTCTTAATTCTTTATCTGATACAGCTCTTGTTATAGCTGTGTTCAGTCTTTGTAAAAAATCAGTGAAGGGTTCGTGTGGTCCCTGAAATATCTTTGTGTATACCTCAGTTGGTTTTCCAGGTTCTGGAATTTTTTCCCAAGCATTTAGAGCTGCTGTACGGCATAGGGATATTGTATGCTCATCATAAATGGCTTGTACATTCCTGTCAGCAAAACATCCCTCACCAAGTATTTGATCTTGGGAGATCACAAAACCTCTGAGTTTACCTTGTTGTTCTAAAATTTTTGCCTCTTCTCTCAACCAGCTTTTCCACTGCTGGCTATATTCTAGAACAGCTGATATTAACTGATGCCAGTCATCTGGGATGATTCTATGTGAGGTAGACCACGAATTTAACATCTGTTTTACGTACATGGAGTGTATCCCATACTTAACTACTGCTTCCTTTATATTTTTAAAGTCCCTTGTTGAAATTGGTTGTAATGTATATGTAGTATATGGCTCAGGGTGTGTGTCATCTGCTGGCTTCTCATGGATGATAACAGGATAAGCCATTGTGTGAGAGCCATTTGGAGATGTTACAACCTCTATGGTCTTGCCCTTCTGCTTATTAGGTCCCTTGTCATGTTTACTGAGAGTTTCTTCTAAGGCCTGCAAACGAGCACCTAGGGTCTGTTCTATGGAGTGAGCCTCCTCTCTGGCAAGGGACTCCAGATTTCTCATGGAATCATAGAAGTTTTTATGTTCCTCAGAAACACATGATTCCATGAACCTTATCTTATCAATTAATGATAATCTTTCTTCCTTATATAGTGTCTGGAGAGTTAGTGTTCTGTCCATTAAATATTCACATTTATTATCAATAAGATCAATTTTTGGTATAAGCCTGTTTTGTAAATCCTGATCAGCAGATTCCAGAGAAAGAATCTTTTTCTGTAAGGTCTCATTGCTATCCATTAAAGCAGATTCCAGAGATAGAATCTTTTTCTGTAAGCCTTCATTGCTCTCGCTTAAAGCCTGTATCAGTCCCAATAATGACTCATCTTTGTTCTTGTTATTAAACCAGTGTTTGAACACTGTGTGGATTATTACAATGAATGCCAAAATGTTACAGGCCAGATATGCCTTAGGAAGGTCGTATATTTCCAGGAAGATGTCATTCATCATACAGGCAAAAAGGTTTTCGAATTCTTGTGAGGTAATGTTGTCAGCCATATTACAAGAATTACTCAAAATTTGTTAGTCAATTTTAAGGTGTAAAATTATCAGGTTCTTTTACCTACCTTTCGTGGTTTTGGGGGGGTGTAGTAGCACTTTTCAGCCAGCAGGTGGCGTTGGTACAGCTCCAAAGCAGGGCCTGCTGGTGATCTTGGCTGACTGCAGCTCGCTGGAGTCAAGATGGCGGGAGCCGGAGCCGGTGCCGGCACTCGGGAAGCCGGGGAGTGCCTCTTTCGCTGGTCTCGGGGCTAATCTAGGGAACTGAGACCGGACTAGCTGCTCCCTCTTTAGGGAATGGAACCGTGTAGGCGTTCCCTGTTTATATGGAACTTTGCAGGTGGGTTTAGGTACCCGCTAGCCTCGGAGGAGGCTGAGGGCGGGAGCCACCCAGGCCTTTGGAATTTGCCCCACACGCCAGATATTGGTGAAATTATTAAGGCCACTCCACGTAATTAAAAGGAGATTTATTTAATGGCGTAACTTACAAATTAAGGGATAGGTAGGTCGCGGGGTCTGGGGAAGGTGTATCGCAGTCCAGCGGTATTCTCTGGAGCTCTGCTCGGTCCACCTCTCCAGTCCAGGGTCCCGGAACTGAGCCCCAGCCCGCCGATCCAGCTCTCCAGTCTCCAGGCGCCTCCCTTGGCCCCGCCTTGTAGGCGTGACAGTTGCTGAAGTCTCAATGGGGGTTGGAACTTCCAGATCAAAGCTGGAATGGCTACCCACTACACCCCAATACCTGGCTTCAGGTTTGTTTTTATTAATAAGACCTTTTAAGATTCGTGCTAGAAAGATCTATTTAACTATTTTTCTCATTTTTATTATTATATCTACTCCTTGAAAATTTCACGTATATGATGTTGCAGTGGCTAAACTGAGTTGTTAACTTGACACATCAGGAAAGAGAGATCGAAGAATTACCTGCATCACATTAGCTGTGGGCATGTCTGTGGGGCATTTTCTCAGCTGCTAATTGATGTGGGAAGGCCCAGTCCACTGTGGGCGGTGCTCCCCCTAGATTGGTGGACCTGGGCTGTTTCAGGAGCTGGCCAGAAAGTAGAGTTCCTCCATGGTCTCCGCTTCAGTTCTCCACTCCTGGTTCCTGCTGAGGATTACTTCAGTGATGTGAACTGAAACAAATCCTCTCCCTCCTCCTCAGTTGCTCTTGGTCATGGTGTTTATCACAGTAAATGGAAACGGAACTGGAACAAGTGTATTCTGGTCACACACACCTCTCTACCCTGTCTTATCCCTGGCTCACCTCTGTCAACACCTGCACCTCCCTACAGGTCCCCAATCCTACCTTCAGAATGTCTTTGTGATTGTTTTTTTGTGACCCACAGGGTTGAACCAGGTCACCCACATGAGCATGCGAGGGCAATTGCTGAAGACAATGACTTCTTCTTCATCATCCATCAACAGCCTAAAGTTCCCCAGGGAGAGACAGGGCCCTCAAGCCGTCTCCGCCATCCATGACTGAATGATGACAGGGCCAGTCTTGTGCAGACCCACAGCGGCTCCAGTGAGGGCGTGGTTTCAATGGCTATGTCAGGCTCAGGAGATAGTGTTTCATAACTCTCTCCATTATCTGGCTTATATTCTTTACCTTTCCCCCTCTCTGGTATTCCCTGAGCTTTGGAGGCAGGCAGTCAACAATCATTCCCAGCACCTTGGGTAGCCACGAGACTCAGTATTCATTCCTGTTTGCTGCAAAAGGAAGTTCCCTGATCACGGCTTGTCTATAGCTAAAAACATAAATGTGTTTGCTCATTTTAAAAACAAGTGTTTAATCTTGGCCTTGTTACTGGGTTGGACTTTTTAAAAAAATGTGTTCTATACACAAGTCTTTTTTATCAGATATGCTATTTCCATATATTCTTTTTCATTCTTTGACTTCTTCACAGCGACTTCTCAGTAACATTTTTTTGTTTTACATAAATAATAAACACTTCCTGGTTACTTCACTCCACACCATGATAAGTAGCTTTCCTAACCAATTTTCTCTCTGAATATTTAGGGCACTCCTATGAAGTAGATTTCTTACATCTACCTTTTTATCTACAATCATATTTGATTTTTATTGATGCAGCATTTCTTTGTCTCTCATTTCCCACATTTTTTGAGTAGTCAAGCATCCTTTTTATTATATTATTCTTCCCATTAATATATTAGTTATCATTTGAATAATTCATTTAGAAACCCATATTGCAGATTTATTGCTATCTTTAATATAGTTGCATTTTAAAAATGATATATTTGTATTAATTTTTTCAGAAGTTCATACGGTGTATTTTGGTCATATTCACTATGCCCTCCTACATACTCCCTTTGACCTCCCTCCATCTCATGCTCTCTTTTCTTTTTTTAGAACAGACAAGTTTGCATCAGATGTCCTGGTCCTCTGGCCCTTGCAATCTTTCTGCCCCCTCTTCCACGATGTTCTCTGTGCTTAAGTGTAGGAGCTGTGTTATAAATGCATTCATTGTGCCCTGCAAGCTCATTGTTCTCTGTGCTCAGTTGTGGCTTTCTGTAATCATCTCCATCTCCTGTAAAGAGAAGTTTCTCTGATGAGGGGTGAGAACTGCACTTGCCTGTGGGTGTAAGGAGACGTATTTAGAAGCTAGAAATTATAGACTGCTTTAAGAAAGTGACAGTAACCGAGGTGGTGGTGGTGCATGCCTTTAATCCCAGCACTCGGGAGGCAGAGGCAGGTGGAGCTCTGGGAGTTCGAGGCCAGCCTGGACTACAGAGCCAGTTCTAGGACAGCCAAGGCTACACAGAGAAACAAACAAAACAAAACAAAAGGAGAAGAGAAAAAAAGTGGCAGTGATAGTTTCTCCTCTAGGTTCTGCGGCTTCACTAGTCGCTGGTGGTTGGCTGGGTTTACGGTATCAGGCCTGATTTCCCTCCTACTGAGTTGTCCTTACGTCCAATTAGGTGGTTGTTGCTTACCCTTGGGAAATCAGTTCTACTCTTGCAGCCTTTGGAACATCTTCCTGTGATGGTCATTGTTGTGGTTCGTAAGTGTTAGAGATGGACAGGACTATTGATTGCTTTTCTCACTTGGGACCTTGCATAGTTCCTCCTAGGACTATGAAGGCAAATCCCTGGGAAGGCTTCCAGATCAGTCCTCTAGGTCCTGTGTCAAGTGTGTAGTGTCTTACCTTCCTTTTCTGGAAGGCAATCAAAGGCAGTGGCAATGGCCTATATTGTTTTGGGGTCTCTTGGTGCCCTGACCACAACTCAAAAGAGGTTTCTCATACCTGGCACTGGGTTTCTTTTTTATTAGTCTATAGTTTCTTAGATGGGGAGGAACACTGTAACCCCAAGAGGAATAGCTTCAATTAAACTACACACACACACACACACACACACACACACACACACACACACACACACACGCACGCACGCACGCACACACACACACACGCACGCACGCACACACTCCGGCACAGGGTAATTTGAGTTAACATAATTTCCTCGTTTGTTTGTTCTCTGGCCATATAAACATTTGATTGCTGCTGGGTAGCACATGGCTGGAGTCAGTAAACTGTCATTTGTTTGTTGAATGTTCTACGTTCTCTTTGACACCTCATTCTCTATACAGGGCAACCCTGGGGAGGGTTTTGTCTTCTAAGGACAAACAATATTGATGCATTCACCATAGGAAGGTGGCTCTCATGTCTCTTTTCAGGTTTCTCTCAGCTTTGAAAAATGAAATAAATGTAATTTTCAAACCTGCACTGCATTCCAAAGCTTTTTTTTTTTTTTTTGCCCAGGAATGCTTTTGTACTTAACGCCCCTGTGAACCCTGACCATATACCCTCATCTGGAAGGTCTATTCCGAGGTAACTGAGCAGGCTGCCAAGTTCAGCCTGGAACCCTATCATTTCTGCATTATGGATGCCTTTTCCTCTGACAGCTGGAATTAAATGTTCAGAGGCATTTGGATTGCATTGGAATTGCACAGTTTAGTCTTAGTCACCTTTCTTCAGCAGATGGAATCTTTAACACGAGAAAAGGCATTTATGTGAGTTCAGAGAAGCAGCCAAAGGGAGATATGTAAATTGGGATGCTCCAAGTTGGGGCTAGGTTCAGCTAGCTGTCTTGAGAGATGCATGAGCTCACTGAAGCCTTGACAGTAAAGGCCACTTGTTGGAGCAATCTCCATGGACATTTTCCCATTAAGAAAACTCCCCCAGCAGAATTTTCCCACTTAGAATCATTTTAAGATCAGTTATCAAATTCAGCATCAATGATAACTGTACATAATTCCTATGTGAATGTGGGCGTCCTCTCTTAGAGCATTGTTTCATTTGTCCATCCATAAAATTATATTGAGTTTAATGGTATTTTCTATTTGTTTTTTAAATTTTTTATTAACATTTTTCCTTTATTTTACATACCGACAACAGTTTCCCCTTCCTTCTCTCTTCCTGTTCCCTCCCCCTGACTCCCATCTACTCCCCTCCCCATCCACCCACTCCTCCTCTGTCTCCATTCAGAAAGGGACAGGCCTCCCATGGGCTTAAACTTAGATATTAAGTTCAGTAGTACTGAGCTCCTCCCCCTGTATACAGGCTGGGCAGGGTAATCCAGCATGGGGAACAGGCCCCAAAGGCCAGCTAAGCACCGGGGACAGGTATTACTTGTATATGTTCAACACTACCTTTGCTAAATGGGAAATTCTGTTTCCGAATTGCATGAGGTCCAAGGGTCTGCACCTGGTCTGTTTCCTCACCATTCACATCCACAAACTGTGATGACCAATCAAGAGTGAGATGGTGATTCGAGTTGGACTTGATTGGTAAAAAGAAGTCCACCATCTTTAAGAAGGCTATGGGTAGAGTTATGTTCAGGCCTCATTCCATCACAATTCCTGTCTGTGGAGGGAAACCAGTGTGAGAGAGAGGAAAAAGCCCCGAATATATCATTCAGGTCCTTTGAGCCATAACTGAAGCTATTTTACATAAGATGGTGAATAATTTTTGAGGCCCACAGGTAGAATGTTATGATTTAAAGCGATGTGTTTGGTTGTCAAGTTGACATGCAATGGACTTGTGACGGTCAGTCGTCACTATCATCTTAATGGGATTTAGAGTCACCTTGGAGAAAAACCTCCACATGGTTCTGTGAGGGCATCTCCAGAGAGGTTTAACCGAGAGGGAGGACCCACCCTGAATGTAGGTGGCACCATCCTACGGGCTGGGGCCCCAGACTGAGTCAAAAACAAAATGCCAATGAAGTCCCAGCATTCATCTCTCTCTGCTTCTTGATGGACTTGCGATGTGACCAGCTGCCCTAAGATCCTGCTGCTATCATGAAGGACTATACCTTCTAACTGTGGGCCAAAGTAAACCCTTCCTTCCTGATGTTACATTTCCTCAGATATTTTGCCACAGCAATGAGAAAAGCAAGCCGCATACCGGAGAGGTAAATTAATCTTGTACCAAAGTCAGACTCCAGTCATTGACCTCTATGTACCATACAGAGAGATCCTGTGGTGTTAGCATCATGGGGCTTCAGTAGCAGAAAGCAATGTCATTCTTGCCAGGTCTGTCATAGTGCTATTTCTTAACACAGCAACCTTATGTTTTGAGAATAATCTTTTCCCACCTATCCAGAGTTGTGTCTGAATTTAAATTCTCCCTTCCAGTTGGAACTTCTCTTCTTGCTGAGTGTTTGGTTTACTTTTCTCTGTGTTTTCAAGATATGCATATCATTTCTGAAGGTAGGATGACAAAGACATACTAATCAGCAAAGAAGACACCAGTACCAAAACTATCCTCCGCAGAGGTTGCCTTTCTTCCTTTCTTCCTGTGATGCCAGTCCCCAGCGCTGAGCTTGCCCTCTTACTGGTGACACCTTTTGGTCTTATGGCTTGATTTCCTATCGTTGCCATCACCAATGGCTGTGCACTGTCTTAAGACAACAAAATTTGTTATTTTGAATATTTCATAGTTTGGAGTCTAAAATTATCAAGCCTCCAGGCCCAAAGTCAAGGTCTGATCAGGAGCTGAGTCCTTCTGGAATCTGTAGGTGAGAATCTGTTTCCTTGATCGCTTAAGCTCTAGAGATTGCATTTGTTGGCTCTTGGCCTCCCTTCCCACCCTCAAAGCCAGTAATCCTCTCTGTTCTTTCTCTCCCCTTCTCTTGCTAGTTAGCATTATTTGACTCTGATCTTCCAGTCTTCCTATCACCAGGACCTGCGGGGTTGTATTGGAGCTATCTACATGCTCCATGATCGTCTTTCCACATTAAATTCCTTAATTACACTAGCAAATTCCCTTTTGCCAAGCAAGGCAACATATTTACAAGTTTTGGGGATGAGGATTTGAATGTAGTTTTTTGAAAAGTAGTTTATTCTTTCTACTAGTGAAATGTTTGCCTTGTGGAATGAATTGCTTTAGCATGAGACAACATGGACCTGACGGATGATTAATTAGGAGTCACTATGATGAAACGTCTCAATTATGATGGTCATTAAAATGTTCACAGGCATGGTGGTACAGTCTGTAATCACAGAATTTGGGAGGCTCAGACGGTAAGATCACCTGTCATCAGTTCAAGGCTAACCTAGGCTATATGGTAAGACTGTGTCTCAAAAAACACAAACCAAACAAATATGTCCACAGAACTATTTCTCTCTTTTCTGGAGTGGTGGAAGTGTTCCGATATGCTAAAGTCCCTTTTTGAGTTGGGGATATAGCGGTACACTTGATTTTAGCAAATAGTTCTGTTTAAAAAAATCATACTTTGTAGGGCAGGGCTGAAGAGATGACTCAGTGGATGAAGGCCTTTGTCACACACACCTGAAGCCCCGAGTCTGATCGTTAAACTTATGTAAAGGGGGAAGGAGAGAACCAGTTCCACAAAGTTGTTCTCTGACCTCCACATGTGTGTGTTCCACACACATTACTTATACACTCACCCACACATCATATGTATTTTTTCATTAGTAAAAATTGAAATAAAAATTGTAATTATAATTTTGTGTTTTAAATAATTGTTAAAAGTTATAGGATGTCTGTTTTGTGCACAGAACAGTCACATGTCTTGGTTGTCAGGGTGCTGTCTGGATTTTTGACAAGAGTCATTCCGTCACTCTTGTCCAAAGAAGGTAAAATCTCAGAATATACTTGTGAAAATACTCTTCCCTGATCATGGCACTCTAAGTTTCAGTCACAGTGGACCCAACCCTATTACTACTTTCTCCTATTCTTCCATTCATTTCTTCAAATGCTGGGGCATCTGAAAGTTTTACATAATATTCTCACAATTACCACGTCTCATTAAAAAGTACATGCAAGAAAGCTTGAGTCCTTGTTGCTTTTACTTAAGTTAGCAACAGCATCACCAAGGAGCCACCCACACTGTCGGAGAGTTGGACATGCCGCTTTATTTTCTATAATAGGTATATGCAATGGCATTAGTATGCGATTCCCACCACTGTAAATTGGGTGTTTTGAAATACAGCAAGTGAGGCTGGAGAGATGGCTCAGCAGTTAAGAGCACCTGCTGCTTTTCCAGAGGACCCAAGATCTGTTCCTGCAACCCATATCTAGCATTCCTGTTGTGAGGCTCACAACCTGTAACTCTAGCTCCAGGGGATCCAATGCCCCTCCTGTAGGCATCTCTCTCCCTCTCTCTCTCTCTCTCTCTCTCTCTCTCTCTCTCTCTCTCTCTCTCTCAGACACACACACAAATTATATCATTGTATTTTTATGACATTAGGGTTTTCATGAATGAAGTTCTGGGTGAATCTGCTGACTCATGTACTCTGTTGAGTGAGTACTGTGCATAGCCCTCTTGATGGGGATTAGCAAACTGTGAGACAGACAGTTTTGATGATGCAATATAACAGCTTCTCCTGGGATGTTGTTAGGCTATCTGATGAGTAGAATAGCTGCAAACACTCTTCTGTATTACTTTCTCTCCCAGATGACCATTGGTTAGGAGATGAGAATTAGATATGTTCATTGCTACACTTTCCTTTTCTCTGTAAAACAGATACATTTGAATTGAATTTGGAGGGAGAATACCTTGCCTTGTGGAAAATTTGGGAGACTGATGTATGACTATCATTACTGTTTGGTAAAGTGATCTCAGTTCTTGAGGAGCTCATGGCTTAGTTCTAAGGAACAGCTCCAGAGCTTATTATGGGAGATGAGAACAGTGCCGGGACAATGACAGATGCCCATCAGAGTGCCCCCAAATCACTGGGACTGCGGCTGAACTCTGAGTTCCTCGAAAATTTCTGCAGGAAGCCGTTTACACCTTTGCTCTCAGAACTCCAGTGGGGGGGTGAACCACCACGGAGGGGGCGGGGCTACAGATGTTGGTGTTCAATGGAGCAAGCCACAGGCAACAGCTTTCATTTATTGAACTACTTTTCCTTGTGGATTAAGGAAAAGTATGTGAATGGATAGACAGAGAGGACAAGGAGGTCTCGAAGGGCCTCACAATCTAACTAAGGAACTCACCTTTTCATGAAAACTGAGGGAGAGTTCCTTCTTGGAGCCTGTTTGGAGAATGTGGAAGGCACGGTATGAGACATAACTTTGAAAGCCATCAGTCTACAGGTTGGAAACCATGTCTTCTTGAGAAAAGGCTGTGGGGTTTGGATTTCTGTTGATCTGGGTTCAAATCCTAACGGGAAGCCATCTTACTGAAGTCTTTGAGTTTCCATTTCCTCCTCTCTACAAGGGACATAATAGGATCCTTTTAGGGATGAGAGCAGGTTCCTGTGAGTGGACAGGTGAAAACTATTCACTTTTGTGTATCACCTCTTCCTGTGTTTGGGGACATGGCAGATAGTGCCTTCCTCCCTGACTGGTCTAGACACTGGCTTTTCCCTCATCGGGAGAAAACTGAAGGGGCCAAGGAATCAGCTCCCGTGGTCTTTCCTCTTTCCTCTGAGTCTGCTGGGGTTGGGATGGCACATTCTAGATGCTCCTCTGTACCTTATATTTTAGGATCTCATCCTCTCTGATTCATGTATGTGCACATATGCATGTGTGTGTGTGTGTGTGTGTGTGTGTGTGTGTGTGTGTGTGTGTGTGTGTGTGTATAGATTCACATACCAGAGATCAACATCAAGTGTTTCACAGAACAGGCTTGCTGATTAGGTAAGGATGACTGGCCACTGAGCCTAGGGAAATCTCCCCATGAGCCTCCTTGGTTTTGGGATTACAAGCATACACCACCATGCCTTGTTTTCCACTTTAGTTCTTGTGGTTTTCTCACTGTCATTTGTTTTAAACTTAGGTTTAAGCTCATGTTGGAATTCCTCATGCATAGCTTCAGTCGCCTCCCACTTGTCTCCCCACTTGGTCCTTACTTCTCTTCTGTTTCCATGTGTCCATCACTTATGTCTTCACCAGGTGCTTTTCTTGGGTGGAGATTCTGCTGCTCCTTTCTTGGACCCTGAACCTTTGCACAATGGAGAATCTTCACGCAGACGTGATTTCCTTTTCCTTTCTTTCCTTATCCCATGACTTCCCTTTGTTCACTGGATCTGTAGGAAAATTTCCCTTCAGCTATGGCTTAAACATTTCTTACCCCATTAATACCAGATCCAGAGCCCACTTTGGCCCCCTGTTCATGACATATCATTGCTCCTCTGAAACACCACTACTCACCGGCAGCCCCCAGCTCTTCTAATTCTAATAATCCATCTCCAGGTCACAATGTCCATAAGAAACACTTCCCTTGTCTAGTAACAGAAGCTAATATTGCAAGGATGATTTCTTAGGGAGTGGTGCTTAGGGTCGGGGTGCCACAGGAAGAGCAGGAGCCCTCACATTTAAGTGTGACAATATGTACATCCATTTCACAGTGTCTGACATGTGTGGATGTCTAGCAACTAGTAAAGCTCACTACTGCTTATTATGGGATGGTATTTAGGTAGGGTGGGATAGGAATTTCTTACAACATTTGGGATTGTACAACTTAATCCCATGTTGATCTACTCACGGGTTATTTTAAGCTTAACAGCAGAAATGGAAAAAGAAATATGATTATAATATTGGAAACAGCAAAAGGAATTCTCAGCCCGCTGTCCTTGCTTATCTGTCACTTAGAGGCAGGACCACCACTTCAACCCCGGGAAGATTTGGCTGTAAGTTTGATGACTATTTACAAATGGCCCTTTTCCTTCACTTTTAGCTATAAGTTTGAACACATGTCTACTTTCCTAAAAATCATCCACCAGCTTGAACTTAATCTAAAGCTATTCAAAACAGAGCTACTTTCTTCTGCTGTGTTTACAAGGTTGTTTTTACTTTTCTTCTTAAATTTGTGCTGTTTTATGGTGGCACGTTTTTGTGCTCAGATTTGTATTTTAGCTGCTTGTACATCTGTCATCCTTGCCAAGGGGCTGACTGTGAGCTTCTGGAATTAGGAAGCCTCTTGGGATCTTTGCTTTTGCCATAGGACTGGCCCAGATCCTCACATGTGGCAGGGATTCATTCCCATGAAATAATTAGTCTGTGGCAAGAACATCAAAGCAGCTAGAATCCCTTTGGTCTACAGGAGAGATCTGCTAAGTGCAGTAGTGGCACCATGCTTGTGGGAGAAACCAAGCAATAAGGCCCACTCCACGAGATGGAAGCCCACACCCAGCTCTGCTTGAGTGGCCAAGAGCAGGAGACTAGATATGCCAGGGAAAAACCAATTACTACTGCTCTGCTAAAGGGATATAGCCACAAAATGACTCCTAAGAACATTCTGCTGTACTCATAGATCTCTGCCTTAGCCCAGAAAGAAATATCTTCATCAAATCCCTTCTCTCTGGGTTCAGGAAACTCCAAGAAAAGGTGGAGAAGTGTAAGAGCCAGAGGGGATGGAGGACACCAAGGAACCAAGGCCCTCTTGACACAATAGGGCTGATACACATATAAACTCAGAGACTGAGGCAGCATGCACAGGGCCTGCATGGGTCTACACCAGATGGGATCTTAGAGCTGAAAGGAGAATTGGACACACTCCCCCATACCTGACGTAGAAGCTATCTCTAATAGGCAGTCACTTGCAAATGAAAAGTTAGTTTTCTCCAAAGGAGTCTCACTGGAGAAACCGTCTACTCATAAGGGTAGGCCTCGTGCCCAACAGTAGATGGTCACCATAAGCTCAAGGCATCTTAGGGGGCGTTCTTTGTCTCAAAGTATCGAGTCAGAGCATTTTTTTTCCTATCTTACAGGTCCTTAGCATGTGCAATATGGCTTCTGCTTTTGTGTTTTTATGGGATTATTGCATGTATAAGTATGTATATCTATCTACAGATATAGATATAGATATAGAGATAGAGATAGATTAGAAATCAATTGTCAGTCAGAATTCAGTGCAAGATGATTCTCAAAAATTACTTTTGGGGCTAGTTAAAAACCACTGTGTTTGTCTTGTATACGTAATTACATGCATTTATGGGGTATAATGTGGTGTTTGGACATATGTGTGTGTACATTGTATAATATCAGCAGAAGCTTTAGCTGGTCTGCTGGAGCCAATTCGTGTGGGTTTAAGAGAGGAAATTCATATACATTCAAGCATCATGCAAATGAGTTGTTAAACCACTGGTAACTGGAAGCTGGGAATATTTACACTGCAGAAATCAGCAGAGGCTATGAGTTAGCATTCCTATTTCTTTTTCCCTTCCATTCTTTCCTTCCTTTTCTTTCTCTGAGATGATATCTTACTACGCAAACCAGAATGGCCCTTTCTCAGCTGTCCAGGTGCTGGGATAACAGACACATCCCACTATACTCTGCCTTCCTTTCCTGCCCTTTGAGAGACCAGTCACGTCTTCCTCTGAGGATGTCCACACTGGAGATCTCTAAACCCTTGTGAAAAGATGACCCTCGAGCAGCTGATTAGAACTTAATTTCTCATCCACTTCAGTCAAGCTGTTCCTAAACAGCGAAATTTGCACCAAATCCCTGAATTATCAGTTAATCAAACAGAAACTTCATGAACAGATGGGTTGAGGGAGACTGAGGACAACGTGTTTACAATGCAGTTATGCTGCCCAGTTCAGGGCTTCTTCAAAAGCAAAAACAAATCCAATGATTGAACCAAGTGAGACAGACAGCTGACAGGCTTTTTCTCCAAATGACAAAGCTAGCTCAAGGCATGGGCATGATTAATATTGCTCTCATGACCTCCTAATGGATATCTAAACATACTTTGTTTTCCAGGAATGCACCTTATAGGGTCGATGGCACTATTAGGGAATATCCTTTAAAGGGTGCTGTGTTAGAAGAAAATGCTGGGGTGTGTTAGGCTTCTATGCAGCATGTTAGGACATATCAAGATAAAACAGGGAGATTATAAACCACTTCCCACTTTCTGATTTCTAGCACAGCTCATTATGCAATTCCCCATCAGTCTTATCTGCCGTGCAGACATTACTCTTGTTATTGTACCTGCTGGCTCTCTAGTGGCATTTACATAGAACTCTATAATCATTAACACCTACATACCATAATAATCTGAAGAAGGAAGTATTAGTCAACTTTGCATACATTAGATTACCTTTTAGGCAGATTTGAAAAAGAGAGAATGATTCCATTTTTTTAAAGACATTTTATGAAACTTAGTTGTGATGATTACTTCTTTTTGATTTGTGTGTGTGTGTAGTGTGTGTGTATGTATGTATGTGTGTGTGTGTATGGTATATATATATGTTTGTGTATATGCGTGTGTATATGTATGGATGTGTGTATGTATTTGTGTGTGTGGTGTATTTATGTGTTTGTGCATGTGCATTTGTGTGTGCATGTGTGTGTGTGTGTGTGTGTGTGTGTGTGTGTGTGTATGTATGGTTTATCCATGGAGGCAAGAAGAAGGTGCTGGATCCCATGGATCTGATGTCATAGGTGGTTGTAAGCCACTCAAGGTAGGTGCTGGGAACCTATCTCAGGTCCTCTGGAAGAGAAGCAAGTGCTCTTCAATGTGAGCCATCTCTTCATCTTCTGATAATTTTGTGTGTCAACCTGATGGAGAGTCTCAATAGGGAAGTGTTTAGAGAGGGGCAGCCTGTGGACATGTCTGTGGGGGATTGTCTAGATTGCCTCGATTGATGTAGGAAGACCCAGTCTGAACATGGGCAGCACCATTCCCTGGTTTGGGGTCCTACACTACTTAGGGGTAGAGAAAGCTAGCTGAGCAGTGAGCATGCATGAACTCACATTCTCTCTGCTCTTGACTGTGGATGTGATGGGACCAGTTGTTTTACGTTCCTGCCGCGGCAGCTTCCTCTTGGGATGGACTGGACCTGGAACTATAAGCTAAAAGGAACCCTTTCTTCCCTAATTTACTTTTTGTCAGGGAATTTTATCAAGACCACAGAAATGAAACTGGGACACTGATCAAGATGCTTTTTATTATAGCCACAAGGTATCAGAATAGTGTAATGTAATATAGCAAAATAATGCGGGGCTTCATCTTGTTCAAAAAGAGAAGCGTAAGATGTCCAGACATATAAAATCACACGAGGCAGCTTAAAAACATTGTGTTATGTATAAATAGAGCATTTTGGCTAAAAGGTCTTTTGGCATCTTAATTTTGGTGTTTGGTACAATGAAGAACCTTAGAAAAGCTGGAGCCATCCAGTTTGATTCAAAAGGTTAAAGCAACCCGCATTGTAGCTGCATATCATGCTTGCTCCGACTGCTGAAAAGCACCAGGCAAGGACATTCAATCACCCGGTGGAGTGATCTCCAGAGATCTTTTTCTGGCTCCCCACAAGTGCTCCTTGCTTTTCAGCAGTCCACCGTGTGCATAAAATTAACAACATGCTACAAGGGCTTCCTATATTGTAAATGGAGCCCCTTAAAGTGATATTCCGTCCCACACTCTCCTAGCCTTCCGGTGAGAATTACTACCGGGCTCTGCTCATTTGAACAGAAGGTGTGAGTTTAAAGGCAGCAACTAACACACCAGCAATATATTAGCTGTCCTCGGCGACTTTTGCATGCTTGGGTTATTCGCAGGCTGTGACTGGCTTCAGAAACCAATTTCACTAAATACTAAATCTTTACCAGAATGTCTTTGGGGAGACTGAAAGAATTCCAAACAATGGTTCCCACTACATTTTCAGGCGTACCCCTCATTTCTCATCTGGCTATTTTAGCATCGTGGAGACTTGATAGAATCACCCCTTCTGTGAAGACTTCTACATCAAACTTCTGTGACAGGCCAAATAGCTGTCTCATCACTTTGCCCTGTTTTGTTTGACAAGATCTTGCTACGTAACCCAGGCTGGACTGGAAATTGACATCTAGTCCAGGCTGGCTCAAAACTCAAGATTGTCCTGTCTCACGCTCCCGAGTGCCATGGTAACAAGTGTGGACCACCACACCCAGTTTCTCATAGATGTTTTAAATAAGGAGGCACAAAGTACCTCACTGATCCTCACAGCATCTCGTGAGAAGGGAACTATTTTTATCTTCATTTTAAACACCAAGAAAAAAGGAAGCAACACGGCCAAGGTCATACAACTAAACACTAATGGATGCTATACTGAGTCCTCCTTTGTCCTCTCTCCTGGTCCCCTGGTCCTCCCTCCCCTCTTCTGCTGGCCTTCTTCCTTCCAAACAATCCCTCTGCTGTCATTTACACATGGGTCGCATAGTTAAGTCTAGATTCTGCATATGAGAAAAATGTAACGTTTGCTCATTCTTTCTCCTCTATTTACCCATTCCTCTTCCCTTTCTTCCCCACCTTTAGGCTCAGCCCCTCCATCTCCCTTCTGTTTTTATGCCTCCTGTAAACCCTGTATTTCAATCCCAGAAGACTGGCTCTAGAGTCTGTCTCTAAATTCACTCTTATCTTTACGCGTGTCTAATAACCTCTATAATGTGCCCAGAAATGATAGGAACAGTATCTGTGTCCTTGAAAACATATAGACCCACCAAAGCTAGATCTGCCATTCTTCCTTGGCTTCATATTTAACAAACCCTGTACGGCAAGTTCAACCACATTAAGATTTTTATTGATTTTTGAAGTAAAGCTTTGGATTCCCACACTTAGCAAACAAAAATGTGCAGATAAATTTGAACTTCAGAGAAGCAGTAAACAGTTGCTTTTCAATATAAACATCCCATAAATAGTATGGGACACATTCTTGCATGAAAAATAATTTGTTATCGAGAAATTCAAATTTAATTGTGCATGTTGTATTTTATATGGCAACCCAAATTTAAAGTAGGCCATGCTTTAAATTTGGATATTAGTATCATAAAAGTCACTTGTATATATTGAAGATATTTGGGGATGCACGTATACACACACACACACACACACACACACACACACACACACACACACACACATGCTCAGAGAGAGAGAGGGAGAGAGGGAGAGAGAGAGAGAGAGAGAGAGAGAGAGAGAGAGAGAGAGAGAGAGAGAGAGAGAGAGATTGAGACTTGCCTTAGGTTTATCTGCTTAGAGACAGTGTTGGTCCAGTTTACCTCAGGCCTGGCTAAGATCAGATGTGGCTAGTCCACCAATCACCTTCATATTCCCTGGTGTCTTTCAAGTCCTGGTGAGAGTTGGGAGGGGATTCTACCTCACAGGTTCCTGCACATCACTGGCTGCACAGCCCTGGAATCCAGTTGCTTGGACTAAAACAAACCCCTAAATGTTATTTTAATGATGTGATCCCCACATTGGAAACAGCCCTCTTTGCTGTGGCTTCTAGAATAAAGTAATCGACCCTGACGCTGTTTAGCTGGGGACACATAACTCATGTCATGGTCAATTATCTCTTGGTAGACTTCAGCACAGTGGGGGACATTGTCTACATAATGACTGTGGGGCTTAAAGGGTCTGTCACTGTGAGGGTCTCTCCCAGGCCTCACCTTCCAGGTGCGAGCTAAGCTTTGTTCATATTTGCACCCCAGCACTTAACACTGTGCCTGGAAATTTAGGATTCTGACAAATAGTGCTCTGTGCTGGACACAGGAGTCTCCAGAAGTAACAAGCAAAGTCTCATCCCATTGTCAAAGGTTCACAGTCTAGAAGTTTCAATAAATGGGTAAGGGAATGCTTAGAACAAATACTCAGAGACATTTGGGAGCTGGAGGATTCCCTGGCTAACTGGGACTAAGACAAAGAAGCTGAAACCTGAGGATGGGCTTCATAGCCAGAGCCAGAAGAGCAGAGCTCAGAAACCTTAGTTTACTGTATGCTCTTTAAGCAAGTTACAAAATGTTTTCTATCCTCAGTTTACACATCTGCAAAGTGGAGATGATATTGTAACCCAAGTCTTAAGACAAAAATAATCATCGAGAAACTGAAGAACATTTTGTCATTGTAAGATGTGATGTGTAAAGCATAGACCTGAAGTCACATAGCCACACATGTCATAGAGAGACAGGTTCACCCAGTGGCTAAAGCTGCGGTGCTGTATTCAGTGACCTGTCACTTGGTAACTCACTGACCCTTAGCAAGTGGTTAATATCCTGTGCCTCAGTTTCCTCTTCTGTTAAGTGAAGAAAATTGTGGTAATTAGCTCAAAAGATTCTGTGGACATTAATCGAGTTAGTACACATGACTACAATAAATACTCAGGGAATATTATTTATAGTCAATAAGGATTGCAACATCTGGGTGTGGTGGGAGAAGAGAATGGATATGATGCTTTAGGGATGCTCACACAAACCACCCATTTAATTCCAGACGTCTTTCTGTTCCAACACACAGTTCAAGAATCAAGGAAGAAGAGATGCACATTTTATTTTCTGTTAGTAAATCATTTTCAATTCAAGAGATGTTTCTCCAATTACATTCTTCTATCAATAACTCCTAAAGAGCTGCCAATTCAAAACATCACCAATGGAAAATGAGGAGAAATTAAAAACTGATTTATTCATTCTTAGTCAATAAAATAAGCAAGCAGTAGCTGGATTGTAAATACCCCATGCAAAGTGAGATTTACAAGACGTAATATCAGAAGACGGATTTATCCCATTTTTAAGTATAGTACCGTTGAAGTGAGTTCTCGCAGAATGTATAAGGAGATGCAGCCTCAAATGAGCAGGACTTGGGGACCGTGGGGAGTCAGGCTCCGAGTCTTACTAACAACAGCTTCAACTTGCATTTTCCAGAAGGCAAGTTGGAGCGTTTTCTGAAAACACTGCTTTAGAAAGGAGAAAAACAACCCCCGGCGCGGCGCATCAGCTTTGTTTAAAACTTCCCGTTACTCAGGACTGTTAGGTTTATAAATCAAAATTATGTGTCCAGCAAGGAAATGGGAAGTAAAACTGTTTCCAAAAGAAAAAAAAAGGTAAAGAAAAGAAAGCAAGTGATTCATTTTGACCAAAATAATTGAAAATGCAGAGTCTGCCTGTTCCGGGCTACTCAGTCCCAGGCTTATATTTTGCCTTTTGCTGCAATATGGCAGACTTCATGGTGAAGATGAGTCCCTTGGATTGAGGAAATCCTTACTCTTTTTGGTGAAATTAGACAGAGCCCAACCCTTGGCTACTTGAAAGATTTTGCTTCTACTTTACTAGAACCTGTTCTCCAAGAAACAACAGAACTGTGGCTCTGTTCCTTTCGTGTAAAAGAAAGAGAAGAAAGGGATGGAGGAAGAAAGAAAGTCGGGAAAGGGAAGAGAATGGAGAAAGGGAAGAAGGATGAAAAGGAAAGGAGAGAGAAGAAAGGAGGGAGGGAGGGGGGGAGGGAGGGGAAGAGGGAAGGAGGGGAGCGAGCGAGGGAGGGAGGAAGGGAGGTGAAAAACCTCAATTTTTCCAGTGGGACCGAGTCAGACCAAGTCTTACACCAGAGTGCCTCTTGGAATTCACCTTGGAGGACCCCAATCACATCTGGATTCAGGGTCATAAGTGAATGCAGCTCATGGAAGATGTGGAACGTGAGCTTGCCAATAGCTTTGAAATATGACAGCCTTGAATGGAACCGCCAATCCCAGAAGTATCACGCATCTTCTTGGTGTCTTACGTAGAATACCAGAGAAAGGCCAGGGATTGAGATCTCAACAGTTCCCAGCTTTCCTCCCAGGAAGTCCGAGAACATTTGAAAATATCCACGCTTGACATAAAACACTGTGGGGAGAGGTAAACCACACACGGGAAGGTAGTACAATGAATGGAGATCTCAGAAGAGGAAGGACTTCTCCTCCCCCTTTGCAGAAATTGAGGAAGACTGCCTGGGGGAAGCGGCTTTGAAGCTGAGCTCTGGTGTGTGGTCAAGAGTCAAGGGAAAGTGGCCAGCAGAGG
Source organism: Peromyscus californicus insignis (assembly GCF_007827085.1). NCBI lineage: Eukaryota > Metazoa > Chordata > Mammalia > Rodentia > Cricetidae > Peromyscus > Peromyscus californicus. Next base: position 69,189,636 of record NW_026294436.1, on the reverse strand, counting down.
GTTATGGATGAAAGACTACATAGGACATATATATGGATGATGGTCCTGACCAGTTAGACAGTGATCCTAACTGCCTGTCTACTTTCTTTATGAACAGATAACAAAAGTCCCCCATCTCTATCTCCTAGCACTTGATACACTATCAGGGAGGACAGGGCATTTATTTGCTGTCCCAAGATACAGTTGCTTTACAATGCATGAATATTAGCCTCTGCAGATGGAAAGGGAGCAAAGAGATTGTCTAATATGCCTGAGTGAGAGGCCTGATTAAAATGCCACAAAGGAAGGTGGTTTTGAGCTGAGACTAGGATTTCAAACTGTTTCCACCTCTGGGCTCTTCCCAGTATATTATGCAAAAGCAGCTGAGGAGAGTGATCTTGGTAAATATGGCAGAGTTGCTTATATTCCTGTGATCCAAGTGAGGGAACTATAGGACAGCCATGGGAACAAGGCCCATCTACACACATCCCCACCTGAGGCTCCGCAAATGCTGTAAAGAGAATTTTTAAAATTAAGTCTCAACATACATCATTCGTCTTTGCAAGTAAGGCCTCACCCAGTCACAGACAAAAAAAAGGAATCTAATTTATACAAGTAGAAAAGGAAATACTTTAGGAAAAATTTAAAGTACGAGGGCCATCTTAAGAACATGAAAATTGCAAGGTTTTGTTGGTACAGTTTCGTTAACTTATAGGGTTCCCTCCCACATTCAACATACAGCCTTGGGATCCCAGGTGTACCCCTCAATTCCAGTAGATAATGGAACAAGGGGATCTTCCTACAGTCAGTCAAGATACCACACTGCGACATTCAACTGAAGTTCTTATTATCAATACTTTTATTATGAGTTGGAACACCTTCCTTCATTGATGATTTGCCTTATTAAAATGACAGCCATCAAAATCCCACTTTGAGTATGTTTATGTCATGTCAGGTGACTTCTGAAACAGGCCTTGCTGTGGACATATCCCTCCAGCTGGGCTCTAGGGCCCCTCTGAGTACTTATTAGACAGCGACAGCATTCCTTTTTTTTTTTTTTTTTTTTAAAGAATGGGTTTAATCAAGTGCAACTTCCCCTTTCTAACCTAGAACTAAACAAATCCAAGCTTTGGCTCTCTAATTTATTAGCCAGTAAATCACAGCAGCAAAGCTTTTGTATGTATGGCCAGTATCCCCCTCCCCTATAGAATGAGGGGCATTGTGTGGGGGGGGCAGACCTAGATTGAACATGTGACTCACTGTGCTTGTGAACAGGGAAACCTCAGGTAGGAAAGAGCTGTATTCTATAAAAGGTAAATTAGTGTTTTTTCTGGTTTTTCAACGTTTAGTTATTGTGTATGTGGTATGTGTGCTCACGTGTGTGTGCATGGGTGTGTTCACGTGTGAACCCAGGGATGTGTGTGTGTGTGTGTGTGTGTGTGTGTGTGTGGTGTGCATGGTGTGCATGTGTGTGTGTGTGTGCATGTGTGTGTGGTGTGTGCATGTGTGTGTATGGTGTGTGCGTGTGTGTGTGTGTGTGTGTGTGTGTGTGTGTGTGTGTGTGTGTGGTGTGTGCATGTGTGTGTGTGCTCCCTGGTGTGCATGTGGAGGTCAGAGGACAACTTCCAAGAGTCGGTCTTTCCTCCCACTGTGTAGTGTTCTGGGGGATCGAACTCTGGTCATCAAATTTGACAGTGCGCATCTTTATACACTAAACCATCCTGCTATCTTAGAGATGAAAAAACTTTAAAGCCTTCCTTCTTGCCACTGGAATTTTGAATTCTGCAATAAACTGGTGAGGAAGAAGGCACAGCGACTTGTACAATTAAGAAGTGAGGGAGAATGAGAGAAACGGGAAGTAAGGTGGCTTAGAAACCCAGAGGCAACCCGAGCACAAAGCAGAAGCAGCAAGAGGCCGCTCACAGAGCCCTCAGATCTCCACAGGGAGAGCCGTTCTTCTTAGAAGCCTAATAGTCTCCACAGTTTGCGTGAATAGAAAATAACGTTGCCATATATGACTGCATCTCCAGTTATATTTCCATTCTGAAGCTTAAGCTGTAGTTTAGATAATTGTGGGTAATGACGCTATGGTTAAGGACATTAGCTAACCACCCAACTCCTAGGCATGAGCTGGAAGAAATACCAGGTTCTAGGATTCTTTTTAGAATGCATAGAGTATGATCTTGGCCCTATTTCCTCCCTTTGCCTTAAAGGAAGAAATGATGGGGTCTCTGGACAGGCTCCACAGTAATCTATTGCTTGGGAAGACTGAATGTTCAAACTGAGGAGTCTTGATGCTCCAGAGTTGAAACCAGAAAGAAGTCACTCAGCAAGCTGCAGCAGGAATCCCGTGCCCTGGCTTCCTCTCCACGATGCTCCTGTCAGTCGGCTGCTCAGCACCCACTTTGCTTGTCCTTTTCTTCCTCCTCTTTCTGCCCCATCTGGGACTGTGTTGCTTTGTTCCTCTATTGAACCACAGACTGAATCCTCAGTTTATTTTTTTCTGACTCCGGCTCTGCCGAGAGATAAGCTCATTCCATTTATTTGTACTTTGGTCATGAACAACCATCCTTCTTAGCAGAGGTCACTCCATCCTACATTTTCCTGTGGCAAAAATACAGTCCCTGAAAGGGGACCCAGCCACACAGGAGAAGAGGGACACAGGGGACTCCTGTGACTGTGATGTATGACGGTTCTGAAGAGAGTCAAACCATTTAGAGACCAGGTTTTGATGAATTGCAGGAAATGGTGGATTTACAACTATTCCAGAATTCTCAGGAACTGATTGTCATCAGGTGACCATGTGAATTTTAACTAGTGTGTTGTAGAACTCAGATCAAGGCCAAGACTCAGGCAGAAGGTTCCCTTTGGGTCTCCTATTGGATAGAAGTTACCTCTGGGAGAAGTGTTTAAAAATTTTAAGTTTTATTGTTTATTTATGTGTATATGTGTGTCTGTATGTATGTACATGTGTGTGTAGGTACTCATGGAGGCAAGAGGAGGACATGGGGTCCCCTGAAATTGGAATTATAGGTGGTTGTCAGCTGCCCAGTTTGGGTGCTGGGAACTCAACCCTGGTTCTCCACAAGAGCAGCAAGCACTCTTAACTGCTGAGCCATCTTTCCAGTCCCCAAAGCACTTAAATTACTTTCTTACTTACCCAAGATTCATTTCTGTTTGTCTGTTGGGGTTAATAATTAGCAGGAAGGAAGGAGAAGCCTTCTGTAAAAAGTTTTGTCTTAAAGTGGAGAGTCTTTGCTCCTATACATTAACATGGATATGGCTGTGTGGAAATGGATCAACTTTTCTTCCCACATCAGTGTGCCTCCATCCTTCTTCAGTCATCCCTGCTGCTGAGTCAGGTTATGTAGTGGGGACTGGCTGGGCATCCTGACAACCTTTTACAGGGTGACAGCTGAGCTGATGGGCACCAGTATCCTAGCAAACACGGACCTGACTTGAGTTCACTAGGGCAGTTGACTAATCAATAGCTAAAGAAATAACTGAGCAAAAGCTTGGTGATGAGGCTAACATTTAATGGCCCTGACGGAGTGAATATTGGACGGAACTCGGTTCTTAGAGACTCTCATTTTCTCATTTTGAGGATGTCAGTGGCAGTTACATCTCATCTGCGAGTTCCTCCTCAGTTGCCTCTCGGTGAAGCATAGTACTGGGTCCACAGTGCATAGCCCACACAGCTGCTCCACGCTGCTCACTCTTGTTCGGGAAGCAAGTCTCAAGATGAGCTCTTCCCCTCAAAACACAATGATTGAATTATTCAAAGCATGAGACATTTTCATAAAGGCCCATAGTGTCCCGATGAGGCCAGTTATTTAGGAAGTGGTGTCAATGTGCAACCAGCAAAAAAGGGAAGCTGTCCAAGGCGCTGTGGTAACAGCCCAGTTACTCAAAGAACATTTAAGCTGCAAATATCTCTGTGGTTTGTGATTTGACCCAATGCTGCAGTGACTCTGGGAAATTTCTCAAACTTTGGCTAATCACTTTTTTTTTTTTAAATGGAAGGGTTAGTACATGATTCTACTTCCTCAAACATCCTGGGCTGTCTTTTGCATTTGATAGAGTAACAACTCACATGCGAGGAAGAGGTGAGAAAGATCAAGAAAGTTCTGGCACACGGAAGGGGAAACAGCTGGAACTCTGAAGTGGCAGGAAATGCCAACTGTTAATACAGAAAATAACTACAATATAGTGGCAATGTAGGGCTGTCTGCAGAAGGCCAGGGGCTTCATTTATCAGAATAGCGGGGTGAGCTGGTTTCGTGTGATTAAGGAGAAAACACATGATTAGAAGGAGTGAAGCCCCAGTGTTCTCATATGTACGTTAAACAGCTGGATGTGTGTGTGTGTGTGTGTGTGTGTGTGTGTGTGTGTGTATTTTAACTTGATTTGGAGTGACATTTGCCCTTCTTATCATGTCTTCATTTGGCTAATTAATAACCTAAAGTGGAACTCTGAGGTACAGCACTGTGCCTCTAGGTAATGATGTTGTAGAATAGGTAGGTGGTGTTCCTTTTCTCAAGGAACTAGGCTGAGGTCCATGGACTTCAGGAAATCTTGATATGTGCTGCGACATGGTGTAGCTCTGACTCTCTCAGTTTGACCTGTAGAGGACTGACCCTGTGCTTTGTGTGGTCTCACTCAGACCAAGGCTAGCAGAAGGCTCTTCAGGAACTGCTCCATGAGTGGTAGCTTTCAATATTCTTTTTAAAGATTTATTTAAAAAAATTATGATTTAGGTGTTTACCACATGTTTGCAGGTGTCTGAGAAGCCAGGAGAGGATGTCTGATCCCCTGGAGCTGGAGTTACAGGAAGTTGTGAGCCACCTGACCTGTGTGCTAGGAAGTGAACTCCAGTTCTCTGGAAAAGCAGCAAGTGCTCTTAATCACGGAGCTATCCCACACTCAGTATTAGTCTTATTTAAGCAATTAGATTATGAGTTTAAGCAAAAAGGGAGAGAGGCCTTATACTTTAAAAACTTGATGGTTGTTCTTAAAATCCCCCAATGTATCTGGCAGGGTATATGAAACATACTTGATGTTTACTTGACTTAATGAAAGACAGACTCTCAGGTCCTACAGTCTCTATGTTGTCATAGCTCCCTCTTCAAATGCCCCACAATTGGGAGCGCTTGCTGCGTCTCAGCCTCATTTCCATGGTCTTGCTTTCTTAGATGTACCCAAGGACAACGCTTTCTTCGTCTTCTGTAGGCAGTTTTCATTCCTGTGGTCAGCAGTGTCTAGTGAAGCAGACCAACGGAACTCTAGTCTTCAAGCAAACCCAGAACCCTGAGCAGGATGACTCGTATACTACTCATGCTGACATGCTGAAATGTGCAGGGGGATTGTAGTTTTCTGTAACTCATCCTGACAATCATTGTAGTTGACAGGTTTTAAGGAACAACAATTTGCTGCAGCAATCTGAGCATATAGTAACTTTCCTTGGGCACCCTTTAAGTCTTGCTACAAAATAAGGATATTAGTCTCAGAAAGACAAACTCATTCTTAAAGGACATATAGAAAGGAAGAGGGCTGAGATCTGAGCTCAGTGCATTCTGGCTCCAGACACTGCTGCTCTAGAACCAAGAAACCCAAAATCCAAGCATGTATTTCAGAACAGATACACAGACACACAACTCCTTTCTTCTGCATGCTATCATGAAGACCCATTGTAATGTCTTTTGTGGAATCACAGCCTTCAGTATAAACAATTGTATGTTTGGATGTCTCCTTTATCCTCATATATAGTCCTGGGAAGTATGGAGACTAGAGTTATCTGGATTTCAGATACAAATAAACTGAGACTATGAAACAGTAACTTTCCGAGCTGGAAAGTGGTCAACCTAATGAGATCTGTTGGCCTTCACTAGCTCATGCAGTACTCTCCTTGAGTACAGGGGACTCGGTCCACGCACTTCAGGAGCCACCATGTAATAAAGCGAGTGAAGAAGCCGTCGAGAACACAGCACTCACTTCCCCATCCTACACTATTTATAGCTTCACTGAGACAACATACTGACCAGTTCTGTGTGGACGTGGAAATAACACAGTCTGAGCATTCCCTGATCTAACAGCTTCAGTATTTCTTATATTCTCCCCATCTTTAGATCCCTCGCCTGGGGCAATATCTTTGCACTGCAGATTGTGTCCAAGTGGCTTGGAAAGGAAATAGGTCCCGTGACCCCTCTCCGTGACCGTGTCTGAGCTGAGCGTTTGCACACTTAGCAAGCAGGACCAACGGTATCCTCCCCTCCCCCACAGCCACTGCATTTTAAATGGGGTCTGGGGAGGCTGGGGACTATTGGCTTCAGCTGAACAGTGGGTGGCAGGAACTCAGAAGTTTAATCCCAGACCTGCTACTAATTTCCTGGATGTCTTTTGGTCCATCCATTAATCTCTCTCTATCACCGTTTCCTTCTCTGGAGGAGATAGCAAGAATAATGGGATGTTTTATGCATTAACGCATTTATGATCCTAATGTGTGCTGTAAAAGTGTAGCTTTCTAAAAATGTTTGGTGGTAGAAAGTAAATCAAAAAATCTAGTTTCTGGTCTTTTAATATGATGAGTGAACGAAATTTATTTATTTTATTTATTTATTTATTTATTTATTTATTTATTTATTTTTTTTTTTTTTTTGGTGCCATAGTTTGAAACCGGACCTGGGTGGACTAAAGATCTGTGTAGTTCATGTAAAACAACACTGGATTTTCAAAGGCCCAGAACTGAGTTCTCTAATAATATCCACAGAGGTGTCTTAAAGGAGAGATGAGGAGGGGTCTTTTAGGATCGGGACTAATAAAATTGAAATCTCACACTATCTCAAGAGGAGCATTTTCATTAGTCACGGTCATTGTTAAACTGAAATGGTCTCATTAGGACTCTGGCTGGAAGTACTTAACTTTTTTTTTGGTGCAACACATCACTTTGGTTATGAATTTTGAAAATATTTCATTGCATCAGCGCGACTTATATGAGACCAGAGAGGACAAAGCAACCCCCCAGATGTCATCTGCATGAACTACATTGCTTATTCTCTGAGAAATGCTCTTGCCTCTTTTGTGTCTATAAATTCTTCAGCCTCCTAGGAAGGGATGGGAAGGCTCTAAGGAGAACTCATGTCATGTGTAAAATGACCCCTTGATAGACTCAAAACGTGGTTCAGTTATAAAACTGATGTCTAGGCCATTGTGATTAAAAAAAACATTTCTATAACTTGAATGTATTGGCTTAGTTTTACCCTCTGGTAATTTTGTATTCAGAGACTATTGTTTTTGACATCAAAATCATGAAATTACTTCATTTTAGAGGATCCACCCACCTTAGATTTCTTCTGTAGGTTCAACAATAATATGTGTTCCTTTCAGTTTCTAACATGTCAACTGAGTCAAAGTGGGCCGTGTGGTTATATGAGAAAATATAATTTAAAAATGTTTTAGAACATCTTAAGCTGGTAAGTCAGTTTAAAGATGCTGTTGTACCAAGGGTCCACATTGTATCTAAAGGACAGTCTGGTGTCTCTTTACATCAAGGTGTTTGTGAGTGAGATGTAGCAAATACATGAATCTTTTTTTTGAATTTACTTTAAGCATTTTATTATTTCTTTATCTGGAAATCATTTAAAATCATAACCAGTGTAATTGACAGTGTCTGGTATGACACTAACAGTCACACACACACACACACACACACACATACTACCCTGCAGCTCTCTTTGATGAGACTCAGACTATTGTGGGAGACATATAGGCTAGACTTACTTTAAGTAGTTTTCCATGATATTTCCATATTGAAAATGTCCTCTTACAAACTGTGTTTGGTTATTATGCTCTGGGCTATTTAGATCTATTCTCTTATGAACAATGAAAAAATACTGGGTAAAATTTTCATTTGAAAACTAATGTAAAATCTTAGAATTAATTAAATATTAATTAAATTTATGGATCATAGTATCTTTCTCTTTCCCCCTTCTTGTGTGTGTGTGTGTGTGTGTGTGTGTGTGTGTGTGTGTGTGTGTGTGTGTGTGTTTCTTTCACTGGGTATGGAAGCAGGGCCTTAAGCAATTTAAGCAAGTGTGCTACATCTCAGTGTAGTTATTTTTAAAATGTTTGCTCATGAGTCCAGTTTGGCTTGGGGTCATTTGTTCAGTGGCATAAAGGGACAGAAATCAAGGCCAAAGGCAGACTGAACATGGAAAATTTTATGGAATGGTATTACTAATTAAGCTGGGACCTATGTGCTTGGGGCTGAACCTAGACTAACTTCACCCTCTTCCCCCTGTGATTAGGGAGTGTAGAATGGAGTGTCTGTGTTGGACAGAGTAGGGGAACAGAGGAGAGAAATAATAATGATAGTGATAATGATGATGATAAATACATGAATAAATAAAATTAAATACAACTGTCATAGTATAAACTCACATTCTAGGACATGTCATGATCTGGGTGGACCTGAAAGCTCCAATCCAGATAGGCTTTGAGACAGGCCATGTCCACGGGCGACCCAGATGGCTGGCAGGAATGATCGACCACAAAGTCTCTGCTAGAGGCAGTTCTTAATTCTGGGTTGCACATTTTATTTTTAAGGGCAATGACCAACATGCATTCACAGACAGACACCCAAGGAAACAAGGCGACATCCAGACCTAACAGGAACAACAGACAGCAGCAGATAAACACAGATAGTCAGATTTTGTAATCATGAGGCCCACATGATAGGAAATATGGAATCATGAAAGTGACACAGTAGAGATTTAGGCTTCAGGATCTCAGGACAGAAACCCAGAAAGGCTTAGACATTACATCTCATAAATCCCCAAAGCTTCATCCTTGAGTCTCATCAGAAATGCAGTCTTCAGTATTTCTGTCTTTGTAACAAAACCCAAGGAACCAGGTCATAGGGTGTGTCTCCTTTGTTCTGTCTACAAGAGGTTTGCCTTAGCTAGACAAGGGTGGGTGAGGATGGCTTGACACCCTTTCTCGTAGTACAAACCCCAGACACAAATTTACTCAGTTCAGGTTGGTGACTTTTGGGGCCTAGAAAGGGGTTAGATGACTACTGTCGTGTTTCACCATCAAGGGTAGTGTTTTAGCACTGAAGGATGGAGACTCTCTTGTACAGTTGAGACAGTCACATAGCAGAGTGTCTGCAATTGTCCTTGGAACCAGATGGAAAGAGTGAGGCTCAGGTCTATGTTCTTGCCTCACTCACTGTGTGCTGTGTCATGGTTCTCAGACATGAACATCAAAGAAACCTTTTCTGCGTGTGTGTGTGTGTGTGTGTGTGTGTGTGTGTGTGTGTGTGTGTGTGTGATATGATTGTACACACACTCATGAATGTGTACTTAAATGTGTGTGTGTGTGTATGTGTGTGTGTGTGTGTTTACGTGCACACACACAGGTGGTGGTATGCATGCCTGCTGCCCTTCACATTTTTTAAACGAGACTCAGCACTTCGGGTTGTATATCAGGACTTCTCCTTTTCTGAGCTTTGGACCTACTGCTGACAAGTACTTGTGGCAAAGTTCCCAGAAGCATCTACACACAATGACAGATGGATACTTTGACAGTTGTGTTCATTTTCCTTAGGCTTGTGAGAGAGAAATTTGCTTCAGTTTATTGAAAAACTTTGTCACAGTGTATGCGAACCAAAGACCAGGGCTGTGAAAAGAAAAGCGGTATTTACATGGTCACCTGATGTTGAGGTCTCTGACCCCAGAAGGTTCTAGGACTGGAACGAAATGAACAACTTAAGAGCCTGCGCTCTTAAGACAAGGCTTAAAGAACAATACTGAGTGTATATACACACGTGTGTGTGTGTGTGTGTGTGTGTGTGTCTGTGTCTGTGTGTCTGTGTGTCTGTGTGGGTGTGGTATGGCATATGTGGAGATGATATGCCTCTCTCTCTGTGTCTATATGTCTATACTGTGGTAATGTACATGTGTTGTATTGACGTATATATAGATATGTATGGTAGTGTGCATTTTTACACATATGCATATTTGTCTTGTATGTATATATATTGTGGTGCATGTTGTATGTGCATATGTATGCATTTGTGTAACAGTTCATATATAGTGACCTTATGCTTGGCTATATGTGTCAGATATGGCATATGTACTTCCTTCCTTCATGTTTTCATTAAAAAGCAATGATTTTTTTTTTTCCTGGTGTGTCCAAATCCTCCATCAGTTTTTTACTTATAAGTGGATTTCATCAGTTGGATAAAGAAAGCAGGGGTTGTCATCTCCCCACTGTAACTCATCATAAAAACCAATTTGCATGTAAAATACAAAGAATTGAGAAAATGAGTAATTTTTATAGCAGCTAGATGTTTTTTGAAGTGAGGTTTTTGAAGGGGAATTTGAATGCGCTTCACCAAGGAGACAGTTGTGTGCAGTTAAATGTCTTCACAACCTTCCACAGCTGGTCTTCTGTAATTTCTGGCTCGTCATGGCACTCAGTTAGCACTTCTGAAGACAACTGAGCCATGTAATGACCAAGGTCATAGGGCAAAGTGATGAGTTTGTGAAATGGGCATAAGACCACCAACTTCCTGCAGACACCAGCGTTTAACACGTTAGTGTAGGCTGAGAAAGAATACAAAACTCAACGTAAACACAGTCATTACTGTGGTGGTGACATGGTTCTTCCTCTGTTGGAGACTAGTAATTGAAGGGCATTTTGACTTTCAGATCACACATGTAATTACATCTTTAAGAAGTGATAGTGCTGACTTGGCTACCATTTGCCTCTCTTTTAGAGGAGACTCTTGCAGATTTGAAGTACAAAGGCTGTTTCCAAGGCTCTGACAGCTTGCTTGCAGTTAAGGCCCAGATCTGCAAGCACAGGATTCTGGGAAAGCCTCTTCATGGCTGCCTTCCCCACCTCCCTCAATTCCAGTAACCCCTGTGCTGACTGGCTTCTCTGGTAATCCTGGAAGAAAATGGTTTTCATCTGCCTGGGGGGAGTACCTGTGACCCGCACACATCAGTCTTGCAGCTGTCCCTTTCTAAGGGGCAGGAGTGGTTATTCATCTCCTTCCTGGGCTGGTTGTTGAGCTGAGCTTAGCAGGCCCTGAGCAGGGGATCCAGAGCTTGGGGGGAAGTACAGCTCTGGGCACAGGAACACCACCCTTCCCTTGGAGTCACATTGGCCTCTAGTGGCTCACAGGCAGCTGACAGACGGCTCAATCATTTCCTCAGGGCCAGCAGGCTCCCAGCACCAGCTGGCTTTGACATTAAGGCTGTACCCTGACTGACAGGGGCCCTGTCCTTGGCTGTGCCCCGGAGGCACGGGAGAGTCCATTCAAATCCTCCTTTACTCTGTTGATTTACTGTCCCTGTTGGCCGGTTGTTGATCCATTTTCCCCCTCCGTTTGCTCACAGGGTACCCCAGAAACCATCCTTTAGTAATATATTTGGTTTATGATTTCCTCAGGAGCCAAGGAAGAAAAACACCGTTGTGGTGCACCTGTTGGATTTAATGTGCCGGGGGCTCTTCAGCCAGGAAGGCACAGGGAGAAAGAGTGTGAGGGCCCCAAAGCCATCTGGAGCTCCCATTATTCTGTCAGGATACCATCAGAAGCTGAATGAAGTCCTTTGGAAATAGATTTGCTATTTTATTTATAGCTATATTTGGACCCTGCTCTTTGTGAGTCTCAATCTGGCCAACTCACCATTACAGAGCGTGATTCCAAATGGCAGCTATGAGAGAGAGTAGCGGTGGAGGGGCAGCCAGTGTGGAGGGAGGATGGGCGAGTGCTGAGCCTTCACTGTGGAGGGTGAAGGCCATTTGTTCTTTACCAACTTCCTCACACACGAGTTATATCACCAAAGAGAAATAAGATAAAGAAAGAGCTCAATGTTTAGAGGACATCCGAGAGGTCTTGAAAGAAGAGAGAGTGATAAAGTGTCTCCTGGAATTCTCCCATCTTCTTTTCCCTCAGGTATCCAGGGAAGGTGACCTGGCTGCTTGAAATGAATCTGCTTTTGGAGTTTCTTTAGTCTGGACTGGACTGTTTAGAGAGGGGGCAATAATCAACCTTCAGACCCAAAATGAGTTTGACATCTGACGGTTTTTAGTCTAGATGAGGGTTTCAGGAGTTACAGGAGAGCATCTCCTTTCTCCTCTCCGCCCCCCGCCCCCCTTCAAGCACATACACCTACTTTCCTTGAATTTAAAGTGCTAAGTAAAAGGCAAAAGATGAGGCTCAGGGATCTCTGAGGATGAGGAGAGGGAAAGATTTTAAGAGTCAGAGGTGGTGGTGGATGACTCCAAACTAACAGTGTCTCCCAGACACAACAGGACTAGTGTACATATGAGCTCACAGACACGGGAGCAGCATGCACAGGACTTCCACAAGTTCAAATCAGATAGGGTCCAAAACTGAGAGGGAGAAGTGGACACAGGTTCCCAAGCCTAATCAAGAAGCTGTTTGCAATTGATATCTGCTGGGAAAATGAAAATCAGTTTTCTCCAATGGAGTGCCACTGACTATCTCAACCACTCAAGGGTAGGCCCCAAGTTCAGAAGTAGTTGGCCAGCACAAAATAAACTCCATGTTTTTTTTTTTATGGAATTTCTGTTTCATTTTGTTTTGTCTTATTTTGTTTTTGTTTGTTTTGACAGTTTTGTTTTGGTTTTTAAATCTTGAGAGAGAATGGGAACTTGAAGGTGTGTGGGTAGGATCTGGGAGGAATTGGGGGAGGGGAAACATGCTCCAAATGAGTGTATAAAAACTTTTAAAAGTAAAAACATTAAAAATAAAGCAATCGGTAAAAGGAGGCAAGACCATCTAAAGCGTAGAACAAAAGAGCAAATGTGTATCATGTCCAGGCACATGTGTGGTGTATGGGAAGTGGGGGAAAGTACACAGAGGGGGGTGTGGTCTGTGATTGCTGTTTTAGTGTTTTCATTAATGGTTCCTGAGGAATTGTCTTCGGGCCCATGGCATCAACAGCGTCTGCGAACACACCAGGGACTCTGTGCTGGTACACCACTCCAGATTCTGAGATGCGGAAACTCCAAGGAAGGAGCCAAGGGTATGTTGTGGGCAGCCTTCCAGGCCATCCTGATGCATACTCAGGTTCAAACCCATTGCTCAACACCAACGATAGTATAGTTATCCTTTATCTCATCCATGGAGGAAGAGATCAGTCAGGAAAGATCCAGCATCATATTGATGGGATGAGGGATTTCAGCACGAGGTCAACAACAGCATCAGGTATTCTCAAGAGCAATATAAATCAACCAAAGAACAATGGATGTAAAGTTAACCTCTGCAACCTTCCATCCTGACAAATGAATGCTGTTTGCTCCGCTGATGGCAAACAGTGACAGCCTTGTGTCACAGTTCTCCAGTTTGGGGAAATTCTAGAAAGCACACTTTTGAGATCAGTCATGATCTCATGAACTGTTGTCCCTGAACAGAACGAAGAAGTCCGTTGAGATTCCGACAATAAGACACCCTTTTAGCTGTTATTCCTGCCCTAACATGGGGGTCCAGACCTCTAGGTGGCCATGATGGAGTGTTTGAGCCTTTTACCCACCAGACTGTCATGCTCCATGAGAACCACACCCTAAGGCACCCCAGATCTTACAGCCCTTCAAAGTTGGCTGTAGCAGCATTTTAGTGCAAAGTGAAAGTGCCAGAACCCCTTGTTAGTTTCTGGAAGGTGTGCAGGAACAGACATTGTGAGCTCAACTAAGGTCTGTCCATGGAAGATCTTCTTCTAGGAGGGCATTTCTGGCCTTTGTGCCTGCCATAGTCTGGTTTTGTAATTTTTGGGTGTTTCTGGGTCTTTTTTCCTTATCCATAAAATCAGAAATTGAACATGAGTTTCTGTAAGCTTTCTCTGCAGCAGCCAATTGTTATCTGCCTCATTTCAGAATCCCTGAGTCACTCAGAGAAAAATGATCTTTCTTATGCAAAAGATAAGGCTATTTGCTTCCCTGAGTGTAAAAAAAAAAAAAAAAATCACCACTCCTGGGTCCTGGGTGCAATAGTGACAGGGTCTTTAATTTTTTTTTTTTTTAGTATTTTAAAAGTGTGTGTGCGTGTGCGTGTGCGTGTGTGTGTGTGTGTGTGTGTGTGTGTGTGTGTGCATGCATGTGTGTGTGTGTGTGTGTGCATGTAAGTGCATGTGAGCACCAGTATGGAGGCCAGAAGAGGGTGTCAGATCCCCTGGAGCTGGAGTTACAGGAGATTGTAGGATGCCTGATGTGGGTGCTGGGAACCGAACTGGTGTCTCCTGGAAGAGCAGTATGAGGTGTTAAGTGCTGAGCCAGCCCTCTAGCCCTCTGGATCTTAGAAATATTTATAAAAAAAATCAGTCCACAAATGATCCAGGTTACCAATGTCGTCATTAAAGAAAAATTTGGAAATCAAATTACAAAAGTATCAATTTATTATAAAAACAATGAGTTTTTTATATATAAATGATAATATAAATATATAATATATATAAATGATATAATAAATAATATTTATTATAAAAAGAAATGAGTTCTTGGTCATTATATAGGAAAATCCTACATGGAAGTTAATCATAAGGTAGGCTATAGGGAAACTATAATCCCAGAGGGAGGAATCAGTTGAATTATCTTGATGACCAGTGCAATCAACAGTAGTTATCTAGCAAAAAGAGATGCAGGGAGAAAGGAACGCTTGTTCACTGCTGGAGTGAGAGTAAACTAGTCGGTCGTTATAGAAGTCGGTATGGAGACTAATCAAGACATTAAAATACGACCAGATGACAGAGCTTTCCTACTCTGGGAAAAATACCCCAAAGTCTCTATCCTGTTATTTGCAAATTCACATGTATTGTTGCATTTCTCACAATAGCGAGGAAATGGAACCAGCTTACATGTCGATCAACACATAAATGGATAATGAAAACAGGACATATATGGATATATAATTTATATGTGTCTACACAGCAGAGTTATATTGAGCTATAAAGAAAAAGTAAAATTTACAGGAAAATGGATGGAAAGTACTATATTAAGAGAGCCAACTGTACCTCAGAAAGACAAATAGCTCAAGCTCTCTCTCATAAGTGGCCCCTAGCTTTTAATGTTTACGTATATGTATATATGTGGATGTGAGTGTGTATATAGGCTATGAGGCTAGGAAAGAGACCATGAAAGGAGAAAAGAGGTATTGAGGTGGGTGTGAGGGAGCTACAGAACTCATGTGGTATGTGAGCAGAAAGGCAGCTACTGGGGTGGAAGGGTATATGGGCAGGCGGAGAGGTGGGAAGGAGGAAAAAAGCCAACAAAATGATTTTTGTTTGAAAATGCCAGAATGAGATCAATGTCATTTTTTTTTTTTTTTTTTTTTTTTGGTTTTTCGAGACAGGGTTTCTCTGTGTAGCTTTGTGCCTTTCCTGGATCTTGCTTTGGAGACCAGGCTGGCCTCGAACTCACAGAGATCCGCCTGGCTCTGCCTCCTGAGTGCTGGGATTAAAGGCATGCCACCACCGCCCGGCGTCACACCACGTTGGCAACAGTGCTTGTCTTGCAGTGTGCTAACAAGTTCATGCTCGTGAAAGTTGCTTTGGTCCCAGTCTAGTCCCTGTAGAATACACCACAGAATGGCCAGGCTGAGGGAGAGGTTAGCTCAGCTCTGGGGCAGCACAGCCTGTCTTCCTTGCTTCATGGGGAAGGTGTCCTGCTGAGATATTCCCTTCACATGCCCCCACAATGACCTGCAGGTGTTAATCAAGACACCTGCAAAGTCTTGTCAACATGCAACAGTGACTTTAATAACCTGCAGCTAGAATGATCCCGGGTCTTAGGAGAATGCTGCCCCACCACATCTGGGATGGATCTCAACGCCAAGGCAGATCCAAAAGACTCACCCTCAGGAAACTGTTAGGTACTAAATGCACATTCTTAGCAGGCTCTGGTCCTTGCCAGAGCTTAGCGCTGACTCCTTACACCTTGGTGATCAAAATCCAGGCTTAGTTCTCTAATTCGCCCTCTGCACGTTTGCCTAACGGTGGTTCACAGTCACCTTGTACAACTCAGTGAGGAACACAAAGGGCCTGATGTGGGATACCAGCCAGGAAGTTGGAAGGAAAGGGGATTCTTCTAGAGTCAGAGCGAGAGAGGGAGGGAGGGATGAGGATCATTAGTGCTTTATGGGGGTATCAGGCAGAAGGCTGGAAAGAAAAGAAATGCTTATGGGCTCTGAGGGAGGGAGGATGTGTGCACACATAAACACACACAGACACACATGGTAGGGGAGAGGGAAAGGGAGAGGGAGGGAGAGAAAGAGAAAGAGAGAGAGATAGAGACACACACAGAATAATTTAGGCAAATGTAAAATGTTGCTGGGCAATTTTCACATCCTTTATTGGGCTCAGGAGGAAACCATTTAATGTTTTGTTTTGTTTTGTATTTGCCTGAGGTGAGCAGAGTCTACAGGGAGGTGGGTCACTATCAGTGTGTGCCAGTGTGTGCTTCCTGAGAAAGGTCACATTTATTACACATGTTAGGGCTTCCGTAGCAAAATGTCATAGAACGTGTGGTTTAAATAACAGAATGCACCATTCCATGGTGCTGATGCCATGGGTCTGAGATCAAGGCATCAGCAGACCAATTCCTTTTGAAGACAGTGAGGGAGAATTTGTTCCATGCCTTTTCCCTCAGCTCTGATGGCTTGCTAGTAGTCTCTGGCATTCCTTGGCACGTGGGTACAAGGCCTGATCTCTGTTTTCATGCTCATGTGACATTCTCTTTTTGTGAATATAGATATCTACTTGGTAGTATTATTTTGACAGGATCAGTACTTACGTGATTTTACTAATTTATTTCTCATGGATTGTAATAGACTCCTAAACCTAAGCCCCCAAAAGCCGTGAGCCCCAGACCTGAAATCCTGCTGGGGACTGTCTTTGCATTCTCATAACCAAACATGGGAAAAGAAAAGTCTCTCTCTCTCTCTCTCTCTCTCTCTCTCTCTCTCTCTCTCTCTCTCTCTCTCTTTTAAAAATATTTTGGGAACATATGGAATGAGTTGAGTGCTCCTAAGAGGTCTTAAGTTGACAGGAGGTGATCATGATGTTCTTGTGGCATAGCATAAAATTTCAATACATGTATCCAATGAGTACTGGTCAAATCAAAGCGGCTAACACATCTAACATCCCTAATATTTACCATTTACTTTTCATGCTAAGAGCATTCAGGAGTCTCCTATGTTGTTCATAAGTGCTTATTGATGACAGTTACCTCACTGTGATATGGAATACCAGCACACTTTTCTCTTGTCTGTTTTGGTACTTTTTAAACACCTCCTCTCTCCCCACACTTCTCTCTCTCTCCTCTCCCATTCTTTACTCACTCCTTCCATCAGGCCACCATCTCTAGTTTCTACACACGATGAAACCACGTGATACTTTTGTGTGCCTGGCCCATTTCACCGGATATAATGCCCTCCAGGCTTATGTGTTTTGTCATCAAAGACATGATCTCATTCTTTTCATGGCTGACTAATGTTTCATGTGTACCTGTATCTCATTTTCTTTATGCATTCATCTGCTGATGGACACATTGGTTAATTCATGTCTTAGCTCTCACAAATAGTGTGACCAGGCAGTACAGGTGTCTCTTTGACACACTGTTTCCATCTCTTCTAAATGTTATTTCCAGAAATAGGCTTTCTGGATCTTGTGACAGTAGTATTTTAATATTTTGAGTAAGGTCCGTGCTATTTTCCATAATGGCTACACTAATTGACATTCCCACCAAGAGTGTATCACTTTCTCTTTCTCCACACCCTTATCAGCATTTACTGTGATATGGCATCTCACTGTGATTTGCATTTGCCTTTCCCTGAGGAATAGTGACACTGAACATTTTCCACATACTTGGACATTTTCTTGTCTTTGTAGAAAAATGTCCATTGAGATAACTTTCTCCTTCTTAAAAATTAGATTTTTGCTTCTGGTGTTGACTGGTTTGAATTCCTTGCATATTTCAGACACTACTTCCCAGATGAGTTAGTAGATTGCAAATACATTCTCTCTTTCGGTGGGTTGTGTCTTTACCCTGTTGTTGCTTGGACTGTGCGAAAGGTTTTTTATTTTATTCATGTGCTTTAAAAATTGGACTAGTTGACTATTTGCTATTTCTTCAATTACAAATCTTAATGCATGTTTTTATGTGTTCACCAGGAGCTGGAGGTAAGGAGGGCAGAGAGGAAGAGGTGAGGAGGGGGAGAATGCTGATGTACATACCTTTCAGTTTTATCAATGCTGAGGCATTTGGGGTACACTTAGCTACAGCAGACAGCTTTAACATGCCATTTTGGTATGTGTGCTGAGGAGGTGGAGATTCATGGCGTGCATTTACAGAGAGATCTTGTTTGACACAGGGCTTCTAAATTCCTAAGCTATGGAGTGGGAGGAACTATTAGGTAATTTATACTTCAAATATAAGACATTAATATCCGTTTAACTGCAGGCTTAGTGAAATCACGATTTTTTTATAAAAAGGATTTATAATTGAATTAGCAGGAGGATTTAGAAAGTAACACACAGCAATCAAATTATGTGTCCAGAACGATCATTCCCAAAATGTGGTCTAACTCCTAAATACAGAGTGATATTGTTAATGATAATTTAGTCTCTTTAGCCTGAAGGGGAAGATTCACTAAACAGTGGACAGCCATGCATCACAGGCTCCCGTGGATGAGACGTAAGAACAAGGGGAGGGAGTGGATGAGAGAGGAGACCAGAGGACAGGGCAGAGGGAAGAACTTCACAGCTGTCAGCAGTGGAATAAAAGGCAAAGCCCAGAGCTAGAGTTTATAGATCTGAACTTAGCCAGCGATGTATGAGGGGCTAGAGTGAGGCTTAGGAGAGCCACGTGATGGTCTTAACTGAAGCCAGCTTCCTAATCCTCCCTTAAGCCCGGGTCTTAAATCAATCAAGCAATGGATGGACCAACAGAAAATAAATTAATTCATTCTTCACTATATTTTTATTGAGTACTGATTTAGCCCAAGGCTCATGGCCAGGCTTGGGAATGCCACTGTGGGGGAAGACACAGGCCTGCTCTGCCCTCCTCCATCGTCCAGCCTGGAGGGGACATTTCAAACAAACACACAAAACATTGTGAGCTGGAAGTGCTATTCGTTCTTTCAAGAAAGGCTTATATATGTCTATGAAAATGTCACAGAGATTCAAAACAGTCAAGGGATGTAGATGGCTGTGACTATTAGGTGACATGTAGCTTCAGAAGTTGTTCAGGTAGAAGATGGATAAGTTAAAGGAGAGGAAAGGAAGAGTGTTCTAGAATCGTGTCTGGGCTCTGTGGAGTGAGAAATTGGTGCAGGCGATCTGAAGGTCAACTTTTGGGTCTGAGCTCACCACAAGCCTTCCCCCAGTAGAGACTCCCATCTTTCTATCAACTTCTGTTACTTGGCCTGGGGCTTTTATTAGCAAGAGAGTGATTCCTCCAACTGCTTCTAGGCTTGAGGAATGAGGAGACCCAGGAGGAGTGACATTGTCCCTTGTGTAAGGAGTGCAGTGACCGAAACAACTATGCAAAGCCCTCATCTGAGAACAGGGGAGCTTGAGAGTCTGGCTGGATGTGAAGGTGGGGGCGTGGCAGAAGTGAACATGAACAGGGAAGAAGGGATGCTCTGGTGATGGAGGTTCACTTTGACCTTCAGGGCAAATATGAATGACTCTTCAATATCACTTCACAGTGTATTATCAACATTGCCCCGCAGTGAGGGCTTTCACTTGCTTTGATTTATATAGGTGTGCATTTGATAACTTGCCCCATTTATTTTATTTTTAATTCCTCACTGGCATTATCTATAGGATTTGATATATGTTCTAACCATTGTTTATAGTCTTGTATAGTGGTGTTCTCTCCCCCCACCTCTCTCTCTCTCTCTCTCTCTCTCTCTCTCTCTCTCTCTCTCTGTGTGTGTGTGTGTGTGTGTGTGCATTTTTTTTTTTTTTACAGAAAGGATCTAAGTTACCCAGGATGACCTTGAACTTGTGTGATTTATTTTGGTTCATGGTTTAAGGGGATCTGGTCCATCACACCAGGTAAGGCACAGCAGTGGGAACTTGCTCACACCTGGCAGAACTGGAAGTAGAGAGTGATGAGGGCAAAACTTTAGGCTGTGCTCTAACCTCTAGGCCCAGCCTCCAATAATCCACTTCTTCACTCTAGGTCTCACTTGCTAAGGCCACTTTCTAGGTAGGCTCCAGAACACCTTAGAACAGTGCCAGTATCTAAGGACCAAGTCTTCGAGCCCATTAACCTGAAGGGGAACATTTTATACATAGCAGCATCCATCAATTCTGCTCATCCATCCTGAGAGATGCACCTTTGATTGACTTTTTGGCCCACCAAATCTCAAATGAGTGTTCTTTGAATCAGTCAGCTATTAGGATTTGAGTTTAAGCAAATTTAATGCCTGGTTTAATGGTCTAGAAGGCCCAAATGCCATACATGGTGCAACGGAACCACGATGGACTGTAGATGCCATGTCATCAGCTGCCTCAAGCCCCTCCCACCGCGCTTTCTCCATCATGATGGACTGTAACCTTGATCTGTGAGCCACAGCACTCTTCCTCACACTGATTTTCTCAGGTGTTTGTCACAGCAGTGAAGGAATTAGTACAGAAACTGTGTCCCAGTCAGGTGTGTTCTGGAGGACTCTGCCCAGGTGAATGACACCCGGAAGGGAAGGAGAGTCACAACACAGAGAAAAGGCACTGAGAGAGGACTGGGAGGGGCTGGGAGGGTCCAGCTAGGAGAAGGCTCTGTCTCAGGCACTCCAGCCACCTAGGCCAAGTGGTCTGTTATACACAGCTATTGCTTCTGTGATGGGTGCTGCACCTAAGTCAGCTGGGCAGGCAGCTGAGATGGGCGAAGGGGAAAATGAAAAATGGAACACCCAGGAAGACTTAAATCCACTCTTCTCATGCTGCCTTCAAGGTTCTTTTAAAAACAATTGTCATTACCATTGTGTGTGTGTGTGTGTGTGTGTGTGTGTGTGTGTGTGTGTGAGATGTGGGGCCACACATGTGATGTAGTGTGAACCACAGCATAGTGATGCAAGTCAGAGGCCAGCTTTGTGAAGCTGGTTGTCTCTCTCTACCTTTACATGGGTCTGGAGAGTAAACTCAACTCACAAGGCTTATGTGAGAGTGTTTCACCTGCTGAGCCTTAAGCTCTGAGCTTCACACAGCTCCACTACCTCTGTTAATTTGATAAATGTTAAAGAAATTTTATTTTCTGATTGTACCTATTAATATGATATTAACTTCGTTATACAATTGACAGCCATTAAAGTTTAATTTTTTTGAATTGTTCAGTTGGATTCCTTGCCTGTTTTCCACTGAGAGATAAGTAATCTCATAGTTCTTTTTGTTCCTTTTTAAAAAAAATTTTATGAACTTTGCTATTAAAAAATCTTACAATAAATAAAAACATCACACACACAAACTATAACCAAGCCTAAAGTTTATACATCTCAGGAACTTCAGTACAGTTAGGACAAGCATTTGGAAAGGTGATACAGAGCTTTGTGTTTGCTTTTCATTACTGGCGATCAAACTCGAAGCCCTGTGCCCAATAAGTGAGCTAATTCTAGCCCCTGACCATTTTTTTTTTGTATTTTTGATACACACTATACCATTTTTTTGTATTTTTGATACACACTATACATTGTTTTAGGTATTGAAAATATCCCTCCTCAGCATTCTCTGTCAAATGTGTTTATGATGTGCTTTATAAAGTGGCAATTCTTAATTTTCATGATTACGACTTTATTTTTAATTTTAAAGATTTCTGCTATAGGTCGGTCACATTTTCTTCAAGACTTTTATTTGATAGAATTCATTCGGAAGGATTATGGGGCAAATCTCCAGAAGAGATTGTAAGAAAATGATTGGGTGGTATGAGAAGAAAAATTGAATGATGCTGATTCCATTTGTGGAATCTTCTGAGTAGAAACAGTTATGTTTCTTCCTTTTCGATCTGTGTGTCTTTTGTGTGTTCCTAACCTGATGGCAGTTATTCTTGTCTTGGTCCCAGTCTTGCGGGGAGAGCACTCAGTCTTTCCTCAGCAGTTTTAGTTATCTGTAAGACTTGGAAGTTCTCCTTTCTAAGACAAGGGAAGCGCTCTTATCTTCTTATCTGGAATGGTTGCTAAATGTTGTCAAACCTTTCACCTGATTATCGACTAATAGCCATGTCTCCCTGGCGTATCAAAATAACAAATAATAATAATAATCACATTTACTGGTTCTTGGATATTGAGCCAGCCCTGCATCATACTAGTCTTGTTTTCAATGAATTTTCCTTTTAGCACTTTAGTCTCATGATATCTCTGTATTTAAAAATGTCTATTTGGATTTTTTTTTTGCTTGCCAAGCTGGGTCCCACAGCCTACCAAGCACAGAGCTTGGGTGCTTGTGTGGTGAGGGTGAGTTGGGGAGAGGAAGGGGAAGGGAGGAGGTGGTTGGGTATGGAGACTGGAGAGGAGAGAGGTAAGGGATATGGGTTACAGATTAGCAGGTTTTTGTTTTATTTTATTTTATTTTTTTTAATGCCCTGTGACTGAGAGCACCTTTCTCTTCCTGGCATCCTTCTGTGGCAACATCAGACTAAGCAGTTGATTTGATGGTGAAGTTTCAGGGCTGGCTTCTTGAGTGACCCATAAAAGTTCTAGTTTGTGATTAATATAAAATGAATATTTTAAACTCATGGCCAAGGGACATGTAAGCTGGGAACATTTCCTGGCACAAGGAAGGTGACCAGCACAACATATTAAACAGGATTGATACGTCCATGAAGGGGATGTGTACATCTGTGACACAGTGAGAGAAGATGTGACATCCCAAATGACAGATGAGTCACCTTGAAAGCAAACGTGTGTGTGTGTGTGTGTGTGTGTGTATATATATATATATATATATATATATATATATATATATATATATATATAGAGAGAGAGAGAGAGAGAGAGAGAGAGAGAGAAAGAGAGAGAGAGAGAGAGTGAGAAAGGAGAGAGAGCAACTAACAGAGAGGGGAGACAAGAGAGAGAGTGGGAGAGATGAGAAAGAGAGAGAGAGAGAGAGAGAGAGAGAGGCTTTGAATAACAATGGTCTTTTTTGAACATATAACCTACATAAATATATGAGGACATGTATATATATAAAGTAATACATGTTTATTCATATATATACATAAATATAAACCCTGTATACACATAATCATAATTATATATAGGTATATTATTTCTTTAAGAAGGAAATAATACATAAATTCTTTTCAGCTTATGTGGGACATCAACACAAATAGGCATGTCTTAGGTCATAGATCAGTCTCCTAACTGTGCCCAAACATCATATTTCACCAAATTTAGAAACAAACACAAAAAGAGACAACTCTGTTTTCCTCAAAGCACCAACATCATCCTTGTAACTTTAAAAAATCATAAGCAAAAAGGAAATTAAAAATGAAAATTTCAAAATGTTTAGAGCCCAAAGAAAACAAATGGAGTTTCTAATAACTGTGGGAACAAAGCCAAAATAATTCTTTGGGGGGAAATTTTATACTGTGAAAGACATTTATAAGGGAAAAATAGCAAATGAACTTATATTTTAGAATGGAGGAAAAACAAACAATAAAAATAGCTGAAAAGGATTATGAAGAAAACTGAGTAAAGCTGGGATCAGGAGAGGGGATCCTCCCCAGGGAAGAGCATACCAATCAGTTGTCCAGTGCCAAACGATCATACCAGTAACATTATGTGGACTCAACAGGCTATATTTAGGATATATATATATATATATATCTATATATATATATAGATATATATATATAAAACATATATGTATGCAATAATAATTAATGAGAAAAAAGAGACCATAAATTTTAAAGAGAGTAGGGGTGGGTATGGGGAGGGCTTGGAGGGAAGGAAGAAATGTTGTAATTAAATTACAATCTCAAAAATAAATAAAACAGAAAACCACAAAGGTAGGTGAGATGTTAAAGTCAAGTCAAAATAGAATCAGCCACTAACCACAGCCTTTGCTGTGACCCCGCAGCTCAGTGTCTCCCTCGGCATGACCCCGCCACCTTCCCTCGCTCTGTGGACACCAGTCCCTGATGACAGCCTTTGCTGTGACCCTGCAGCTCAGTGTCTCCCTCGGCATGACCCCGCCACCTTCCCTCGCTCTGTGGACCCCAGTCCCTGATGACTGTCTTTGTGAAAATCCCTGCCTCACACGCTGCTTCTTGGGAATCTGACCTCAAGCCCGCCCTGCAGATTTCATGGTCTGCTTTGGCTCCTCTCAAATAAGCCATGTATCAGGATGAGAAGACAGATTACAGCCGTAATTCCAGGGCCTAAGAAAGCAGCAAGGGAGAGGCGGAATGAATATGGCTAGCAGGATTTTGGTGTAGTTGAATAGGAATCAAACAAGTTCCTACACAGGGTAAGTCCAATTGACAGTGAATTAAATATCTCAAAGTCATAGAAAGGACTTTGCATGTCCCCGATTCATCGATATGATAAATTGTATGAGCTGATGATAAGGCCAATTAGTCTGCTCTGATCATAGACATGTATTGAAATATCACACTATACCCTATAAATATGTATAATCCCTATGTCATTTAATTATATACAATATATAAAATAATCACATGCATATATATGTGTATATTCTTTTTAAAAAAGATGAGACCTCAACTAGGCAAAATAAAACGGGTAGTTTTCCTTTAATGGGTCAAAAGCACAGAGAAGGTATGATGGATAAAAGTCCCTTTCACTACTGCATCAGGGTGTCTTGCAGGCAGGTCGCTGTTGTAAGTCGTAGGGTTTGTAGCTGGGTGATATTAGTGGTGACCCTTTGTCTCCAGGAGTGTGCAGAGTGCTGTCCAGCATCATGGACACTAGTCATTAGGGGCGAAGCTTCTAATTGGACACCAGTCAGACTTTTTCGTATTTGATGACATAAGTGTTATCCTCAGCAGTGGGTCCTTACCATCTGGTGGTGGAAAACAAGCCATAGCCTTGACCTGTAATGTTTGAGAGAATCCGTGGGACCCCTGTGGACAATGACTCCAGTTGTAACCCATCCCTGGAAGTGGAGGTTTTACTTGGTGGCGTATGTTATCTAGCTGGGGCATAGTCTCATCCCTTTTATGGCAAATCCATTTAAATTCCTTTCATATACATATGTATTTTAGGAAACTTCTATAGTAGGAGGTTTCCACGTAGTTTTCAAAAGGCCTTCATTAAAAAAGTGTAAAAACTTAAAAATGAGCAAAATATTAAAAATAAAGTATAAAAACTAACAAAATACATCTAATCTTTATGAGGAAATCATAAAAAGTGTCTGTTGAAAGACATTAGAGATGGTCTGGAGGGCAATATTAGAGATATCTCAGACTTTGTCATGATTGGAATTGACAGTGTGTCAAATAATTCTAGAACATTTCTCATGGCACAGCATAAAGAAAAACATCGATGCAACCTAAAATATTTTATTGTAACTTTTAACATATTAATTTACTTTTTCCTCTTCGTTTTGCCTAAGAGCTGAACTCTTATGTTGAAGTTTCTTTTTGACTTCCTTGTGTCAACTGTAGTCAGATTCACGAAGGTGTCTTATTGTCCAGTTTTATTTTATTTGAAGTGAAACCAGTAGTTTGAAGACTTGGCAGAGCAATCCAAAAGAGAACTCGGAGAATTTCATAATTGGTTTGTGCCAATAGTTGACAAACTTCTCCCCGACACTGAGTTTTAGCAAGCTCCTTCCTTGTGTCTTTTGAGAGCATTCCATGCATCTTTGGTTGAAGCAATAACCGTCTTGTTGCATGTCCTTAGTTTGTGTAACATTCAATTAAATTACATCCTTTTATTAGCCAGTGCAGATGTGTCTTGAAACTACTTGTGTGTGTGTGTGTGTGTGTTCAATTTGATCGATGAGAAGCGGAATATGTGGGTGTTTTATTAATTTACTGGAGAGTGTCCCTGTGACTGTGTTCCAAGTAGTTTTCTCTGGGGATGTTTAGCCCAACATTGTAAAGATGTCATTTTTTTAAAAAATTACCTAGTAAATTAATGCAATCAATAGAATTGTCCCAGATTCTCATAAGTGGGTCCTCAAATGTTGGGCACCCTCCTCCGTCACTCTCCATTTTCGTTCTGGAGGCAGAAGTTCGCTGACTAGCCTCACCTGCTGGCCAGAGAGTGAGGTCTAGGGACCAGCCTGTCTCAGCTCCCCCGGTGCTGGGTTCCAGGCTCCTGTCCCCTACTTTTTGAGGATCTAAAGTTAGGTTTTTGTGCCTCTGCAACAGGCTCTTTACCCACAGATTCGCCTCTCTGTGCCTAGGCTGGACTTTGGGGGCCTTGGTATGGTCAGCTCAGCATGCTGGCGAGGTGGCCTGTTTCAGCTCTCATACTTCTCTGCTCATTTCTTGCTTTTAGGGTGGAGCAGTTCTCTGCCCTCCATCCTTTCTGATTGGTTCGTAATGTCTGTGTGTGACTCTTATATAACACTACCTTCCCTATCAATCTTCCTGCAGATCAACACTCTTCCTGTGCGTGTCTCAGTGTGAAAGTTTCGAAGTGGCTTACAATGATCTGCATGCACACACAATTCCCCTCTCCTTAAGAACAGGATTTTGGCCTTAACTCAGCATTTTCCAAAATAAATGTGGATCCAAATTACCTAGAAATCTTATTAAAATGCAGGTTGTGGGGGCTTCATAAAGTTCAGTCCATAAAGCTCTTGCTGTGTAGTTGGAGGCCTGGAGTTCAGTCCCCAGAACTGTCTTAAAAATCCGTGTGTGGTGGTTGCACACTTGTAATCCCAGTGCTGAGAAGGTGGGCACAGGAGGCTCCCCAAGGCTCACTGGCCATCCAGCCTACCGTACTAAGTGAGTTCTAGGTCGCTGAGAAAACTTATCTCAAATATAAATATACACACACATATATATATATATATGAAAAGTTCCCTGAAAAGTTGGCCTTCAGCTCTGCATGCATGTGCACACTCATGTATGTGTGCACACATCTGTACACATGTACACCCACATACATATGAACACACACACACACACACACACACACACACACACACACACACACACACACAAATTCTGATTCAGTGGGGCTCAAGTGGGGGCCGAGAGTCTGCATATCTAGCAAGCTCCCAGGCTTGTGATGCCTCTCACTTAAGTCCCGAGGCTTCTCTGTACACTTGAGATCCAAAATGGCATGGCTGATTCTGCTCAGGCAGAAGCGTACCACTAACCACTATTTTCCAGCACTTCTCAACTCTGGCTTCCCATTAGAACCACGGGGAAGTTTTAAAGCATTCTACAGCCCAGATCCCACGCTGGGGGTTTCTAATTTAATTAGCTTGGAAGAGAGCCTGAGCGTTAGAAGGTTTTCGAGCTTGAATGTGTCCCTTGGACTGTGAGCTGGAGTCTTTGAAGACTTGGGGTTCCCCTTACAGCTCCCAGGTCTATCTCCTGAGCTGGCAGACTGCAACCCTTTACTAGAAGTTGGTTAAAGAAATGAACGTCTTGCTCTGGGCTTAGGTTCAGTGCTCCTGAGAAGCTTCCATCTCTTCAGGGTGGGCATTTTTTTTTTTTTAAGAAGGGAAGGTGGTGCTGGAAATGACACATTTATGAGGTGACAAAGTCAAGGGTGAGTGTGTTAGGGGGCCCTGA
Source organism: Peromyscus californicus insignis (assembly GCF_007827085.1). NCBI lineage: Eukaryota > Metazoa > Chordata > Mammalia > Rodentia > Cricetidae > Peromyscus > Peromyscus californicus. Next base: position 69,161,917 of record NW_026294436.1, on the reverse strand, counting down.
ATTAGGGAGTAAGCCAACCCTGGTGACATCTTATGGCTCAGAGTGGGTGGCAGAAAGGCCCAACTAAGGATGTCAGCTCTTTTAAAGTTACTGCGAGAAAAAACGTTGGCCAATATATTTTAAGGAGTTCCCTTTAATAGCTCTTCCGGCAAGGGCAAACTTAAATTAAGCAGTTTATTGTTCGGTGTGATTATTATTTTAAAACATCCAATGAATATGTAAGTAGGGTACTGAGCTGATTTCAGGCCAGGCATCTGAGCAAAAAGATTGTTGTAACCATCTCCTGACTTCTGAGTTTTGTCTCACACAATGCGCTCTCAAGTGCTGGAAACTCAGCCCAACCTCTGAGAAGGAATTAATCCTTAATGAACAAAGCAGCAGCCCAGGAAGCCTCATGGTGCCCACAGAGAATACTGAGCAGCTGAAGACTCAGGTTGTGATGAGGGCCTTGAGTCAAATGGCTTCAGAAAGACCCACTGAGGCAGATCTGACTGTGTCCAGGGACTGGAGGCAGAAGCATGGTAGACCCTATGTAAACAGCTCGAAACAGCCTAGTGCTGACTTTTGAGCAGTTCTATGAGCTAGTTTTCAAACACAGCCATCTTTAAAAATTAAATCATAAAACTTTACAGTCAAATTATTTGAGAGCAAACTAGTGAACGCTTGACCCCCATTATTTCTTAACTCGTTCACCAGGTTTTGCTGTTCTATAAATGCTGGGGAGTCATTATGCCTATAACCACGGCGTGGTGAAAATACTTGTAGTTGTCACGACTGGTGTCTTTCTCTTTTACACTGCTTTCCATGACGTCATAGTGAGAGCTTGGCAAGCTAGACCATAAGAACTGACATGTGGCTCAGGGTGTATAGCTCTGTTGGAAGAGCTCTCTCCTTGAGCATTACCCACTGTACTAAATAAAACTAGACATAACATTGCATGCCTATAAACCCAGTACTTGGGAGGCAGAGGCAGGAGGATTTGAAGTTCAAGGTCATCCTTGGCTACACAGCGACTCTTAGGGGACAACCTGGACTACATGTCTAAAAAAAAAGAATTAATGTTATACAAATTATTCATTGGTTTATTGATTTTATAGTTTTAAAAGGGAAGAAGGACCTGAAGAGATGGCTCAGTGGTTAAAAGCACCTGCTGTCTCAGAGGACCAGAGTTCAGTTCCCACCACCTACATAAGGCAACTCACAACCTACTTCAGCTCCAGAGAATCTGACAACCCTTTAAGCCTCTAATGACCCTTGAGTGTGCTTGTGAACACACACAAATAAATAACAATTTTTTTAAATCATGGGAAAATGTCAGTAATTCTTATTAAGTGAGCACTGACGAATTCATATTAAATGTGTGTGAGGGCTAGGGTATAGTAAAGTGGTCCTTTCCTGCAGATGAACAGCTCTGAGTTCCAAGCAGGACAAAGGGGGAGGGGGTGGTTAGCTGCTGCATAACGTTTGGGGAAAAAAATCTTTCAAGATTTGAGAGCTCTCTGAGGATGCAGGATTAGTTTATTAGTACTGTTTCGCATGGTGGGTGGGCTACGAAAGACAGTCTTGTTTAAAGCCTCTGGCCAGACAAATTCTAAAATTCACAATTTGGGGGTCTTGGAGTGGTCCCATGGAATAGGCATGGCGTGTTACAATCCATAGTGGAGTCCGATGCAGCAACCTATGACCAAAATATGAAATCAAGAAGTTTTCTCACTAGACTGTAAGAGGAAAAACTGGATGTGTGGTGTCAGTTCAAGTCAGGTTTTATTACCAAATGAATGGAGCTCAAGTATTCTCAACTGGATGAGGGAGGCAGGAAGAAAGAAATGTGTGGTGTGGAAAGCAGGCCAGGAGCTGCCCCTCTGCAAACTGGTTGTTCCATAACTAATACTGGAGCCATGGTGGGCAGCCTGTGTTGGGTCATGTGATATGTGTTTACATAGGCCTCAAGTCCAGTCCCTCCCGCAACGGCCCATCTTTTCACTGGGAGACTTTGTTTGTTTTTGTTTTTAAAGAGTGTGTGTGTGTGTGTGTGTGTGTGTGTGTGTGTGTGTGTGTGTGTGTGTACGGAATTCAGAAATGAGCATCAGATTCCGTGGACCTGGAGTTATAAGTATCTGTGAGCTACCTGATATGGGTGATGGGATCCGAACTCTAGTCTTCTGACAGAGCAGCCAGCTCTCTTACCCACTGGGTCATCCCTCCAGCCCTCACTGAGAGGTTTCTGGAGAGAACACATGGGTAAGCTTTCCCCCTTGATAGCATTCAGTAGTACATTGTCACCTGCCCTTCCAGTGAGTCCAGGAAGCAGGAGATCTTAGGAGAGTCTGAAGGACCCATGCTCTGGCCTCGCTAGGAGAAAGAGTACAGCGGCTCACCGCAAGAACTCACTGTTCATATTCTGATCCCGCCCTTTGGTGCCACCCTATGCCCTGATCTAAAAGCCTATTCTTAAGGGAAAACTCTGCCCATTTCTCTCTCTCCTTCTTTCTCTTCGGCTTTCCTCCCATGAGGTGTGCACTTCTTGAACCCCTCGCCTCCTCTATCTTCTTCTTTCCCTCTTTCTCTCCCTGTTCTCTTCCCTCCATCAAATAAAACACCATCTGCATGGCATCCCTGTCTCTCACCTGCTGTGGGGCACCTTGGCTCCACGCGCCACACCTGCCAGCACATGTAATATCAGAACACTCACAGCTCTGCTGAAAAACTAGCCATGCAGGCTGTCCCCTGGGGCTCTGCAAAATACCAATTGTGAGTCCTAGGAATGACCAAATATACTTAGAGGCTTGCTCAGATGACAAACCAAGACTCAGCTAGGAATCTCTGGAAATGGGAGGATTTCAAAATCAACCATGGTGGCCCGTGCCTGTAATCTTGGCTCTTGGGGATCTGAGATGGGAGAGTACCATGATTTCAAAGCGAAGCCTGGGCTACATATGAGTTCTAGACCAGCTTGGGATATAGAATAAGATCTTATCTTAAAAAAAAAACTCTTAAACCCCTTAAACATCTAACAAAACCCAAGGGCCTTGTCCAAGAAGCTGGGGAGATAGCTTTGGTGGGCCCATCTATCCTCTACCTGTCATTGCTTCATCTCCATCCCAGGCCAGGTGTTTGGGGAGAATTGATGAGAGGGTCTGTTGAAGGCCTCACAGTGTTTGACAACAATGAAATGTTCTCAGGTGTGTCAACATGAGAATTCCTACTGCAAGGGCACGTGTGTAGAAGGAAGCCACATGCTCAGTGACAAACCTTCACTGCCTCCTGTTTTATCTCTTTAAATTCCACCCCATAAAATACTTATTTCATCAGCAAAGAGTAGGCTTTCCAGAGACATTTTTAAAAAACACATGCACACATGCTCTTGGGTGCCAAGGACCTCAGAAGGTGCCTCAGTTTGAGAAGTATGGGCTTTATGTGTTCTCCCAAGCTGAGCTTCAGGGTGGACCTCGGGTACCGTATTGACAACTGCCTGCTTCACCTACATCTCTGAACTAGATCAAGTAGATACAGATCATGGCTGCTGTAGAAAAGGGTTTGAAGAAACCCCCTCAGCAAGTGTGTTCTAAACCTCCTGGTTTTGTTTGGAAACTGAAACCCCTAACTCTTGAAGGACTTTCTTAAAGTCGTAGAGCATCTTCACCTGACTCCTCATGCAGAATGCACAGGAGCGCACACAGCATCATGCCTCCATTAGCTCCCGGTCTTTTCCTCACATGGCCTGCTGAGCAGTTCAGTGAAGTTGTGCAATCTATACAAAAGCAAACTGAGGTAAATACATCTCCGACACCTTCGAACTGATGGGAATATTGATGCACAGTATCCTTTAAATACTGTGCATTCGGTTTAAAACATTCTCACTAGTCACTTGACTTGGGGATCAGACCAAGTAACCTGCCTGCACACGTGTCTGGTGTAGGTCTTCTTAGAGGCTCCAGAGCAGAAATTCTAATTTTAGGAAACTAGTGCTGGGTCTGGGGGTGTAGCTCAGCGGTAGAGCTTGCCTAGCATGAGGGAAGCTCTGGGTTCAATCCCCAGGACCACATAAACTGGGCATGCTAGTGCATGCTTGTGATTCTGTCACTTGGAAGGTGGAGAAAAGAGAGCCAGAAGTTCCAGGTTCTCCTCTGCTCCATAGTGAGGTGAGGTCAGGCTCAGAAGTATGAGAGCATTGTTAGGAAGGAGGAAAGGAAGACGGGGGGGGGGGGGGGGGGGGGGGGGGGAGGGAAGGGGGGGGGAGGGAGGGAGGGAAGGGGGAGGGAGGGAGAAATGGAGTAAGCTAGAGAGATGGCTTGGTGGTTGAGCGCCCACTGCTCTTGCAGAAGACCTGGGTCAGTTCCTATGGAGAAAGCAGAGTCTGTAACTCCAGTTTCAGGGGATCAGATGCCTCTTCCAACCCTTGTGGGCACTGCAAGCATGTGGTGCACACAAATACACACTCAGGCACACACACACACACACACACACACACACACACAAATAAATGTTTTTTAAGGAAAAAGTAAGGAAAGAAAGAAAAAAATGGACAAAGGAGGAAAGGAGAAAAGGAAAGCCAGAACTCACGGGAACAGAATGGTTAATAGTTAGTACAGGAGACAGCACTTTACAGTATTTTAAAATCTCCATTTCAAAGCTGTCTTCCCACCTGCTTTGACTAGTTAAGGACAGCACCCAAGATGTAGGGTAGATTATGGGGAGACTGTTATTTTTCTTTCACTTTAGGCCTATATGATGAAGGAATAATTCGTAGCATCTGAAGGAGGGAGACTGGTAAATCTCGGATGCTAATTTTCAATACTAGGTGGCTTGGGATGAGCGGCTAGGAGAGAACTGGGCCCTATTTAGGTTTTTCATGAGATCTTTTAAAGCTAGGTTTTAAAAGAAACCTAGGAAATAAAGCAGTTGCCCCCCCGCCCCTTTTTTTTAAGATTTAAGATGTTTAAAGGGAATGTCAGAACCGGAGGAAAACACGGTTGCTTTTTGACTCTTGGTAATGTTTTAGGCAGGCGCTGGAGGGGAAGTCTGTGCAACTTTGCCGTTGTCCTCACTGACAAAGGAGGCCTGTGTAGGAATGGGGAGAACATTAACCTCCATCCGCCCTCAGCCCCAGCCTGTGATCATGTCCTACCAGTTCTGCCTGGGAGCACCAACAAATACAATTAACTCTCAGAGAGTTTGTCAGACATCTGGACCTTTGGCACCCACTACCAAAACATCTGGCCGTTTGTTTGAGTTCTCCCCTTGCTTTCCAAGTTTTGATAGAGTGTCACAGTCGTCACAGGGACTGAGCGCTTCCTATGGAGCAAAGCCAGGCTAATGGTGCCCCCTGCGTTTGCCTGCTTCACCCTCGTCAGATCCGACGAGTTCTCTCCAGTGAGCAGTCCCTTCACCCGGGAAAGCTTGGGCTCGGCATAGAACCCCACCTGCCTGAGGACGAACCCTGGGCAGATCCCACTATCACATGCCATTCAAACAACCACAGAGGGTCAGGGTGATAAACAGCATCAATTCGGTGTGGAGTGACGCCATTGAAAGAAAGAGAGAATGCCCGACGCCCAAGTTCCTAATATTGCTCAATCATGTCACCGCCATTAGCCAGGTTTTCTATCACTGACTCTGACTGTTGACATAGATGTGTTCAACTTCGGCTGTGAGCGTGTATCTCACGTTTTCTATGTTTGGGATTAACAAAAAAGCTAAAAATACTTGGACCTGCTTTGTCAGGTAAAATAATTTTAAAAATGAGCCGCCTCTGCTGGCATACACATGGAATCCTACCTCTCAGGAGGCTGAGGCAGGAGGATCATATGTTCGGGGTCAGCCTGAGCTACCCAGTAAGACGCTATTAAAAAAAAAATTAAGTCATGAAAACAAAACCAGAAGTTCGGATAAAGTTTGGTGCCTGGGTCAGCCTGCACCCTTTCATCAGTCAGTGGTTTCAGTTTTAGGTGTGTAACCTTGGACATTCTACACCCGCCTTTAAGCCTCATTTTCTTCACCTCTAAGACAACAGAAATATTCACCACCTTCGTTTCTCTTTGCCAAAAGATTGAATAAAATTATGCTTGGAGTGCGGTCTCAAAGACAGTCACTACTGTTATCTAAATATTCGCCATAACCTAAGTCAGCAGGCGGCAGGCCCGGAGGTTGCTCCAGACCTTACTCCTGCCAGGGAGGAGCGGAGGAGACCAGAGGTACCCCATTCAGCTTTCATTATTTCTCTTTGCTTAGGTCTTTATACGCCAAGAAGCAGCTTCCCGGCTTCTATTACTACTGCCCCCTGCTGGCCGGGGAGGGAAAGACTGGATGTCAGAGGTGAAGTGCGAGCGGCCTCCTCCTACCTCTTTTCGCACATCTCTTTGTCAGGTCCTCGGGTTTCCTAAAATATTAAAGCTGAATAACTGTAGGCGCCTATAAAAAGACGCGAGGGCATGCATGCGATCATTGCCTCCTTAGTACTGTAAAATTTTACGGTTATGTAGGAACCCAATGTTAAAATAAAAAGCCGTGAGGAAATTCCTCTGGATAAATAATTAGTTATGCCCGGAGACAGATCGTGGGGGCAATGAATTTTTTTTCTTTTCTTTCTTTGACTTTTCAATGTAGACAGATGGTTTACGCATCTTCAGCATCCTGGGCTTTTGGAGAAGCATTATATAACCTCAGTGCAGTCACCAAATGAAATAAGAAATTCCTCGTTTGGCAGACAGAGCTCGCGCATAGAGTTCATAAACTTTAAGAACGCTCCCAAGTCCAAAATCAGAGACAACCTGCTCCAAGTCAGCTCCCATTTGCACTTAATTAGGGAGTGTGTTTCGGAGGTCAGTGAAAACCAGCGGAGTATGTTTTCATAATAACTTTCCTCACAATAAAATGATTTGGGAGGCAGCTGTCCAACTTTTTCTGGAATGAGGGAAGAAGAATGAGGACACGGAGTGAAGTTATTGGATACCTTATCTGGAACTGCCCAAAGTGCTGTCTGGGATCCAAAGAACACACAGTACCTTCTGGATTAGGGGGAAGGAGCCAAGGGCTTTTATAGTCTCAACAATTTTCTTAACTGTGCAATTTTGCTTTATTGCTAACAAATAAATGAAGCAGTTTTGAGGATTTCCAATACCAGAGAACAAAGGCCTTGCTGGAGTTGTAATCATGTCATTCTTCTGGAAGGGGAGCGGGAAGAGCTTGGGTTGAGGAGAACACAAGTGTTAGGTTCGGAGAAAGCAGTTGGCAGTCCACACAGGTAGTGAGGTTTACAGGCAGATGCTGTGTGCACCTGAATTGCTCAAAGTTAACACAACAAGAGTCAAACGAGAGAGAGAGAGAGAGAGAGAGAGAGAGAGAGAGAGAGAGAGAGAGAGAGGCAACTTTTGAACTGAATGGAGTGGTATATGTCTGTAAGTCCAATGCTTGGGAGATATGAACAGGAGAATCAGAAGTTTAAGACCAACCTCTGCTACATAGCAAATTCTGAGCCAACCTGAGCTACATAAAATGACCCTACCCCCACACAAAAGTTATCTTTTTAGATGTTTCTAAATTCCATTTGGTTTTTGTAACTCACTTTAATTCAGAGAGATTTATAGTTTCCAAGTTGAGACTGTTTTTTTTTTTAATCATCATAGGAAGCTGGTGGCTTCAACATACTGAAAAGATTTCCATCCCTTTTCCAAGGACTTGTTTAAACATCTTGCACATACACACACACACACACACACACACACACACACACACACACACACACACCAAGGTAAGATCAGCTATATTATGCAGTGGCATATACTCAGGGATAAATTGTTCTGATACTGTCCTGAGGCTTCTAAACAGAACTCTACTTGCAGGCAGTCCCCATGTCCAGCTGCTGCATGCACTAGATGACCGAAGGGCATCCTGGACTGATGTGCATGACCAATGCCTCAGAACGGGCACATCATTTCTCTTTAGCATGATTTGCTGGTGGAGATAATGGGAAATCTATCATACTTTGTTTCCAAGTCTTGGCAAATCATTTTAGATCCTTTACAAAAGACCTGTGTCTAAGTCACCCTGAGCTCAGCACAGCTGGCACTTTGAATGCCAGTAGAAGTTACCTGGCTTCATATATTAACCTTGTGAAGCTTTGCCATGTCTGGAGGGCTAAGACATCCCTGGTGCCCCTTGCATCCTGGTGTCAATGTCTTTGTGTATAGTTGTTCCTGAATATCCATGGTGGTTGATTCCAGGATATCCTGCATTCCAAAATCTATGGGTGCTCAAGTCTCCCACAGAAAATGATATGGTATTTGCATATATCCTATGCACATCCTTTTGTGTTCTATGTATTGCTTTGATTGCTTCCAATATCTAAAAATAAATGCTTTGTTTTGCATTGTGTTTTGAATTCTGTGTATATGTGTGTCTGTGCATGTGAGTGTGGGTACATTTAGGGGCCAGAAGAAGGCATCAGATACCCTGGACCTGGAATTATAGGTGGTTGTTAGGCGGTCCAACATGGTGCTAAGAACTGAACTCCAGTCCTCTGCAAGAGCAGTATGCACTTTTAACCACCGGTCATCTCTTCATTGTGCCTGGTTGTGTTCTTAGAGGGAAGAAAACTATTCTGTGATATTTCAGGGGTGAGCCACCACACACACTCAGCTTAACACAATGGAAATGCTTTGTGAACAGTGGTCTTGTGTGGTTTGAGGAACAAGGGCAAGAGAAGAGTCCATATGGTCAGCGCAGGTACATTTTTCTTCTCAAACATTTTCAGTCCACGCTGTGGTTGGATCTGAGGATATGAAACTGGCAGATGAAGAAGAGTGTCCAATCCTGCCTCCCTCCGCTTGGTTGAACTCCATAAGACACTTGGGATGAATCAGCTGTGGCAGAAGGATCAGCTGGCTCCACGAAGATTATGTTAGGACATGACTATGATTCTATCTTAGTGTGCTCCCTTAAGCTCTCTTTTAATGACTGAGCAAGGAGACTCCCCAACATCCCTGTGGCTAGACCTTCTAGTCCAGCTTGAGGTGGATTCATCCCCAGCTGACAGAGTCACTGCAGAGATCTGGAGGCAGACTAAGTCTAAGTTGGGTACTCACAGAAACTGTGAGGTTGGTGTTTGGTGAATGAAACATTCAAGTTTGAGGGTTACTTGTTACATGGCAATTGTTTACTGATACACATTTGCACCTTTGTTAATGCTTAAATGTTGCAGAGTAACGATTTCTGTGCAAAGTCACTGATTAGATACCCAGGACCACGTTCTTTGCCAGGCATTATAAGCCAGGCCTACATCCACACAATGAAGCAATGTTGGGGGTTGTTTCTACAGTTGGTGAACATATCCTGTGTATGTGTGTGTCATGGCAGTGTCTCATCTTACACACAATTTGGCTCACTCTCCAAATCCTATAATGAAAAGGGAAGGCTTCTGAACTGTTTGGAGTATTTCCTTTTTTATTGGTTCTGATGACTTTTCTACATCCATGTTTTTTAGAGCATTTATAAAGTTCTGCTTTTTATAAAGCCAGGCCAGTTTGTGCTTCTCTATCACTTTCATGATCTGGGGACTCCAGGAGGAGGGAAGTACATCACCATGTGTCCATTCATCTGCCCAAATGACGTGAGCAGTCAAAGCATGAACAGCTCAGCCTTAAATAGTTTTCTGGGAAACAGAATAACTCGGGGAGTTAGTTCTTTTCTTTCTGAAACAGGCTTTTCCCCCTCTTTAGAAGATCTAACAACAAATGTTTCAGGGTCAGAAAGGTTCAGATGAGCAGAGCAGAGAGCCCAGGAAGACCATTGTCACAGCCACAGTCAAACAATGCTGTTTGTCCCCTTCTGCTTCCTTTGAGGCACACAATACTTTCCCCTCCCTGCCCTGTAGCTCTCCTGAGGCTGTTTTGGAGATTCTGTGCTCTTCTATATTAAGACAGGGATGCTCAGTGTTATTTGTTCTTTTCGGAAAACTTTGAGGCAGCAGCTTCCCAGGAAGCCTTTTGCCTCCTCTCAGACATTTGCCCAGCTAGCCACCACCTGCTCAGAAAGCGAAAAGCATCTGAAGCAAGCAAGTTCTGTTGGGAAATGTAGTAACTTGGATTAGAGAATCTTGGTTCCCCAAATTCCAGGCACAGGTGTTCTTCCCGCAAAGTTATGTTAGCACGTTGTGTCACACCTAACAAAATTTGGAAGAGGGAAGCGAATCTGGACAGTTAAGATTCCCGGTATACCCATACAGGCTGAAGACATCTCCTCCACACAAGAGAAAAATAAAACTCAGCCCTGCCATTTTCTGTAGTGGCTGCTTGACAAATCTGGGTGGGAGGCTGTCATTATGGATAGTTCATTTGAATTTCCTCTAGGCCGCAGAGCATTGGTACTTCTTTCTTGACTTTTCTCAAGTTGAGGAGAACCTGGCTCCCAGTCAGAGGCTCTCTTCCCACGTCCTTTGTCACTGCCCTCTCTTGTGCTAGGGTCTCTTACCTTATCAGCAGTGGGGTTTTAGTAGACATGACTTGAGTTTTATTACGCATTAAAGCTGCCTCAAGGCATTTACAGACAGATGTTCCTTCCAGACTGTGAAAAATGGGAAGTCACACCTTCCAGATGGAGGAGGAGAGCATTTGTGTAGTGATGAAGGGAACAGATGAAGACATTGCTCCTGGTCCTCTGTCCCTCCCCACTGCACGGAGACATGGTTTTGTCTTTAGATGACTCTTTAAGATCTCTACAGGACGGGGCTGGAGAGATGGCTCTGCATTTAAGAGCACTTGCTGCTCTTGCAGGGAACACAAGTTTGGTTCGCCGCTGCCTGTAACCCCAGATCCAGGGTATCTGACACCTCTGGCCTCTGAAGGAACCTGTACTGAATGTGTATATACCCATGCCCCTGCACGTGTGCACACGCACGCGCATACATGCACACGTAATTAAAAATAATTAAAATGAGTCTTAAAAACGTCTCCACAGAAAGTGTAGAGTGGCAGGTTGATCCCGTGGCTCAAAGACATTTCTACATTTTCATCAAGAGATAGCTCTACTCTGTCCCTTCGGTGTGTCTCTGTGTTAAATGGCATTCTGCCTCCTAGCTCATTGTGATTGGATATTATGCTCTGAAATGAGAGATTATTACTGGGTGACTTATAAATTGTCTTTGAAATTCACAATGAAAACAACTGTTCCTAGAAAAACCAAATCCAAGATGAAACTCTTATTGAAGATTCATGCTCAATATATATAATCAATATACTATTCAATACAATATAGCCAGTGTTATTATCTAATCTTTAATGACACTTTTCACTTTTTTACTTAAAACAAGCTCTGTGATATTAGTGTAGTCCCGTTGGCTCTCTGGGCATGAAAATACAAGGAGCTGACAAATAAGTCTCTTGTGTTTCCTACAGTGCCACCCCGCACCCTCCAGCTTCTGTGATCATTGTTCTAATTTGTAAGTGGTCAGATAGGCGAGCAGAATCCACAGTTGAGCCCCAGCCTTGAGTCAGCCAATGGGTTCAATCATTTCCTCCTCTTCAGCATGGTAACTGGAATGACTCCAAAGAAACCCAAGAGACTAGGTGGGCTCGACTTTCACTTCCTGCTCCAGCTGACTTCACAGGGCCTTTATGAGCCATTAAATGACTAAGGAGAAAAGAGAAGGAGAATCAAAGGCCTTGGTCCATTCACAAGCTGAATAATGACCCAAGTCATTAGTAAACCGCCCCTCATCCCCTGCTAACTTGTGCCCAGCTTCCGCTCAGGCAGAATGGTTGGAGACTACAGCTCCCCCACAGAGTGGTTTTAAACCCCCGTCAGCTTGGCAAGGTCCAGGAGGTGATGGACTTGGTTCTGGGAGGCTGGTAGCAGCTGAAAGCAGCCCTTCTGGCCTGGATTCCAGTACCAAGAGTGACTCAAACAGAGCCACACCTCTTTCCATCCTGCATTCTGGTGGCAAGGCATGTACACAGTCTTGTAAGTGCTTGGTGACAGGGTCCCAGGAGGCATTGTCACACCTATGGCCACAGAGCCATTTATACTTATTTGTTGATTACGGAGTGGATGGGTACTTGCTATGTGACCTGGAAAGCTTTAGAACCTTGATCTGACTAAAGCAAGAAAGTACAGGTTTATTAGCTATTTTGTTGGCTTATGGAGTAAGAATAAAACTTCATTAATGCTATATAAAAATTGAGAAGATTTTCATATTAATTTCTAGTCTTTGAGGCGAACAACATCCAGACACTCCCTGATTGAGAACATTTGTGCTATTCTTTTTAGATTCATCCTTTTCTCATTTCAGAATCTTTAAGAAATATCAAATTCATACTCCATGACTTTAAAAAATAATCATTTTGAAGATAGGGTATGCACCCCAGTCTGGCCTCAGAGTCTCTCAAATGTGATTCCTGATCCTCTTGTCTCAGTTTCCCCCCAGTGCTTGGATCTCAGGTGTGTACCACCCTGCCTGCCTGACTGCTGCCATCTTGAAGAAGAGTTAATTGATATTTTTCTGATGCATCTTTGTGAAAAACAAATTATTTCTCATGCCGCTGAACCCAAGAGTTCTCCTATCAGAAACTGATGGGAGGACTTTTCATCTTGTGTGTCCTGGTTAGGTTCTTTGGCTGTGATAAATACTGCTACCAACACCAACTTGGGAAGGAGGTGGTTTATTTCAGTTTACAGTTTATAGTCTCTCATGGAGGGAAGTCAGGGCAGGAACCTGGAGGTGGGAACTGATACAGAGATTATGGAGCAACGATGCTTATTGGCTTGTTCTCCATGACTTGCTCAGCCCGTTTTCCTTATACCACCAAGGACCAGCTGCCCAGGTGTGGCACTGCTGTGGGCTGTTCCCTCTCACATTGATCACCAGTCAAGAAAATGCCAGAAAAACTTGCTTTCTTGCTAACTTCCATGTGAACCATTGGTTGAAGAGCAGAATCCCCTCATTGCAGATGGTGAAGGCACGGCTAAGGCCCTAGAGCAGCGGTTCCCAACCTATGTATGGGTTGCGATCCCTCTGTGAGTCCAACTACCGTTTCACAGGGGTCTCCTATCAGATATTATCCTGCATATCAAACATTTACATTACAATTCACAAAAGTAGCAAAGTTACAATTATGAAGTAGCAATAAAAATAATTTTATGGTTGGGGTCACCACAGCATGAAGAACTGTTTCAGAGCGTCACAGCATTAGGAAGTTGGAGAACCACTGGCCCAAGAGCCTCAGAGCAATTAGAACTGCAGCGAACTAAGGCAAGCAGAGGGACCGGCAGAGTTCGGAAGCAGTTCATGCACACACTAAAATTTGTCATTCACCCACCCAACACCCACCCAACTCATGTGACCCCCACACCCTGGGAAAGTCTTTTGAGAGAGAGCTCTAACTTGCTTCTTGGGTTTGTTTGGGTAGTTCAGACCATCACTTATTCACTCTGTGGTTTTTTAAAAGTGGCTGTATATGTGAGACATATCAGTTTTTAGTTGTAGAAACTGAAAAATAATTCTGCCCTACCTACTTACAAGCTCATTGTAAAGGCCAGAGAGGCAGATGTCTATGGTGACCTTCTGGGAAGTAAAATTTATGACATAAACACAAAATAATGGAGCATATTGGCACTGAAGTTTCAATATGAAACCCTCTGCTTCACTCATTTAAATAGGGCTAAATTTATCTTTTTATGCTTGGGAGCTTTTGAATTCCTTTCTTTCAAACTATAAAACCTCAAAGACATGGCTTAGGTCTCCATGTTCTGGCCCTTTGATAAGATCGTGGCATAGTACAGGTTAATACAGGAAAACGAATTGTGGCCTAGATCTGAATGTGTGTGTGTGTGTGTGTGTGTGTGTGTGTGTGTGTGTGTGTGTGTGCATTTAAGAAAATGCATGTGTACCTTTGACCTAGCGACTAGCTGTCTTCATACACTTAAAAAGGAATACTGACTCATTAACCAAACAAGCTCTAGAAAATAAGTACTCACTTAACACAGTCATAGTGACTTGCTTGCTGTTTCCACTCCATTGCTGTTGCTGTGAACAAAAACAACATGCTAAATGGAGACTTAAGGGACCCCATGGGACCAATTGATGCCACGTGACTTCCTCCTTGCCTTCCATGAAAATAACTACATTATAATGGTCTGTGGTATTAATATCAGCTTTGGAAAAGTTGGGCAATGGCTCCATAGGGAAGGAAGAGGCCCAAGCAAGAACTATGGAATGTGCAGTATTTGACCAGACACGAGGCCACATAGTTTTTTTATAAGCTGCAACACATAGTTAAATGAAGTAGGGGCACCACATGGGCTCGGGGGTTAATTAGGGTTAAAAGGCCACCGGGGTAGTCGATCTATGATCTCAAACTCCAAGATGTGGTTAATAGGAAGGAGTTCCAGAAATTGAAGTTCTCAAAAATGAAACCTTTTCCAAAGCATATCCCACCCCCTCCCTGAATTTCTGTAGGTCTCTACCCACCACAGAGGCAGGATGTTCTTTTCTGGTCTCTGTTTGTGTTGGAATTAGACCTGGGAGGGGAGTGGTGGGTACACACCCCAAGTGTTTCTATGGCTTGATGGGTTTTTCCAGTGGTAGTAGAATGGGCAGAACCAGAAGGCACATGGGCCACAATGCTCATAGCCCAGTTCAGAGCTCCTTCATACTGGAATTACAGGCAGAGGCCCCACCCTGACCCCATCCATACTCTCTGTAAGGTTCCAGGGAGAGCTGATTTCTTTCTTGTGGTTCATCACATTCTCATCTCAGTGTGTGCAAGGGGACAGTCGATGTTTGGGGTTCTAAATTGCTGAGGTGTTTGAACACCACTCAGGGGTGGTCCCCAAACTCATAAAGTATAAAGATTCTCCTGGGAACAGATGTTAGTGGTATGCTTAATTATCCAGGAGACATTGCCTAAGGCAATTATCTCCATCTAATTCCTGGACAGTGGCCGATGGTTTGCCCAGATGGTCAGAGGCTTGGAAAGAAAAACATTTGAGAATGGGTGATGGGTATGTTCAGGGCAAATGCTGGATACACATCTTAGGTTGAGCTCAAGGAATGAGACTACATCCATCTTCAAGCTCACCAGAAGGCTCCACCCCAGAGACAGCTTTCCATAGTCAAAAAGACCAAATGGCTTCTTCACCCTAGAGATGTCTTCTAAATCTTTTCTTGGTTTGATCAAGGGGTTCAGATGTGGTGGCAGGGATGAAGGCCCTGCAGGAATCTAGGGGGCAGGGACTTCTTCTCGGCGTGGTGACCTAAGAAGTACCATAGTTAGGTTTCCACCAGGTAGAAGTAGCAAGCAGACCTGAGCAGGAGGACCATGACTTAAAAGAGCTTGCCAACTGATAAAGCTGGCTATATTGCAGAGTAGAAATTATGTCCCAATAAGTTAATACCTGTGTTATGCTTAGGTTTACTCCCTGGCTGCACCTTTTATCAGTTAAAATTTAAATCCTCCAACATCCCAAAGTTTAATCTTTCCATATGATTGCTTTAAAAGTATCATGGTCTTATCAGCATTGAAATTTTGTGTTGCTTGAAACAAAATTTTACTCAGTAGAAGGATAATACCATTCAAATAATTTTTTTGAGATAAGACAATAGACTGTTGGGCACAGGATTCCCTGGCCTAACCACGTATACCCATTCACCATAGCCTGATGGAGAGATGGATCTTCAAGACTCAGATATGTTGTCTGCTGGCAGCTCTTAGAAACTTGGGAGTGTTGGTTAGGATGAAGCATTGCTTTGAATTAATGATGAAGGAATGGTACCCTTCCTATCTGCTTTGAAATACTAATTCAGAGATGTGGGTTTGAAATATGGACACATTACTCACAGTACTGATCTAAAGTTGGCATTCCGTGCATGGCTCTACAGGTCTAATGAGTTTCAGCACTCAGCAGGGACTTGCTTCCACCCAGAGATGATACAGTAAGTCTATAAAACTGAGAGCTGGGGCAGGCTTCTGGTCATCCATGAAACGAGAATGCTGAATTATTACGCTGGGCTGATGGACCCTGGATTCTAAAACTGGAAAGGGAGGAAGAGGCACGGCACCTCCTCTTCCACTCTCATTTCAAGCAGCTGAGATGACCAAGAGAGGATTAGAAACCAACCTAGGCTTGAACCACAAGGACTCGGCTGCTGAGGGATGAGTGTTTAGGTGTGTGTTGCCCTACTGTGTGCTAGCTGGGGCAGAGACAAGAAAGAATAGCTGTGAAAGTAATATTGGGGCACTTGCTGTGGTCTTGTCTGCCTGTAGGGAGGACTCATGTGTGGACTGTGTTAGTCATGGTATGCCTCGTATTCAGTCTCAGATGTGGAAATTCAGATGAGATTGAAATAGGAAGAGCAGACACTGGCCAAGGAGCTTATGCGTTCGCTGGATGGAATAGTAAGACAACTTTGTATCGTCTCTATTACAGTGACTTTGTTTTAAGTTATAGAAGATGGGATAGATATACTGAATAGAAGTATTTGTAGAAGGCCAAGTTTGAGAGGGAGTGTTGATGAGGATGTAAAGCAGTCAAGGTGGTATATTCCAATAGACTTAAGCATTTAAACTTGGAAAATTCTTTTTTTAATAGGAAACCCATGACAGATACAATCACAGGACCTCATTTTTCCATTAGGGGACAAAGGAAATCAGGTATCCACCCTCCCTTCCCCGTTTCTTGGATTCAGTGTGACTGTATGGCTTATACTTGGTCAGTCATGTTTGGTATGTCTTCTGGACTTAGAAACGCAATGGGCTGATGAGGCAGGCAAAGGGCTGGAGGCAGGCAGGGAGCTGTCTACAAAGGCCGAATCAGCAGGGCCAAGAGTGCTGCAGGCAGCATTCAGAGCTGGCGACACTTGGATGTGAAGTTTCAGGGCTGGGATTTCACATACGCTTCTGTGATGCTCATGTGCCAATGTGAGAGTTATACCAGCACTGACAACCGCTATTCTTGCTAAAGACAACCAGGGTTGTGTCCTGCTATTTGTGCGATGACCTGGTGGCTCCATTGCCATTAATTCTTTCTGAAAGATGCCTGGTCACTTTGAGTTTCATGCCACATTCTTTACCAATGACTGGTCATTCCCCCGGTTCTCCACATAGCTTCCTCCAAGAGCCGTTCTTTCTGAGGACATGGCCTGTTTTTTCCTTAACCCAGACTGAAGAGACGATATGAGGAAACTTTCATGGCAAAGGAGCAGAATCATCCTTAAGGTTAATCCCAGCTGTTTTGGGGGAGGGGACAACTAGAGCCTCTGGCTTGTCTCACCCGGTAGAAGGACACTTGTGTGCCTTCCAGTTTTCTCACACAATGTCTCAGGTACAACTTGAATGTGAATTTTCTCCCCACACTTGTGTTTAGAATACTTGGTCCTCAGTAGTGGAGTTAATCTGAGAGTTGTGCAAAGTCTGGGTAGTGGGGTCAAGCTCGAGGAAGTAGGTGACCAGGAACTATGAGTGTCACACCAGATCTCTGGGGCCCCTCTCCTCTCTCTGCATCCTGACTGTGACAAAGTGAGCCGCTCTCTTCCATCATTTGCCCCTGCGGTCATGATACCCCATCCAAACATGTGGGCCACACAACCGTGGACTGAACCTTGTGGAATCGAGAACAAAATAGACCTTTTCCTTTCGCTGTTTATGACACGTTTTGTTTCAACAATTGTAGTAACTGACACAGTTGCTTCCTGGACCTGGCACGAAAAGCCAGGGCGTCCAACCTTCTTCCTCTTGTACAGTCCTGCGTGCTCTTAAGTGTGTTGTCTCCTTGGTGTTCTTTACTCGGACACACTTAACCTTTCCAACAAAAGCACAGGACTTGGGAAGCCTTAGAACCACAAAGGTAGTTTTAGACAGCCAGCCACTCAGCAACACAATTTAGCTTTGGGGCTCTTAACCAGCAAAGGCCCATAAATGAAACACAAACATTTTCTGTTTCTGAAAGTTTGTTATACATATTATAATTGTGTGTATATATGAGATTCAAGTTGGTTTCTCTTCCCACCCTACGTGGGTTCTGTGGACAGAACTAGAAGGCCACATTTATGAGGCAGGGGCCTTTAACCACTGAGCCATCTCCCCAGCCCCATAAAAATACGTTTAGTAGAAAAAAAGTCTAACTGACTCTTTTAAATTTTTTAATTCAAGGAAGATTTGTTGGCCATTGATTTTGGACCAGGTACTACCCTAGTCACTGGGGATTCATATGTGAACAGCACCAAGAGCCTTGTACTTACGTTGGGGGATATGAGTCATAAACAAATTTAAAACACAAGAATGGCTTTCCAGTGGTGGTGAGCGCTTCTGAGGGAAAGAAAGCAGGAAAGAGCTTGGCAGGGAGGGGGACGCTAGGAGCATGATAACCTAAGCAAAGGCCCCTGGATCTACAGAATGAATGGAGAGAGAACACTGGACATGGCAAGGAGAGGCTCAGAACCTGCCTTGTTTACCCTGGAAGGATTCAGGCTTTTGAGAGGGGAAGGTCCTTGAGATTAGAAAACAGGTAATAGTCTCGCCTGGCATATATGTTCTCACAGTGCATATGATTGTCAAAAATTGAGGTGGCAATCAGAAAATGTTATTTCTAATGTTACTTTTTGAGAACTTCATATATGTGTATGTATTCCTCCTTCCTTCTCCTCCCTCTAATTCCTCCTATATCTTCCCCTCTAGAATCCCTGGCCTCTTTTTAAGAAATTGTTTTACACACACACACACACACACACACACACACACACACACACACACACACACACACCTGAGTTCATTTAGTGTTGCTTTTTTTTTTGTTTGTTTGTTTGTTTTTTTTTTTTTTTTGGTTTTTCGAGACAGGGTTTCTCTGTGTAACTTTGCGCCTTTCCTGGAACTCACTTGGTAGCCCAGGCTGGCCTCGAACTCACAGAGATCCGCCTGGCTCTGCCTCCCGAGTGCTGGGATTAAAGGCGTGCACCACCACTGCCCGGCCTAGTGTTGCTTTTATATATATGCTTTTAGGGCAGACCTCTTGGCATTATATAACCAACAAGGGTCTCACCCCTGGTGAAGACTGGTTCTGACTCTCTCAGCAGTCATCAATGACCTGTAGCTCTTCATCTAAATGTGAGACCATGTGAGAGTTCGCTCATTCATGTTGGCATGTCTCTGGTGTTGTTACTGTTCAGGTCTTGTTTAGACAGCCGTATGGTTGACATTTCCTGGGTGCCACTTCCCTGTCACATCAGACTTCCTGGGCTTCTGTCCCTCTTCTGAGATGTTTCCTGAGCCTTAGGTGTAGGGTATGCCAATCATACATTTTAAGTATACTCTCAGGTGAATCTGTCAAGTGGATATTCCATGAAATTGATATCTCTATTAAAAGAAGTAGCGTTTTCCCTGGATGAGAAAGTACACACCTGTGTCTTAGGGAACAGAGTCAGGAGAATGGCATGCTTAAGGACAGATGGGCCACATGTCTACACACTGTCTGAAAAAGAAAAAATAAAAAACTTAATTTTTTTTTGTTAATCCATACTTTTTCTTTTTTAAGTGATAAACTAACTTGAACTCTTTATTAGAGGCTCAATTTGAAGTCTTCAGCAACGTACAAGTTTCAATATTTTTGACAAATATTCTGATGTCACACTTTAAGGCCCTCCCTCCCCCTCCCTCTTTCCTTCCCTCTTTCCCTCCCTCCATCCCTCCCTTTCTTTAACATTCTTAATTAAAATATAACTGCATCACTTTCCTCTTCCCTTTGCTCCCTCCAGCCCTTCCTGGATCTCATCTATCCAGCTCCTCCCAGGTCCCACCCCTCAAATAATAGCCTCTTTTTCTTTGAAAAAAAAGGTATAAAATTATATATGTATATATAGTTCTTTTGAATATATATCAATAGAAAGATATGGATACATAAACACAAGCTGCTGGGTCATTGCTGTCGTTATTTGTGTACATTATTTCATGGCTGACCACTCTGTATTGGATAACCAGTAAGGGAGCTCATCCTTGGGAGAGGTTGACTCTCCTCTCTCAGGGACCATTAGTTGCCTGTCGTTCTTTGTGTAGGGGTGAGACCCCTTGAAAATCTCTTCCTTCTGTGTTAGCATATCTATTGATGTTAGGATTGTTCAGATCTTACTTCTGCAGCCATTTTGGGAAAGACTATTTCACAGCAGATTCTTGGTGTTCCCTCTTTTGGAATCTCTCTGCCTCCTCTTCTGTGGTCTCTTCTCTAACCTATAGATGCAGGAGCTATGATGTAGATGTACCTCTCGGGAGTGGCTCCCCAAGATCCACTGATCTTTGCATTGTGTACAGTTGTGGTTTTCTGTGGTGATCTCCGTTTGTCACAGTATTTGTCTCAGGAACAAAGAGGGTTCGGGGGCCCTGGTCTGGAACTGGCAAAGGTGACCCTCAAAGCAACCCCACTTTTTCTAAGTCCACTCTCTGCTCAGTTCCTGCTCCCAGGTGACTAGTATTCTAACAGTTGTCTTAACAAGTCAGTCATGCTTATTCTAGAATCTCCCTTAAGTGGAATCTTATGATTTCCACTCTCATATGGCTGACTTCTTCCACTCACCAAAAGATGTTTTTAAATGAGTTCCTTGAGAGTTTCATGCAACAGTATTTGACCATATTCACTCCTCCACCTGCTGTTCTTCCCTGATCCATCTCCCGTCCCCTGCATATGCAACTTTGTGCCCTTAATTAATTAATTAATAAACAATTCTTATCAATTCTTCAAGGCCAGTCTATGCTGCCCAAATATTCTTGAATGTGGAGTCTTCCACTGGAGTGTGGTCTGCTTACCGTCTTGGAGAAAACTGACTCTCCCTCTCCCAGCAGCTAACAATAGCCAGTAGTTCCACAGCTTGGGGTAGGATTGTGTCAGCAAAAGATTTTTGACAGTTGATCCTGTTATATAATTAAGGCATTGATTTTCCACAAATTATTCTTTCATTCATTATATTGGTGGTAATTAGTTGGATATATATATATATATATATATCTCACTAATAAGTCTTTTATAAAAATATTTGTCATGTCTTTTTTGACATATGCTTTCACCTCTCTCTGGCAAATAACTGCAACTTTGAATAATGAAGTAAACATATGTTTAACTTTATAAGAAACCACTAAGTCTACAGGATGGGAGGATGTCTTTGCCAGCTGTCCAGATGACAGAGGATTAATATATAGAATCTACAAAGAGCTCTAAAAGTTAAACACCAAAATTACATCTAGTTAGCAAGTGGGCTAATGGACTGAAAAGTTCTCAAAGGTTAGCACACCCCAGAGATACTCGCACGCCCTTATTTATTGCTGTTTTCTTCACAATAGCTAAGATATGGAATGAAGCTAGCTGCCCATTGATACATGAATGGGTAAAGAAAATGTGCTATACATACACAATAGATTTGGTTCAGCTGTAAAGAGTTGTTCTTTTATTTTAAGGATTTACTTTTGTTATTTTTAATTATATGTGTATGTGTGTTGGGAGTTGGTGGTATGTGCATATGAGGGTAGGTGCCTATGGAGGCCAGAGATGTGGGATCTGCTACAGCTGAAGCTATGGTCTGTTGTGAGCTGGGCTATGTATATGCTGGAAATAAAACTTAAATCTTCTGCAAGAGCAGTGTAAGCTTTAAAGCACCGAGCCAACTCTCTATCCCCACCCAAAGAGCTTCTCCAAGGGTACAGTTGTACCATTTCATGCTTCCGTTGCCAACAAAGCACAGTCTGGTTGCTCCATGTTTACTCCACAAATGGGTGTTTTCAGCCCTTTGAGCACGTAGACACAATTTTTCCTTCTATGAATATTTAAAGCTCACCTTGTGATGGTTTTAATTTGGATTTAGATAGTCAGTTTCTTTTAAGGAAATTATATGTAGCAATGTCTTTCATAGTAATTGTTAGCTTGTCCTTTCTGGTGTTTATGTTGTGGGTTCTAGTTTCTATGTGATATTATTTATCTTCAGCCTGGGGAAATCATTTGGTGTTAGTGGTAACAAATCTATCTCTCAATTTTTGCCTATCTGGTATGTGTATTTGTCCTTGTATGTATGTGGTGAGAGCATTTAGAATCTACTCAACAATTTTCAGTCATACGACACAGTATTAAACCCAGCTACCATACTGTATAATAAGTATTATGAGTTCATTTTTTATATTTAACTGGAAATTTTCATGCTGTGATCAACATCTTCTGTTGCCCCAGTCTCAAGCCTCTAGCAATAAGTGACTACTTTAGTCTCTTTCTGTTGGTTTGATTTTTTGAAATTCCATAGACAGCAAATAGTGTGATATGGTGTTCATCTTCTTGCCTCGCTTACTTCCTTTATCATATGTGCGTAGGATTATTTATGTTTGCAGGTGGTGGCTTACCCTCTTCTGTATAGCTGAATGGCATCCCATTAGGTAGCCACATCATATTTATTTATCTGTTTATCTTTTCATGGGAGCTTGAGTTGAGTGTACATGTTGGCTAGTATGAACAATGTCACAGTGGATGTGGGTGGATTTGAACATGCTTGTTTCATTTCCTTTGGATAAATACTCAAAAGTGGGCCAGTGGAATCATAAAGCATTTCAATTTTTTCCCCTAGGGAGTTTTTATACTTTTTTTTTTTGCATCTGCTATCAACGGATTCCTCTTAGGTTTCTTACCTTCCCCTGGCCATCACACAGATGCTCTGTTGGCCACACTGCCCTTGACCCGGTTCTGTGCCTAGATGTTTGCTTTCTCCTTCCTAAAACAAATTTAATAACAGATATTGCAGATCTTTGTTACTGACCTCTGCCAGGACTATTCCCATCTGCCCCAAGTCACCCTCAAAGTGAAGACGTTGTTGAAGCCGTGGACTTGGACTTCTGGTCTCTTCCCAGAAGTGACCCATTCCAAACCATACACATATCCTGTTCCTAGTTCCCAGTGAGAGTTGGCTCACCTTTCACCTTCATTCTCTCCCCTACTCCAGACAGCAAATGAGTGAACTAAAAGCAGTGAGAACGCCCACTGAATCCAAGGGGTAAGCCATGGTGCTTCCTTTCCCTGCATTGTTATAACTGAGAGGGCCACGTAAGACACCGCTCCCTAACTTGAGCAAAACAAAAATAGACCCTGCTAGTTTCGGTAAAGAAGCAGTAGCTAGAAATTGCTAACAATATATATTATAGCCTAGTACACACCGTGGCCAGAACTGCCCATGATCTGGATAAAGGATAGTAGCTTGGCTCCAGAGTGCTCTGTAAGAGCGAGCGTTGTCACAGTTGACGTCTCAGATGGGCCAGTCATATCACGCTGCTCTATTGGACTAAGATGGAGACTCAGTAGTTACAGTTAGAATGCAGTGGTGGTGAGGTGGGTGGTGTTGGCGATGGGCAGGGTTGGGTATACTTGTGGATGGTGTAAAAGAGAAACTTCTGCCGGGCGGTGGTGGTGCACGCCTTTAATCTCAGCACTCCAGAGGCAGAGGCAGGCGTATCTCTGTGAGTTCCAGGCTAACCTGGTCTACGAGATCCAGGACAGGCACCAAAACTACACAGAGGAAACCCTGTCTCAGAAAAAAAAAAGAGAAACTTCTTTTTTTTTGGGCAGAAAATAGAGGTTTTTAATCAACATGATCACATAGGGAAGAATAGAAAAAGGGGGTTCAGTGACCCCTGGTCTGTTTCTAAGACTGATAGGAACAGAGACATAGCTCGTTTTGAACCCTTGTCTCACAAATTCAAGGCCCTATTTCAGATTCCAACACTGGAAAAGAGATGTGAGGGAAGGTATTTGAGATTTTTCTAGAAAAGGAGACGAAGGAAGGGCTTTGGGTATGTATGACAGACAGAGACAGAAGAGGTAGTCCTGGTCAAGAGCACAGCTTGACTGTCTTTGTCTCAGTTTGGTTGCACTAGGGGCTCAGCAGAGGTTGATGGAGCCGCTCTCTTGCCGGGGCAGTCTGGTCTGGTGATATGCCAAGTCCTGCTTTCGGGGGCGGTCCTATCATCGAGGGCAATGACCTCATTGGATGGGGATCTGTGCTGGGGCATTCTGCTGCTTGCAGGCAGTTTTGGTCATTTGTCGTAAAGATGTTTATCAATCATTTCTGTCATCTCTGGAACCCAAGGGAACTTGCAGAGGGAACTCAGGAGGAAGAGGAAGGTGACCGTGATGAAACTGGAGCCAGAGCCTGTCTTCAAGGGTTTCAGCATCAGAGGTAGCTGAGGGAGCCCAGGAAAGGAACTGCCAGTATGACTGCTCCGTGGCACGGTTAAGGGAAAGGTTTTTTATTATAGACATGACAGAGAGAACAGTCAGAAGCATCTGGAGGAGTCCAGAGTAGACAGAACATGACCAGGACTATCTGCAAGAGAGAGGCTAATATCCAGAGATAGAGAATAGAGGGAACATAGAATAGAGAGAATTAGAGAATAAGAGAGAATAAGTAGGAGTAAGAGATTAGATAGATAGATAGATAGATAGATAGATAGATAGATAGATGGATAGATAGATAGATGGATAGATAGATAAGTGATAGGTGATAGATAGATGACAGATGATAGATAGATGATAAATGATAGATGACAGATAAGATGATAGATAGATAGATAATGATAGATAGATCGATAGATAGATAGATAGATAGATCGATAGATAGATAGGTAGGTGATAGATGGTAGATAGATCCATGATAGATCCATGATAGATAGATGAGAGAAAGGAAGACATGAAGAAAGTACTTGGGGTTGGCAGGGAAGTGCTATTAGGAGGGCCTGGCAGTTGTTTTTTGTTTGTTTGTTTATTCAGCAATCCCCTAATGTAAGTACGAGTTGTCTTCTTAGGGGAGTTCACCATTGCAGTATCTGATGACATCTGTCTCTATAGAAACTCCAAACTCGAGTCCTTAGTTATGCTGGCAGAAAGCAGAACTACTCAAATCCAATATGCCAAAGGCTTATGGGGCCCCTGCCCAGTGTCCCTCTCTACCTTGTGCTCAAGAGTCCTACTGGGTCCCTGGCATGGGGGAAGGGAGGCGCTTTCCTCCATGGAGACTCAGGCCCATCACTAGGTGGATGGTAAATCCACCAGCCAGGTAACCCTGCTGGGAGAGAGCTGTGGTTCCCACCTTCCATCCATCTTATCTCTTACCCCAAGGCGGTGTGGCTCTCTCATAGTAGTCAGTGCCTTCCACAAACCATGAGGCACTCCCCTTGGCTTTGGAGATGCCTTTGGAGAAGCAGAGCTGACTGACAAATTGACTTTTTAGAGAAAGGTCACTGCTGAGAACCTAGAGGGTAAGAGCATCTGGATTCTCAATCAAAAGCCTACAGAGGCTATTTGTCCCTGTGTTTTTTCCAATCATGGTCTCAATATCTCTCGCTCATACAATTCCTTCTCTCTCTCTCGCCGATTGGACTCCCGGAGCTCCACCTGGGGCTCAGCTGTGGATCTCTGCATCCGCTTCCATTAGTCATTGGATGAGAGTTCTATCATGACA
This sequence comes from Peromyscus californicus insignis, assembly GCF_007827085.1. Classification (NCBI taxonomy): domain Eukaryota; kingdom Metazoa; phylum Chordata; class Mammalia; order Rodentia; family Cricetidae; genus Peromyscus; species Peromyscus californicus. Next base: position 69,136,458 of record NW_026294436.1, on the reverse strand, counting down.
GCCAGAGGAGACCTTGCCTTGGAGGAGGTGGGAATGGGGGGTGGATTGGGTGGGAGGGCTGGGGGGTGGGAGGAGGGAGGACGAGGGAATCTGTGGTTGATATGTGAAATTAAGTTAATTATAAAATAAAAGTATTTTTTTTTAAAAAACCTACAGAGCTGTAGTGCCAGGATGCAACTTCAGCATCTCCTGGGGGCAAAGGGGCTGAAACAGGGACTCTTGGCAGCTGCTTGTGACTCTGACTCTGGATTGGAGAAAATAAAAATTCTTTGTGGTCCTCTGTGCATATATGAGTACGTGTGTGTGTGTGTGTGTGTGTGTGTGTGTGTGTGTGTGTGTGTGTTATTGATCTTTGGCCAGAGCAAGTCCAAGCAACTTTCTAAGCTTGTCCTGCCCTGGCTTAGACTGGCTTGGGAATGCAGGGTGAGCGCCTCCTCAGAAGCGCTAGCGGACTTCTTGTGAAACTGTGGATTAAAGAATGCTGTGAACCACAGCTTCAACCCCATGTGCTCTTTTACCTTGGCAATCCTTCAAGAAGGCAAGCAAGGCTGCACCCAGCCACCTGCAGAGTGGAGATGTTCCTGCATGTCCAGCTGAAGAGAAAGTCCCAGACTTCCACACATTCCCTCTGCGGTAGTTGGTCAGGAACATCTGTTTGGTTTCCAGTTTGCCAAGTGCTTCCACACCCAAGGACAGAGCAAGAACAAGTTGAACAAGTTGGGGGTTCTTCAGGAGCAATTGAGAGAGGACCTCAGAAGGTGCTACATAGCTTGAGGGACCCAGTCACCCTAAAGCTCTGCTTTTCCTAGACACTTCAGTTGAGTACCTAGACAGGTAAGGTGACAAAGCCATGCGATGTCACCGTCCACCATGGCGTGTTCACTGTCTTTTGCAGCACTCAGCCGCAGGGAGGTCTCCAAAGCCCCGTGCTGAATGATGAGACACAAACTGCTCTCCACATTTAGGGAACTGCTCCCCCATCTACCACAGCTTGCAGGCCCAGCAAGTTCCAATTTGGGGGGCACTTAAGATGTTTACAGCTTATTGTTCCTTTTCCTCTTTTCCAAGGAAACAGTCAAAATAACAGAATTAAGCTAGTGGGAGAAAAGATGGAGAATGATCCATAAGAGGAGAGAGACACAGAGACAGAGACAGAGACAGAGAGAATCAAGTGAGGAGTTTAATGAATCTCGATTGGAAAGGGAAGTTTGCTGTATCCCTGGTTGGCGTCACACTTGTTTTCTCCTTTGACCTTGAACTTTCCATTCTCAGGCCTCCACCCTACATGCTATGCCAGCATACCTAGTTTTATGGAGTGTTGGGCATGAAACCCAGGACTTTCTGCATGGTAAGCAAGCACTCTACCAAATGAGCAATATCACCCACTTAGGAATTTTTTTCTGCTAAGTCCAAAGAGTAGAGGTGAACCCTCAGAGACAAGGTGACCCTGCTTAAGGCTGCAGGCTCTGGAGCTACCATCCTAGGGAAGAATGCCATCCTCTCTGGCTCGATGGCTGTGTGACTGTAGGCATGCCGCTGAGCTCCACCTCCTGGCTTCCTCTCGTGGGAAGCGTGTGGCAAAGATGATATTGGTCTGCATATGTGAAGTGCTCAGAAGAGCCTCCAGCACACAGTAGACCCCTGTGACTCCAGGCAAGTGTCACTCACCATTTGCTATCCTTCAGCCACCTGTCCCCTCCAGCTGCAGCTCCCAGATAAACATGTTCGTATTTGAGCTTTACAACAACTCATATGGAGGAAGCAGAGAGAGGGAATTATTCCTTTTGCAAATGAAGAATTACGAGTTCAGTTTTTTTTTTTTGGCTGACCCTTAAGGTCCTTGTTTATTTTTATATTTGTTTCTGTACTGGAAATTAAACTCAGAGCCTTGGGCATGCTAGACAAGGTTGTTGCCCCTGAGCTACAGTATAAGATCCCCCTTCCCACCCCCATTTTTGCTTGTAATTTTAAGACAGGAGCTCACTAAGTTTTCCAGGCTGCTCTTGAACTCACTGTGTGTAGTTCAGGCAAGCCTTGAACCTTTTTGATCCTTTTGCCTCTGCTTTGTGAGTAGCTGGGATTCTGTACCAGCCTCTGCTAGCAGGCCTGGCTAGTTCTGATTCTTAACTGTATTTTCTCTTATATTTCTCCCCTTTACTTTTAGAACTTTCTAGCAGGTAAAAGTGACCACCCCTCCAGTATAAAACAAATATTTGTGGCTAACTGCTATATTAATTCTGGAAGAACTTCTCCTCATCTATTATTTCCATCCAGGTTGAGCAGGAGAAGTCCAGCCAGGTGACTGGTGACATCCAGGTCACTCAAATCGTAAATTAGCACCAGACCTTGGCTTAGAAGTGCTTGGTTAAAAATTTCATAGTCTTAGACCTTGGAGCTGAAGTTACGAGGGGCTCTATTACATTATTCATTTATTTATTTATTTATTGCTTTTTGGAGACAGAATCTTGCTTTGTGCCCTAGCTCAAACTGAACTTGCCGGCCTCCCACCTCCACCTCCCAGTTGCTGAAATTACAGGTGTGTATCACCAGACTTAGCTGAGGGTGATCTGAATAGATGCACAAGCTGAATTCCAGAGTGTGGTGTCGTCATTGCAGTTGCCTGTTACTTGGCTATCTCTGGCCTCTTTCATTTTATCGTTTTTTGTTGTTGTTGGTTTTTGTTTTTTTTTTTTTTTTCCTAACTTGCCCCAAGAATAAAATGTCCTCCTCGAGCTGGGCACTGGCTGCAAGGTCTCTTTGTTTCCTTGGCATCCATGGTTAGCAGCGGAGTTATGTTGTTTTGTATCCTGCTGGCAGCCATCTAAAGGCTGGGTCCTTGCCACAGCCCCAGGAAGTAGAAACATCAGTCACTTCATTTGCTCCACGGGCTAAAACATCCAGGCCTAATTTTAGCACTTGTAGAGTGAGGAAATAATTAAAGAGTAGTTTGTTTATTGCTATGTTAGAGGACTGCATTGCACGAAGGCAATTCAGAGTTTCAAATATTTATTCTATTTGCTTGACTATCAACTGATTTAGTTTGGACCCAAGCAATAGAGAATCAAACACACAGGACATGCTGGTATCATCAGTTTACCAGAGACGAATAATCTTTATTTCTGAACTGAAGTCTTCTGGTGGTCTTGGAAGAGCCACCATTCTTTAGGATATATTTAGGGATTATTTTTAAAAATGAAGAAGCTGGAAATAGACTCTCTCTGTCTACACCACTTTGTCACAGCAATAGGGCATTAGGACTCTGTGGTCTGTCATTTTAATATCAAGAGACTACTGGCAAGGTATGAGTCTTGACTTTCATATGCGGCTTGTGGTGTTGGTCTCATTAGAGTCACTCACTTATATACTTAAAAATAAAAATAGATATCTGTACAAATCTTTTTTTTTTTTTTTTTTTTTTTTTTTTTTTTTTTTTTTTTTTTTTTTTTGGTTTTTCGAGACAGGGTTTCTCTGTGTAGCTTTGCGCCTTTCCTGGAACTCACTTGGTAGTCCAGGCTGGCCTCGAACTCACAGAGATCCGCCTGGCTCTGCCTCCCAAGTGCTGGGATTAAAGGCGTGCGCCACCACCGCCCGGCCACCTGTACAAATCTTACTGCTATTCAGAAACAAAGGGTAACCATTAAAAACCATCTAATTGGTTTAAATATGTCATTCAATTCTGCCAGCAAATATTTAATAAGTATCTTTCAAAGAGAATTCAACTATGATATGGACACTGCCCCTAAGTACAGTTCATTCATTCATTCACAGTTTTAAACACTCTGTTAAAGAATTTACATATGACTGGTGGCTTAAGGGATACTTTAACTTGACCATATCAGGAAAACGGTGAGAATTTTTAGCTATATAACAAGTTACATGAAATTTTCAGTTACATAATAAGTTACATGAATATCTTTTAGAAATGGGAGTGATTGGGGGACCCATGATTGCTGGGCAGATATTGAGTATTGTTAAACCACCATTAAACATTGTTAAAAGCATTATTAATGTTAATGATAAGTCATTATTGTAAATACTCCTTCTGATGTTTATTTTTCCAGTAAGTAATCTAAGATGTTGAAGGATGGGGACATTTGGCTTTCTAACTGATAGCTGTGAGACTTCTTCCTTATGTACTGTCTGTGGTGATAAATTGTAGACCCTAATAAAATTCGCTTGAAGATCAGAGAACAGAGCAAGCCAGTAAATTAAACATAGAGGCCAGGCGGTGATGGCACACACCTTTAATCCTATGACTCAGGAGGCAGAAATCCGTGTGGATCTCTGTGAGTTCAAAGCCACCCTGGACTACATGAGATTGACTTAGTCTAGGAGAGAAACAGAGCCTGGCAATGATGGCATACACATTTAATCCCAGCACTTGAGATCTCATACCTTTGCTTGGGAAGCACACATGCCTTTAATCCCATGTGGAGAAAGGTTTATAAGGTGTGAGGAGACAGGAACTAGAAGCTTTTTCAGACTGAGGAGTTGATGAGGTAAGAGGTGGTGGCTGTGGCTTGTTCCTTTGTCTCTCTGATCTTTCAGCATTTATCCCAATATCTGGTACTGTTTTTTTTTTCTTTTATTCGTAAGACCTTTTAACATTCGTGTGACAGCTGTCTGTCTTGGCAAAGGGCAAGCAGCCAAACTGCCAGCTAAAAGGCTCTCAAAGCATCCTTGGCTGCTTCAGACACACCATGTGCATTTAACACCTTTTATATATGTAAATGTATATATTGTAGGAATCTTTCACAGCAGCAGGTTTCCATATGTCATCCTCAAAGGTTTTTTTTTTTTAGTGTTATTCTTTCCCATATTTCCTCCTTTAGGAACTTTTCTGGCTTTTAGTGGATTACTACATCAAGCATTTTATCACAGTGACAGAAAGCTGACTCATACAGTAAGCATGTGAGTTGTTGCTCTGCTCACCTTGGTCATGGTAAGAAAGTCTATCATTAAGATCTATTGACCAAAGTTTTAAATCCAAGAAAAAATAAGCACACACAGAACAATGACAAACTCAAAGCTATAGCTCATTAGCTCATGGAAACAATACTCATGTGAGGTTACAGTTCAATTCTTTGTGTCCTTCCTTCTTCCCCTTTTCTTCCCCTACCTTTTTTGTTTATTTGTTTGTTTTTGAGACAGAGTTTCTCTGTGTAACAGTCCTGGCTGTCCTGGAACTCACTCTGTAGCGCAGGCTGGCCTCGAACTCACAGAGATCCACCTGCCTCTGCCTCCCAAGTGTTGGGACAAAAGCATGAGCCATCATCTCCTGGCTTTCCTCCCTTTCCTACGATATAGCCCAGGGATACCAAGAATGAGATATCAACACAGAAAGGGTGGTGGCCTAGCAACATTCCTTAACTGACCATCAGAAAGTAAAATACTCTTTGTAAGAGTATGTTCTCAATGTAAAATATGTAATATTTTCATAATTTTCCTTCAGCAGGGATTATTATGAAAATAACTTAGAGTCAACTGTGAATATGAAGAAGCGTTATCCACAGAAGGGCATGTGTGGAAAGATATCATCCTCACACTGTTAGAAACCTTCACAAGAGATCCTTTTTAGACAGAGTTCTACCACAAACCCACATTGTCCCAGACTTATGTCTATAAGTGAGTTCTGTACCCAAAGCATTTACAAATATGGACATCAAACAATGCTTTATTAATAGCTATAACTTAGCCCTCAACTCAGAATGCAGTCATGTAAGGAGCTCTTTTTATTGCTTAGTAAGTAGTCAAAAATAATCAGAAACCAGAGCTATCCGTCCTTTTCTGTTTATCTTTTCCTTTATTGGTCATATCTAAATCATATATCTGTCTATCTGTCTGTCTGTCTGTCTGTCTGCATGTATGTATGTCTATCTGTCCATCCGTCCGTCCGTCCATCCGTCCATCCGTCTGCTTGTCTGTCCGTCCGTCCATCTATCTATCTATCTATCTATGTATCTATCTATCTATCTATCTATCTATCTATCTATCTATCTATCTATATCTATCTATCTATCTATCTATGTATCTATGTATGTATCTATCTATCTATCTATGTATCTATGTATCTATCTATCTATGTATCTATCTATCTATCTATCTATCTATGTATCTATGTATCTATCTATCTATCTATCTATGTATCTATGTATGTATGTATGTATGTATGTATGTATCTATCTATCTATCTATCTATCTATCTATCTATCTATCTATCTATCTACCTACCTATCTATCCTGGTCCAGAGAGAAGGCAGGTGAGAGCTGTGCCAGTACATAGAGTAGAGCTTACTGTGGTTACCCTGCAAGATACAGGTGAGTGGGCACCTTACCTGTTAGCTCCCACATACAGAAGACGGTGTGCTGTGAGGAATGATGCAGTGCAAGAGGCTTTGGTGAGTTGTAAGATGCATGGGACTGACTTAAGAGTTCTTCCTAGGCATTAGACTAGAGTAGAGAGTCCACTGGTGCAGGTGCTTGTCTCCATGTCCTGCATACAGAGAGTGTTCAATGTGTACCTTGTGGATAATAAAAATAAACCTGTGGAAAGACAATCCATTGAGGGATGAGATGCTGATCTGGGGTGAGAAAACAAGGGAAGGCTTCTGAGAAGCTTAGGAGGTCTCTAAAGAATCTACATTTTCTTGGGGCTGAAATCTTCCCACTGGGAATTTTTCTAAGTTTTTGTTTTTCTGCAGCTGGACTTTTGGTAAGACATAAAAGGGGAGAGAGAGAGAGAGAGAGAGAGAGAGAGAGAGAGAGAGAGAGAGAGAGAGAGAGTATGAAGGGGTGAAGGTCTGCTGCTATGAAGTGGTGGAGTTTCCTGGGACCACAGGGGCTAGAGAGGCAAATGGATACATTAAAGGTTTTAGGCCTCATCACGAGAGCCTTGAACTCCATGTGAGCCTTGTAGCCAAAGCAGCTTCCAAAGGGTGGGGCTCAGTGACTCTTTCACCTCAAGCTTGAGGAGCATCCACTCCTACAGTGTACAGCTGCTGCAGTGACTGCCCAAAGTCCAAGGGAGAGGGGCTCACTTTAGAATCCATTAACACAAACTCCTGTTAATAAGAGCATGAGTTTGAGAAAATTTACCTGATTCTCAAACACTGCCAGGCCTTTGACAGACATAGGATGAAAGTATTAGGAGGCCTTATAGCTAAATCACCAAGCTAAAATTGAATTCACCATCCTAATGTTGTTGATTTCCCTAAAGTAATATCTGTTTGGCTTCGGGAGACCCTGAGGGATACTGCCTTTGTGCAACAGCCATAGCTTTACTCCCTAATCATGTTTGGCTCACTCTGTCTTTGAGATGATTTTCGCACTGCCTGAATACCCAAAGGGAAGGCAAGGAGGTCCGGAAGACATTAAACAGCCATTAGAAATCAACACAAAGGATAGAGCAGCCATTGTATGTAGTGTAGAATTCCAAAGCACTTCCAAATTTATCTCACTAGTCTTGTGTGGTAGCGTTTCGAGCAGACATCGGAGCCAAACGGTGCTTGGGAGTGCTTTTGCTAACACAATTTCTCATTAACCTTCCCTAAATTCACAAATGAATATGTAGTCTAAGCAAACTTAATTCATTTGCGGGCCAGAGATTCTTGACTTTTTCCTTTCACTTTGATCAACATTCCACTCCATTCTCTCTGCAGCTGCACTAAACTGGCTCTTTTTTTTTCCCTTAATGATCAAATGCTTTATCATCCTGTCACCAGCAAAGGTAGACCAATGGCAAGCCCATAAAAGGTGTCTCAACCTCATTAGTCCCTAAGGAAATGCAAAATAAAATGACAGTGTGAGATCATCATTCCGCCTTAAGGATGGCTACGTGATCTACAATGGAAAGGCAGACATATATTTGAGGAGGAAGTAGGGAGTAAGAGGAATATACATATATATATATACACACACACACACACTATATATATATAGTGTGTGTGTGTGTGTGTGTGTGTGTGTGTGTGTGAATATAAAAGCATCCAGCTACAATGGAAGACTATTGAAGAATCAAATGCACACTTAGGACATATTTAACTTGGAATGTTTTTGAGATTCTTCCATGTTGCAATGCATCAGAGCTCTACTCTTTGAATTGCTGAATAGCATTCTGATGTTTTGGTATATTATATTTATTTACCGTATTGGGTGTGCCACATCCACCATTTGATGGACATTTGGCCCTAGTTCTTCATCCCCCTAGCCACATCTCTTGTTGTGTGACTTTCTGTCTATTTCTATCAGGAGCAGAAGACGCTTTCTCCACGTTGTGACTCTGAGCTTGGCCAGGCAACGTGCTGAGGTGGTTTTAATGCCAACAGAATTGAATGATGCTGGTGAAATCTCTGCTGATGCCTGTGTTCTCTTTGCCTGCTATAAGACAATGTTCAAGCTTGCTTGAAGTTGGAGGGGCAGAAGGGCCAGAGCATAACCACCCATGTTAGAAAGAGTGGAATGCAGGAAGGAAGGAGGAAGGAAAGAGAAGAAAGAAAGGAGGGAAGGAAAGAAGGAAGGAAGGATGAGATCATGAATCCAAGAGCTAAATACTATATTGGTCTTTTGGAAACATCAGGACTCTTTAATGTGAGTAGGCATGTCTATATGTAGATTGTAAACCACATGTTCTAAAACAGGCTTTATTGATGTCAGTAAGCTGAAAGCATCAGAAACATATTTCTTATCCAAAAAATAGAAACTATTATCACCACTTTAGAAGGTAAAAATAGTTCAACGTAACTGCTAAGATAATTTGTCCAGTCAGTTATTTATTCCACTAAACTAAGAAAGCCACACTTTTCTCCTCCTGTTTCCGTGGTCATTCACAGTGAGATGCTTGGATGCTTGCCGTCTGTGCTATGAGGATGTGGCATCTTTCTACCTTTCAATTGGCATGGCCCTGTGACCTGGTTTGTCTGAGATAATGACATGGGGTGCTTGAAGACATGGCCTATTTTCTTTTGTTCTCTTGAAATCCTGCCTAACTGCCCTGTGACCAAACTCGGCTGTCAGCTAGATACAAACACGTGAGCAAAGCGTGAGCAAAGCCAGCCCAAACCAAATGAAACACCTGGCCGAGCCCTGCCGATGTCACCAACCCATGCAGACTCACTAGCCAATTAAGCTGGATGTCATCTGCTGTATTATATATATATATATATATATATATATATATATATATATATATATACATATATATGTATATATATGCATATATATGTATATATATACA